>NC_060193.1:35448370-36048370 GCF_021184085.1 Oncorhynchus gorbuscha | reverse complement strand
CCAATCATTACGTGCACCTGCACTTAATCATCATGAGGCACACCTGGACTCCATTACCTCACTATACTATTACCACTTATTACTCCCTTAGGTTCTTTACCTCACTTATTAATTCCTTAAATTCTTTCCCCAGTCAGTATTGTTTATGTGTTTATGTGAAGACGCCACTGCTATGTTGTCTCCTTCCATGTTTGTTGTTATATAAAAAGTACCACCTGCTTCTCGACTCTCAGCGTCTTCTTTACAGAATACTGACTCAAACAATGGAAGCAGCAGGAAAACAGAATATCTCCCAGACAGTCGACGAGCAGGGATACCTTCTTCGTTAACACCACGACCAGCTGGCACACCTGGGGACGCCTATAGAAGAGGTTCTTCGCAGTGTGCCATGTCTTGAACATACCCGGGAGGTGTTGCCATCAACTAGCGGAGAATAGTCTACAACCAGTCAACCCAGCGAGCCAGCACAACAACCCATTCAGCAACCCGCTCAGGTCAGCGATGCCCGTTTGTCCCTTCTGGATAAATATGACGGGACCCCATCTAAATGCCGTGGCTTCCTACTTCAGTGCTCCCTCACCAAGGTTGCCACGGTTATTTTTCTGCTGACTGGGCAGACGTTGGAATGGGCCGCAGACTTTTGGGAGAGAGGAGAGGATTCATATGAGAGGTTCATGGCTCTGTTCCAATATATCTTTGATTATCCACCGGAGGGCAGAGAGGGAGGTGAGCGCCTACTCCACTTGCGGCGGGGGACTAGATGGCCAAATTTTAGATTTTTGTTTCTAATGCCGTTTCTTTGTGAGACGCAGAGTAGGTGAACGGACCTCCAGTGCGCCTTCACGGTCCAGTCTATCCAGTGCCACGTCCACGCACCAGCCCTCTGGTGGTAGCCCCCCTGAGCTGCCGGAGTCTCCCGTCCGTCCGTGGCTGCCGGAATCTCCCGTCCATTCGGGACCCGTGGCTTGGGTCCGAGGTCGGCGGCGAGGGTCGCTGTTCTTAAGAGGCCACGGAGGCGGATAGAGGCGGAGAAAAACAATGGTGGAGTCGCGCCAGAGCCGCCACCGCGGACAGATGCCCACCCAGACCCTCCCCTATAGGTTCGGGTTTTGCGTCCGCACCTTTGGGGGGGGTACTGTCACGTTCTGACCTTAGTTCCTTTGTTTTGTCTTTTGTTTTAGTATGGTCAGGGCGTGAGTTGGGTGGGTTGTCTATGTTCGTTTTCTATGATTTGCTATTTCTGTGTTTGGCCTGGTATGGTTCTCAATCAGAGGCAGCTGTCAATCGTTGTCCCTGATTGAGAACCATATTTAGGGAGCCTGGTTTCTATTGTGTTTTGTGGGTGGTTGTTTTCTGTCTTTGTGTGTCGGAACCAGATAGAACTGTTTCGGTTGTTTTCGTTGTTTTGTTATTCAGTGAAGCTGGTTGAGAGAATGCCAAGAGTGTGCAAAGCTGTCATCAAGGCAAAGGGTGGCTACTTTGAAGAATCTAAAATATGAAATATATTTTATTGTTTAACACTTTTTTGGCTACTACATGATTCCATATGTGTTATTTCATAGTTTTGATGTCTATTATTCTACAATCTACAAAAATTGTCAAAATAAAGAAAAACCCTTGAATGAGTAGATGTGTCCAAACTTTTGACTGGTACTGTGGATTCAATGTTTATAAAGATAGGGAGATGTCTGTCCGTAATAGAGATTGTCTCGCCCTGATCTGATTCACCTATCTTTGTGCTTGTTTCCACACCCCTCCAGGTGTCACCCATCTTCCCCATTACCCTGTGTACTTACACCTGTGTTTTCTGTTCGTCTGTTGCCAGTTAATCTTGTTTGTCAAGCTTACCAGCGTTTGTTCTGTCAGCTCCTGTCTTTTCCCAGCCTCACTTTCTCACCCTCCTGGTTTTTGACCCTTGCCTGCCCCTGAGCCTGCCTGCCGTCCTTTACCCCTATCTGGATTTCAAACCTCTACCTGACCTGACACTGAGACTGCCTGACATCATGTACCTTTGCCTCTGTCGCTGTAATAAACATTGCTACTTCGACACAGTCTGCATCTGGGTATTACCTTATCCTAACATGCAAAGTGGTATGTCTGTACTGCAAAGAAAGACCTAGTTAGGCTGCAGCTGGCCCATAACAGAGCGGTAGGGGTTGCTCTTCAATGTAATCAGAGGGCTAATATTAATACTATGCCTGCAAGTCTCTTGGCTAGGAGTTGAGGAAAGTGTTTAAATAAATAAACACAACAAGAAACACAAACACCACAAACAACGCACAGACATGAAACAGAAACAATAATGCCTGGGGAAGGAGCCAAAGGGAGTGACATATATAGGGAAGGTAATCAGGGAAGTGATGGAGTCCAGGCAAGCCTGATGACGCGCAGGTGCGTGTAACGATGGTGACAGATGTGCGCCATAATGAGCAGCCTGATGACCAGAGATGGAGCACACGACGGTGTTGGAAATTCCAAATTGTTACATACGTATATACATTACTGACACACAGTTACCCCACCAGATGTGCCACCAAGAGTCTTTTCACAGTCTCCAGGTCCGAATTCAAGGAAATGTACAGTATTATATGGAACTCCCATCTTATATTGCTCAAGTGAACAGCAATCCTGGTTTCAGAAATAGCTAATAAAGCAACACCGCACGTCAAAACACCTCTCCCCCATGTGACCTACTTGTTATGTGTATGTACTGACATGTATAACTGATACAGTAGATGCATGCACACACTACATGTTAATGTTTTTAAATGTATGTAAACTGCAACGTCTTCTGTCTGTAATGTCTTTTTTGTTCTGTGTCGGACCCCAGTAAGACTAGCTGTTGCCAGTGCAAATGGGGATCCTAATAAATCAAATCAAAATCAAAGTGGTATTAATTATAATCCTCAACGTCTCATCTTTCAAATGACAGAGTCCTCTAAATTTACAGCATTTACCTCAAGACAACAAATACATTGTTTGAGTTGCCCTATTTCCGGGAGGGATGATGCTGCCACCATCATGCTTCAAGGTAGGGATGGTGTTAAGACGGGTGACAAGCTGTGACTGGTTTTCTACAGACATACCACTTTGCATTCAGGGTTACATTTTTGTCTCATCAGACCACAGAATCTTGGTCTTGGAGTCTTTCATGTGCCTTTGGCAGACTCCAGGTGTGCTGTCATATTCCATATGTTTGATGGAGACCACTGCTCTAGGAAACTTTCAACAAATTATTTCAAATAATTATTTTATATTTTATACCCGTCCCCAGAAATACTGTATATAAAAAATATACATTTCAGATCTAGTAATTTCTTGCATTCTATCCAAGCTGGCGTTTGCGGGCTACCTGAGACATGAAACAGGTGGGAGGGGATACAAGCGGTCATCAATTTATTAATGCGCAATGGGTGATGGAAACACTTCAACCACTTCATTTTTATTTAACACTTCAATGGAATAACAGACAGAATGAGATGGAGCGACAGTTTGAGGCTCAACATCAGAAAAAGATGAGGAGACTGATAGAGGAACAGAAGAGAATGGATAGATGAGGAATGTGGGGAAAAACAGAATTCATACATTGACCTTGTATGTTCTTATTTGAAATGGAATTGAATGAATATTCAAATTCAATATTTATATTAGTTTCAACATTTTTATTTGTAATTTTTTTAATTTCACCTTTATTTAACCAGGTAGGCTAGTTGAGAACAAGTTCTCATTTGCAACTGCGACCTAGCAAAGATAAAGCATAGCAGTATGAACAGAAAACAACAGAGTTACACATGGAGTAAACAATTAACAAGTCAATAACACAGTAGAAAAAAAAGAGAGTCTATATACATTGTGTGCAATGACAAATATTGCACTCATTTTCTGTGCATCAAGTTTACAAACTATAATTTCAAGTTGATCAAAGTTTCATATATATATTATTAAACTTCTAAAATGAATTCAGTTTTCAAATTCAGTTCTCTAAATTCAGATTCCAAAACAATTTCTTGGTACTTTGCCAGCCAGTAAAGGTAGAGAACATGTCAAATGCTCTCTGCGGTAAACAAGCTAGAGGTACCAAAGGAGCGGTTTCTGAAGCAAATGTGGCATGTAAAATCTATTTTATTCCTATGAATTAGATTCTAGCGTTTGAATCGTTTGGTTTTATTATGGCCTCATTCCTGAAAGCTAAGACTCTCTGGAACATGGATGTGTGTTCTGTTCCCCTCTATGATGCTCCCTAGTCTTTGCCAAAGACAGCCACCCCCATGCTAGCTTGAAAATACGAAGAGTGGTACAGTACTCAGTGATGTGTTGAGTTGGATTTGCCTCAAACATAATGCTTTGTAATCAGGACATAAAGTAGATTTTTTTTGCCCCATTATTTTGCAGTTATACTTTAGTTTATTATTGCAAACAGGATGCATGTTTTGGAATATTTATATTATGTACAGTATGTACAGGCTTCCTCCTTTTCACTCTGTCATTTAGGTTAGTATTGGGGAGTAACTACAATGTTGTTGATCAAGCTTCAGTTCTCCTTTCACAGCCATTAAACACAATAAACTGTTTTAAAGTCATCATTGGTGGTTTCCTTCCACTCCAGCTGAGTCTAAGTCTCTCCGGGTGCTCATTGACTCTGGGGCTGATGAAAGTTTTATGGATGCTACCATGGTTTTTGAATGAGGTATTCCCACTCAACCTCTCTCTGTCCCCATGGATGCATGGGCAATGGACGGCCGTTCTATTGGAAGAGTCACACATACCAATGTGCCCATTCATATACGAGTATCAGGAAACCACAGTGAGACCATAAGTTAGGACGGAGTGACTGGGTGTATTGGTACACCATCCAAAGGGTAATTAATGCTCAAAGGGAAATTCAATGTCTACTTATTTTTTTTTACCCATCTACCAATAAATGCCTGCTTTCCGAGGCATTGTCAAGCCTCCCTGGTCTTTGTGGTTGACTCAGACCTTACAATTATCTGTATTTGTGGGGTACAGCGACGAGGTAGTCGGTGTGGTACACAGTGAGTCCATGGGTTGAATACTTATTGACCCGCCCCCCCCCCCCCCCCCCCCCCAACAAAGCGTCATCTTCCGTATCTCTAAATGAGGAATTGATCAAGGCAGTGGCCATCATCAGCAGATTCTGGACAAGGCACATTTACCTTCGCTAGTGGTAACTTCAACCCGAGAGCTGGACCAGGAGGTTCTGGTGAAACAAATTGTGGTTAAAACACTATTCAGAATAAATAGATAATGTGTTAGTCAAAACATGATTTTAAATGCAGGGTGGAGAGCAGCTCAGTAAGATGCTGAGTACATGCATTATCAATCATATCACACAAATGAATGTCTAATGAGCTAACAATAGATTATTTAGCTTAATTGACTAGGTTGACCAGGTATACTCCTTTGCTTTTCAAGTTCAGGTTTTACTTTCAATTGAGCCCTTCAATTAGGGGGATGGACACTACCCATCCCCCAACCTGTTCTTATTGAACATTACTAAGGCTAAGGGTGGATTCTGGTGTAGCTTCAATAGGCAGAGGAAAGGTTGGTTATGAAATTGGAGGTCTGTGTGGTGACTTGATAAACTGTACAGGATATTCATGCAGGCACAAACACTGCCCAACTGAGCCCAGTCATAGCTTTGTTTCCCGCCTGCTGCGCACACCTGCCTCCCCCCTGTCACACGCATCAGCGACTATTGGACTTACCTGGACTCAATCACCGGTTTATTACCTCCCCTATATTTGTCAGTTCCCCAGCTCTGTTCCCCACTGCTGCATTGATTGTCGTTTGTCTGTGTATCAGTGTGCTGACGCTGTTTCTGTCTTGCTCTTGGTCTGTTCCTAATTAAATTGGTTGGTGGTGACGTCGGGTCCAGGGGCCGACACTGTCGGGCTATCCCGCCCTAGCTGGCTTGAGGTTTCTTAACCCGGTTGGCTCGGAAGGCGCCCATCCCACGTCAGGCCTCAGCCGGATTGTCAGGTTTTTATGGCCCGCCGGCTCATCAGGCTGCTACGCCTCCGCCGGATCATCGGGCTCCCACGCCTCTGCGGGATCGACAGGCTCACTAGGCTCTCACGCCTCGGCTGGCCCGTCAGGCTAACCCAGGTGGGACGCTGTTTCTGTCTTTCTCTTTGTCTGTTCCTAATTAAATGTCAACTCCCCGTACCTGTTTCTCGTCTCCGGTGTCAGTCCTTACAGCTTAGCATGCCTTGTCATTCCCTTTTACAGCATTGGCAGACAGTCCCTCTTTAGTCAAGTTCTCCTTTGCAGCATCTTTCTCTTCTCGACTCATCTGTAGGGCAGCCCTCGAAGTGACTCTTATCAACTATGCAAGAATTTCCCCTTTGTCTTAGGAATTCAGCATTCTCTATGTTGCTCTTTCCAACCCCCATTGTCTCACCTCTGAGAAGCAGAGGTTATATCCTGTAGGTCAGATATTTGATTCGAGGTTAATTTTACAGTAACACTATTGTTCAACAGCTTATAAAAAGGTATTGGATTCATTGTTTCTCCTTTTTGTTCCTGAACTGTTGTGGTGAGGTTCGGCATGGCCTTTCAGGCTATGATTTCTCCCTCTCTTACCATGCTTAGAATAATTCCTTGTAATGCTTGTTAATGCTTTGTAACTTACGCTTTATGCCTTGTATTTCAATCCATCTCAGACATTGCCTATTACTATAACTCAACCATAGTGTTCTTGTATATTGCCATTTATCTTATAGAGTCAGAATTTTAAAAGGCTAATTTCAGTCTTATTATGAGTCACATGTGATGTATATATATTATATGTACACAACACATTGCTGCCCTCTACACCTCTCTTCTTGCTTCATCTCTCTCTTCTAAGAATTTCCATTTCAACTGTCATCTTAGCCCTTTCACTTTCTGCAACAGGCCTTAGGGAACCCATTGAGATATCTTCTGGATCATGTTGTGCTTTAACTAGCTCACCTGTCAGTTAGGGAAGCATTATTGGGGCAGCAGGCAGCCTAGTGGTTAGAGCATTGGGCCAGTAAACGAAAGGTTGCTAAATCAAATCCCCGAGCTGACAAGGCAAAAGATCTGTTCTGCCCCTGAACAAGGCAGTTAACCGAATGTTCCTAGGCTGTCATTGTAAAAAATAATTTGTTCTTAATAACAGACTTGCCCTTAAAAAGGGCAAAGCATCATTTGGCTCACAAAAGATGGAAGTACCATTGTCATTGGATGTCCTGGGGAGCCTCTTTCTTTTGGGTGGTGTCAATTGAGGAACTCTTATCGCTCGTTTTGTTGCAGTGCCAAAACGGCTGCCTTTTCTTTCACAGCAAGATTCCTATTGGTGGGGAAAAATAAATGGCAGAGTCTGGATGTAGATGGTCACTTACATGAAACCCTGAAATAATTGACATGAACTTCAGTTTTGGTATTTGGAACCAGGGGCGCATCTTTGGTTTTAGGAAGTTGGTCACTTTTATTGTAAATAAGAATGGAATATGTTCAGGGCATAAAATTAACACACATGCGGGTAGATTTTGGCATTGGCGGGCAAGATGTATTTTCCACTAGCCACTTTGGCAGGTGGTCAGGGCTCCACAGTGCAAGCATTTAACTCGCATTTTGTGAATAAAAATAGTAAAATATGATCACATTTATAGTAAAATAAATGTTGCAGTAGCTATATTTCTGCTGTTTTGTTCCATAGCTGGTAAATGTAATAGCACATGGTAAAAGAACCACAAATCCTACATAGCCTATCCCATCTCGCGCTGCAACACTGCCTGGCTGGGGGCTGTGCACACGTGAGATCTGAGTGAAATATTTAATTTTTGATGCGCACAGGCATAAAAGTTGGTATAATTTACTTGAAACTAAAGTCTACTGAAGTGAGACTTTGTTCTTGTGTTTCTTGGCTATTTACATTATTTTGTTCACAAGCTAGCCCAGTCAACACCGTTGGTTCGGGCCTATTCCATCTGAGACTCGGGGCTTCAAACAGGCCGAGCTCTTCCCGAGTCCGGCAGAATCATATTACTCTGGGTTCTGGCTAATGGTACTCGGGGCCCAGTCACACTAATTCTATTCATTTCAGTCATTCGGCCAATAATGGCATTAGCGATGTTTAGGCATATGCTGGTGGTCATGTTAATTATAGGACGACTTGAGATACATTATCCATGACTAACAGCACATCTGTGTCATAGCCTATTGTTCTGTGGTAGACTTATCTGTAAACGCTGATACATCCTGACAAAATACGATATGGAGTGGCCTAATGTAATTTTCTGGACCCTGTAAACTGTCGAGAATAAACCCATAACTGATCCAAATGGTTGTATAAGCAGGGCTTTATTTTGGCATGAAACGCAAAAGGATGTTTGATTAGCCCACATCACTGCCTAGACAATCATTGTGTACTAACAATAATACATTCGTTATTGCACTGTGTTGTAGCCTAGGACATAGAATACCTTTATTAAAAAAAAGAAATGAAGGCCTATATCTTCCACCGGATAATCTGCTACATAGACTGAAGTGATGCAGCCTACAACCATGCATGTTGAGTTATTGCAATAGCCTATTAAACTGTTAAATGAAGTCTATAGCGAATTTAAAATAGCTAAATAAATAACGACCATGACAGTCAATGGGTTCGATTCCCAGAGCCACGAACAGAAAATGAATGCATGCACAGTGTTTTGGATGAAAGCATCTGCTTAATGTCACTTATTTTTGCACACCTCATATTTGTGATACATCGAACATTTCGCTGCATGAAACTTTTGACAGTGGCTATGGGCTGCCTGTCCATTCTGAGAAGACACAAGAAAATAAAACCACATCTTAACCAGATTAGTTATATCACCAACTGTGTAATTTTGCCATAGTGTTTCTTTGTCATAACCCAAGGTTGCATGCCAAATCTTTGATGAACCTGAATATAGACAAGATTCAGACCTCACATCACCAAGTCAACAATAGGCTCATATATATTCTCTTTTACAAATCTGTGATTCATAGCAAATGGCAGCATACATGTATTGTCAATTGCCATCATCAATGAGGGAGCTAACATTCTCTAAAGGAACCACAAACAGATGATCCAGCAGCGGTGGCCTCTGCTACTCGAGCCGCCTGCCTTGCAGCTTGAGCCTGACTTTTCAACGGTGGTTGAGAGAGTCAGTTGGTATCTTTTCTGGCTGGCCTCGACTGTTAACCAACAAGTTCAAAATAGGTCATTATTGCTATTGTATTTGTAGTAGTGTATTTCATCACAGTTGCTAATTAGTTTGACATTGTAGCTAGCTTAATTTCTGGACTGGTCATTGATGTCAAAGTTTGTTAGCTATCCATCTTAGCCGACCGTGAGAAAAGATGTAGCAAGCTAGCTAAGTCTATACGTTTAGGGCCTAGCCTGTGTGATAGCTAGTGTTTCTGTTTGTAAAACATCCATAGTCTAGCTAAGACTAGGGAAGTAATCACCCGTTAACATAGCTAGTTTGCTAACAGTCATAGTTAGCTATGCTAGCTAGCTTGCTATGACCAGTGAGTCACAAAGGATTTGCGCAACTCCAACTGGTCTCAAGTGGGGATGGCACAGAGTACTCCAAGATTAAACAATGAAAATTGTTTATTTAGTTTAATGTATAATATGGCAGCTAAATGCTGAATTACAGTAACACATACAACATATTGTATATGGTCCCGGTGGTTCTGTGTAATGTTAGCTACCTGAATTATTTGGATCTAGCTAGTGGTCAAAGACAAAACCAATAATTTTGTGAAAATATTCATGGTTGACCCTATACAGCCAATGGGTCAATCAGCTGCTGCCTTTCATCGAAAAGCAAATCTATAAAAAAAGAAAATCAACTATATGTATCATGTAAAACAACATTCTATCGGATTAATAAGTAGTGTTTCCAGCTAATCCCATTCCTCACTTGAACCCCCAAGTACATGTCTTCTTGTTTGTCTTCCTGCCAGCAGACTCTGTCGCTCCACCCTCAGCCTCTTTGTCTCTACCTTCCACCACCATGCACCAAATACTCACTGTTCACAGCCAGAAATGTATGTGTAACACAACAGTTATCACTCATAATAACCAGGGATGGGTAGGTTACTTTCTAAATGTAATTAGTTACAAGTTACCTGTCAAATTGTAATCAGTAACTTAACTTTTGGATTACCCAAACTCAGTAATGTAATCTGATAACATTGTTACTTTTAGATTACTTTCCCCTTAAGGGGCATTAGAAGAAGACAAATGTATGTTACCAATTGAACGACATCTATTGCAGGATAAAATCCATGTTACAGTTTACATGGCTGGCTATATATGCATGTTAAATTTAACTTTATGGGTCGGTTATGTAGGCTTCATCGCTTTCTACTACATATTACGATTAAATGATAGACTTTTTTAATGTAAAGATATCAGAATTCCAATAAATGTTACACCCCTTGATCTTCAACAATAGGACTTGGAAATATGGAAGTATAGATAAGCCAAAATGTTTTCCCTGAGCATGACCCCAAAACTAAGGATTTATTAGCCAGTACTCTGTTTCTGATTTTGTTGTGGCACAGCATCTCAATGTGATTTTCTGGATATTTTTTTCTCATTTTGTCTGTCATAGTTGAAGTGTAACTATGATGAAAATTACAGGCCTCATCTTTTTAAGTGGGATTACTTGCACAATTGGTGGCTGACTAAATACTTTTTTGCCCCACTGTATATTATGGCTACATTTTGAAGTTTTTGTTTTGCATTTGTTATTTTTTCTGTTAGAGCACACTAAATGTTTTCTGGAAGTAAGGCAAAGTTGTAATGTAATGGCGACTGTGCTTGTATCTAAAAGTGCAGCAATGGAAGTGTGTGATAAGGAATGGAAAGTATTTCAATCAAAGAATGGAACAAAACGAGCAAAAGTTGTAGTAGAAGACAAGGACCGGTCAGATTTCTTAATTAATGGACTGTTTTTTGAACAAGGAGATTCATTTGGGAAATCCATTTGTAATATCGAGGACTGTGAATAAATCAGTGGGAAAGGTGGATCAAGAACAGAAGTATGCTCTGGATCTGGCAAAATATTCCATGTGTTGATCTTCGGAGCAGGGCGCGTGCCAAAGGAGTCTAGCTGGAGTGCTGTCGGATATAGATGATGAGTACAACTTCGTCAGAAAATCCCATGAGTGGTGAGTGCACGTCGCCTGACCTGTATGGTCAGGAAGGAGAAGCCTGTCAACATTGTTATTTGAGGAGACTGGATATGTGAGGTATGTGGTGAAAGCATGTGTATCCAAACTATTACAGTATGGAAAATGTAAAGGATATGGTCACATGTCAAATGTTTGCTGACGGGAGAGGTATTATATTGAAGAATCTGTGAATGGAAAATGTTGCAACTGTGGTGGGGATCATACTACGGACTTCCTTGAAGGTTGCGCAGCGGATCTCCTATGTGGAGGCCGGTGAAGAGAATCGAAGGAACAAGAGGCAGCATTGTTGAAGATATAGCGGTGGATGCATTGCAACCTGTTGCTAGTGTTTCAAGTCAAATCGGGTGATCTGGATACACTCATTTTGAACAAGGTGGATTTTGGGACACTTATAGCCACAGTGATTCATTGTACAGCACACGTGTCTAAGAAGTAAAAGAATCTGGCTATTATATCTGCAGCCGAGAAGTTTGTGGGGCTCAGACTTCATGACAGAAGCATTACAAGGACTACGAATTGTCCTGCCCTCACAGGAGGCTTCTGAGCCTGTGTTGGGACCTGATTAGAATGAGGTTTTTACTGAAAGCAGGTTGATTTTGTTTAGTTAATACATTTTTTGGTAGTTTGTATGATATCTTATTTATTTTTACCCAAATGGTTTTCCTTTTTGGGATCCTTCTTATCCACCTGCACAGTAGGTGGCGGAATGCACATAATTGTTACGAACGTCATTATACCATAGAATGAGCGATTACTTGTTTTCAATCAAGTTTTTTCACAGAAAAATACTGCATCAAACATCTTAGTTAGATGTAAATTTGCGTGACTAAGCTCTCTTCAGCAAAAACTCAAGAAATGTCAATTTTGCCATCTTAGATTAGTACTTTGAAGAAGTGTATACTGGATACGGCATCTCAAAATGGACAAACTACTATTGCCACTTTTTTCTCGTTTTTCAAGCGACTGTCTTTTAAGGGAGTATGCGAGCACAATTGTTCGGTTTGGTTAGCCGAACGGTTCACGACGGTTCACCTTCCAACAGGACGACAACCACAAGCACACAGCTAAGACAATCCAGAAGTGGCTTCGGGACAAGTCCTTGAGTGGCCCAGCCAGAGGCCAGACTTGAGCCTGATCGAACATCTCTGGAGAGACCTGAAAATAGCTGTACAGCGACGCTCCCCATCCAACCTGGCAGAGCTTGAGAGGATCTGTAGAGAATGGGAGAAAATCTCCAAATTCAGGTGTGCCATGCCCAAGAAGACTTGAGGTTGTAATCGCTGCCAATGGTGCTTCAACAAAGTACTGAGTAAAGGGTCTGAATACTTACGTAAATGTGATAGAATAAAGCTGTAACGTAACAAAATGTGGAAAAAGTCAACAGGTCTGAACACTTTCCGACTGCACTGTATATACAAAGAAATATCAATAGAAAACAGTTTAAAAAAAACGAAGTGCAGCCAGTTTGCAGTCTTTCCAGCTTCAAATCTCTTGTGGCATGTCTTGTGGGGTATGCATGGGTGTCTGAGCTGTGAGACTAGTTCAAACTGATAGCTCGGTGCATTCAACCTGTCAATACCTCTCATAAACACAAGTAGTGATTAAATCAATCTCTCAACTTTGAGCCAGGAGAGATTGGCATGCATATTGTTAATGTTAGCTCTCTGTGTACATGCAAGGGCTGACCTGTTCTGAGCCAATTGCAATTTTCCTAAGTCCCTTTTGTGGCACCTGACCACACGACTGAAATGTAGTCCAGGTGCGACAACTGGGGCCTGTAGGAACTGCCTTGTTGATAGTGCTGTTAAGAAGGTAGAGCAGTACCTTTATTATGGAAATACTTCTTCCCATCTTAGCTACTGTTATATCAATATGTTTTGACCATGACAGTTTCCAATCCAGGATTACTCCAAGCAGTTTAGTCAGCTCAACAATTTCCACATGATTTATTACAAGTTGAGGTTTAGTGAATTAGTTTTCCCAAATAAAATGCTTTTAGTTTTAGAAATATTTGTACTAACGTATTCCTTGCCACCCACTCTGAAACCAACTTCAGCTCTTTCTTAAGCATTGCAGTCATTTCAGTCGCTGTAGTAGCTGACGTGTATAGTGTTGAGTCATTTACTCAACTCCAATGGCATGTCGTTAGTAATGATTAAAAAAGTAAGGGGCCTAGACAGCTGCTCTGGGGAATTTCTGATTCTACCTGGATTATGTTGCAAGTGTCTTACACCCTTCAAAAGATTAGAATCTTGGTAATCAAACTACGTTTTCCAATTTAAAATAGCTATTACAGAGAACAAATCCCATGCTTTTGTTTGAGAAGAGCAATCAAGAACAAACATTTTCCGCCATGACAGATTTTACACATTCACATCTGAAGGTAAAATTATGACTTACATTCTGATATCTTGCTCTTATTTCTCTTCCCGAGTGACCCATTGATCAAATGAATTGCCGTTTTCTTTGATAAAATCCATTTTATAGCCTAAATCAAAACCTTTTGTAAACTGTTTGTGCCGTGAATTCCATCTCTATCAATTTTTTTACGGAGCATTCAGCGTGATTCGCTCCTGTAAACAATCGTTTATCTAGTCATGGTGAGTTTCAGTGCATTCCTCTGGATGTTTGCAACACAGCCAAATAACATTGTTTTATTGCAGTTAGTATTGACCGAAGTGAGCTGATTTGAAGACGACGATAAATGACTACCTTACGCACCAATAATTTTAGCGAAGCTTCATTGACTATATTTCTGCCCAATGACCACTGATCTTCTTGAAATCTAGCTGGGTAGATAGCCAATGAGCTGAGGTAAGGTAAACGCCAGTATGTAATGGTTTGTGGTTGGACCACAATTCCTTGGTTGTAATCGCACGCGCAGGGAACTCCATTCTCGCCTTGACGATCAGAGGAGTTGCTGAAAGGCTTTTTACGCGCAGCTGTATTTCGGAAAGTTGTAGTTTCAATGATTTCATTGAAGATATCATGGTAAATAAATCATGTAAAGCGAAGTCAAACTCTACAGTGAAAAAGTGAAAGTGAGAGATTTTTTTGTTTGGGGAATCTTGGAGTGTTATGATTCAAACGAACTGAGAAGCTGTTTCTGCATGGACAGGACGTACTTCTGGACGGGTAAGTGCTAATGCCGTTTTATGAAATATATAAAAATATATATATTCTTTTGCAATGAAATGTGTAGTTTGTGTGTGTGTGTGTATATATATATGGGTATATATACACAACAATGGCCGGAGTTGAATGGAACACCTTAGTGACTGTTCCCTCTGCTCTATACAATCAATACATATCTGTTTATTTTATGTGATGATAAAAGGCTCATACAATACACATATGTTTTAAATGTTTTCTTTCACAGTGATAGCGACTCCGACTGGGAGCCCCCGGTGCCCGCTCTACCTGTGCCCCCAGTGGTGTTCATATGCCACAGTGCATTACTGCAGGCATGACTGTGCCACAGGGCCAAAAGGGCATAGCATGGAGGCGTCGTTGTGTTCTGTGTCGCATGAAATGCACCACTTGTTCAGTTTGCCTCTGCTTTACATCAGAAAGAGACTGCTATGGGACATGGCAAAATATTATGACGGTGACTTCCAAGGGGTGTACTGTTTTTTTAATTAATTATATATATATATATATATATATATTTTTTTTTAAACATGTTGTGTGTGTGTTAGAATTGCTTTTTGATATGTTGCATATAGTTATTTGCTCTGCTCTATATAGTTATAGGTAATTTCACCAATTCAGCCACTTGGGTACATTTGGGCAACTTGTGTGGGACACCTGGGTGACTTCATGCTAAATGTCATGTAGCTCACCCATTCCTGAAGTTATCAGTCTGAAACTTTGCACACCTACAGTTTCCCTCTTGTGTTATCCATCAAAATTTTCTCCAGCATGCTATTCTAGTACATGTGAAAGATGATACTACAACAATAAAAAACAGAAAACGTATGCTTTCTTTCTCTTTTCTTCCACCAGATCTACTATGTTATATTATCCTACATTCAATTAACATTTCCGAATGTTTCCATTCAAATGATACCAAGAATATGCATATCCTTGCCTCTGGGGCTGATACAGGCAGTTAGATTTGGGTATGTCTTCAGGCGGAAATTGAGAACAAAGGGATGCAGCCATAACAGGTTAAGGCATATTGGGCAGGGCTGGGGGCTCTACAGTGAAATAAGACAATCACTAACCAAAACAGGCATATTGACATTAGGGAGAGGCATGTGTAGCCGGGTGATCATAGGGTCCAATGAGTAGCAATAGGTTAATCAGGGAGCCGTTCAGTAGTCGCTACTATGCTAGGCGAGCTACTATCACTACCGCTCTGAGACCAAGGACTGTCGCCTTGCAGATTTGATCATCTGTCCACCAAAGCCTTTAACGGGGACACAACTGTCAGAATTAGAGGCTGTTTTACTAGCTTCTTGAAGATTACAACTAGCTAACTGGTAAATTAGACTTTTCCCCAAAGCTCATTGGCAAGACTGCCAATACATACTCACCTCGCACAAAAAAATGCTTCAGGTTGGTTATTACTATGTGGCAGTGTTCGGTCTTCTTTTCAGAAAGGTCCATCGCTGAGTTTTTCTCCCAAGTTTTAGTTAGCTAGGCTACCTAGCCTAACTTTAGCTTGGCTTGTTTACTTCTCTAGTGGGGTCATCTCAAATTTACGAGGAAGCATGTGCCTGCAAATAGTATGCATATGACAACCAATCATAAAGTCATTCATTAAAATCACACTTTAACCAACACACATCTATTTTTGTGATGACCTGGACCGACCGCTTGGTTTTGAAGTATTGAAACCAAACCATATGGATTTGAATGAAAAGTATTTGAATAAACATGAAAAGGTGAATGTAAGAAGCATAATTTGAAATAGGGAACACCATATTAAACAGCATAAACACACTAAACAGGTCAGGAGCCAGACAGGGAGCGTAAGGAACAGAAATAAATTATTTAGGCTATATTATTTCAAGGCTATAAGCTACATTGTGAAGCATGTCCGAGTGCTACACAATTGGCTGGTAGGAACATGAAGCACTCAGTATTTAAACAACATTTTGTTGTATTAAATCATTATAGTCTATAAATTGCAAACATAAGCTGTCATTTACAAATTAAGTCTATAAATTGCAAATATAAGCTGTCATTTACAAATTAAGTGAAAAATGACTTACTGGTGCATTTAAATGAATTTTTTTGAAACAAGTTTGGCCGGTCTGTGGCTTCAAGCTCATGCAATGGTGCCTGGAGAGCAGGCCAGCAGTGGAGAATACCCTCTCCACACTTGCAGAGCCACTGGGGATGCTAAACACTCTTTTGGCCACTAGGCAGAGATCGTTTTTTGTTGTTGTTTTCTATAGGTTAGGCAATCAAAACGTAAAACTCTTTGAATGTGGGAATATACCAGGCGTATTGGGCCAAACTCAATTGACCTATTGTAAAGATAATGCAACAAAAATGAACTAAACATAAGAGATCAGATTTTGTCTATAAATACTTTGCTATAATGACACACTTAGTTATCTACCCAACCCATTCCTTTCTTTTATCATGTGCACATAGTAAGTACAACATCATGCTTTAGGGTACGTGTCTTTTCAGATTCCACAATGATTATAGAATTATAGACACTACATCACCGCACTCCCTCTTTTGCTCTTGTTCCTGTGTGTTTATCAGTTTCTTTATGAAAATGTAAATAGTTTGCTAACTCCATGACAGTAGCTAAAGCAGCACACAAGTACACTACAATGCATGCTGGGCCAGGCATGCCCTGAGCTGGTGAATTTAAAACATTTTTATTTATTTAACTATGTAAGTCAGTTAAGAACAAATTCCTATTTACAATGACGGCCCACAGTGGGTTATCTGCCTTGTTCAGGGGCAGAATGATAAATTCTTACCTTGTCAGCTCGGGGATTCTATCCATCAACCTTTCGGTTACTAGTCTAATGCTCTAACCACGAGGCTACCTGCTGCCCCGTGAAGCGAGCGCTACTGCAGTGAAATTGGAATGGGCGAAAAGGCCGACGGTCCAGCCTTTGGGAATCTCGCTCAAATTGGGCATATTGAGCATCTCCTCACAAATGTATTTCATTTATTTAACTACGCAAGTCATTTAAGAACAAATTCTTATTTACAATGCTAGCCTACACCGTCATTGTCACATACTCTGGTTGGGGAATGCTGCCAGCATTGCCCTTGCCTGTAAAACACCTAACTCATTGCTTCAAGCCACACCCACCAAACAGGAGCAAACGTACCTCAAAGTCTGTTCAATAACGTACATGAACGTTTTTGGGAAGTGTTTAGTTCAGTACAAATCGTTCCACAATGTAGCAAATGTTCAAGCGAACTGAGCGCACCTCAGAACAGTGAGTCACTGTATATATAAATCATTGGTCACAGGTCGCCGTGTATATCCATGGTTGGCGCATCAGCCAGACTGTATCCGTGCAACGAAACATTGTTAGCTCGCTAGATCAGAATGGTTCGAATCAGAGATGTGTGTACGCATGGTCTAAAGTTTGCGGGGAGCTGAGTACATCTTTTTTTTAAATAAACGCCAACTTTTGGCGCACACACATTTTGGGGTGTATGTTGTAAGTATGCACGGTTTCCAATTTGTAAGTCGCTCTGGATAAGAGTGTCTGCTAAATGACTTAAATGTAAATGAGGCCCCTGGGGTGTAATCATTAGTCCAAACTAAAACGAGTTTCTAATGTTTCATTCCGTTTGCTTCCGGGTTAAGAAACAATTTGCAACAGAATCGGCATACTGAATATAGTCATTGTTAATGTGTCAAGTCATTGAGATACCAGTACCTGGTATTTTATTAGGATCCCCGTTAGCTGTTGCGAAAGCAGCAGCTACTCTTTCTGGGGTCCACAAAACATGAAATAATACAAAACATTAATAGACAAGGACAGAACTACATCAATTTAAAAAAAGGCACACGTAGCCTACATATCAATAGACACACAAACTATCTAGGTTTAAACGGGAGGCGTTGTGCTCTTCTCCTGCCCCCAATGAAATATTAACCTATCAGGAGCATTGGAGCATAAGGCTGGTGAATGTAAAAATACTTACTGGAGTAGAAGTAGTTGTCCTGTATTTCATAAAATAATAAGAGTTGGCTACACCATAAACAATTTTCCATTCATACAACGTGTCTGGTAAATTTCCACAGTAGATTTGCCATGGTAAACGAGGAAATACTTTATTCGAGTTGTTCGGAAAGATTGTCAAACAGATAAATCGCGTGTAGTCTGCTCATAAAGTATGACTTAGATGTTTTGATGATAATACCAACCAGAGGACGAAATAGTCTGGAAAAATGTTGGCTGCAATCAAGACTGGCTTTCGATGGTTACAATTGGCCCTGTATCTCCTTGGACACCAGAGGCTCATCCCAACCTACAACAAGTTAATTCACCTTCAAGAAAATAATAAAACACCTAATGCTTAGGTTTAAATGTTAAATGTGTTTGTTACCGGTCAGGTATTTCATGTCTGTAATATCTATTTGTTAACATTTGTAATGTCTTCAATGTAAAATGTAAGCATTTTTATTGATGTGTTGGACCCCAACAAGATTAGCTGGCATCATGACATCAGTTAATGGGGTTCCTAATAACTTCAAATTCCAGCCCACAATATTACTGATAAAATATCATAACTGCATTGATTTCAATAAATAGTTTCCTCAGTCATTTACTGTAGACATAATAGAACCAATTTCTTATTAATGGTCTTAATGTGCTCTAGCATTTCAGTGTGCCAGGTTTTTTCAAGCCCCTTCATTATTTATTTGCATTAAAGTTCAGGCTTTAGTGGTCAATGTCAAATTATATTTCTGAAAAATTGTGTTTGTAAGACTGTAGCTCAGTTGGTAGAGCATGGCGCTTGTAATGCCAGGGTAGTGGGTTCGATTCCCGGGACCACCCATACGTAGAATGCATGCACACATGACTGTAAGTCGCTTTGGATAAAAGCGTCTGCTAAATGGCATATATTATTATTATTATATTAAGACATTCTTACTGTGGCTCCAAGATGTCGCCCCCGCCTGGCCACCTGAAACAAGAGCCTGCCAGAGGCCGAGGTCTGCAGCTCCTCTCTGGGGCTCCCGCCATGAAGGAACTGCTCTCCTTGTGCTACTCCTCCCCTGTGTTGCAGTGAAGCTCAGGCTCCAGTGGTACATTACATTTGTGTCCAATTTTGTAAGACATAATTCAGACATAATTTGAGTGAATGTGGTCAAATTAACACATTTTCTCGCTCACCCTTTTGAAATCAAACAACTGATCAAATTACTGGTTATTCCCTAGAGTTCTTAGAAACAAATACATGTGGAACCAGTCCAATTTGAGCCCATGGATCTGGTTGGGTGAAATGTGGTGCTTTATCACAAAAGGGCACAATTCTTTGCTCTAGCTTCTCCATTATTGCAGCACAAACAATATGCTTCGAACTACAGCATATGAATCAAACAATAAACACAAAGGGTAAAATAGTGATAGAAATAAAGTGTGACAAAGGCAAACATCTGTTTTCAACAAAAATGTTTTATTGAGTGAAATGGAAACCTCTTTGGCCGTGGAAAACAATCACACTTGGCATTACAAGTTTGCTTTGCATATACCAACAAATCCCACCTGCACTTTTTGCGATAGAGCTTTGGCAACTTCATTTGTCAACCAGAAATAAGGACAATCATGAAAAATTAAAAGAAAACAAATAATCCAAAAGTAATAAGAAAAATACAATGTGTCTTTCAGCTCTGGTACTGGAGTTGCAAAGAAGAGAATGGAGAAACTGCGGTAATAAACATTTAAACCTTATATTTAAATTACTTCATGCCTAACCATTCCTTAAGCCACCCCCCAAAATGTATATATTTTTTCAATTACTTATTTAAGTATACATCATCTCTGCCATATGTGACATTTTCTTGGGAATATAAAGATAGTACTCCATGTAACCAGAAAGATCCTCTATTGTGATGTCATCAACATAGGCCCGAGCCTGTTCGGAACAGGAACGCGGGGAGGTTGATGTGGTGGACCCATCGGTCTGAGTTCTCTGTTGCAGGGAGGTCTGGGATGTATCCTCTGGGCTCGCCAGATTCCTCTCGCACTCTGAGAGGATGTTACGGAGGCCCGTAAAGGAGTAGACCTCTATGCCCTGCCAGCCCGTGCACTGGCACTCGCTCTGAGTGCAGGGGCACGAGCCCCCACCCTCGTGGAGCTTTGACAGGGACCTGAAGTCAGAGGGCACAGCTCCGGTTTTGGCTTCAGCCCCTACGCAGTGAGCTGCCTCTGGGACATCCTTGTCGTCAGACAGGGGCTGTCTGGGGCTGCGCTCCAGCTTGGCTGTGGGGCCTTCCCCAGAGGCAGCGGGGATGTGGGGCTCATAGCCAGCACCGCCAAACACAGGGGAGGAGTGGCCCGAGGAGAGCAGTTCCTTCTTGGCGGGGATCTCCAGGGAGGAGCTGCAACCTTCAGCCTCTGGCAGGCTCTTGTGTTTCAGATGGCCAGGTGAGGGCGACATCTTGGAACCACAGTAGGTGAACTTTGGAGGATGGAGAATGGGAGACTTGGATCTCCGGCGTCTTTGGCTTCTCACGGCTCCTCTTGACGTCTTCCTCATACAACTACTACATAGAAAAACAAAAATGTTAAAACCAAACATAACTATGATGGTAAAATAAAAATGGACCCAAACAGCCATTCTGATTACCATGCCTTTTGAGTGACTAAAATAAAACACATAATATTTTGGGGGAATAGAAATGCTGTAAATTAGAAAAAGCACTCTGTCTCGTGGCTAACTACCAAGAAGTTTGAAAAGATAGGCTGAGTGGGCGGGGAGCTTACAGTCATGGTCTCGCCTTGAGTGACAGTTCTTTGAAATGCCCATGTCGAGAAACTTGCAGTGAACAGTTGCAGTAAAATCATCAAGCAAATGTTGTGATACACAAAGCAACTCAAACACTGAAATTGCATCAATGATGTCAATTTTTTTATACAACACTTGTTTGGCATGTCTCTTGTGATGCGGTTCATAGCAGCACTGACAACTGCATCGGAACTACCCTTTCGCCCTTTTGTTCCATGCTGGCTGAATACAGAGCTAGCCAGTAACTAGTTAACACCATACACAAATGAAAAGGAAAACATTAGTATCTATCTGAATAGTGTACATTTTTAAATATATTTCCCGACACCCTACAGTCAAATTTTGGGACCAGTAGTATAGCTATCTTGCTATATAATCCCCACCCCTTTGCAAACACACTTTGCAGATGTTGGTTACAAGGCAGTACTTATAAAGATAATGTTACCATTGGTGTATTAATAATCCCACCTCGTGAACCCAAGTGTTTTACATTGGGGGTGGAATTGTAACTTTATGATCAAACTTTATCAATGTAGAAGCAACAGGAATTTTTCACACTTTGGTCATCATAGTTTGATTTGGTGTCATCCAAATATCATAAGATTGAATGAAAAACATGATTTTGAATGTTGATAAGTCTTTAAAATGGTACAAAGTAAACATTAACTGTACTTGGTTGACTTCCGCAGCAACAAAGAGCACGTAGCAAGATGCTAATCTCCTTTGCATTTCTTGTCATGCAGCTATCAAGCTGCAGAAGAGTGGACCATACTTTCCTGCACATGCGCAGATGCTCTGTGTGGGTGCTTTAAAGTGCTGCCTTTTGCATTGCTCTCACTCTGCAATATCCTTGGTTCACACTGCCACTGGTGGTAATTTCTTATTAGCTGAATCTATTGTTTGGTATGAGCCATTGTTTACTTGTGTAATTACATTAGGGCTGTCCATCTATCACAATTTTGTGATTAGAATCAGATTAGTCATTTCTTACTAATATTTGTCAAAGATTTGCGCCAGTTGCTCATGGCAAAATGTTATTTTGCGAATATTCAAAATCAGCAAAAATTATTTGAATCAGAGTGAAGGAGTGGAATCAGAATATATTTGGATCTTTGTGGTTAGCCATAAATGACCTCGATAAACAATGAAGTTATAAATTGACACGTTGACAGATTTCACTTAGCAGCGTTACATTCCTTTTGGTTTTCCAGAATACAGTATGTTGAGATGTTAGCCGCTGCTGTGTGTTAAATCGGTTGTTTTTTCAGCTGAAAAAAGAGAGTTTTAGTGTTTTCCCGAGGATTCTTTTCAGCAGTGGTGACAAAGGAAGCTTGGGGGCCCAGGGGCATGCCCAGCCAATATACTTTTTTTTATTTTATAGAAAGACTGAGGTCACTTCTGGTGACTTTTTGAAAGGACATTCTACATGGCAACAAAAAAAAATGCATGAAAATTACATGCAATAAAATGCAAATGAATTACTTAAAAATCATACATTTGTGATTTTCTGGATTTTTGTTTTAGATTCAGTCTTTCACAGTTGAAGTGTACCTATGATATAAAATTACAGACCTCTACATGCTTTGTAAGTAGGAAACACTGCATATTTTGCAGGTTATCAAATACTTCTCCCCACTGTATATCCACAGTAAAACGAGTCCTATATCGACATAACCCGAAAGGCCGCTCAGCAAGGTAGAAGCCACTGCTCCAAAACCGCCATAAAAAAGCCAGACTACGGTTGGCAACTGCACATGGGGACAAAGATCGTACTTTTTTGGAGAAATGTCCGCTGGTCTGATGAAACAAAAATAGAACTGTTTGGCCATAATGACCATTGTTATGTTTGGAGGGAAAGGGGGGAGGTTTGCAAGCCGAAGAACACCATCCCATCCATGAAGCACGGGGTGGCAGCATCATGTTGTGGGGGTGCTTTGCTTCAGGAGGGACTGGTGAGCTTCACAAAATAGATGGCATCATGAGAGAGGAAATTTATGTGGATATATTGAAGCTACATCTCAAGACATCAGTCAGGAAGTTAAAGCTTGGTGGCAAATGGGTCTTCCAAATGGACAATGACCCCCAAGCATACTTCCAAAGTTGTGACAAAATGGCCTAATGACAACAAAGTCATGGTATTGGAGTCGCCATCACAAAGCCCCGACCTCAATCCTATAGAACATTTGTGGGCAGAACTGAAAAAGCGTGTGCGAGCAAGGACAAACCTGACTCAATTACACCAGCTCTGTCAGGAGGAATAGACCTAAATTCACCCAACTTATTGTAGGAAGCTTATGGAAGGCTACCTGAAACATTAAACCCAAGTTAAACAATTTAAAGGCAATGCTACCAAATACTAGTTGAGCATATGTAAACTTCAGACCCACTGGGAATGTGACGAAAGAAATAAAAATCTCCTATTATTCTGACATTTCACATTCTAAAAATAAGGCGGTGATCCTAAATGACCTAAAACAGGGAATTTTTACTTTGATTAAAGGTCAGGAATTGTGAATAACTAAGTTGAAATTTAGTTGGCTAAGGTGTATGTAAACTTCCGACTTCAACTGTATACGGAACTAGTAAAAAGTTTGGACACACCTCATACCAGGGTTTCCCTTTATTTATTTTTTACTATTTTCTACATTGTAGAATAATAGTGAAGACATCAAAACTATGAAATAACACATATGGAATCATGTAGTAACCAAAAAAGTGTTAAACAAATCAAAATATATTTGAGATTCTTCAACGTAGCCACCCTTTGCCTTGACAGCTTTGCACACCCTTGGCATTCTCTCAGGTAGTCACCTGAAATGCATTTCAATTAACAGGTGTGCCTCGTTAAGTTCATTTGTGAATTTTTTTGAGCCAATCAGTTGTGTTCTACAGAAGATAGCCCTATTTGGCAAAAGAACAGGTCCATTATATGGGAAGAACTGCTCAAATAAGCAAAGAGAAAAAACAGTCCATTACCTTAAGATATGTCAGTCAATCCAGAAAATGTTAAGAATGTTTCATCAAGTGCAATCGAAAAAACCATCAAGCACTATGATGAAGCTGGCGCTCATGAGGACCGCCACAGGAAAGGAAGTTACCTCTGTTGCAGAGGATTAGATCATTTGAGTTAACTGCACCTCAGATTGCAGCCCAAATAAATGAATCAGAGTTCAAGTAACAGGCACATTTCAACATCAGCTGTTCAGAGGGGACTGCGTGAATCAGGCCTTCATGGTCAAATTGCTGCAAAGAAAACACTACTAAAGGACACCAATAATAAGGAGACTTACTTGGGCCAACAATCACGAGCAATGGACATTATACCGGTGGAAATCTGTCCTTTGTTCTGATGAGTCCAAATTTGAGATTTTTGGTTCCAACCACCTTGTCTTTGTGAGACGCAGAGTAGGTGAATGGATCATCTCTGCATGTGTGGTTTACACCGTGAAGCATGGAGAAAGAGGTGCAATGGTGCTTTGCTGGTGACACTGTCAGTGATTTATTTACAATTCAAGGTACACTTATTAACCAGCATGGCTACCACCTCATTCTGCAGCGATACGCCATTCCATCTCGTTTGCACTTAGTGGGACGATCATTTGTTTTTCAACAGGTAAATGACCCAAGACACACCTCCAGGTTGTGTAAGGGCTAATTGACCAAGGAGAGGGATGGTGTGCTGCATCAGAACCTGGCCTCCACAATCACCCACGATCAACCCAATTGAGATGGTTTGGGATGAGTTGGACCGCAGAGTGAAGGAAAAGCAGCCAACAAGTGCTCAGCATGTAGGACCTCCTTCAAGACAGTTGGAAAAACATTCCTCATGAAGCTATTTGAGAGAATGCCAAGAGTGTACAAAGCTGTCATCAAGGCAAAGGGTGGCTACTTTGAAGAATCTCAAATCTCATCTGTTTAACACTTTTTTGGTTACTAAATGATTCCATGTGTGTTATTCAATAGTTTGTTTTCACTATTCTACAATGTAGAAAATTGTTTAAAAAAAAGAAACCCTTGAATGAGGTGTTCTAAAAAACTTGACACACACCAGGGTTTCCGTTAGATGGTAAAATACTACTTTTGGCCAATAAAAAAATAATTGCTGGTCAAATTGTCCACGGCAGAAAGAAAAAAAAGTCCATAGCAAAATAATGCTTTTTATTAATTGATGGAAATACCAGTCGATGTGCTCCAACTTCAAAGGCAAATATACTTCATAGGCTAATAAATCCTCAAGCCGCTTGGAAATTAGTGTCAAGTGCATGTTTTCACGGAAGGTCCTCTTAAGGGACTAGAGCAAAGTGTACCCCAACTGGGCAAAATTGGCAAAGATTGTGTTAACTTCCAGTGTGCCCACCGAGAGTGTATTTTTCCTCCAAAACAGAGTAAAGACGGCCTCAA
Source organism: Oncorhynchus gorbuscha (assembly GCF_021184085.1). Taxonomy (NCBI): domain Eukaryota; kingdom Metazoa; phylum Chordata; class Actinopteri; order Salmoniformes; family Salmonidae; genus Oncorhynchus; species Oncorhynchus gorbuscha. Next base: position 36,022,801 of record NC_060193.1, on the reverse strand, counting down.
ATCGCACCATCTTGAGGAAAAAGGAACAAGGCTGATGCGCAACGCAAGCTGCTCTGAAGAGTTGGACAATTTTGACTTCCCAACAGCAGCGGCTCACTTTGAGCAGGCCCAGATCCACCGCAAACGCAAGTAAATTAGAGGCCATTTATTGTGTTCGTCAGGCCTGGTCCTAGCACTTCTGCTGCCGCTCTAGGCAAGACCAAGATATGCTGCCCGTCTCATGTATAGTATAAAGATTTGGAATTGATTGCTACACTAGAGTAGAGAGACTAATGATATGTATCATGTGCAATTTGTGACTTTCAGTTCAGCAGAACCTGGAAACGAAACATCGTTGCCAACTATTCACGTCAGTGACAATGTTGCAATCACAAGGCAGTCAACTGCCTATAGTAGGAAACAGAGTTATCAATTGAGCTCCACAGTGGAGGAGTCATAATACCCATGAAAACCTAGCGGTCAAACCCAAAAATGGTTCCAATTGTTTTTCCACCATGGATTTTAAAAACAGTGTTTCGTGTAGGTATCCTATAAAACTGTGCCAATTTTCTCTGTTGTGGTATTTTCTTTCTGTATAAACATATGACGCGTGGTCGGCCGCTGGACACAAACAGTTATCTAACCTTGGATGCTTGCAGCGGTCTCTAGTTTTCTTTGTTTTATTAACGAAACGTGTTCCTGGTTACAAGGGCAAATGTCTGCATAGGATTACAAATCCACCAGCTGATAAACGCATTTTCTCATTCCACTAAGGATCTCCGTCTACCAGCAGGAAAACATATTTCTTCGTTTGATCCTCGTAGGTATGGCAACTAAATCAACAATTGCTAGCATCCATGACATAAAATGATAGATTTGAGGTGACGAGTGAGGAACTGGCACGTAACCATAAGTTGAATCTTTATTTTATTTAACCAGGCAAGTCAGTTAAGAACAAATTCTTATTTAGAATGACAGCCTACCGGGGATCAGTGGGTTAACTGCGTTGTTCAGGGGCAGAACAGATTATTACCTTGTCAGCTAATCATTCAATCCAGCAACTTTTCGGTTACTGACCGAACGCTCTAACCACTAGGCTACCTGCCGCCCCAAATATTTAAGAGCTTAAACTGTACATTTGGTCAAATGTAGAAATGAGGCCATCTTTACAGCACTAAATATGCACGTAGAGTCGTGAAACTTCGTATTGTACTCTTGAATATGTTTAAAGAATAAGACCTACTTTTTATTTTCACATTGATGTGAAAGTCAACAAGAAAGGATGGATGACGGAAGGCCTAATGCATGAATGGCATACAGAGTGTTACGGCAAGCGAGCGGAAGGATTCTTTCACAAAAACAAGGCATTGCTCGTGTTGGATAGCATGAGGGCCCACATAACAGATTCTGTGAAAGAAGCCATCAAGAGGACAAACTCAATTCCAGCTGTGATTCCTGGGGGCACAACAAAGTATTTGCAGCCACTTGACATCAGTATAAATCGTGCATTTAAGGTGGCGCTCCGTGTTCAGTGGGAGGCTTTGGATGACAAGTGGGGAGAAATCCTTCACTAAAACGGGCCTCATGCGAAGAGCAACTTATGGTCAAGTCTGCCAGTGGGTCCTGACAGCGTGGAGCATTGTCAAAAAATCCACTATCATCAACGGGTTTCGAAAGGCGGGACAGCTGCGTGTTGAAGAGGGCAGCATGAGCTCAGCGGGGAATTTGCCTCCGGATGAAAGTGACGAGAGCGACAATGGAAACGATCCAACATCGGCTGAAGCAATTCTGAGGCTATTCAACTCAGACACCGACGGAGATGACTTCAGTGGTTTCAGTGCACAGGAGGAGGAAGATAGTGACCAATAACTTTCTTGGTATGCTACTGTTCACTGCTATTTTTATTACAAGTCGTGTTTAGTATAAAAGCTTATTCATTTGTTACAAGCCGTGTTTCGTTAAAGCCTATTTATTTTTGTTACCAGCCGTGTTTAGTTTAAAGGCTGTGTGAAGTTCATTTGTTTCAATGTACCGGTAGGCACCTGTGGCTTATAGACATGTTGCGGCTTATTTATGTACAAAATACATATATATTTTTTTATTCAGTGGGTGCGGTTTATATTCAGGTGCGCTTAATAGTCCAGAAATTACGGTATGCATTTAGTCTTGTACGGAATACTATTCTAGTAGCAGTCAGATATTTATAATGTTCCATGAATACTACTTGGTTTTTGCAAAGATGCTATATATCTAGTTAGCTAGATGATATTAGCAACATACATTTATTTTACCAGATACTCTTCTCCTTCAGACAGAGGTCTTTATTTAATCCATTATCATTTCTGCCAACTATATGACCAAGGTCAAATCTACTTCAATTAATGCTGTCAGAATGCACTGCTGTATTAAAGCAGTTTCAAAGCCCAATTAAGTCATTGCAGAATATATCCATAATCATGAATGAATAAACATATATTTGACAAAAATAGTTGTGTCACCCATGAATCACACACACCCAAACTCCAACAATCACATTGTTTTAAATTAAAAAAATAGTTAACAATGCATACATATTCATATATGATATGTTAAGTAAACATTCAATTATTTACTCATCAATGCCACACACCTGGGACATCAAAGAGCACCATATGAACTTTTATTACTATCTGAGAGAGAACAGATTCTTCTGTGTTTCCCATTTTTAGGAATTAGGCCAGCACAAATAATACATGTAAAACAGCATATTGTGATTTTGGTGGGTGGGTTACAAATGGAAAAACTTGATGCGTAAGGTAGGTTTTATATAAATTACTAGCCAGCTCCAGCAACAACAAAAATAAAAGTATGAAAATGTATGCACTCACTACTGTAAGTCGCTCTGGGTAAGATCGTCTGCTAAATTACTCAAATGTAAAAATATAAAATGAGAAACGCACTTAAGACTCAAAACAAGTTAGCAGCAATATCAACACCCTTCTTGTCAATGTTGCTTGTCAATAGCACAAACAGTACACCACAACACTTTTAAATGTGTTACTGAGTCTAGATGTTATCAAATCAGGAGAAGAACAAGTGAAGGAAGCAACATAGGGGAAATGTGTGAAGGTAGGGTAGAGAGTTCCAAAGTGTCTGAAGTTGAAAGACAGTGTGGAATAAAGGGTAGCTTGAGAGCTTGTTGGCCATGGAATAAAAATAAAATGGGGTGCTGGTGTGCTTCTGCACCCCTAGTAGGTAGTGGTCACAAATATCCAGACCATGTCCAATCATACTCGTGGTCTCTGCATATGTCCCTCGACATCATTACGTCTCAGTTTCAGCATTCAAATCATGGTTGTCTTGTGTCTGTGGATCACAACATTAAAGACGATAAGCGATCACAGCATTTCCAACAAGTTCAACTTCAATTTGAGAGTGGAGCATGTGTTATAGCAATAACCCCACCCAAGTGTACCCATAGTACAGAATGGACAGCTCCAGATCTGAATGGCAAGAGCGTGTATAGGCTTTTGTTCCAGCCCAGCCCATACCCGACAACAAATCATAGCCTATCGCCATGATTCGGTATGTTGCTTATTTAAATCAGTTAGAGCAGGGCTGAGACAAAACCCTTCCCACGCTCCTGTTCCTCAGGACTTCGTGCAATGACTGAAACAGACAAAAACAGGAGAATGGTGTTCGAGGTTGAAACAGCTTACCTAGTTGAGGAGACTCAGGCACACCAATTGGTTCTGGAATAGACAAGGTACAAATAAGGTTAGCAATTTGGAATCATTAACATTACAGTAATTCTACCTCAAAAAACAAATGTGTGAATATCAATCAACTTGTAAGCCGATAGCACCAAATAAGGTTACATAACCTTGCCTACTACCTATACTAATGATCTGCTGTCCAGAGGGTAACAGCACACAATGTTTTCCCACAGTACAGTAAGCACACTGACTCGAGAGAATGCTAAATCAGTCCATTTATGAAGCCTCTCAGAATGCCAGACTAAAATAATACAGCTAGCTAATTTAGCTACAATTAAAGTAGTACTTTGAAGTAGGCTACCCACAGACGCAAACAAACATGATCAAGAACTCCTAGCGCTAGAGCTTCACCATCTAAGCTAGCTTGTTAGTTAATTAGCGAGCTAAACTGCTGACTAGTGAGCTATTGTTGATTTAGAGAAGCCAAAAGAAAGCTAAACTTGTTTTTCTGAATTTCACATGCATTTAATGGCTAGACAAATAGACGGCTAATGTAGCCAAAGTAATGTTGCTAACTAGCTAACCATGAGCTAGCTAGATAAAGACATTTTCTATGTAAAACTTGCCCAAGACATTTGGCAATTCTGCAAACTGAAACAATTTTAGGCAATGTATTAACTAATAAATGTAGCTAATATTAGATAGTTAATCCAGAGATGCTTACCTTTGCCTCGATTCGGCAGTCTCGTCTAGATCATCATGGCCCTGGTGAGTGACTTGAAGCTTGAGACAGGAATTTGTAGTTCTCTATGACAGCCACATTGAATACAGGCGAATATATTGATAAAAAAAAGTAACCTTGTCCAGGAGACAACATGGTAACATGGTTATCAAAACGCCATACCGGGGTAAGTCTCCATGAAACACAGCCCTTATTCGAAGTGTTTCTAAAATCCACAATGGATAAATTGAAATGGTGGAAAAACATTTGGAACCATTTCCGTGTTTGACCGTTAGGTTTTATGGGTATTGTGATTCATACCGTGGTAGACTACACAACCCCACGATAGTTCAAATGACAGTAAATATACAATTTATTAACATCATCCAGTAGAACTGTAAAAAGAGTGACAGAATTTGAGCTTTGCAAACTAGTGAATTCATAAATGCATGGCATGGGCCTTGTTTCACAAGAGGATTGTAAAAATAAGCTTTTTCTCAATGAAGCAGCCTTAACGAATTTAATTTATGTACATATTGAATTTGATTGCACAACATCAGTTTAATAACGTATTAATTTTGTGGCTGCCTAGAGTGTCCTCGTTCAACTGCTTGTGTTGCTGAATCGCAGATGGAATGGAGGGTGGTGGGAAAGCCAGCCGGGCTAAAAGGGATCCCAGCTTTTGTCAAATTAACGTCAAAAGTAAAAAATAAACAAAATTGCATTTTAGCTAACCTTAACCTAATTCTCCTAACCTGCTGCTATAAAGTGATTTATAACAGGGATGAACAGACAACGGGCAATGTTTTGCTTTTCTATAAAACCTGTCATGTTGGTATAAGAACATCATTCTACTTTATTACAACTTTACAGGCAAAATTCGATTCTGTTAAGATGAATTACATCTAAATGTGATTTTGAGCACCGTGGGTGAATGCGTTACGCACCCAGTGCATATGGATGTCTGGAAACATTTTCAAATGTCCAGTAAATTAAAATCTTACTGGTCAAGTTGTCCGGTGCCAAATTTTCCTAACAGAAAACCTGACATACAGTGTACAAAACATAAGGAACACCTGCTCTTTCCATGACAGACTGACCAGGATAAAGCCACAATCCCCTATTGAGGTCACTAGTTAAATCCACTTCAATCACTGTAGATAAAGGGGATGCGACAGGTCAAAGATATATTTTTGAGCCTTGAGATAATTGAGACATGAATCTGCGGCGGTTACAGTCAGGACCAAAGTTATTAGCACACCTTGATAAAGAATAATAATACAAATTCTGAGCTTTTATATGCCAAACAATTTAAATTATATATGATTATTTTATACCAATGAATTGCTCAGATGGCAATTTTACCAATCAATATGTTTTTTCCTCTCAAAAAGATAGGGGTCAAAATTATTTGCACCCGTTTTCAATACATCACCTTGCAAGGATAACAGCACTGAGCCTTTTTCTAAAATGTTTTATTGGAGAACACATTAGGAGGGATCTTAGACCATTCCATCATACAGAATCTTTCCAGATCTTATGGCCTGTCCTTTTCAATTCAAACCACAGGTTTTCAATAGGGTTCAAGTCCAGAGACTGAGATGGCCATTGCAAAATGTTGATAGTCAATCAACCATTTCCTTGTGGATTTTGATGTGTGCTTGGGGTTATTGTCTTGCTGGAAGATCCACTTGCAACCAGGTTTTTGGCTAAAATGTCCTCATACTGGGTAAAGTTTCTAAGTTTATAATGCAAAATTGCCCAATAATATCAAAGATCCACCACCATACTATACAGTAGGTATGGGGTTATTTTATGCTTACGAATCCTTATTATTTCAACGTTAAACCCACCATGTGCGTGGCCAAAGAGTTCTATTTTCATGTCATCTGACCTTAGCAATGGTTCCAATCCAAGTGCCAATGCCGTTTAGAAAACTCCAAGCGTTTACATTTTTTGGATGACATGAAAATAGAGCTCTTTGGCCACACACACCAGTGGTGGGTTAGCATTGAAACAAAGATTTATAAGCAGAAAATAACCCCTAACCTACTGTAAAATAGGGTGCTGGCTCTTTTTTGTATTACTTGCTAGGCCAAATCTTTTTCTCTGAGCATTTATATTAGTATAAAATAATATAATTTCATATTTTTTGCATACAATATAGCTCAGTATTTGTGTAATTTGTTTTATACAGCCTTTTTTGTACTCATTTTAAACACAATGTGTTACATTGTATTACAAAATGTGTACATTTTACAAATATAGAATTTATAAAACTGAATCTGGCCATAGGGGTTCTAACAAGTTATTATACTTAAATAATAAAAAAGGAACAGACAATAGAGAAGCATAGCAAGAAGATACTTATAAAACAGTGGACAATGATTGTAAGAGGGCCTTTCCTTACCCATGCCAGTTCTCCTTGGGGCAGCTAAGTTTGGGCTTGGCACCCTCTAGAAAGGCTCGGCTAACCACTCTTGGAGTAATGGTCTCACAGACGTGCAGCGTAGCAGGCAAGCTAAAGAAACCAACAAAAACTCAGACCACAATATACTGAGACTTCAAATTTTCAAGAAATATTACATTAATCCTGGAAACTGACCCTAGATCAACCAGTAAGGAAGGACCTAAAACGTGAAAGAATTAAATGTAATAGCCATTAACAGTACTACAAACCTTTCAGCATCTACCCGGAGCTTTTTAAAGGCAGTTTGTAGGGTCTCGTCCTCACAGTCTTTTCCTCCTGCCTCCATAGTGGGAGGAGGTTGTAGTGACCAGCCACCCAGCTATAAAACAAGAACACTTCATTAGCGAGGTATTACTGCTGACTCAAGATGTGAGTGACTGACTTGCTAGTGTAAGGTTGGTTATAGACATGCTGGCTAAAGTTGTCATGTTCTCACACTATAGCATCTAACAACTGGCTTAAATACTTTCTTGTGAACTGCTCGGTGATGATGTACGGGATGCAGATTTAATGAAAACTATCTACCGACTACGGATATTCCTTCCGAAGTGGGATGTCGCTAAACAGGTACAGACTTAAAGGGATAGTGCGAGATGTTGGAAATTAAGCATTTTTTCTACTTACCCAGAGTCAGATGAACTCATGGATACCATTTTTGTCTTAGCATCCATTCACTCGCTAAACTACCTTCACCTGACTGAATCTCGCACTATCCATTTAAATCAAACACATTTGTAATGCCGTTTGGAGATGGCTGCCATTTTACGATCCCCTAACCAATTATACTGTGTTTTTTTTGCATTATTTGTAACTTATTTTGTACATAATGTTTCTGCCACTGTGTCTTATGACTGAAAATATCTTCTAGATATCATGACAGCGATTTCTCATCCCGTACTGGAGGAATAGTTTTTCTTTAACGAGTCAGACGGGAAGGATTTATTTCAGATGCCCGACAAGGCCCTCATCCACCTCATTCGCTGGACAAATAGACAGAGATATTGGGGACGAAGGTCTGGGTGGCTTGTAAGGATCCGACGACGAGTGGGTAATCTGCCTTTACCATCAGTCTTATTAGCCAATGTACAATCATTGGATAATAAAATAGATGAGCTACAAGCACGTATATCTTACCAAAGGGACATTAAAAACTGTAATATCTTTTGTTTCACCGAGTCGTAGCTGAGTAACGACATGTATAACATACAGCTGGGCTGGTTTTAAGCTTTTTCGGCAGGGTAGAACAGCGGCCTCTGGTAAGACATGGGGTAAACAACAGCTGGTGCACGAAATCTAAGGAAGTCTCAAGGTTTTGCTCACCCGAGGTAGAGCATTTCATCTATATTCTTCGTAGCTGTCTATTTACCACCACAGACCGATGCTGGCACTAAGAACGCACTCAATGAGCTACATACGGCCATAAGCAAACAGGAAAACGCTCATCCAGGGGTGGCGCTCCTAGTGGCCGGTGACTTTAATGCAGGGAAACAAATCTGTTTAACATCATTTCTAACCACATGTTAAATGTACAACTAGTGGGAAGAAAGAAAAGAAAAACTCTAGACCCCCTTTACTCCACACACAGAATCACATACAAAGCTCTCCCTAAATTTGACAAATCTGACCATAATTACAAGCAAAAATTTAAGCAGGAAGCACCAGTGACTCGGTCAATAAGAAAGTGGTCAGATGAAGCAGATGCTAAGCCACAGGACTGTTTTGCTAGCAGACTGGAATATGTTCTGGGATTCTTCTGATGGCATTGAGGAGTACACCACATCAGTCACTGGCTTCATCAATAAGTGCCTCGATTACATCATCCCCACAGTGACCATTAGTACATACCCCAACGAGAAGCCATGGATTACAGGCAACATCCGCACTGCCACTTTTAAGGAGCGGGAATCTAACCCGGAAGCTTATAAGAAATCCCGCTACACCCTCATACGAACCAGCAAACAGGCAAAGAGTCAATACAAGATTAAGATTGAATCGTACTACACCGGCTCCGACACTCATCGGATGTGGCACGGCTTGCAAACTATTAGACTACAAAAAAGGGAAGCACAGCCGCGAGCTGCCCAGTGACACAAGCCTTCCAGACAAACCAAATTACTTCTATGCTCGCGTCGAGGCAAGTAACACAGAAACATGCATGAGAGCACCAGCTGTTTCGGATGTCTATGTCATCACACTCTCCGCTGCCGATGTGTGTAAGACCTTTAAATAGGTCAACATTCACAAGGCTGCGGGGCCAGATGGATTACCAGGACATGTACTGCGCTGACCAACTGGCAAGTGTCTCACTGACATTTTCAACCTGTCCCTGACTGTGTAACACCAACATGTTTCAAGCAGACCACCATAGTCCCTGTGCCCAAGAATACTAAGTTTACCTGCCTAAATGACTACCGACCCACAGCCCTCATGCCTGTAGCTATAAAGTTCTTTGAAAGACTGGTCATGGCTCACATCACCATTATCCCAGAAACCCTAGACCCACTCCAATTTGCATACCGCCCCAACAGATAATGCAACCTCTATTGCACTCCACACTGCCCTTTCCCACCTGAACAAAAGGAACACCTATGTGAGTATGGTATTCATTGATTACAGCTCAGCGTTCAACACCATAGTGCCCTCAAAGCTCACTAAACTAAGGACCCTAGGACTAAACCCCTCCCTCTGCAACTGGATCCTGGACTTCATGATGGGCCAACCCCATGTGGTAAGGGTAGGTAACAACACATCCACCACACTGATCCTCAACATGGGGGCCCTCAGGTGCGTGCTCAGTCCCCTCCTGTACTCCCTGTTCACTCATGACCGCATGGCCAGGCACGATACCAAAACAATCATCAAGTTAGCCAATGACAACAGCGTACGGCCTGATCACCGACAACAACCTCTCCCACAACATGATCAAGACAAAAGAGATGATTGTAGACTACAGGAAAAGGAGGACCGAGCATGCCCCCATTCTCATTGACGGGCCTGTAGAGGAGCAGGTTGAGAGCTTCAAGTTCCTTGGCGTCCACATTACAACAAACTATCATGGTCCAAACACACTAAGACAGTCATGAAGAAGGCAAGACAAAGCCTATTCCCCCTCAGGAGACTGAAAATATTTGGCATGGGTCCTCAGATCCTCTAAAGATTCTACAGCTGCACCATTGAGAGCATCCGGAGGGTTGCATCACTGCCTGGTATGGCACTACGGGGAGAGGGTAATGCGTATGGCCCACTGGGACCAAGCTTCCTGCCATCCAGGACCTCTATACCAGGCAGTGTCAGAGGAAGCCCCTAAAAATGGGCAAAGACTCCAGCCACCCTAGTCATAGACTGTTTTCTCTGCTACCGCACGGCAAAATTACATTATAAAATAATTACATTATACAATGTCACAATAACGTGGGCATTGCCTGACAAAATAGAAAGCATGCTCCCGACACAAACACACTAATGAAGAATATACGTGTGGTAGCTAGTCAGTCATGCCGTTTGAGATGTTTAAAGAGTTATTGATGAGTTATTGTATCATGTCCTAAAACAAGAAAGTGACCAAAAACTGGGTTCCCTTTCTAATGGAACGCATTGTATGTAAAAACCAAGTTGAGGGAAACATTCAACATTGTCTTGGTAATAATAAATGGACATGGTTTTACCGCAACAGAATAGTTACACCCTTAAATTGAACCATTTTGGTAAAAACGGTCCCACCCATTACAGGTTAAAATGTAATTGGTTGATTCCACCGTCACTCCAAAGTTCTGCCCTAATCACAAAATGCAACAACCAGTTGTTTGAGAGTTGCGCGTGTGTGATAAATAAATCGACATAAGGAACAGCTTAAGGAATCCATCTGTTTTTTATAAATTATATAGCCTAGATTAAAAAATACCATTATTACAACATTTTGTTCACTGGCCCAAGCGGGTCACTGATGGGGATGATCAAAGGGTTTCCAAAACCTCTCCTGTATGTTGAGTCCTGACACACAGACTGTTGTTGCCTCTTCATAAAGTTGGTTTATTATGGTCAATTGCACATCATAATGGCAAAAATATTGCAAATTGTGAACCAAAAACTAATGTGACCATGTAATTTATTTTCACTGGCCAATTCAAAATGTGCGTCGTACTGCCAAGTCAAATAGCTTCAAATGTGACTGTTTTTGTCACAGTATCGAACCCTGTATACGTTCTGCATGTAGGTGCTGCGGAGAAAAACCTGTCCCTGATATTCACAATACAACAGATTGAATTTAACTCCACACTTTCTACTGTATAATAGAAAAGGCTACTGCAGAATATAGCTGGTTTGCTCATATCTAAAAGGTCTACTTGTGATTAGGCATAGTAAGGAATATAATATTTCATTTTGGCAATAAGGGAAAAACACACTAGCACACTAACCCTACGTGAAACCATCTTTAGCCTACTCTTCAGACACCTTTACACACAGCATACACAGCATACAGCATACTCCCCCACCCACTCATTCTGATATTACATATTACGATCTGAACTCTGATATTCTATTTGTAGGACACGTAGGAATGCATTCAGTGCTCACTCAACTATTCATTGACGAGTGGTAATGTTATAGTAATGTTAGCTGGCCATCTTAGTTGCTAACGTGGCTAGCTAACGCCAGCTAGCTAAAGTTTAATTTGAGTGTAATAATTTGCTCTATTGAAACATACATGCAACTATAATTTACTTCTTATCAACTATAAACACAGCATTATTTTGACCATAGGTTGCTTACCTCGAGTTGCATTCCAAATATCCCAGTCAGGGACAATGTTGCGTGGAGTGTGTGATGACACAGCCGACAGAGAAGGTAATGTGATCACACAGGGAGAAGATCTGATCGCCCCGTTCTTTTATAGCTCCATGGGTGAAGCTCTCTGCGTCTGTTTACTTTTCACGTGGTTGACCTATTTTGAAATCAAAACAGCAAATATCATTGAAAAGTGACGAGTTTGCATTCCTGTAGCTAGTAGCAATAGCCTAATCAGATTTAGGAATAGCCTAATTAGCAATAGCCTAATCAGATTTTGTATGAATAATATGAACCATCTCTGGCCATAATATGGTGAATAGGCTTTACAAATAGGCTCTGCTACTGTGAGGCAACACCTTTCAAAACAGCAGCGTGCAGACCTTAAACACAGACCAGTTTAGAAAAACTGATTTCATTAGCTAGCTAGCTATCACAATCACCACAGCTAGCGGATAGTTAGGTTAATTTCTATTTAAAATGAACCCATGAGCACCAACATGTGAAGTTCATAGGTTCATATCAAATTGGGTGTCAAATGAAAGAAAAGAGTATATTTTGGGGAAATGAAGGCATAGATACATTTTTCAACTATTTTCCATCTTAAAAATTGGTTAGTGCTATCTGGGCTCCTTGGGAAGTCCCTAACCTAACTAACCCTTAACTGCTTATGGCTGGTGGGCAGTTGAGTAGCTTGGATGAATAAGGTGCCCAGAGTAAACTGCCTGCTACTCAGGCCCAGAAGCTAGAATAAACATATATTAGAATATTTGGATAGAAAACACTCTGAAGTTTCTAAAACAGTTTGAATGATGTCTGTGAGTACAACAGAACTCATATGGCAGGCAAAAACCTGAGAAAAATATCCAACCAGGAAGTGGGAAATCTGAGGATTGTAGGTATTCAAGTCTTTGCCTATCCAATATACAGTGCAAAAATTTGGTCCGATTGCAATTCCCAAGGCTTCCACTAGATGTCAAGTCCGGACAAAGAAATTGTCCGGTTGAAACATTATTGAAGATTTATGATAAAAACACCCCAAAGATTGATTATATAAATCGTTTGACATGTTTCTATGAACTGTAATGTAACTTTTTTGACTTTTTCAGACCTAGTGATCTCGCCTTGTGAATTTGGATTTGTGAACTAAATGCGCAAACAGAAAGGAGGTATTTGGACATAAATTATGGACTTTATCGAACAAAACAAAGATTTGTGGAACTGGGATTCCTGGGAATGCATTCCGATGAATATCATCAAAGGTAGGTGAATATTTATAATGCTATTTCTGACTTCTGTTGACTCCACAACATCTGGGTTAGGGTTAGCGCTGTACTAGGATTATTCCATGGTGTGCTATCGCTGTAAAGCATTTTAAATCTGACGCAGCAGTCGCATTAAGGAGAAGTATATCTTTAATTCCATTCATAACACTTGTATTTTCATCAACATTTATGATGAGTATTTCTGTAAATTGATGTGGCTCTCTGCAAAATCACCGGATGTTTTGGAAGCAAAACATTACTGAACATAAACGCGCCAATGTAAACTGAGATTTTTGGATATAAATATGAACTTTATCGAACAAAACACACATGTATTGTGTAACATGAAGAAGTACTATGAGTGTCATCTGATGAAGAACATCAAAGGTTAGTGATTCATTTTTATCTCTTTCTGCTTTTTGTGACTCCTCTCTTTGGCTGGAAAAATGGCTGATTTCTGTTACTTGGCGCTGACCTAATAATCACATGGTATGCTTTCGTTGTAAAGCCTTTTTGAAATCGGACAGTGGTGGGATTAACAACAAATGTATCTTTAAAATGGTGTATAATACTTGCATGTTTGAGGAATTTTAATGAGATTTCTGTTTGAATATGGCGCCTTGCACTTTCACTGGCTGTCAAATCGATCCCGTTCACGGGATTTCAGCTTTAAGAAGTTATTAAGCCTAAACGTAACCCTTACCATTTTAAATTCAAACTTCAATTGGGTAACGTCAGAATTGGGATGTCCCAAGGATTCCAGATAACAAGCACCCTTAAAAATTAGGCGTAAGTATTGGCTTTGAGTTCTGGTCAAACTGATCGAAAAAGGGTCTTACAAACCCTCTACCAGAAAAAGTCTTAAAAGGTATTAGAAATACATTTAAAGACCCCTGCCAACTAATATCAACAAAAAAAATGGTTTTGTAGAAATGATTTGCCTTCTTAGTTTAAAAAACATTGCCGTGTGTCTTGTAATTCTGTTACCAAAATGTTTTACCTCATGAGGAAGGACAATGAAAGTTAACAGAAGTAACAAGTTAAACCTACCAATTAGTTTGTGTTTGTACTAATATAATTTTTTGTTAAGTGATTAAAACTCTTAATTTTGTTACCAAATCGGTAATAAAATTACCTATACATTTTTTCATAGTAGTCGCAAACCACAGTTGGGTCACCTTTTACTGTTCTTCCTTCCACTGGCATACTGTTAGACACTGCATCTCAGTGCTCGAGGAGTCACTACAGACCCTGACTTGATTCCAGGCTATATCACAACCGGCCGTAATTGGGAGTCCCATAGGGTGGCGCACAATTGGCCCAGACGTCTTCCGGGTTAAGTAGTCTTTGTAAATAAGAATTTGTTCTTAACTGACTTGCCTAGTTAACCGGTTAAGACTCTAGGGGCAGTATTTCATTTTTGGATAAAAAGACGTGCCCGTTTTTAGCGCAATATTTTGTCATGAAAAGATGCTCGACTATGCTTGGAATTGATAGTTTTGGAAAGAAGACACTCTGACGTTTCCAGAACTGCAAAGATTTTTACTGTGAGTGCCTTAGAACAAAACCTACAGGCAAAACCAAGATGTTTGAGCGACCAGGAAATCAACAGGATTTCTGATGGCACGTTTTCCATGATCGCCTTATATGGCTGTGAATGCGACAGGAATGAACGGACACTTCCTATCGTTTCCCCAAGGTGTCTGCAGCATTGTGACGTATTTGTAGGCATATCATTGGAAGATTGACCATAAGAGACTACATTTACCAGGGGTCCCGCACGGTGTCTGCGTGGAAATTGGTGCGCAAAAGTCACCTACCAGTATTTTTCCATCCGAATCTGAGAACAATGCAGGCTTCCAGGAATGGCATTTCAATGAAGAGATATATGACAAAACACCTTGAGGATGGATTCAAACAACGTTTTCCATGTTTCAGTCGATATTATGGAGTTAACTCGGAAAAAAGTTTGACGTGTAGGTGACTGAATTTTCGGTTAGTTTCGGTAGCCAAATGCATAGTAACAAAACGGAACGTTGTGTCCTACACAAGCATCTTTCAGGAAAAACTGGACATCTGCTATGTAACTGAGAGTCTCCTCATTGAAACATCTGAAGTTCTTCAAAGGTAAATTATTTTATTTGATCCCTTTGCTGGTTTTTGTGAATATGTTGCGTGCTAAATGCTAATGCTAAATGCTAAGCTAGCTATCACCACTCTTACACAAATTATTGATTTTCTCTGGTTCTAAAGCATATTTTGAAAATCTGAGACGACAGGATTGTTAAGAAAAGGATAAGCTTGAGGATAGGCATATTTATTTCATTTCATTTGCGATTTTTAGAAATCGCTAACGTTGCGTTATGGTAATGAGCTTGAGGCTATGATTACGCTACCGAATACGGTGTGGGTAGGACTAACAGGTTAAATAAAGGTTACATTTTTTAAATTTATTTTTTAAACATGTTCAGCTCATAACGTTTTTCTTTCTCTTTTAGTCATATGGTGGTCAAAGCGAGTGTGAACAGTCTGAAAATGCTCTTTCAGCTAGGCAGCACTTTTTATGTTTGGAAAAATAACTTTCCCAATGTAAATGGCCTATTTCTCAGGCCCATATGCTAGAATATGTATATAATTGACAGATTAGGATAGAAAACAACAAAGTTTCCAAAACTGTCAAAATATTGTCTGTGAGTATAACAGAACTGAATATTGCAGGCGAAACCTGAGGAAAATCAAACCAGGAAGTGGCTTCTATTTTGAAAGCTCCATGTTCCATAGTCTGCCTTCGCTCCATTTAAAGGAATATCAACCAGATTCCTTTTCCTATCGCTTCCTCAAGGTGTCAGTCTAGACAGTTTCAGGCTTTTATTTTGAAAAATTAGCGACAAAGATAACATCGCGTCAGGTGTTCGCATGAGTTTTGCTTGCACAACAGAGCTTGGACAGCCATCGTCTCTCCCTCTCCTACTGAAAAAGACAGTGCTGGTTGATATATTATCGATTACATATTTTAAAAACAACCTGAGGATTGATTATAAAAAACCTTTGACATGTTTCTGTGGACATTACGGATACTATTTGGAATTTGTCTGCGTTGTCGTGACGGCTCGAGCCTGTGGATTTCTGAACATAACGCGCCAAACAAACGGAGGTATTTTGGATCTAAAATAATCTTTATGGAACAAAAGGAACATTTATTGGTTAACTGGGAGTCTCGTGAGTGAAAACATCCGAAGATCAAAGGTAAGCGATTCATTTGATTGCTTTTCTGATTTGTGACCAAGCTACTTTGATGCTAGGTGTTCATAATGTTTTGTCTAGTGATCGATAAACTTACACAAACACTGTGATTGCTTTCGCTGTAAAGCATATTTTCTAAATCTGACACGACATGTGGATTAACAAATGCTAAGCTGTGTTTTGCTATATTGCACTTGTGATTTCATGAATGTAAATATTTTTAGTAATATTATTTGAATGTGACGCTCTGCAATTCAGCGGTTGTTGACAATTATCCCACTAACGGGATAGGTAGCGTCAAGAAGTTAATGATACCTCTACCGGCTCTTACTGACACCTACCCATGACCCCCTCTCTTTCCACTTACTGTAACCAGCATCCACACCCCCTGAACATGGATGTTGAAGTGGTTGAAGTTTGGTCAGTCCGCCCTGGCCTTGACTTCAACATCCACAAATGTCTATTTTTGGGCCGGTCCAAAACAGCCTTGATTTGGCCCAAACATGGACGTTAGGGATGCACAATATATCGTTAAGCATATCGGAGTCGGCCAATATTAGTTAAAAATGCCAACATCGGCCCAATGTCTGGTTTAAAGCCGATATGCAAACCGATGTCAAAGCTGACGTGCATACCTATATAATGTAGGTAGATGACGTAATGACGCAACGGAAAATACAGCGCTACACAGAACAAAAGCAGAAAAATACTAAGCGCACACTTCCAACAACTAAACAAGTTCAAGTCGAGCCGTCATTTGAAAGAGTAAGAAACTTTCAGAGAGACAACTCAAAGGTGAAATCCATTAACTCCAAGATAATGGAATTCATTGCCCTTGACAATCAACCGTTCTCTGTCGTGGATGATGTTGGTATTCGCCGACTGGTTGAGCACCTCGAGCCCCGGTACACACCACCAAATAGGTGCTATTTTTCAGAGGTTGCCTTACCGGAGTTACACAGTATTGTTGAAACGCACATCCCTGAGCTACTTGTTATGGGAATAACTGCTATTAGCTTCACGACTGACATTTGGACCAGCGATCTCAGCCCCATGAGCATGCTGACTGACAGCACAGTGGGTCAATGAGGATTTGGGGACACTCTTAGCACCATTCGAGCTGAAACGAACAACTGACTCAAGAAATAAGCTAATCCAACTATGTCTGCAGGAGACGCAGTACCCTCTGTATAATAGCATTGAAACACCTGCTCAACAAAACTGCCGACACATACCGTGGGGTTAAAACTTGCAAAAGTACTCTACGATTCGGTGACATACAGTCTCTTTATTGTGTCGCCACCATGCTCGATGCGGACAGAGCGCACCGAGGAAGAGGCCACAGACAGACAGAGCTGAAAGTTCACTGCATGACACGTGTAACAAAATCCTGGTTGAGACTGAAAAAATGAACAACGAAACAGCACAGCAAGTGAAAAAAAAAGCTTTCATTATGTTTTACTGGTAATGCGAATTGGCGAATAAGTAAATGGCAACAAAATTACTTTTTAGGTCATTTGTGTGTGTTTCAACTATTTAACTGTACTAGAATGCATAAAAAGCCGCAAAAAAATGAAATATCAGCTATCCGAGCAGCTAACCGATCGCTGCAGCTGTACATAGTCTATTGGTAAATAGCCCACCCATTTTCACCTACCTCATCCCCATACTGTTTTTATACTGTTTTTTTTTATTTATTTACTTTTCTGCTCTTTTGCACACCAATATCTCTACCTGTACATGACCATCTGATCATTTATCACTCCAGTGTTAATCTGCAAAATTGTATTATTCGCCAACCTCGTCATGCCTTTTGCACACATTGTATATAGACTGTCCATTTTTTTTTCCTACTGTGTTATTGACTTGTTAATTGTTTACTCTATGTGTAACTCTGCGTTGTCTGTTCACACTGCTATGCTTTATTTTGGCCAGGTCGCAGTTGCAAATGAGAACTTGTTCTCAACTAGCCTACCTGGTTAAATAAAGGTGAAATAAAAAAATTTAAAAAAATATCACTCCATCTCCCACTGCTGGCCACTGGGCTTCTTCTCATCACCATATCTGAAAACGTCAACCGGATGCTTTACAGGTATACATCCGTGAAATATCTGGCAAGGGACAGTGACGCCGTAAAAAAATAAGTGGTGCGGAGAGACCATTCATGTGGACCAGCTGGAGGAGAAGGTGTCGTCCATGATAGGAGAAATGATGGTAGAGGGACTGCGTGATCTGTAAATTAGGTAGCTACGTTAGCTAACTAACGCGTAACGACATTATAGCCAACATAGCTAGGACAGTTAACGACAGTTCAATTTTTTACAAATTGACGAGATAGCGCTAGCTATTTAACACTTCTAGAATATTGCAATATATATTGTAATATATTGTTAATTACTAGCTAGCTAGATAATGCACGTTTAATTTGTTTTCTTGCTGTAATGAAATATCAGGTAGCCAACTGTGGTGCAAGAAAACGTTCATGTTTACAAAAGTATCCATTCAAGTCAAGACAAGGGTTTAGCTGCCCTAAAATTAAAATACATTTCCAAGAAGAAATCCTAAAACATTATTTTCAAGAATCTCATTTCTTTAATTTCCCCCATGTTTCTTCCTAGGAGAATAAGTAATAACACTTCCAATAACTTTGTTGAGGAATAGCAACTTTGCTTGCATTTATTTAAATATATAGTTAAGGAAAAAAATGGCAGTTAAGAAATTAATTTAACAAAATGTTGTGGATTATGTAATTCCGTTACCGTAATCTGATACCAGGTATAAATACACTTCACTCCCTGTAGCCTAGTTCAACAACAACAGTATATTTTTTCAAACTCAAGGTGTCATATCATAGCGGACACCCCATTCTTTCTGTAGACATCTTTAAATCTTAATTCGGTGCAGATATTTAAGAGTTTTTGGTAAACGTCGCATAAAAAAAACTAAGTTTGATTTTAGCATAGAGATTCTAAATGTTAGCTAGCCACCAAACTTTGCATCCACAATTCTTCCAGTAACTTCGTTTTTCTTAAATGTTGTAAATTGTTCAACGTACTGCTTGTGCATAGAGTTGTACGGTTTATTAAGCTTTAAAATCAATGGTATTTGTTTTGTACATTTTAAAGTGAAAATCGTGGAATTGCTCCTATCTAGCCTACCGTGTGTGGATGAAGTTGCGCATCAGTTCCATAATAATCAAACGTTGGATACTAGTTAGCCAAGCAATATCGAAGTTTGACATCGTGTGAGAATTGGGGTACTCACAACTCAGGATCTCCTGTCCACAGTCCAGATTGAGGATGGCCTGGACATGCAGGGTCTACCAGGCGCTGCGACAAACGGGCCTCAAATGCAGCAAGCTATTAAGCAACAGTGAGGTGGCTAGCTAAAGTAGCTAACTCTGTTAGCAATGTCTCATCGATTGATGAGACGCGAGCTATTGCATTTTTCGATTAGGTTTAGCGTTCCACAAGCATCACACTACAATCAATTCAGTTTCATTCTAATCTATTATTATTTTCAAAAGCAGTATTTACTTGTCTAGTTCCAGACTTTTCTTTCTCCAACATCTTGTTTACACACGAACCACTTCGCAGTGACTCTGCAACAACGCACTCTGCCCTGACGTAGAACACAGACGCTTCTTCTTCGGTGTGGTTTATCGGCGGTTGGCATCCAACGTTAAGGTGCCACCTACTGTACTGGAATGTAGGCCAGAGATAGGGATAAACTAAATCCTACCTGCCAGCCCCATTGCTCTTAAAAAATATTACATATTTGTGACTATATCTAATGACGTTCTACTCAATATACTCTTTAAACTAATTTCCTGTATCCCCTTCTCCATCAAACTAGATCTCATCCTCTCTCTTTCCCTCCAATAATGCCCACATTGTATCAATACATGCTCCCACGTCTCTGTTTCCTAGTAATACTCACACTTTCCTGTTGGATGCTTTCCTATCTAGCAAGACCTGTAAGGTCTTATTCAACTGGCTGTGTCCCACCCTTAATCTTGGAAATACAGCCTCCTCTCTTCTGTCCTTTCCTGCCGTTCTACCCTCCCCAACTTTCCTCTGTACTTGAAATAAATGCCTGCCCCTAGTATCTCTATTCCACTGCTCCTGCCATTTCTCCACCATCACTGTCCATATCACACTTTTTGACTCTACCTTGCTCATTGATACTACCACATCAACATCCCCACTACTTAGTGCTTGTTTAGCCAGCACATCAACTGCCTCGTTCCCCTCCACTTCCACATGAGCTCGGATCCATGTAAACATTTTCTGTATACCCATTTGTTTACTCCTGCCATAGGTTTGTAGCACCTCATAAAGCAGGTCTTGTCTGCTTTGTGATATAAAGGACTGGAGACTCCTCAGCACTGCACATGGATCAGAGCAAATAACTACTCTTTATGACTTAACTTCCTCCACCCACTGCAAGGCCAACAGTATGGCCATCATCTCCGCCATATATACAGCCGGATGATCTGTAATTACGTTTCCTGACTCTCACCTCACATTCCTGCACTACAAATGCTGACCCTCTCCTTGGATCTTTTGAACCATCTGTGAAAGCTTGTGTTCTGCCTTCACTCATGTTCCCAGCATGCCTGTAAAATCCCTTTCGCAGGATGAGATACCCCATGTCCCTGCAGGCTGACCCAATAAATAATTGCCAGCTGCTGTCTCCTAATCTGTCTCTTAATCTGCAATGGCATTTCCCCCATCTCCGCCACTGGGGACATCCGAAGCGTCCCACTACATATTCTGAGTCTTGTCCCTGTATGACGTCTAGCCTTTCCAGTGATGTACGAGCTGCCGAACCATATGCTATACTTCCATAGTCTATTACAGATCGGATCAATGCAACATATATGGTCTTCAATGAGGCACACCCAGTCCTTCCCTGTCAGACAGCGAATCACATTTAGTACCTTCTTACACTGTCCCATCACTCTCTCAATGTGTTCTGCCCAGGTCATTCTAGCATCAAAGTATCCCCAAGGTACTTGAAGGCTCCAACCATCTCCATATAACCTCAAGCATACCTCATCTCCCACCTTTCTCCTGGTAAAGAACACTTTCTGAGTTTTCTCTACAGAGAACCTGAATCCTCACATTAATACCCACCGCTCTACCTCATCAATTGCTTCCTGTACCTTCCTGACTATTGTCACGGCCCCTCCTCTGCAGTGCAGGGGCGGTTCCTCCTGCAGGCAGAGGAGGGTCGTTAGTGCTTGGAGTCACCTGGGCTCGGGGTATTTAAACTGCTTCACTAATCATTCTTGTCTCTCTCTCTCTGCTCCTCCAGGTATTATCCTGGAGGAGCAGGTTTGTTTGTTCCTTTGTAGTTTTACTTAGTTTTCACTCAGTCATATTCACACACACAGATTCATGCATCCCTGCACTTTACATACACCTTACATTATGATACTTTCACACCACATTCCTTTTTCTTTGTTTAAAGTTTATAGTTTTGGTTTACAATAAATAACTTTTTTGATTGGCCTATACCTGTTGTTCGTGCCCCCTCATTTTTGCCACAGGCTATGAGCTGGCCTGTGACACTATCTGGCACATTTCTTCCTCTCTTCCATAAGGCCCCATCATTTGCAAATAACAACCTCCCAATATCTGTCTGTATTTGAGAGTAAATCATTGATCATGACTGAGAACAACAGAGGACTAATCACGCTTCCCTGTGGTGTACCATTATCCACCATTATTCACTGTAGCTGTCTGAGGGAGACTTCCCCACCCAAACAGGAAATCCTTATGCAGTTGTACATTCTTCCTCCCCTACCCCCATAATATCAAGCTTGATTAACAACCCCTCCTTCCATATCATATCATATGCCTTCTCCACATCAAAAGATACAGTTAACAACAGTGTCCTTGTTCACCTGAGCCTTCCTGACCTCTGCTTCAAAGCAGAGCACTGGGTCCATTGTTCCCCTACCCTTCCTGAATCCACTCTGATGTGGCAACACTAACCCCCTGCTCTCCAGGAAGTAAGTTAGCCTCCATTATCATACGCTCCATAATCTTACATACATGTGATGTTAAGGCTATTGATCTTGTTGGCCTCGTTGGGTCCTTCCCTGGCCTCCGGATTGGTACCGCTACTGCCTCCTTCCAGCTGCCTGGTAGTGTCCCCTCCTTCCACACTGTTGTACAACACCAATACCTTATCCAGTGCCTCATCACTAAGATGGTCCAACATAACATAGCACACCTCATCTTTCCCAGGTGAAGTTAACCCGATACATCCTCCCTCCTATCCAGCAGTCCCGGGTGCTCCCAACTCCCATCTTTTAACACTTTAGCATTGACAACTTTCCCAATCAACTATTTTCTCGCAGCCGCCAACCTTATCGTACTCATCACCCCTACACCCTTCCTCCCTAAACTTCAGAATCACTATGCTCCTCCTCACCTCCATGCTCCCCTCGCGTCTTATCTTGCCCTTCCTCTGCACTTTCTACCTCTGAACTGCCGCTAGCATTAGAAACTATGTTGCTTTCCTCAAACTTTTCTGCCTCCTCTCCACCTCCATAGACCTCTTGCTCCCCTTCAAACCCCTACACCCTTTCTCTCCCGCTTTCTTTTACTCTTTCTTACTCCCTCCTTTATTTGCACCACTATGCTCCATACTTGCTTCACTTTCTTCTCCATCACTATCTCCTACCATATCTTACCCAGTCATAGCACAGCTGAGCCGAACCATCACCACACAAGTAAAGTTTGATTGTTTGTTTTTGCGCTAATTCTAACTGTTCACACAACGTCTCTTTGAAAAACGCTGTCCCCAGCGAGTCTTCGTTCTTTGCTCTACCGCCAATGAATCCAGTCGAACATACACACCAACGTCATGGTGCTTTCAATGCCACATTCAAACAACTGGGAACTCGGAATTCTCTGACAACCGACTTCAACAGTCACCCAACTCGGAAATCCATGTTGGAAACTCTGGCATATTTCTAGAGCTCAGACTTTCCAACCTGAAGATCACTGACGTAATGATTTAACTAAGTTTCTTCCCCCGAGTTCGCAGTTGTCTTGAAAGCACCACATTCGTTCAACAGATTTGAGGCACGTTTGCTCCAGCTTTGTGGGTGTGGCGAGGTGTGACTTGAAGCAATGAGTGAAGTATTTAAAAGAGCAGTGATTTACAGTGGCGGAAAAAGTAGTAACTAGCTACAGTAACATCAACCAGTGTTTGCAGCTGTTTGAATTTGAGTCGATGAGAGAAGCTAGCAATGCAATGTAGTGTTCCTTAGCTGGCAATGTGACAGTGTTCGTGTCTACCATCTGGAAGACACTCAATGCACGTAGCTAATGTGAGGTTAATCCAGTCAATCACACCATAGCGATTTCATTTTATGTTGGCAGGGTTCATTTTCAGAGCTAGCGAGCAAACCAATGGAGCAAACATTAGCTAGCTAGCACCTATTCCATTTATGTGGCGTCGTCAAAGATGGAATCTTTGCTATTGTCAGTTTATTCCAAGATCAGGATGCGGCTGTAATTCTTCCCTGTGATAAGGTTAGCGATAAACTGAACTCCAAACTGAACAGAACTACACTCTCTTCTACCACTGTCTTAAATATCTTTAATGGTCTAGTTGCAAAAGCTAAATTGCTGCTAGGGGACTTTGAAGCACCTATGTGCCGATCTTGGAGTAAAGTGACGATAGCAAAGATTATAGAAAACACCACTGAAACTAAATTGGTGCTCGCTAGCTCTGCAAATTCAGCTATTGTGGGAAGCCAGCCAATATAAAACAAAAACAAACAATATTGAAATTACAAAAGGTTGCAACATATGTTGTGTAAATGGTGAACTCATACAGCTACCCTTGTAGATGATAGAAGCCCATCTCCTACTGTAAATAGCCTGCACACTGTGTGTGTGTGTAGTCAGCCAGCCAGAAAAATGGCAGAAAAAGGAAAAAATACATTTTTCAGTACACTAAAATGCAAAGTAAGAACCTTAGTAGCCTAATATCTCAAAGACTAGTTGATAAAATGTTCACAAGAAAGAAGTGAAATGCTAATGGATTTGTTTCATAATGATGTCATTAGGCAGAGCAGGCAACAGATGGCACACAGACGGCAGAGCTGGGGACAGATAGGCAGGGACACATTGGCAAAGACAGGGAGTCTCAGGTAAGTTTGAGTCTTTGTTTGACAACATTATGAAAGGTCACCTCTTTCTTTTAGACCTATAAAACAGGGACATAATTGGACAATCCCATGGATACCCCCACTCTCAACTTAAACTGGTGACTGAACCAAGATTCATTTAAGGCAATGGTATTACTGCTGTGATTAATTGTGTAGTTTTGGGTACCGGTAGACACCTTGGCAAACATCTTCTTTATTTTCTAGGAGGCAAAATGTGAGTCAGTGAGGGTGGTGAAAGGGAAAGAGCCAGGGAGAGAGACTTCAGAATACAGTGTCACAGCCACGGCAGGACCAGGTGTCAACCTTGTTGCCAGCAGCACCAGTATAGGGGACAGTGGCACAGCATTGTCCAGTTACTTCAGTGATGGCAAAAAACCATATCAGCCACACCAACAATTTATAGAACCACAAACTCTTGCCAAAAGAGTGTTGACGTTTCAAGATAAATGGTTTCGCGATGTCCCTTGGCTATATTATAATCCATCAAAAAAAGGAGTGTTTTCACTGTAGCCAAGGGTTTTCAAGCTGGCCATATTTTGGCCAAAGAGTGGATTCTGCCTTCAATAGTGCAGGATTTAGGAACTTGAGAAAAGCCATTGTAAAATTCACAGCACATCAAAACAGCCAAACCCACCGCCACTTTGTAACTGTAACAGCACACCAGCTAAATCCAATCAGTTCCCAGTTATCCAGTGCGTGGGGTAAACAGCAGCAGGACATAAGGCATTGCTTGATGAAAATTGTTAGTTCAGTGCGGCATGAAGCAAGACAGGGACAGGCCTTCAGAGGCTACATGGATGACAGTGGGAATTTATACCAGCTTTTGAAACTTAGGGCAGAAGAGGATAATCTAATTTTACTGAAGTGGTTAACAGAGCGTACCACAATGTACACAGGCCCCAAGGCACAGAATGAAATTCTGAACATCATGGCCAATACAGTCATTCGAGGCATTGCAGCTTATATTAGGTCTCTTTCGTTTGTACACTTTTCAGTAATTGTTGATGGTACTCAAGATGTCAGTGCTGCTGAACAGGAGAGTGTCTGCCTGCGTTATGTTGTCCTTGTCCCTTACAAGGAGTTTATTGTGCTAAACAGGGTGTCAGAGTCAACAGTCGAGGGCATTGCGAAAGTGGCAACTGATGTGTGTTGAGGCTCAATTTGCCCATGTCATTTTGCAGGGCTCTGGCAGTGCTCCTCCTGCTCCTCCTTGCACAAAGGTGGAGGTAGCGGTCCTGCTGCTGGGTTGTTGCCCTCCTACGGCCTCCTCCACGTCTTCTGATGTACTGGCCTGTCTCCTGGTAGCGCCTCCATGCTCTGGACACTACGCTGACAGACACAGCAAACATTCTTGCCACAGCTCGCATTGATGTGCCATCCTGGATGAGCTGCACTACCTGAGCCACTTGTGTGGGTTGTAGACTCCGTCTCATGCTACCACTAGACTGAAAGCACTGCCATCATTCAAAAGTGACCAAAACATCAGCCAGGAAGCATAGAAAGTGAGAAGTGGTCTGTGGTCTCCACCTGCAGAACAACTCCTTTATTGGGGGTGTCTTGCTAATTGCCTATAATTTCCACCTGTTGTCTATTCCATTTGCACAACAGCATGTGAAATTGATTGTCAATCAGTGTTGCTTCCTAAGTGGACAGTTTGATTTCACAGAAGTGTGATTGACTTTGTGTTGTTTAAGTGTTCCCTTTATTTTTTTGAGCAGTGTATTAAGTGGCATTGGCTAGTGATACATTTTTAAATCAATTTCCGTCCATTTCCATTATTAAAGTGTCTGGAGTTGAGTCAGTATGTTGGCAGCAGCCACTCAATGTTAGTGGTGGCTGTTTAACAGTCTGATGTCCTTGAGATAGAAGCTGTTTTTCAGTCTCTCGGTCCCTGCTTTGATGCAACTGTACTGACCTTGCCTTCTGAATGATAACGGGGTGAACAGGCAGTCGCTCGGGTGGTTGTTGTCCTTGATGATCTTAATGGCCTTCCTGTGACATTGGGTTGTGTAGGTGTCCTGGAGGGCAGGTAGTTTGCCCCCAGCGTTGAAGTCCACAATCATCTCCTTTGTTTTGTTGACATTGAGTGTGAGGTTATTTTCCTGACACCACACTCCGAGGGCCCTCACCTCCTCCCTGTAGGCCGTCTCGTCGTTGTTGGTAATCAAGCCTACCACTGTAGTGTCGTCCGCAAACTTGATGATTGAGTTGGAGGCATGCATGGCCGTGGGTGAACAGGAAGTACAGGAGAGGGCTCAGAACACACCCTTCTGGGGCCCCAGTGTTGAGGATCAGCAGGGTGGAAATGTTGTTACCTACCCTCACCAGCTGGAGGCGGCTCGTCAGGAAGTCCAGTACCCAGTTGCACAGAGCGGGGTCGAGACCCAGGGTCTCAAGCTTGATGACGAGTTTGGAGGGTATTATGGTGTTAAATGCTGAGCTGTAGTCGATGAACAGCATTCTCACATAGGTATTCCTCTTGTCCAGATGGGTTAGGGCAGTGTGCAGTGTGGTTGTGATTGCATCGTCTGTGGACCTATTGGGGCGGTAAGCAAATTGGAGTGGGTCTAGGGTGTCGGGTAGGGTGGAGGTGATATGGTCCTTGACTAGTCTCTCAAAGCACTTCATGATGACAGAAGTGAGTGCTACGGGGCGGACGTCGTTTAGCTCAGTTACCTTAGCTTTCTTGGGAACAGGAACAATGGTAGCCCTCTTGAAGCATGTGGGAACAGCAGACTGGGATAAGGATTAATCACTCTATGTGCATTTGTGTCTTTAGACACCATTAAACATGCACATGTCTGGGGAGTGGACATGACTGTTCATTTCTGTCACGCCCTGATCTGTTTCACCTGTTCTTGTGATTGTCTTCACCCCCTCCAGGTGTCTCTTATTTTCCCTAGTGTATTTATCCCTGTGTTTCCTGTCTCTCTGTGCCAGTTTGTCTTGTATGTTTTCAAGTCAACCAGCGTGTTTTTCCCATGCACCTGTTCTCTATTCCCTTTTTCTAGTCTTCCTGGTTTTGACCCTTACCTGTTTTCTCTGGACTCCGTACCCACCTGCCTGACCCTTCTGTCTGCCCTGACTTTGAGCCTGGCTGCCACTCTTTACCTCTTAGACTCAGAATCTAGTTTTGACCTTGTGTCTGCACACGACCATTCTCTTGCCTACTCCTTTTTGGATTATAAATACACTACAAAGACTCTAACCATCTGGGTCTCGCCTTGTGCCCTTATAATTTCTGTACCAGGGCTATGGTCTAATATTTACTGTTGCTATGGTTGGTTACGCCTATTGGGAATTTTCCAGAACATGTGTGCTCCTTTCAGAGGAGCCAGCAAGAATAGTGCACTAGAGTGTATCTGGGTATGTGTGCATATGGGTATGTGTGCATATGTGCGTTGTCATACCCTGACCATAGTTTGCTTTGTATGTTTCTATGTTTTGTTTGGTCAGGGTGTGATCTGAGTGGACATTCTATGTTGTGTGTCTAGTTTGTCGGTTTCTGTGTTTGGCCTGATATGGTTTTCAATCAGAGGCAGGTGTTAGTCATTGTCTCTGATTGGGAACCATATTTAGGTAGCCTGTTTGGTGTTGGGGTTTGTGGTTGATTGTTCCTGTCTCTGTGTTTGCACCAGATAGGGCGGTTTTGGTTTTTCACATTTCTTGTTTTGTTAGTCTATTCATGTATAGTTTCTTTATTAAAGATCCATGAATAATAACCATGCTGCGTTTTGGTCCGCCTCTCATTAGACACCATTAGACATGCACCTGTCTGGGGAGTGGACATGACTGTTTATTTTTTAATCATTGCCATGGCTCTAAAGTTTCCATGCCCTAATGTGAAACCAAACTAAAATTAGTGCAAGGCAAAAAGGATAATGGTGGCCAAATTCCAGAGTGGATGAATCATAAAGAGGAGTTACTATGTGTGTGTGTGACGTAAGGATGTAACCTCTATAAAGAGTGTGTGCCAAGACTAGAAAGTTAGTTGTTTCATGAACCAGCTCGGCTTATATTACTATTGTAATAAAAGTATATTTGAACTTACAGGCTCTGGTATTCGAGAAATATTATTGACTGAATATTTCCACAACATAAATGTCGAGTTAGCCAGGAGTGGCGAAAAGGGACCAGAGACGGTGAAAATCTGCAGCTGCGGACAGGCTTCTTGGATGAACTGCACAAAAATACAACTTGAAAGACGGTAAGCTGAGTACTTACCTATATTAATAGAGTTTGTGGTTCACTCTGGGAATCTGTCGTAGCGATAGTTCACCATGTGGGTCTCCAAATTTGACGAACCAAAGAAATATTGAGATCTTAGAAATGCATGCAAAATATTGGGGGGATTAAACACTTTTGAGTGTTGCAACAGTGAAAATATAGTATAGTAATTGGTGTGTGTGACCAATTGCAGAGGGAGATTTATGTGCTTCATCTGTCTGGCTCAGTTAAGTGGGGTTATTCTCTAATTTGTTCAGGCGGTTCATCTGACCAGTTTGTTCAGTCTTTGGGTTGTGACTGTCTGATTCAGTTTGGCTGGGTTTATTTGTTTAGACCTGTTTGAGTTTGCGCACAACGCAGCCCATTCAGCTTATTCAGTCATTCAGAGTCAGGTGGGTCATTCAATTCATCCAGCTCGCTCAGTTGCTCAGCTGGGGTGGGTGTTCAGTCTCGTTCAGGTTATTTGTTTGCTTCTGTTCAATCTAGTTTGAAGTGGTAACTGTCTATCTGCATGGTCGAATAACATTACTTGTAAATTGTTTGATAGGAAATCCACGATGCCGACTTGATTTAGCAAGGGACTGCTTGGGCGGATAGGAAATCCCACGATACCGCCTTGACTCGATTTAGCAAGGGACTGCTTGGGTGGGTAGCGCAGAATACCGCCTCAACTAGATTTAGCGTGGGACTGCTTGGGTGGGTAAAAAATCCTGTATAATATTGCATTTTCTGTGTCGAGGAAGTGCATCAGAAAATTCTAAATTTCCAGGTCACTTAGGAAAGTCTAAGAGAAATCCTATAGGGTTGCTTTTTGTGTCGCGCAAGTGTATCGATATTGTTAAATAAATAAGTGAAAATTCTGCATAATACTTTTTTTTTTTATTATAGAATGGACTAAAGTTTTCAGGTCGCTTAGGAAAGCGGAAGGGGTGTGTGAAAGTGAGTGTAAAAGTTATTTGCTGTTGGTGGGGAAAGGGTCGCACACCACTCCCGAAACCGTTGCTTAAGTGTAGCCTGGTTGGGAGGACGCACCCAGTCCCGCACTAAAGGAGGGGTGGGTGAATGGTACATAAATACACATTGAAGGAATATAATACTAGAAGTTTGAACAGTTACGATAAATGTAAAAAATACATGAACATTATATTAAATTAGTAATAAATGTCAAGACGATATTAGCGATTGCCTGGTAAGGCCATTGACAATTGCATACTGTGCTGCAAGGTAGAATATTATACAGTACAGGGAAATATAGAAATTATAACATTTGAAGTAAGAATATACTCAAGTGAATAGCACAATAACATGAAACTTGGGAGCAAAGAATAAATATGAATATCACAGGACAATAAGGAGAGTCTTGGAGAATAGTTATTTTTAATGAAACCATGGAGTCGCTGAAAGAAGTGTACGCAAATTCTACTAATTCGGCTCAAATATGGAAAGAATTGAGCAAAATTGATAATATTAGTCAACATTTCCCTGCTAACAGAGAATTCAAATCAGAAGAAAAATGCAGAGAGGCAATTATGAATTGGCACAATCACATAAAACCACAATCAAAATATACTAGCATATTGAAGTTAGCGTTCTATCAGCGCAATTGCACTAACTGGACTATTTTGAGAATGGATAGTGTAAAACATTACATTTACATTTAAGTCATTTAGCAGACGCTCTTATCCAGAGCGACTTACAAATTGGTGCATTCACCTTATGACATCCAGTGGGACAGTCACTTAACAATAGTGCATCTAAAACTTAAGGGGGGGTGAGAGGGATTACTTATCCTATCCTAGGTATTCCTTAAAGAGGTGGGGTTTCAGGTGTCTCCGGAAGGTGGTGATTGACTCCGCTGTCCTGGCGTCGTGAGGGAGTTTGTTCCACCATTGGGGGGCCAGGGCAGCGAACAGTTTTGACTGGGCTGAGCGGGAGCTGTACTTCCTCAGTGGTAGGGAGGCGAGCAGGCCAGAGGTGGATGAACGCAGTGCCCTTGTTTGGGTGTAGGGCCTGATCAGAGCCTGGAGGTACTGAGGTGCCGTTCCCCTCACAGCTCCGTAGGCAAGCACCATGGTCTTGTAGCGGATGCGAGCTTCAACTGGAAGCCAGTGGAGAGAACGGAGGAGCGGGGTGACGTGAGAGAACTTGGGAAGGTTGAACACCAGACGGGCTGCGGCGTTCTGGATGAGTTGAAGGGGTTTAATGGCACAGGCAGGGAGCCCAGCCAACAGCGAGTTGCAGTAATCCAGACGGGAGATGACAAGTGCCTGGATTAGGACCTGCGCCGCTTCCTGTGTGAGGCAGGGTCGTACTCTGCGGATGTTGTAGAGCATGAGCCTACAGGAACGGGCCACCGCCTTGATGTTGGTTGAGAACGACAGGGTGTTGTCCAGGATCACGCCAAGGTTCTTGGCGCTCTGGGAGGAGGACACAATGGAGTTGTCAACCGTGATGGCGAGATCATGGAACGGGCAGTCCTTCCCCGGGAGGAAGAGCAGCTCTGTCTTGCCGAGGTTCAGCTTGAGGTGGTGATCCGTCATCCACACTGATATGTCTGCCAGACATGCAGAGATGCGATTCGCCACCTGGTCATCAGAAGGGGGAAAGGAGAAGATTAATTGTGTGTCGTCTGCATAGCAATGATAAGAGAGACCATGTGAGGTTATGACAGAGCCAAGTGACTTGGTGTATAGCGAGAATAGGAGAGGGCCAAGAACAGAGCCCTGGGGGACACCAGTGGTGAGAGCGCGTGGTGAGGAGACAGATTCTCGCCACGCCACCTGGTAGGAGCGACCTGTCAGGTAGGACGCAATCCAAGCGTGGGCCGCACCGAAGATGCCCAACTCGGAGAGGGTGGAGAGGAGGATCTGATGGTTCACAGTATCGAAGGCAGCCGATAGATCTAGAAGGATGAGAGCAGAGGAGAGAGAGTTAGCTTTAGCAGTGCGGAGCGCCTCCGT
Organism: Oncorhynchus gorbuscha; assembly: GCF_021184085.1. NCBI lineage: Eukaryota > Metazoa > Chordata > Actinopteri > Salmoniformes > Salmonidae > Oncorhynchus > Oncorhynchus gorbuscha. Next base: position 35,991,262 of record NC_060193.1, on the reverse strand, counting down.
GATACAGAGGAGAGCAGTCTCAGTTGAATGACTAGTCTTGAAACCTGACTGATTTGGATCAAGAAGGTCATTCAGAGAGAGATAGCGGGAGAGCTGGCCAAGGACGGCACGTTCAAGAGTTTTGGAGAGAAAAGAAAGAAGGGATACTGGTCTGTAGTTGTTGACATCGGAGGGATCGAGTGTAGGTTTTTTCAGAAGGGGTGCAACTCTCGCTCTCTTGAAGACGGAAGGGACGTAGCCAGCGGTCAGGGATGAGTTGATGAGCGAGGTGAGGTAAGGGAGAAGGTCTCCGGAAATGGTCTGGAGAAGAGAGGAGGGGATAGGGTCAAGCGGGCAGGTTGTTGGGCGGCCGGCCGTCACAAGACGCGAGATTTCATCTGGAGAGAGAGGGGAGAAAGAGGTCAGAGCACAGGGTAGGGCAGTGTGAGCAGAACCAGCGGTGTCGTTTGACTTAGCAAACGAGGATCGGATGTCGTCGACCTTCTTTTCAAAATGGTTGACGAAGTCATCTGCAGAGAGGGAGCAGGGGGGGAAGGGGAGGAGGATTCAGGAGGGAGGAGAAGGTGGCAAAGAGCTTCCTAGGGTTAGACGCAGATGCTTGGAATTTAGCGTGGTAGAAAGTGGCTTTAGCAGCAGAGACAGAGGAGGAAAATGTAAAGAGGAGGGAGTGAAAGGATGCCAGGTCCGCAGGGAGGCGAGTTTTCCTCCATTTCCGCTCGGCTGCCCGGAGCCCTGTTCTGTGAGCTCGCAATGAGTCATCGAGCCACGGAGCGGGAGGGGAGGACCGAGCCGGCCTGGAGGATAGGGGACATAGAGAGTCAAGGGATGCAGAGAGGGAGGAGAGGAGGGTTGAGGAGGCAGAATCAGGAGATAGGTGGGAGAAGGTTTGAGCGGAGGGAAGAGATGATAGGATGGAAGAGGAGAGAGTAGCGGGGGAGAGAGAGCGAAGGTTGGGACGGCGCGATACCATCCGAGTAGGGGCAGTGTGGGAGGTGTTGGATGAGAGCGAGAGGGAAAAGGATACAAGGCAGTGGTCGGAGACTTGGAGGGGAGTTGCAATGAGGTTAGTGGAAGAACAGCATCTAGTAAAGATGAGGTCAAGCGTATTGCCTGCCTTGTGAGTAGGGGGGGAAGGTGAGAGGGTGAGGTCAAAAGAGGAGAGGAGTGGAAAGAAGGAGGCAGAGAGGAAAGAGTCAAAGGTAGACGTGGGGAGGTTAAAGTCGCCCAGAACTGTGAGAGGTGAGCCGTCCTCAGGAAAGGAGCTTATCAAGGCATCAAGCTCATTGATGAACTCTCCGAGGGAACCTGGAGGGCGATAAATGATAAGGATGTTAAGCTTGAAAGGGCTAGTAACTGTGACAGCATGGAATTCAAAGGAGGCGATAGACAGATGGGTAAGGGGAGAAAGAGAGAATGACCACTTGGGAGAGATGAGGATCCCGGTGCCACCACCCCGCTGACCAGACGCTCTCGGGGTGTGCGAGAACACGTGGGCGGACGAAGAGAGAGCAGTAGGAGTAGCAGTGTTGTCTGTGGTGATCCATGTTTCCGTCAGTGCCAAGAAGTCGAGGGACTGGAGGGAGGCATAGGCTGAGATGAACTCTGCCTTGTTGACCGCAGATTGGCAGTTCCAGAGGCTACCGGAGACCTGGAACTCCACGTGGGTCGTGCACGCTGGGACCACCAGAGTAGGGTGGCCGCGGCCACGCGGTGAGGAGCGTTTGTATGGTCTGTGCAGAGAGGAGAGAACAGGGATAAACAGACACATAGTTGACAGGCTACAGAAGAGGCTACGCTAATGCAAAGGAGATTGGAATGACAAGTGGACTACACGTCTCGAATGTTCAGAAAGTTAAGCTACGTAGCAAGAATCTTATTGACTAAAATGATTCAAATGATACAGTACTGCTGAAGTAGGCCAGCTGGCAGTGGGTGCGTTGTTGACACTACACTAATCAAGTCGTTCCGTTGAGTGTAATAGTTTCTGCAGTGTTGCTATTCGGGGGCTAGCTGGCTAGCTAGCAGTGTTGTTTACGTTACGTTGCGTTAAAAGAACGACAATAAAACAGTGTACTTGGTAAAGTTGTTCAGGCTATTTTGTTTGGATTTCAAAGCACTAGGTTGGATGCACCAGAGTGCAGAATAACTGATGATTTTACGAATGCTCAAAACTGGATTGAATATTGCCGGTGTCAGTAAACGTCAGGGAAATAACGCTAGAATTATTGCTAGCAGCACAGTTAGTTACCAACATTTTTAACAAACAAGTAAAGAGCCTAACCAGCTCTGCGAGGTGAGTAGAATGGAGAGTGAGGATGTTTTCTCGTTTATGCCTGAAAGTTGCGTTAGCTAAATTAGCTAGCCGACTTTAACCAGTTAGTTTGGGTGCTTGACAGCCTTTGTAATATATTCGGCATTATAAATCAAAGTTTGGATCAACCCTGTTCATTAGCGGGTTGATCCAATCAAGGACAGTGGATATTTTGGGGTTGAATAGATTTTGGGGTTGAATAATCAAGGACAGTGGATATTAGGTAACATATTTAAACGGGCAGTATATTTATGGGCAAGCACCCTTATGTTTAAAAATAGTCTAACTTTGTTTAACGCCAAATTCAAATGATTGCTAAAGGGTTTAGATTTGGGGGTTCTGTGTTGATAAAATAAGAACTGTGGTAGAGCAGGGTCACAAGGAAGTATAGCTATGGTAAAGTACAACCGGCGAAACAAGAACATATTTGGGAGTTTCGAGAACCATGTGACTCAAGACAACCTTAGAAGTTTTAAACTCTTTATTTAAACTCTTTATTCTAAAATAGATTTATTGAATTGACGTAAGGGAGGAAAAGATGAGAGTAAGTGACCTCCCTGTGAAAAGTAGAATTAGGTTTGTTTTGACTTTAATTTAAATAAAAAATTCACCTGGTAACAAATGTTAACAAAAAGAGCCTTGGAGTATGGTTGAGATTGTAGAGAGCTTTCTGAGTTTAAGAGAAGAGATGTAGACTAGGGAAGGTAACAAAGGAGTTGTCACGATCGTCGTAAGAAGCGGACCAAAGCGCAGCGTGGTGTTAATGCATAATTTAATAGATGACAAATACTGACCATACTAAATAACGACAAAACAAAGGAAATAAAGGTCAGAACGTGACAGGAGTTAGTCAATTGGAAAGTAAGAATTGGATTGATTAAGAATTGACTGATCTGCATTTGGCGCATTACAGGTTAATCTTAAAATAAGTGTTTAATGAGTGTGAAGCAGTGGTTAGTGATAAAAATATAGCCATATTGATAAGGAGGATTGATGTAAAAGTAATGTGTTGACAGTATGTGAATGGTAATATGTTATTAGTGTCTTTTTATAGCACTCTAATGATGCGATATTTTAGTCATTTGAAAATCTGAGGTTTCAATACGAGGTTATATGAGTAGATGTCACGCCTTGGTCATAGTATTTTTGTGTTTCGTTATATATTTGGTCAGGCCAGGGTGTGACATGGGTTTATATGTTGTGTTTCGTATTGGGGTTTTGTAGGCATTGGGATTGCGGCTGAGTAGGGGTGTAGCATAGGTTTGGCTGCCTGAGGCGGTTCTCAATCAGAGTCAGGTGATTCTCGTTGTCTCTGATTGGGAACCATATTTAGGTAGCCGGGGTTTCACTGTGTATTTCGTGGGTGATTGTTCCTGTCTCTGTGTTAGTTATTTCACCAGACAGGCTGTATAGGTTTTTTTGTTCCGTTTGTTGTTTTTGTATTTATTAAGTTATTTCATGTATCACTCTTCTACATTAAAGACATGAGTAACCACCACGCTGCATTTTGGTCCGACTCTCTTTCGACAAACGAACGCCGTTACAGTAGAGGGATTGAGCTTTGAGATTGTAAAAAAGATTAGCTGCGGTTGAAAGCAAGCAGGTAGTGGGATATTTGAAGTAGAGGTATGAGAAACATTACTGTTGCTTGGTTTTATAGTTAGGTAACGCCAGTGAATTTGAGCAGGAAGTTTAATGTATTCTAGAAATTATAATATGTTTCCATTACGTGGAACAGGGTCCAGTAATAAAAGTAGAATTAAATAAGTATTGACTATCAGGCTGATAAGACAGCACCAACTTTTTGAAGGTTCTACATTTGTTAAACAACAGTTTTGTATTTTATTAAAATAATGCAACAGGTTAAACTGATTTCTGGAAAAGGGCTATGGGATTGTTTATTTTTAATGGGGTCGATTCCACTTAATGGAACTCTGTATTATCTGATGTGTCTTGAATATAATTCATGCTTCCAGGACTGATGGAATGTTAATTAATGTTAATTAAGGGAGACATAGGAGACCATGTCTCAAACAACTTTTTATTAGATGCCTAGGATCAAATGTCACTGATTTCTTAAGCTGAGAAATTGACTACATTTGCGACAGGAAAAAGTATTACATTGTGAATGGTTAGCAGGAACAATCTAAGACGAAACAGCTATTATATATGTTTGGATATTGGTCTATTATTATTTCAGCAAGGAACACAGACTGAGACCAAGGTGTTATGCAGGTGAATGAGGACCCAAAAGCGACTTGGCGAAAACAGAGTCTTTAATCCAGTAAAGGAAATATGCAATACTCCTAGACAAATCGGAGCGGTAAATAAAGCATAAAAAACAATTCCACTCGTAATGACGAGAACAGACTGGAGACTCGATCATAAACTGTAGGTTGCCTCGGGAAGGCACTAGACCGTAGCAGACTCAAGACACCTGCTCACCACGCAGCATCTGAGGGAAACACGACACGACAGGGCGATACAAAGACACAGCATGGTGAACAATATACAAGGATCCGACAGGACAGAAACGGAAAACAAGGGGAGAAATAGGGACTCTATTCAGGGGAAAAGATAGGGAACAGGAGTGGAAAGACTAAATGATTGATTAGGGGAATAGGAACAGCTGGGAGCAGGAACGGAACGATAGAGAGAAGAGAGAGAGGAAGGGAGAGAGAAAAAAGGGAACGAACCTAAAAAGACCAGCAGGGGGAAAACGAACAGAAGGAAAAGCAAAATGACAAGACAATATAAGACAAAACATGACAGTACCCCCCCACTCACCGAGCGCCTCCTGGCGCACTCGAGGAGGAATCCTGGCGGCAACGGAGGAAATCATCAATCAGTGAACGGTCCAGCACGTCCCGAGACGGAACCCAACTCCTCTCCTCAGGACCGTAACCCTCCAAAGCCACTAAGTATTGGTGACCCCGTCCCCGAGAACGCATGTCCATGATCCTACGTACCTTGTAAATAGGTGCGCTCTCGACAAGGACGGGAGGGGGGGAGGGAAGACGAACGGGGGTGCGAAGAAAAGGCTTGACACAGGAGACATGGAAGACAGGATGGACGCGACGAAGATGTCGCGGAAGAAGCAGTCGCACAGCGACAGGATTGACGACCTGGAAGACACGGAACGGACCAATGAACCGCGGAGTCAACTTACGAGAAGCTGTCGTAAGAGGAAGGTTGCGAGTGGAAAGCCACACTCTCTGGCCGCAACAATACCTTGGACTCTTAATCCTACGTTTATTGGCGGCTCTCACAGTCTGTGCCCTGTAACGGCAAAGTGCAGACCTCACCCTCCTCCAGGTGCGCTCACAACGTTGGACAAACGCTTGAGCGGAGGGAACGCTGGACTCGGCAAGCTGGGATGAGAACAGAGGAGGCTGGTAACCCAGACTACTCTGAAACGGAGATAACCCGGTAGCAGACGAAGGAAGCGAGTTGTGAGCGTATTCTGCCCAGGGGAGCTGTTCTGCCCAAGATGCAGGGTTTCTGAAAGAAAGGCTGCGTAGTATGCGACCAATCGTCTGATTGGCCCTCTCTGCTTGACCGTTAGACTGGGGATGAAACCCGGAAGAGAGACTGACGGACGCACCAATCAAACGACAGAACTCCCTCCAAAACTGTGACGTGAATTGCGGGCCTCTGTCTGAAACGGCGTCTAACGGGAGGCCATGAATTCTGAACACATTCTCGATGATGATTTGTGCCGTCTCCTTAGCGGAAGGAAGTTTAGCGAGGGGAATGAAATATGCCGCCTTAGAGAACCTATCGACAACCGTAAGAATCACAGTCTTCCCCGCAGACAAAGGCAGACCGGTAATGAAGTCTAGGGCGATGTGAGACCATGGTCGAGAAGGAATGGGAAGCGGTCTGAGACGACCGGCAGGAGGAGAGTTACCTGACTTAGTCTGCGCGCAGTCCGAACAAGCAGCCACGAAACGGCGCGTGTCACGCTCCTGAGTCGGCCACCAAAAGCGCTGGCGAATAGAAGCAAGAGTGCCTCGAACGCCGGGATGACCAGCTAACTTGGCAGAGTGAGCCCACTGAAGAACAGCCAGACGAGTAGAAACAGGAACGAAAAGAAGGTTACTAGGACAAGCGCGCGGCGACGCAGTGTGCGTGAGTGCTTGCTTAACCTGTCTTTCAATTCCCCAGACTGTCAACCCGACAACACGCCCATAAGGAAGAATCCCCTCGGGATCAGTAGAAGCCACAGAAGAACTAAAAAGACGGGATAAGGCATCAGGCTTGGTGTTCTTGCTACCCGGACGGTAAGAAATCACAAACTCGAAACGAGCGAAAAACAACGCCCAACGAGCTTGACGAGCATTAAGTCGTTTGGCAGAACGGATGTACTCAAGGTTCTTATGGTCTGTCCAAACGACAAAAGGAACGGTCGCCCCCTCCAACCACTGTCGCCATTCGCCTAGGGCTAAGCGGATGGCGAGCAGTTCGCGGTTACCCACATCATAGTTGCGTTCAGATGGCGACAGGCGATGAGAAAAATAAGCGCAAGGATGAACCTTATCGTCAGACTGGAAGCGCTGGGATAGAATGGCTCCCACGCCTACCTCAGAAGCGTCAACCTCGACAATGAATTGTCTAGTGACGTCAGGAGTAACGAGGATAGGAGCGGACGTAAAACGTTCTTTTAGAAGATCAAAAGCTCCCTGGGCAGAACCGGACCACTTAAAACACGTCTTGACAGAAGTAAGAGCTGTGAGAGGGGCAGCAACTTGACCGAAATTACGAATGAAACGCCGATAGAAATTAGCGAAACCTAGAAAGCGCTGCAACTCGACACGTGACCTTGGAACGGGCCACTCACTGACAGCTTGGACCTTAGCGGAATCCATCTGAATGCCTTCAGCGGAAATAACGGAACCGAGAAAAGTAACGGAGGAGACATGAAAAGAGCACTTCTCAGCCTTCACGTAGAGACAATTCTCTAAAAGGCGCTGGAGAACACGTCGAACGTGCTGAACATGAATCTCGAGTGACGGTGAAAAAATCAGGATATCGTCAAGGTAGACAAAAACAAAGATGTTCAGCATGTCTCTCAGAACATCATTAACTAATGCCTGAAAAACAGCTGGCGCATTGGCAAGACCAAACGGCAGAACCCGGTACTCAAAATGCCCTAACGGAGTGTTAAACGCCGTTTTCCACTCGTCCCCCTCTCTGATGCACACGAGATGGTAAGCGTTACGAAGGTCCAACTTAGTAAAGCACCTGGCTCCCTGCAGAATCTCGAAGGCTGATGACATAAGGGGAAGCGGATAACGATTCTTAACCGTTATGTCATTCAGCCCTCGATAATCCACGCAGGGGCGCAGAGTACCGTCCTTTTTCTTAACAAAAAAAACCCCGCCCCGGCCGGAGAGGAAGAAGGCACTATGGTACCGGCGTCAAGAGACACAGACAAATAATCCTCGAGAGCCTTACGTTCGGGAGCCGACAGAGAGTATAGTCTACCCCGAGGAGGAGTGGTCCCCGGAAGGAGATCAATACTACAATCATACGACCGGTGAGGAGGAAGGGAGTTGGCTCGGGACCGACTGAAGACCGTGCACAGATCATGATATTCCTCCGGCACTCCTGTCAAATCGCCAGGTTCCTCCTGAGAAGTGGGGACAGAAGAAACGGGAGGGATGGCAGACATTAAACACTTCACATGACAAGAAACGTTCCAGGATAGGATAGAATTACTAGACCAATTAATAGAAGGATTATGACATACTAGCCAGGGATGACCCAAAACAACAGGTGTAAAAGGTGAACGAAAAATCAAAAAAGAAATAGTCTCACTGTGGTTACCAGATACTGTGAGGGTTAAAGGTAGTGTCTCAAATCTGATACTGGGAAGATGACTACCATCTAAGGCGAACATGGGCGTAGGCTTGTCTAACTGTCTGAAAGGAATGTCATGTTTCTGAGCCCATGCTTCGTCCATGAAACAACCCTCAGCCCCAGAGTCTATCAAGGCACTGCATGTAGCACCCGAACCGGTCCAGCGTAGATGGACCGACATAGTAGTACAGGATCTAGATGGAGAGACCTGAGTAGTAGCGCTCACCAGTAGCCCTCCGCTTACTGATGAGCTCTGGCTTTTACTGGACATGAATTGACAAAATGTCCAGCAAGTCCGCAATAGAGGCACAGGCGGTTGGTGATCCTCCGTTCCCTCTCCTTAGTCGAGATGCGAATACCTCCCAGCTGCATGGGCTCAGTCTCTGAGCCAGAGGAGGTAGATGGTTGCGATGCGGAGCAGGGAAACACCGTTGACGCGAGCTCTCTTCCACGAGCTTGGTGACGAAGATCTACCCGTCGTTCTATGCGGATGGCGAGAGCAATCAAAGAGTCCACACTGGAAGGAACCTCCCGGGAGAGAATCTCATCTTTAACCACTGCGTGGAGTCCCTCCAGAAAACGAGCGAGCAGCGCCGGCTCGTTCCAGTCACTAGAGGCAGCAAGAGTGCGAAACTCTATAGAGTAATCCGTTATGGATCGATCACCTTGGCATAGGGAAGCCAGGGCCCTAGAAGCCTCCCTACCAAAAACTGAACGGTCAAAAACCCGAATTATCTCCTCCTTAAAGTTCTGGTAATTGTTAGAACAATCAGCCCTTGCCTCCCAGATAGCTGTGCCCCACTCTCGAGCCCGGCCAGTAAGGAGTGATATGACGTAAGCAACCCGAGCTCTCTCTCTAGAGTATGTGTTGGGTTGGAGAGAGAACACAATATCACACTGGGTGAGAAAGGAGCGGCACTCCGTGGGCTGCCCGAAGTAACAAGGTGGGTTATTAACCCTAGGTTCCGGAGGCTCGGCAGACCAGGAAGTAACAGGTGGCACGAGACGAAGACTCTGGAACTGTCCAGAGAGGTCGGAAACCTGAGCGGCCAGGTTCTCCACGGCATGACGAGCAGCAGACAATTCCTGCTCGTGTCTGCCGAGCATGGCTCCTTGGATCTCGACGGCAGTGTTACGAGCGTCTGTAGTCACTGGGTCCATTCTTTGGTCGGATCCTTCTGTTATGCAGGTGAATGAGGACCCAAAAGCGACTTGGCGAAAACAGAGTCTTTAATCCAGTAAAGGAAATATGCAATACTCCTAGACAAATCGGAGCGGTAAATAAAGCATAAAAAACAATTCCACTCGTAATGACGAGAACAGACTGGAGACTCGATCATAAACTGTAGGTTGCCTCGGGAAGGCACTAGACCGTAGCAGACTCAAGACACCTGCTCACCACGCAGCATCTGAGGGAAACACGACACGACAGGGCGATACAAAGACACAGCACGGTGAACAATATACAAGGATCCGACAGGACAGAAACGGAAAACAAGGGGAGAAATAGGGACTCTAATCAGGGGAAAAGATAGGGAACAGGAGTGGAAAGACTAAATGATTGATTAGGGGAATAGGAACAGCTGGGAGCAGGAACGGAACGATAGAGAGAAGAGAGAGAGGAAGGGAGAGAGAAAAAAGGGAACGAACCTAAAAAGACCAGCAGGGGGAAAACAAACAGAAGGAAAAGCAAAATGACAAGACAATATAAGACAAAACATGACACAAGGTCTCTTTTACAGCTGGGCCCTGCGTATACATGTTTACACATACAGTTTAGGTACAATGATTAAGAAACTACACAAGACAAACAAAACAATCACAGATAACACAAAAAATACAAAACAATCCTCCAATAAATGTTTAAAATGGGCAAGGTGGACAAGAATCAAGTTTAAGTTTAGTCTGCAGGCTATTCCATAGGCAAGGAGTGTAACAGGGAAAGGCAGCCATCCCCAACTCTGTGGAAATCACATGGGCCTCAAGTGCAATCCATGCTTGAGACCAAGTTTTAGGAAATATAATTTTTATGTTGATGATTGATAAGAAGGTGGTTTATTCAGAAGTGCTTTAAAGACAAACACGGAGCATGTTGTTCTCGTCTCATGGACAGCGAAGTCCAACCCACATTTTGATATAAAACACAGTGATGAGTTCTGTAGCTAGTACCCGTAATAAACCTAAATGTGCAATAATAAGTAGTATCCAACGATTTAAGTGTGGTGCCATCGCATGCATTTACATTACATTTAAGTCATTTAGCAGACACTCTTATCCAGAGCGACTTACAAATTGGTGCATTCACCTTATGACATCGAGTGGAACAGTCACTTTATAATAGTGCATCTAAATCTTAAAGGGGGGGGGGTGAGAGGGATTACTTATCCTATCCTAGGTATTCCTTAAAGAGGTGGGTTTCAGGTGTCTCCGGAAGGTGGTGATTGACTCCACTGTCCTGGCGTCGTGAGAGAGTTTGTATGCATGAAGATAATATCCCCATAATCTATAACAGACATATAAGTAGCTTGCACAATCTGTCTTCTATTTGTAGAGGACAAACATGTCATGTTTCTATAGAGGAAGCCTAGCTTGATTTTTAGCTGTTTACAAAGTCCGTCAACATGCATTTTAAAAGACAGTTTATCATCCAACCATATCCCTAAGTATGTTTATGCAAAGACCTGATTAATTCGAGAGCCATCTAAGCTCGTAAGTGTATTTTCAACCAACTTTTTGAATCTATTAAAAATCATGACATTTGTTTTCTTTGCATTTAAAACAAGTTTCACCTGTATAAAAGACCCTTTTAATATCTTAAAATCTGTCTTCAACAGTGATAATGCTTGGTCAGCCATAGAAGCGACAGAGTACATGACAGTGTCATCAGCATAAAATGAATTTTACACTTACCTCATCACCAATATTGTTTATGTAGAGAGTAAACAGTAATGGACCAAGTATAGAACTTGTGGGACCCCTTTAACCAACTCCAATGGCACCGACTGGATGCCGTCGACTAACAGCCTGACTTCTATCCTTTAGATAGTCATGAAACCAATGACAGGCATCCGATCCCAGTCCTATTAACGACAGGTTACCCAAAAGCATGGTCTACAGTGTCAAAAGCTTTAGACAAATATATGAACAAGGCGGCACAGTACTTTCTATTATCTAGGGCATTAGTAATATCGATACCAGGATAATTGTACGTGGTTATGGAAGAGAGAGACCAATCATATAATAACATATGGGAGTGAATTATGTCTAAGGGTAGTACATGCTAAATAAAGAATGGGCTGGCCTGTACATTTTTGTTTTTTTGCCATATGGTTTAACACACACACACACACACACACACACACACACACACACACACACACACACACACACACACACACACACACACACACACACACACACACACACACACACACACACACACACACACACACACACACACACACACACACACACACACACACACACACACACACACACACACACACACACACACACACACACACACCAGTACACAATTTATGCGACAGTGGTGTTGATACTGTGGGATATATTTTGGATGGGGTTTTATCAATTCAGCTTCAATTCAGCCCCCCCCCTGTCATAAGGAACTAGCTCCCTGGTATACAGAAAATACCCGAGGTCTTGAAGCAAGCTTCCAGAAAATTGGAGCGGAAATGGCGCTCCACCAAACTGGAAGTCTTCCGACTGGCTTGGAAAGACAGTACTGTGCAGTATCGAAGAGCCCTCACTGCTGCATGATCATCCTATTTTTCCAACTTATAAAACCCCAAAAACAATCCAAAATATATTGTTGATAGTGTCGCAAAGCTAACTAATAAGAAGCATTCCCCAAGAGGATGGCTTTCAATTCATCAGTGATAAATTCATTAACTTCTTTGAGGAAAAGATCATTAGAAAGAAAATTTCGGACTCCTCTTTAAGTCTGTGTATTCCTCTAAAGCTCAGTTGTCCTGAGTCTGCACAACTCTGCCAGGACCTAGGATAAGGGGAGACACTCAAGTTTTTTAACTTTGTATGGCTGCAAGGGCAGTATTGAGTAGCTTGATTGAAAGGTGCCCATATCAAACAGCCTGCTCCTCATTCATAGTTGCTAATATTAGCATATTATTAGTAGTATTGGATAGAACACTGACGTTTCTAAAACTGTTTGAATTATGTCTGTGAGTATAACAGAACTCATATAGCAGGCAAAAACCTGAGAAATTCCACTTCCTGTTTTTTCTGGAGGTGGCAGATTTTCAAACAAGGTCTCATTGAACTGACAGTGAGATATGGATGAGTTTTCACTTCCTACGCCTTCCACTAGATGTCAGCAGTCAATAGAACTTTGTCTGATGACTAATGTGAAGGGGGGTCGATTGACACAGGAAATAGTCACCACAGCCATTAGTGGACCATGCTTTCACCAGGCGCGTTCACAGGGGAAGGACTTGCGTTCCACTGCTCATCTGAAGTAAGTATAATTCTCCGGTTGGAACGTTATTCAAGATATATGTAAATAACATGCTAAAGATTGATTCAGTACATCGTTTGACATGTTTCTACTGACTGTTACGGAACATTTGGACATGTCGTCACGTTATAGTGGACGCACTTTGTGACTTTGGAATTGTTTACCAAACGCGCTAACCAAAGTAGCTAATTGGACATAAATAACGGACATTTTCAAACAAATAAAGCATTTATTGTGGACCTGGTATTTCTAGGACTGCATTCTGATGAAGTTCATCAAAGGTAAGGAAACATGTATCATGTATTTTCTGGTTTCTGTTGACTCCAACATGGCGGCTAATTTGGCTTCTGTTCTGAGCGCCGTCTCAGATTATTGCATGTGTTGCTTTTTCCGTAAACCTTTTTTGAAATCTGACACAGCGGTTGCATTAAGGAGAGGTATATCTAGAATTCCATGTATATAACTTGTATTATTATCTACATTTATGATGAGTATTTCTGTTGAAACGATGTGGCTATGAAAATCACTTGATGTTTTTGGATCTAGTGAATCTAAATAGCCAATGTAAACTCAGATTTATTTATATAAATATGAACTTTATCAAACAAAACATGCATGTATTGTGTAACATGAAGTCCTATGAGTGTCATCTGATGAAGATAATTCAAGGTTAGTTTTATCTTTATTTCTGGTTTTTGTGAATGCTATATTTAGCTGGAAAATGGCTGTGCTTATTGTGGTTTGGTGGAGACCTAACATAATCATTTGTAGTGCTTTCGCTGAAAAGCCTATTTGAAATCGGACACTTTGGTGGGATTGAAAACAAGAATAGCTTTAAAATTATATAATATATATGTTTTAGGAATTGTAATTATGAGATTTCTGTGGTTTGAATTTGGCGCCCTCTCTTTTCACTGGGAGTTGTCATATCGATCCCGATATCGGGATTGCAGCCATAACAGGTTTTAAGGGCATGTTCTGTGGACTCTTGTACCCAGAAAACAGTATGTAACTTATATGTCTAAGCAAACAGAAATTCAGAAGGTCTAACATAATTTATCATTCAGCAACTGTTACATATGTGTATACTCTAAACATATTCATAAGGGGCAGTCCCGCTTTTTACACATGGCACAGAAAATTGGGTAAGCCTGATGAAAATGTCCAAGTTTCACAAAATCTAGTGTGCACCATTTGCACAAACGTCACAGGTTTTGGTACTACTACTATACCTGCCATGGGGGATTTGCTACATTGTATACAATTGTCCATTCTATGTTTTTTTCTGCTGTCCCACTGAGCCCACTTATGCCAGCCATTTTTAGTTGCTTTTCTAAATTTTGGGTCAATGTTTGACTATGGGGTAGTTTCTTCATTGTGGCTATCCCAGTTGGTAACAGATGTCCAGATTTTCGGCATCAACCCACTTTCTTGTGGTTTTGCCATTGTCTCCGTTGGTGTACTAGTGGGAGGTGTTTTATAATTTCTTCTATGTTTGCTGTCTAGGCTATTCCACTGTTCTTTATCTGTCCTCCTGGTTTACCCTGTCCGTTAAATCGGGAACGTTTTTCATCCAAAAATGTAAATAGTGCCCCCTATATCCAAGAAGTTATTAATCCTCTAACCTGTTGATCCTACCCCCTACTTTTTCGAACATTCTGTTAAAAATCGTGCAACATTTCAGCGCCCGGCTACTCATGCCAGGAATATAGTATATGCATATGATTAGTATGTGTGGATAGAAAACACGCAGACGTTTCTAAAACTGGTTAAATCACGGCGGTGACTATAATAGAACGTGCGTTTCATCGAAAAGCGCAGGAAAATCTGATCACTGAAAATTGGAAAATATATCAATGCGCCACTTGAATGTATTGTTGAATGGAAACCACATTACCTGGAGCCGAGATTGCAATTCCTACAGCTTCCACACGATGTCTCCAGTCTAGTCAATTGCCTAGGCTTTGTTTCTTGGTCAAACGAAGAAGAGACAGCCCATTTCTTCCGGTCTCCGACCGGATATTTTGGTTTAGATTTATCCGGACATTATTTCAAGTCGTAGAGCTATAGAATATACATCGCCTCGTGATCAATTTGATCGATTAATAACGTTTACTAATACCTAAAGTTGCATTACAAAAGTATTTCGAAGTGTTTTGTGAAAGTTTATCGTCAACTTTTTTAATTTAAAAAAATGACGTTGCGTTATAAAACGCTGTTTTTTTTCCTTGATCACACAGTCTTCATAGATCGATATCTAGGCTACATATGGACCGATTTAATAAAAAAAAGACCCAATAGTGATGTTTATGGGACATCTAGGAGTGCCAACAAAGAAGATCGTCAAAGGAAATTAATGTTTTATATATTATTTCTGCATTTTGTGTAGCGCCGACTATGCTAATTATTTTGTTTACGTCCCCTGCGGGTCTTTAGGGGTGTTGCATGCTATCAGATAATAGCTTCTCATGCTTTCGCCGAAAAGCATTTTAAAAATCTGACTTGTTGGCTGGATTCACAATGAGTGTAGCTTTAATTCAGTACCCTGCATGTGTGTTTTAATGAACGTTTGAGTTTTAACGAGTGCTATTAGCATTTAGCGTAGTGCATTTGCATTTCAAGATGTTTAGATGGGACGCCTGCGTGTCGGGTCGACCTAAGAGGCTAACAGTGTCACGGGTGTCGTTGGAAGTAGACCAAAGTGCAGCGTGGTGAGCGTACATTTTATTTTATTTTAAAACGTCGCCAACAAAACAACAAACGAAAGCACCAACCGTGAAGCTTACAGGGCTAAGTGCCACAAACAAAGTTAACTATCCACACTGAAAGGAGAGAAAAAGGGCTACCCAATCAGAGACAACTATAGACAGCTGTCCCTGATTGAGAACCATACCCGGCCAACACATAGAAACACAAATCATATAAATAAAGCACATAGAATGCCCACCCAAATCACACCCTAACCAAACCAAAAAGAGACATAAAAAAGACTCTCTAAAGTCAGGGCGCGACAAAATGTTTTTTTTCCTCTTATGACAACAGTTAGAGAAGTGTCTGTGAGGGAGGGTCATACGTTTGAGGTTTAGTTTATTATTTTGTATGTTTTTATTGTTTTCTTATATTTTACATAACTGTGAACATCGGGCAAGGATGAGAAATGCATGCACATGCTTTTAAACTGCATGTTAATTAAACGATAATTAGCTTGAGGAGGGATCTTTTACTTCTTTCTAGCTATGTGAAGGGATATGTTTGGCCCTGCCTCCCCAGTATGGATGAGAAAGTGGTGCTAATGTTGATAAGAATTAAGGGTGGCAGGTTGTCTCCTTGGAAACATAGGTGCTTCCCTTCTCACTTGTACTGGGACACATTTTCAGGTGTATCCCAGAGGAGGGATATATTGGGATTTTTCCAGAACATGTGTGTTCATTTCAGAGGAGTCAGCAAGAATTCTTGGGTCCATCAGTTAGGCGTCCTCTATGGCTAGTAGGGTTGCAAAGAGTCTGAAACTTTCTGGTAAATTTCTGGAATTTCTCCGGGAATTTGGGGAATTTTGCTTAAATTCATCAACAAAGTTGGCTTGTAACAGTGAACATTTTTTTGTGGGATACACAAGGCAATTCTAGGTCTTGTGGCATATTTTGGTTAAACTGTTCAACACAGTTGCATTCTTTCATCACATATTCAGTGTACTCTTCCATCACATGTACAGCTGATTCTCAAGATCTTACACACTAATGAGATGCTATTGAGCCCACACTACTACACTCTCTGAGCCAAGGACTACATGCTTTCTGGTAAGTTTTAATTACAATACTGGGTGGGGTGAATATATGTTATATGACATACATGATTTGTGTTAACTAGTAAATAGTAGCCTACAGCAGTGTTTAAATTATTTCTAACTTAACAATTTCTGCTCATTCGTTTTTGCTACCATGTAGGTTTTAGCTTGATAGAGCCTGCTAACTGAGGAGTGTTATTTCATCTGTTTCCATACATGTTTCATTTTAAAACATTTATCTTACAAAGGAGTTGTTTAATCTGACTGCTTAACTATTTATCTGTTAGTGGAATTGTATTTTGTGTTTAAAAAAACCCCACCTCTTTAAGGAATACCTAGGATAGGATAAAGTAATCCTTCTCACCCCCCCCCCTTAAAAGATTTAGATGCACTATTGTAAAGTGGCTGTTCCACTGGATGTCATAAGGTGAATGCACCAATTTGTAAGTCGCTCTGGATAAGAGCGTCTGCTAAATGACTTAAATGTAATGTAAATGTAAAAAAAAATCCTAATCTATCCAGGAAAATGCCAGCGGCACTATCTGGTGTCTGGAGACATTTCACTGCAGTTAATGTAGAAGAAAAATCTGTGTACATTTGCAAATACTGTGCCAAATCATATGTGAAGAAGGCAAACAAAGATGCAGAATCATCTGGCCAAGTGCATAAAGTTCCTTCAGCACTCACAACAAGCAACCTCTGACAAAAGTCCCTCTACCTCTATTTGAGTTGAAAATGATGAATCCGACACCTTATCGAGATCAACAGCTCATTGTCCTCCTGGAATCATAAGTTTTTTAAAAACTCAATGGAGGAACGTAGTCAGAGAAATGCTGATGAATGTCTTGCTTGAGCTGTGTATGCAACTGGTTCACCTCTGATGCTCACAGGCAATGTGTTTTGGAAGAGATATCTGAATGTTCTTCACCCAGCACACACCCCTTCAACCAGACATGCTTTCTACTCATTTGCTGGATGCAGAGTTCAACAGCGTTTAAGTGAAGGTCAAGCCAATCATAGAGAAAGCAGACTGCATTGCAATCATCTCTGATGGGTGGTCGAATGTTCGTGGGGAAGGAATAATGAACTTCTCATGGGCCGGTGGCAGTATTCGGTATTTCAGATGACTGACGTGTCCAAAGTAAACTGCCTGTTACTCAGGCCCAGAAGCTTGGATATGCACATAATTTGTAGTATTTGATAGAAAACACTCTGTTTCAAAAACTGTTAAAATAATGACTAGGAGTATAACAGAACTGATGTAGCAGGCGAAAACCTGAGGAGAATCCATTCTGGAAAAACATTTTTTGAGCTCTCCACTCATTATAATGGCTGTCTATGGGTATATGAAAGGAATACCTCCCAGATTGTAGTTCCTAGGGCTTCCAGTAGATGTCAACAGTCTTTAGAAAGAGTTTCAGGCTTGTTTTTTTGAAAAATGAGCAACAATTTATAGTTTTTCTAAGTGGCTCCCATTTTGGCTGTAGTGTTGTGGTTATTTACCTCCAGTAATGAACATACTATTCTCCGTCTTAAATTTGATTGTTTATTTACATGTTAGGGTACCTGAGGATTGATTAGAAATGTTGTTTGACTTGTTTGGATGAAGTTTATTGGTAACCTTTGGTATTCATCAAACTCCAAGATGGCGTAGCAGTAAGTCGTCCTGTCGTGTCGTGTCCCTTGTATATATCGTTTCTTTTTCATTTTTACATATTTTTCTTCGCATATCTTTAAAAACATTTTGCTAAACCTAAGCTTCCAAATACTCTCCTGCAACCCGCCTCACCCAATGTAGCTATTTTTTCCTAAAGTATTTATATTTACTTCGGAACCA
The DNA here is from genome assembly GCF_021184085.1 of Oncorhynchus gorbuscha. Classification (NCBI taxonomy): domain Eukaryota; kingdom Metazoa; phylum Chordata; class Actinopteri; order Salmoniformes; family Salmonidae; genus Oncorhynchus; species Oncorhynchus gorbuscha. The sequence goes on along the minus strand of NC_060193.1, from coordinate 35,972,973 downwards.
GAACCCCTCAACTGAAGCTAGCCAGTTAACCACCAGCTATGCTAGCGGTCTTCGGCTAACCGGTCATCAGCTAACCTTTAGCTCAGAAAGCTCTCGCCAGTTCGAACAACGCAACGCTAACCAGAGCATAACGGACCTATTTCTTTTCTATCCCCGGATTCCCACCGCAAACGGAAACTTTTTCAGCTGGATCTTCACAACTAGCTATCTAGCTAAACCGCAACCCCGGATGATTACTCCTGGCTAGCGTTTCCACCCATTTAGCTTGAAGCTTGCCCGGCCAGAGCACCTGTGCTTACCACCGTAGCATACTCCTGGGCTACAATACCCGGGCCCACGACCGGTCTATCGATGTCACCGCATGAAGAGGAATAAACAGACTCACCCCATCGCGACGTCCCCCAAAGGCTAACTCTCTAGCCCTTGCTATCTCCTTGCTTGCTAATTCGGCCTGCTAACTGCTAGCTTGTTTAGCCCTGGTCCGCTAACTGCTACCTTGTTTACCCCCGGCCAACAGGCCTGCTAACCGTCTGCATCGCCGCGTCCCAAACACTCACTGCACCCATATTTACTTTCTATCTCCTTTCGATTTTTTTTTTGTTTATACCTTCCGGAAACCTGCCTCACCCAATGTGATACGGAATCGCTATTATTTAAATTTTTTAGAAAACACTCAAGAACCTCCAGAAGCTAACCAGCTAACTAGCTACAAGCTATTTAGTCATTGTTAGTTTTTTAACCTGGATAACACTCGCCAGTCCAGCTTCACTGCCTCATCCACCGCTGTCCCCTGGACACTGATCACTTGGCTACATAGCTGATGCACGCTGGACTGTCCATTAATCACGGTACTCCATTCTGCTTGTTTGTTTTATCTGTCGGTCCCGTTGCCTAGTCAACACCATTTTACCTGCTGTCGTTGTGCTAGCTGATTAGCTGTTGTTGTTTCACCTACTGTTTTAGCTAGCTTTCCCAATTCAACACCTGTGATTACTGTATGCCTAGCTGTATGTCTCTCTCAAATGTCAATATGCCTTGTATACTGTTGTTCAGATTAGTTATCATTGTTTTAGTTCACAATGGAGCCCCTAGTTCCACTCTTCATACCCCTGATACCTCCTTTGTCCCACCTCCCACACATGCGGTGACCTCACCCATTACAACCAGCATGTCCAGAGATACAACCTCTCTCATCATCACCCAGTGCCTGGGCTTTCCTCCGCTGTACCCGCACCCCACCATACCCCTGTCTGCGCATTATGCCCTGAATATATTCTACCATGCCCAGAAACCTGCTCCTCTTATTCTCTGTCCCCAACGCTCGAGGCGACCAGTTTTGAAAGCATTTAGCCGCACCCTCATACTACTCCTTCTCTGTTCCGCGGGTGATGTGGAGGTAAACCCAGCATGTCAACATCAGAAGCCTCCTCCCTAAGTTTGTTTTACTCACTGCTTTAGCACACTCTGCTAACCCTGATGTCCTTGCCGTGTCTGAATCCTGGCTCAGGAAGGCCACCAAAAATTCAGAGATTTCCATACCCAACTATAACATCGTCCGTCAAGATAGAACTGCCAAAGGGGGAGGAGTTGCAGTCTACTGCAGAGATAGCCTGCAAAGTAATGTCATACTTTCCAGGTCCATACCCAAACAGTTCGAACTACTAATTTTGAAAATTACTCTCTCCAGAAATAAGTCTCTCACTGTTGCCGCCTGCTACCGACCCCCCTCAGCTCCCACCTGTGCCCTGGACACCATTTGTGAATTGATCGCCCCCCATCTAGCTTCAGAGTTTGTTCTGTTAGGTGACCTAAACTGGGATATGCTTAATACCCCGGCAGTCCTACAATCTAAGCTAGATGCCCTCAATCTCACACAAATCATCAAGGAACCCACCAGGTACAACCCTAACTCTGTAAACAAGGGCACCCTCATAGACGTCATCCTGACCAACTGGCCCTCCAAATACACCTCCGCTGTCTTCAACCAGGATCTCAGCGATCACTGCCTCATTGCCTGTATCTGCTACGGAGCTGCAGTCAAACGACCACCCCTCATCACTGTCAAACGCTCCCTAAAACACTTCTGTGAGCAGGCCTTTCTAATCGACCTGGCCCGGGTATCCTGGAAGGACATTGACCTCATCCCGTCAGTTGAGGATGCCTGGTCATTCTTTAAAAGTAACTTCCTCACCATTTTAGATAAGCATGCTCCATTCAAAAAACTAAGAACAGATACAGCCTTTGGTTCACTCCAGACCTTACTGCCCTCGACCAGCACAAAAACATCCTGTGGCGGACTGCAATAGCATCGAATAGTCCCCGTGATATGCAACTGTTCAGGGAAGTCAGGAACCAATGCACGCAGTCAGTCAGGAAAGCTAAGGCCAGCTTCTTCAGGCAGAAGTTTGCATCCTGTAGCTCCAACTCCAAAAAGTTCTGGGACACTGTGAAGTCCATGGAGAACAAGAGCACCTCCTCCCAGCTGCCCACTGCACTGAGGCTAGGTAACACGGTCACCACCGATAAATCCATGATTATCGAAAACTTCAACAAGCATTTCTCAACGGCTGGCCATGCCTTCCGCCTGGCTACTCCAACCTCGGCCAACAGCTCCGCCCCCCCCGCAGCTCCTCGCCTAAGCCTCTCCAGGTTCTCCTTTACCCACATCCAGATTGCAGATGTTCTGAAAGAGCTGCAAAACCTGGACCCGTATAAATCAGCTGGGCTTGACATTCTGGACCCTCTATTTCTGAAACTATCCGCCGCCATTGTCGCAACCCCTATTACCAGCCTGTTTAACCTCTCTTTCATATCGTCTGAGATCCCCAAGGATTGGAAAGCTGCCGCAGTCATCCCCCTCTTCAAAGGGGGAGACACCCTGGACCCAAACTGTTACAGACCTATATCCATCCTGCCCTGCCTATCTAAGGTCTTTGAAAACCAAGTCAACAAACAGGTCACTGACCATCTCGAATCCCACCGTACCTTCTCCGCTGTGCAATCTGGTTTCCGAGACGGTCACGGGTGCATCTCAGCCACACTCAAGGTACTAAACGATATCATAACCGCCATCGATAAAAGACAGTACTGTGCAGCCGTCTTCATCGACCTTGCCAAGGCTTTCGACTTTGTCAATCACCATATTCTTATCGGCAGACTCGGTAGTCTCGGTTTTTCGGATGACTGCCTTGCCTGGTTCACCAATTACTTTGCAGACAGAGTTCAGTAAGTCAAATCGGAGGGCATGCTGTCCGGTCCTCTGGCAGTCTCTATGGGGGTGCCACAGGGTTCAATTCTCGGGCCGACTCTTTTCTCTCTATATATCAATGATGTTGCTCTTGCTGCGGGCGATTCCCTGATCCACCTCTATGCAGACGACACCATTCTATATACTTTCGGCCCGTCATTGGACACTCAAATGCATGTTTTTCAACCGATCGCTGCCTGCACCCGCATGCCCGACTAGCATCACCACCCTGGATGGTTCCGACCTTGAATATGTGGACATCTATAAGTACCTAGGTGTCTGGCTAGACTGCAAACTCTCCTTCCAGACTCATATCAAACATCTCCAATCGAAAATCAAATCAAGAGTCGGCTTTCTATTCCGCAACAAAGCCTCCTTCACTCACCCCACCAAGCTTACCCTAGTAAAACTGACTATCCTACCAATCCTCGACTTCGGCGATGTCATCTACAAAATGGCTTCCAACACTCTACTCAGCAAACTGGATGCAGTTTATCACAGTGCCATCCGTTTTGTTACTAAACCACCTTATACCACCCACCACTGCGACTTGTATGTTCTAGTCGGCTGGCCCTCGCTACATATTCGTCGCCAGACCCACTGGCTCCAGGTCATCTACAAGTCCATGCTAGGTAAAGCTCCACCTTATCTCAGTTCACTGGTCACGATGGCAACACCCATCCGTAGCACGCGCTCCAGCAGGTGTATTTCACTGATCATCCCTAAAGCCAACACCTCATTTGGCCGCCTTTCGTTCCAGTACTCTGCTGCCTGTGACTGGAATGAATTGCAAAAATCGCTGAAGTTGGAGACTTTTATCTCCCTCACCAACTTCAAACATCAGCTATCTGAGCAGCTAACCGATCGCTGCAGCTGTACATAGTCTATTGGTAAATAGCCCACCCATTTTCACCTACCTCATCCCCATACTGTTTTTATTTATTTACTTTTCTGCTCTTTTGCACACCAATATCTCTACCTGTACATGACCATCTGATCATTTATCACTCCAGTGTTAATCTGCAAAATTGTAATTATTCGCCTAACTCCTCATGCCTTTTGCACACATTGTATATAGACTCCCCTTTTTTCTACTGTGTTATTGACTTGTTAATTGTTTACTCCATGTGTAACTCAATGTTGTCTGTTCACACTGCTATGCTTTATCTTGGCCAGATCGCAGTTTCAAATGAGAACTTGTTCTCAACTAGCCTACCTGGTTAAATAAAGGTGAAATAAAAAAATAAATAAAAATAAATAAATTCATTTGTATGCATTTTGAACAAGGGAAACCGGTGGATTGCTGAATCAAGCGCTCCAACTAAACTGACTTTTTTGGGATATAAAGAAGGATTTTATCGAACAAAATGACCATTTGTTATGTAGCAGGGACCCTTGGGATTGCAAAAAGAGGCAGATATTTAAAGGTAAGTGATTTATTGTATTGCTATTTCTAACTTTCGTGACTCCTCTGCTTGGTTGGAAAATGTTTGTAATGCTTTTGTATGCGGGGCGCTGTCCTCAGATATGGTATGCTTTCGCCGTAAAGCATATTTGAAGTATGACAAAGCAGCTGGATTAACAAGAAGTTAAGCTTTTAAACAATGTAAGACACTTGTATTTTCATGAATGTTTAATATTACGATTTTGTTTTTTGAATTTGGCGTCCTCCAATTTCACCAGATTTTGTCGAATTTGATCCCGATAAACGAGATTTCTGCTCTGAGGTTAACTACATCTCCACCTCTCAACCAGTATTCTATAAGAGGACAGACACAAGGGATAATAGGCACACCGGTCTCTTCATTGCAGATGAACTGAAGGCAGTCATCAATGACCTTGGACCACAGAAGGTATTTGCACTGGTGACAGACAAAACTGCGAACATGAAGGCTGCTTGGTCTAAAGTGGAGGAGTCCTACCCTCACATCACACCCATTGGCTGTGTTGCTGATGCATTGAATATGCTCCTCAAAAGACATCATGGCACTGAAAACAATGGATACACTCTACAAGAGAACAAAATAAATGGTTAGGTATGTGAAGGGTCATCAAGTTATAGCAGCAATCTACCTCACCAAGAACGTGAGAATAATAAGAGCACCACATTGAAGCTGCCCAGCAACACCCGTTGGGAGTGGTGTTGTCATCATGTTTGACAGTCTCCTGGAGGGGAAGGACTCTCCAAGAAATGGCCATATCACAGTCTGCTGATATGGAAAGCTCCATCATCCCCCGAATCCCATCAAAAACAGCCACCTCAGAGCACACCTGGTCCTTGTTTGGGAACACACACACCAAAGCACGAAACTGGCTGACCAATACAAAGGTTGAAAAATTAATTAGTGGCCATCTGGGCAAATTGTAGTATTTTTGAGCCTGACAACGAGCCATCCTCAACATTGGAAAGTGACAGTGAAGATGAGGCCTCAGTCTGATGTTCAAGAGGTGGACATTGAGGAGGTCCAGGGAGAAGAAATGGAAGCTTGAGAGGAATTACAACCAAAGCTTTAGTTTCTAGACTATCATTTTACAGATGTATGTTGAAAATGTTTTGGGGAGATGCGATGGATCATTCAATATTCCCGTTATTTTGTTTTCAGTGAAATAATTTAAGTTTCAATTTGTAACTAAATTGTTTTTTAACTCTATTGTAAGGATTTAATCATTTGCAATTATGTCTACTTATGATTAGGTAAAGGTCTATGTTTCGTTCTCCATATGATATGGTAAATACATCCAGTGCAAAAAACATCTACATTTAAATGGTATTAATGTTAATTTGCAAATATTTCCGTTAATTCCCACGGAAAGTTTCCACCTCCTGAATATTCCCCAAAATATGCAACCCTAATGGCCATTCAGGAAAGTTTTTCAATGTATGTTTGAATAAATTGCCACGTCCGAAGATACACATCTGACCACCCTGAAACCCGTATGTGTCCAACAAGGCGGAATGTGCGGAATACTGCTATGAGAGCTGTGCTAGCGAAGTATGAGCGGGTACGAAACAGCCTCGAGGAGATGGCAAAAACTGCATCCAAGACAGCTTCAACTGCCAGTTGCTTATTTGAGCACTTCAGCAAAGGCAAGAATGTGTTGGGCCTCACACTTGCCTTTGCTTGCCTTTGAATGCCTAAACAACGTCTCTGGTATGCAGGCTGCAGTCGAGTGTGTGCCGTCATCTCTTAGGGGCAAGAGAAATGACGAAAGCTACCTTGCACTGTATGAGAAAGCAACAACATTGATTGACTCCATTGTGACACACTCAGGACTATTTGATGGATGGTGAGGTTGTTTGGTGACCGTTTTGACCAGGACAGTCTAAATGTCCAGCAAAAGTTGGAAAGACCGCTTCCAACGGGGGAGTACACTGAGCTGAACATAGATTCTCTTTCAGTGCAGTTGCCTCTCTTTCGCAATCAAATACCCCTGTAGCAGCAGTGGAAAGGCAGCAGAGGTCCTCAAGGAGGCTTCCAGTGGAGGTACTTTGGCTGTTTGACCAAGTTGAGGAGCTGATCAGAATGTTGCTTGTGGTGCCAGTGTCTTCATGTGAGGCTGAGAGGCGTTTCAGTGCCCTCCGCAGGTTGAAGACTTAGCTATGGACTAGCATGGACCAAGAGAGATTGAATGGCATAGTTGTCTGTAATGTACATAAAGACAGGCTGGACAGTCTTGAGGGAAAATATCTGCCAGAAATTTGTTGGATCCATTGAAACCCGCCAGCATATTTGTGTGTAGTGTGCAAAGCAGTGGTTCTCAACCTTTTTTGGGGTACTGGAACCCCTGCATATTTTGAGTCAAGGCAAGAAAGGTTTTGAGCTGTCCTCAGGGACCCCCACCCCCTCTTTAATACATATACAGTTACTGGAAACCTTGTACTGAATACGTTCATTAAACTTTTTTTTATTTCACAGACCCCTTGCAATTACACCAGGGACTCCTAGGGGTCCACAAACCCCTGTTTGAGAACCCCTGGTGTATAGTATGATATTTGTTTATTTTGTTTAGTAGTTTTCAGGTTTTTAGTTCATGACAGGACACTTACTAATTATTGATTTTGTTATTTATTTTAAATTGCATACTTTGTGTGACACTTGTCCATAGCTGTTGCTTGAAGAGTTGAGACACTGACTGAACAATAAATAAGTATTTTTGAAGGATATTTTGGTTGATTTATTTGGGTTATTCTTTGAAGTAGTTCTTTCACTTTTAGAACTGTACTTATTTTGAGCTTTTTGTTCTTGTACAGCTATTGAAGTAGACTCGGGCTAGTGGCACATATTTAATGACTATATAAGTAAGTGACTATATAAGTATCAGAAAAAGTAAAATAAAAAGGTAAATTCAATACAGAGACTATTTTAGAAGAGATCGCACTATGCTCATTGTATTTAGAAAAACTGCACGCATACACAGTGTATAGTACCATTGCTACCTACAGGCCTTTCTTGGTATTACTGGTTGTAAATACAAATACCTGCATACAGTGGTTCCTCTAAAGTTGCAAGCATTTGTCATGGGACTTACACGGAACCCGAACCGATTGCGTGTGTGCGCCATCGTGCATAAATGTATTTTGCCTCCCCACACCAAATGCGATCATGACACGCAGGTTAAAATATCAAAACAAACTCTGAACCAATTATATTAATTTGTGGACAGGTTGAAAAGCATAAAAATGTATGGCAATTTAGCTAGCTAGCTTGCACTTGCTAGCTAATTTGTCCTATTTAGCTAGCTTGCGTTTGCTTGCCAATTTGTCCTGGGGTATAAACATTGAGTTGTTATTTGACCTGAAATGCACAAGGTCCTCTACTCCACCAATTCATTCACACATAAAACGGTCAACCAAATAATTTCTAGTTATCTCTCCTCCTACCAGGCTTTTTTTTCTCTTGACTTTATATTGCGATTGGCAAATTTCATAAATTACGTGTGTTACCGCCACTGTCCTATTTCGTCTTTCAGTCACCCATGTGGGTATAACCAATGAGGAGATGGCATGTGGGTACCTGCTTCTATAAACCAATGAGGACATGGGAGAGGCAGGACTTGCATCGCGTTCTGCGTCAGAAATAGAATTGACTTCTATTTTAGCCCTTGGCAACGCAGACGATTGTTGACACGCGCGAGCAGTGTAGGTGCAATAATTGAATAACATAGATTTCAAAATGTATTTTGCAACGCTCACCCACGCAACACGAGCGGTGTAGTCAGCCTGTTAGAGGTACCCAGTGTCACGGCTTCATTGCTCCAGACCACGACAAGGGGGAGTTAGAGTACTCATGCATTTGGGTTTTTATATGACCAATAATATCGAGTGGCTCCAATGACGAATTTGACGTGAGCGACCCCTCCCTGGTGACTTTCTTCAGCAAAGACGGCTGACAAAATATTACGGGGAGAAAAATGTAAGTAGTTATAATGTCATAACTAGTCAAGCAAAAAAAAATACAATTGAGAGGAATATGATAGTGAATGTGGAGACAAACGATTATGCATATTTTTTTGTCATAAAGTTCATTTACGAAAATTGCTATTTTGCTCATTTTCTTTTCTGCCATATCCAATAACAGGTGTATCAAACTCCATTCTGCGAATTATGCTGTGTCTGCAAGTATGTATTACAATTACACACTTCAACAGTGTTTACCATTCCTGCTCCTGGGACATCAATGATAACACACTGTAACTATGCAATAGACTAGAAACACGATTTTGTAATTCATATTGTAATGACCTGACTAGATCATAAATGAACAATTGTCCAGACAGAGGCTTGAGTTTACGAATTGACGGTTTATTACACCAACTTTACACAGGCTACTGTTTGGGCCGTAGCACACGCCAAAGAGATGAAAGATAACCCACAAGCCAATCGTGACCTTCTCTTGTGAAACCCAGACGTAAGAGAGAGAGAGAACAAAGGCTGAACCTGGTCTTAACTTCCAATGCTCCACCCCCCTGCCCAACCCCCCTCCACGCCACTCTGCCAACCACCAGGATGCCCGGCATCAGAACATTCCAGGCATTCCCGTGATTGGCAGATAGCAGGTTGATTGACAGGTCGGACCCCGCGAACACCGGGTACTGGTCAGTACAACACAACCACCTCCTAGCCTAACACATAACACACAGCTGTCTGTGCGGGTCGCTACAATATATACAGAATAAAAAACAGTACATCCTGCCACCATGCTGACAAGCGTGCTGAATGACACGTGGAAGAGAGCGAGGAATGAGATGGGAGTAACAATCCAGGCTATTTGCTCGGAGACCTGCATAATAATGTAATGAAACAAGCAGGGAGCAGGTTTTGAACCCTCCACATTCTAGCCCGAAGTCCAGCACGCTGTCGATTGTGCCCAAATGTATTTATTGGGGTAGGGCCGATTGTGGCTAAAAATACTTTATCTATTGGAATCTTTAACAATTTAAATTGGGAAAAAGTATTATTATTAGTTTTTCACAAGCGTAGCAGGATGGGCTATTAGCTGAACAATTGACTATTCAACCTTAACTAAAGAATTGTCTAATAGCCGGGCTAGATGTGAACCCCCCCAACTTTCAACAAATAATTTGTATCCATCTATCCACATCTACCTACACACGTACAGTATCTACCTACACACGGTTAATGGTTTGATTATGTTCAAGCTGTATCAAATCCAACCATAATTGGGAGTGCCATAGGGTGGCGCCTAATTGGCCCAGTGGGTTTGGCCGGGATAGGCCTTCATTGGCCGGGGTAGGCTGGTGCGGAAAATATAGCTAGCTTGTTATGCAAGTGTTGCACACCAACAGATGGAGAAAACCTACATGAGTCGAGCATTCATTTCAACAATAATCTTCATTTTAATTTGACTTCACAAACAACATGGTCTTAATTGAAGTCTATTTCTTCGGCGCCTAAGACCTAGATAAAAAAAACTTAACTGGCTGAGGTAGGCTATGAAGCTTTATTGGCCTACTTACATTTGCAACTGGTCAAAAATGTAGCACCTACATAAAACAATAATTTAAAGAAAAAAGTCTGCACGTTCAAACTAAAACAATATAACTAATAATTAAAAGCGAACATTTGTAAAACACAAACTCTAAAAGTAATTGGAAGGTAGATGCAAATTTTGTGTGACAAAATAATGTAAATAAGATGTAAACAAGATGCTGTGTTTTTAATTACAGTAGCGATGGACAACTTCAAACACTTGCTTTTCACAACTTAAGCAGGTGTAGCCCATCATGCAAATGTTTCCTATTAGCAGGACAAAATACTTGTTATAACCCGGCAACTGTTGTGAAAATCACTCAACTTGCAATGTATTCGATGCTTAAGTACTCTAAAGTATTACATTTCTAACTCAAAACAGCAGTACAGTATTTATTCAGCAACATCTTTATGCTTTTGTTAATAAAATAATGAGAGAAAAGACATTCAAATGCGGATGTTTATATAAACTACATTTTAGTCACACCCAGCACCAGGACCACAGGTAAAACCTTGCCTTAAATCAAATAAAATTTTATTTGTCACATACACATGGTTAGCAGATGTTAATGCGAGTGTAGCGAAATGCTTGTGCTTCTAGTTCCGACAATGCAGTAACCAACGAGTAATCTAGCTAACAATTCCAAAACTACTACCTTATACACACAAGTGTAAAGGGATAAAGAATATGTACATAAAGATATATGAATGAGTGACAAGATGCAGTAGATGGTACTGAGATGGTACTGAGATGATCAATGTATTTATTGCATTGTTGTATTGTCAATTTCTCTAGCCAAAACATCTTCTTGGCCTTGACCAGTTCACCTTTGCTTGTCGGCTTGGCAGAGTCACGGATTAATGTTTTCAGTTGATACCAAACAAGTTTGATCGGGGTTAAATCAGGATACTTGCATGTAGAGATGAAAAAAATATTTGTAAATATACTATAGGCCTACCGAATGTGTTGTAGGTCTTTTTTGTTTATTTATTTTTATTTAACCCTTATTTTACTACACAAAGGTCTACTTACTCTGCTGGCATCTTGACCCAGTTTATGCCCTCATTTGCAATGCATACCCGGGCAGCAGTGTGTTTTGGGTAATTGTCTGCATTTGGAGTAGAAAAAGACATTTAGCCTAACAGCCCAAATTAGATACAATAATAGAAATGTAATAGGCCTAAAAGTAACAAAATATTGCTATAATCCTAACTTTACAGAAACGATGTGTACCCAGAAACACCTTTCTGACATAGGGTGCAGCATATCTCTTGATGATTTCTTCCTCAGATAAATCTCGAGCCATTATACCTGAAAAAGGAGTCGAGTGAATTAATGTGGAACACTTAACAGTCCGTGAGGGTGTAGGCTACAATATTTTATGTACCTTTTGCTTTGTAAATAGCCAACCTTAGCATCAAAAATCAAATATGGGCGAGAAATTGCCCCCCACACATGGAGTTTGAGCGGATGCCTGGAACTTGGCTTGCTTGATCTTCTTACTTTTTTTCTGTAGCCACGATTGATTCGTCTGTGAAGATGAAATTATTTAATGTCTCGTCCGGTTTTGATCCATGCCTGGGCCTGCAGGACGCAAAGTTCTTTGTTTGTCAGACAAATTATTGGGTTGAAACTGCAGAACAGTACAAAACAAGCGAACACACATGGTTAATATTCTGATCATTTAAAAAATATATATGTATACTGTATATGTAAAACATTTCTTACCGAGCAAGTCCACGCAAGTTTCTTCAACTGTCTTCTTACTGTATTGAGAGCGATGTTGATGTCGTGCCGTGATGCCAGCAGATGACAGATTGCCTTTGCCGATCGCTCTTCATCGTCATTCATCAGTGAGTCAATGGCTGGAATAGTCTCACTGGAAATTAAATACAATGTGAAAATGTGCAACATACAGTAAAGACCAGCAGTCAATTTATTTAAGCGTATTTTTTTTGTATTATTAGGCCTACTTTAACTTCTTCGATATAGGGGGCGCTATTTAAATTTTTGGATTAAAAACGTTCCCGTTTTAAACAAGATATTTTGTCACGAAAAGATGCTCAACTATGCATATAATTGACAGCTTTGGAAAGAAAACACTGACTTTTCCAAAACTGCAAAGATATTGTCTGTGGGTGCCACAGAACTGATGTTACAGAAAAAACCTAGATAAAAATACAATCAGGAAGTGCCGCATTTTTCGAAACCGCCTCATGGCACTGACTCCTTATATGGCTGTGGAGGAGCTAGGAGTCAGCTTACGTTTTCCCCAAGGTGTCTGCAGCATTGTGACGTATTTGTAGGCATATCATTGGAAGATTGACCATAAGAGACTACATCTACCAGGTGGTCACTTGGTGTCCTCCGTCGCAATTATTGCGTAATCTCCAGCTGCAGTATTTTTCCGTTTGCCTCGGATGAGAAACCGACTGCAAGGAATGATTTTTCATCGAATAGAATTGTGAAAAACACCTTGAGGATTGATTCTAAACAACGTTTGCCATGTTTCTGTCGATATTATGGAACTAATTTGGAAAAAGGTTTGGCGTTGTGTTGACTGCATTTTCGTTTTTTTTTTCTTAGCCAAACGTGATGAACAAAACGGAGCTATTTCTCTTGCAAATAATATTTTTGGAAAAAATGAAAATTTGCTATCTAACTAAGAGTCTCGTCATTGAAAATATCCAAAGTTCTTCAAAGGTAAATGATTTTATTTGAATGCTTTTCTTGTTTTTGTGAAAATGTTGCCTGCTGAATGCTAGGCTTAATGCTATGCTAGGCTATTAATACTCTTACATAAATGCTTGTGTAGCTTTGGTTAAAGCATATTTAGAAAATCTGAGATGACAGTGTTGTTAACAAAAGGCTAAGCTTGTGTTTCAATATATTTATTTCATTTCATTTGCGATTTTCATGAATAGGAAACGTTGCGTTATGGTAATGAGCTTGAGGCTATGATTACGCTCCCGGATACGGGATTGCTCGACGCTAGAGGTTAAAGTATCGTAGCATACTGTACCTGTTCATTTTCCTGGGCTTTCGAGTTCGGTGTAAAACAGGCATCTGATGATAGTGTTTGCGAATAGCACTGTCCATGTCCAAAATCGCCAAGTCTATCAGTATTTTTGAAATGTCTCCAGTAAATTTTCCATTTCTGCTGAAAGCCCTAATCTGCTGACTTAAAATAATATAGATCCTGGTCATGGTGCTACAGTATAATCAAAGTGAGGGCAATCTGCTATATACTTATAGCCTATTGTAACCTGAAAGTCAAGCCTTTCCTCACCCCGCCCAAAACTCCACCCATAACACAGTTATCATTCAAAATCGAGCTGTTATTCAAAAACAAATAACATTGCGACCAAAGACAATAGACGAAATGGACATTGTTTTCATCAAGCCAGCTTCTTTCTATGATGCTACCTGTTCCAGGGTTAGGACTGTAACCACCAGAGGACTTGAAAATGAGCCGGAGCTGAGAGGATCACCAAAACTAAAGGAATTTTGGTTTCAGAGCATTTTATATAAAAAACAAGGTATATAGCTTATCAATGTATAGGCATACTGTATAATAAAATCAATAATTGTGTACTAAAAATGTGAATGTGTTTTTGCAGAGTCTCAAAACATGCCGGCAACCATCTGTGATGATCAGTGGACAAAGGGCTGGACAACGGGCCGCTCCAAAAAAAACACATGGTGGCCAAGAAAGTGGCTAGTTAATTAAGCTAGATTCTTAAAATGTGGTTTGTATGTTGGAGTCACTTTGAATTCTTAATTGATCTACCGTTTCTATCATAGGTCACTGTAATCGATGGGGGCTCAGGGCGGTACCATTCTGCTCATCTGATGAAGGTGCTCATGGGTGAGATTCAAAGTTTGAAGACCGGGATTTAGTCATTCAAAGCAGACCATCAGAAAAAGAAACATTCTCTGAGGGCAGAGATACGGGCGACAGAACTTGACCAACTGCTCACCAGGTACAGCAAGGTCCGCCCTGACCGTTATGCTGTTTTGCTATTCTAAGGATGTGTAACCGAAGAGAGATACCACGAGTGGGCACAGAATACAAACTGGGATGGATCCGGAGGCAAATGTGGCACATCAGTGAACCTCCAGGTGTTCATCATTAATACTGTGTCTCAGAAGTTTCCGTCCATGACTGATGCAACCCGAAAAAGCATTAAAGACAGAGTTAATGAGTACTTGAGGTCACCGAGAAAGTCTGGACATGGCCTGCACTCCCTTATGTAAGGAATTAGGCACTTTCCCATGTTTACTACAGTATGTATTGTATGCTATGTTTACTTGTCAGACTGCAAAGTAGCCTAAAAAACAAATGCAGGTGGCTTATATCTTTAAAATGCTTTATTATCCATATGTAAAAACATATATTGTAGAGTACTGTATTTCTTCATCAGCATCTTTAAGCATTCTTTAATTAAATAAGGATAAAAATACTCTTTCAAAATGCTGATGTTTATTTAGTTATGGATCCATAATGAATTACTTGTTCAAATATGCCATGATATTCTTGAGATACGTGTTGACTGAATATGGGCAAGCGATGTCTGCGTTTTTGTATTTTTCTCGCTCACTCTAGGTTAAATGAAAATTAAAATCTCCAAAATATCATTACTTTTTAAGTGACTTATTATTATTAACAATAATTTTAGAATGAAATAAAATCAAATCAAATCAAATTTTATTTGTCACATACACATGGTTAGCAGATGTTAATGCGAGTGTAGCGAAATGCTTGTGCTTCTAGTTCCGACAATGCAGTGATAACCAACAAGTAATCTAAATAACAATTCCAAAACTACTGTCTTATACACAGTGTAAGGGGATAAGGAACATGTACATAAGGATATATGAATGAGTGATGGTACAGAGCAGCATACAGTAGATGGTATCGAGTACAGTATATACATATGAGATGAGTGTGTAGACAAAGTAAACAAAGTGGCATAGTTAAAGTGGCTAGTGATACATGTGTTACATAAGGATGCAGTCGATGTTGTAGAGTACAGTATATACGTATGCATATGAGATGAATAATGTAGGGTAAGTAACATTATATAAGGTAGCATTGTTTAAAGTGGCTAGTGATATATTTACATCATTTCCATCAATTCCCATTATTAAAATGGCTGGAGTTGGGTCAGTGTCAATGACAGTGTGTTGGCAGCAGCCACTCAATGTTAGTGGTGGCTATTTAACAGTCTGATGGCCTTGAGATAGAAGCTGTTTTTCAGTCTCTCGGTCCCAGCTTTGATGCACCTGTACTGACCTCGCCTTCTGGATGATAGCGGGGTGAACAGGCAGTGGTTCGGGTGGTTGATGTCCTTGATGATCTTTATGGCCTTCCTGTAACAACGGGTGGTGTAGGTGTCCTGGAGGGCAGGTAGTTTGCCCCCGGTGATGCGTTGTGCAGTCCTCACTACCCTCTGGAGAGCCTTACGGTTGAGGGCGGAGCAGTTGCCGTACCAGGCGGTGATACAGCCCGCCAGGATGCTCTCGATTGTGCATCTGTAGAAGTTTGTGAGTGCTTTTGGTGACAAGCCGAATTTTTTCAGCCTCCTGAGGTTGAATAGGCGCTGCTGCGCCTTCTTCACGACGCTGTCAGTGTGAGTGGACCAATTCAGTTTGTCTGTGATGTGTATGCCGAGGAACTTAAAACTAGCTACCCTCTCCACTACTGTTCCATCGATGTGGATAGGGGGGTGTTCCCTCTGCTGTTTCCTGAAGTCCACAATCATCTCCTTAGTTTTGTTGACGTTGAGTGTGAGGTTATTTTCCTGACACCACACTCCAAGGGCCCCTTAGGATCTGTGAGAATATCTAACGGAAAATTCCCCTTAGAATTCCCCTTATATATATGCCATTTAGCAGACGCTTTTATCCAAAGCGACTTACAGTCATGTGTGCATACATTCTACGTATGGGTGGTCCCGGGGATCGAACCCACTACCCTGGCGTTACAAGCGCCATGCTCTACCAACTGAGCTACAGTCCTCCAATCCTCTAAATGTAATTATTGGCAGATAGTCACGTCATTGAAGAAAATATTTTACGATATACTGTAGGCCTACCATAGGTGAAATGAGTCTCACTAGTATTGAGTAATGTCTAATGAAGGATTTTAGAATCCTCCAATACTATAGCCTACTCCTGACCCGAAAGCTGACCCGAAAGCTGTACTGGCTTTATTCACAAATTAGTGAGAATGTCTCACACCATGTTTAAGATTAAGTTGCCTTTTTCTTGCTCACTCTAGGTTAAATGAAAATTTAATTTCCAATATATTGTTACTTTTTAAACAAAGTGATTATTATAATGAATTAATTTAGAATTTTGTATAATTTAGAATGATATAAAATGTAGATATTCTCACAGATCCTAACGGAAAATTCCCCTTAGATATGAATTTAGAGTCCTCCAATCTTCTAAATGTAAATATTGGTAGAGAGTCACGTCATTGAAAAAACACACCTACTGTACTCATTCCAGGATTTTTCAATATTTGTACTATTTTCCACATTGTAGAATAATAATGAAGACACATCTATAGAATAACAAATTTGGAAACAGTTAAGAACAAATTCTTATTTCACAAGGACACTCTACTCCTTCCTCCCCAACGGGGATTTGAACCCAAGTCTCCCACTTGCCCCGCATTATGTAGTACAGACAAGGCCTGCTGTCCCTCATGTAGGAATTAGGCACTTTCCCATGTTTACTACAGTATGTATTGTAGACTGCACAGTAGCCTAATAAACAAAAACACATTTCGTGAATAAAATAATGATACAAAATACTCTTTCAAAATGCAGATGTTGATTTAGTTATGGATCCATAACAAATTACTATGGGAATAGATATCACTGATATCTAATGAAGGCAAACCTTTTAGAATCCTCCAAACCTGTAGCCTACTCCCGACCGTCACGTTGTACAGCGCCATATTTTACATTCCATCCTAACAGAACCCCTGAGGGTTTCGTCTTTCATGGAAGAGAGACACCATCATAGTATTAAAATTAATTAAGCAAGTACCAGTCAAAAGTTTGGACACACCTACTCATTCCAGGATTTTGCTCTATTTTGACTATTTTCTAAATTGTAGAATAATAGTGAAGACATCACAACTATGAAATAACACCGGTCTCCCGCATGCCCTGCATTCTGTAGTACAGACATGGCCTGCTCTCCCTTATGTAAGGAATTAGGCATTTTCCCATGTTTACTACAATATGTATTGTAAACTGCACAGTAGCCTAATAAACAAATAAAAACATTTTGTTAATAAAATAATGATTAAAAATACTCTTTCAAAATGCTGATATTGATTTAGATATGGATCCATAAGGAATTACAATGGGAATTAATATCACTGGTTAACAGAAATATTGGAACAAAGTTGTCTAATGAAGGCAAACAATTTAGAATCCTCCGATCCTCTAGCCTACTCCCGACCATCATGTTGTCCAGCGCCAGATTTTCCATTCCATCCCAACAGAAATCCCGAGGGTTTCGTTTTGCGTTTTTCCCGGAATAGAAACACCATAATATTAATCAAATAAATTAAGCAAAATGTCTTAATCAATCCCATATACTATGTTATTTCAAAAAAGGTTTTAAATTCTCTGGAAATGCCAATACGGAATACTATCTAATGCTTCTCAAAGATGCCCTCTGGTGGTCAAACTAGCAATAACTGGCAGTAACAGAAGAAATGACTGAGAATTAAATGACGTCCCACAGAATGGTGCTGCAGCTCGCAAGGTGTGACGCAACTTTTAACTTCTTGTGACTATCAAACCTGGATCCAGGAGCGTAATCATAGCCTCAAACTAATTAGCATAACGCAGAGGTCAAATCTTCCTACAAAATCTTCCTATTCATGAAAATCACAAATTAAATATATTGAGACACAGCTTAGCCTTTTTTTAATCACACTGTCATCTCAGATTTTCAAAATATGCTTTACAGCCAACGCTAGAAAATAATTTGTGTAAGTTTATCATGGCATAATGCTATGCTAGGCTCTGCTGGCAGCAGGCAACATTTTCACGAAAATATGAAGAGCAATCAAATTAAAGAATTTACCTTTGAAGAACTTTGGATGTTTTCACTCAGGAGACTCCCAGTTAGATAGCAAATGTTCCTTTTTTGTTTGTTCGTCACGTTTGGCTGAGAAATCGACCGGAAAAAATGAGGTCACTACAACGCCAAACTTTTTTCAAAATTAGCTCCATAATATCGACAGAAACATGGCAAATGTTGTTTAGAATCAATCCTCAAGGTGTGTTTCACATAACAATTTGATAATATATCCGTCGGGACAATTGGTTTCTCATAAGAAGCGATTGGAAAAATGGCTACTTGTGTACTTTACGCAAGATTTTCTGCAGGAGCCATCATGTGACCACTTGCTAAATGTGGTCCCTCACGGCTATTCTTCAACATAAATGTGTAAAAAGACGTCACAATGCTGTAGACACCTTTGGGAATACGTAGAAAACGTAAGCTCATTCATAGCTCATTCAGAGTCATATAAGGAGTCATTGGCATGAGGCAGTTTCAAAAAATGCGGCACTTCCTGATTGGAATTTTTATCTAGGTTTCGCCTGTAACATCAGTTCTGTTGCACTCACAGACAATATCTTTGCAGTTTTGGAAATGTCACGAGTGTTTTCTATCCAAAGCTGTCAATTATATGCATAGTCGAGCATCTTTTCGTGACAAAATATCTTCTTTAAAACGGGAACATTCTTTATCCAAAAATGAAAATACTGCCCCCTAGTTACAAAAGGTTAAAGGAGGAACTACTGTACATACTGGATTGATAAGGAACACTGCCATAACTATTATTATTATTAGTATAATAATGATTTAAACATTTGAACAAGTTGGGACAACCCTTCAGTTAACTACCTATCAGTTTTCCAGTCGTAGTAATAATGGTTCCTCAATGTACATTTAACATATTACAACGTAGGCTATGTGTTACAGCACTACTTTTGGTGTCCCCCTCAAGAATTGCTGTTGAGAAAATGTCATGTAATTGTCTCTTCCAAAGTTGATATCAGATTTTCGCCCCTGTCCTCATATTAAGCAAAACAGAAAGCACCATTTTCTTGTTTATAAAATGTATGGATAGCCAGGGCCACACTCCAGCACTCAGACATTACTTATAAAAGATGCATTTTGTGTTTAGTGAGTCCGCCAGACTATAGGCAGTATGGATGACCACGTGTTCTCTTGATAGGTGCCTGAATTTCACAACTTACCTGTCATGCTAAGCATTCAAAATGTAAAAAGTACTTTGGGTTGTCAGGATAAATGTATAGAGTAAAAAGTAAAATATTTTCTTGTAGTGAAGTAAAAGTTGTCAAAAATATTAATAGTAAAATGAAGTACAGATATCCTCAAAACATACTTAAGTCATACTTTAAATTATTTTTGCTTAAGTACTTTACACCACTGGTGATTTGTCACTAGGTGTAAATAATGAAGTACAGTAGCGTGTCCCCCACTCATTCTCGATGTCACTTGATCCTCCGTGACCGGCATAGCTGTGCTATAAATAGAGAAACCCAAGGGTTCTGGGCTGGCCCAGATTAGGTATCATGATATAATTACCACATATTTTCAACTCATTGGCTTCATATGGAAACTGATAATGAACATTAAGTGCACAATTCATCCTTAAATGTGTGTCTACAGTGGTGTGTGTGCATGCATGTGTGTGCTTTTATGTGTGTGTTGGCATGTTATGTAACATCCTCTAGGCCAGCCAGGGACAATTGGTGCATTGTCTCCAAGCCTCTGAGGGGTTCCACATATCTGCAGAGTGGAAACCCAGGCTTCATAGTATACCTTTACTCAATTTAGAGAGACAGCAACACACTACTCAGTTCACCATTCATTAAGACAATGTAGGCCTTTTCTTCTCTGCCTACCCTGAAATCTCTCATGGCATGGTGTATATGGATATGTGCATTGGAGAAAACCAAGCATTGGAAGTGAAGTAACTACAATCACATTGGAACACTAACGAGTTTGTTGTGGTTACTGAAATGATTTTAAGGCTTCAGACTAATAGAGCATGTATTTTCCATTTAAAGTAATCAATCGAAGCCCCTTACTATTTTGTTAAGTTACAAGATATATCCATTTAAGTTTGTTCAAATCAGAGACGCCAACCTCATCTCAAAGTGTTTACTAGATAGCTGACTACCCGTCAACTTTTCATTGCTTAGCCCGATGCGCCCTCCTGTGGACTTTTAAACATGGTTCTTCGTCAGTCTTTTAAAGTGTTGCAACCAAATAATGTCTCATTTGTTTTACAGATTAATCTTATACTTTGACAAAAGAAGATTACTTTATTTATTGACTTTATATTTTTTGTTTAGTACTAAAATATGAATGACTATGAATAATTTACATCAATAAAACAATCAGTGATGTGCATTAACATGAACCAGGAAAACACTGTTGCAGTTTTTGTTTCAGTGACACTTGAACATTAATTAATAAATAAATACATATCAAAACAAAAAAAACTCAAATCTCAACCTCCATCCCTATCCCTATAAAATCTCAATTAAAGTCCAGCTCCACTGCTACCTCTGGAACCCACTGCACACACCGGCAGTGGAACCAATGCTTACAATAAATCAGGGCACTCCAAAGGCACCTCAGACTTGCGCTCCTGCTGAGGGCTTAAAGGCGGATCACTTTCCCCGCAGTGAGCACAGCAGGTGGTGTCTTTTTATTTGACCCCCCCCTCCCACAAAAAAAACGGATTGACATGGTTGCAAATGTTAAAGTTTTACAGCCACAATAGTAGCTGATACAACTGTGAGAAAAAATAACATTAAGTACCTGAAGGTGGTACCATGAGTGGAGTGACAGAGGTGGCCAATGCAGCTTTTCTCTTCGTTTTCTGTGCTGCAGTTGAGAGAAAAGGTATTGTTAAACAGAGCGTGTTTCATCTTTTTTTTTACACCAATACCTCTGGAGGAAGCTGCAAGGGTTTTGGAGGAGGTGGATATTTAAAGAAAATTATGTGTTAAACATAGCAGCTTTAGAAAGCATATAGTTACTTTTTCCATAATTTAAAGGGTAGGAAGCATAAATGTAACCTCATGTAGTAACATATGGATTTGCATTAGGATACGCAGCAAAGTTACACTTCACTTCTCTATTTTTTGAGTTTACAGTGGGGCAAAAAAGTATTTAGTCAGCCACCAATTGTGCAAGTTCTTCCACTTTAAAAATATGAGAGGCCTGTCATTTATATCATAGGTACACTTCAACTATGACAGACAAAATGAGAAAAAAAATCCAGAAAATCACATTGTGGGATTTTTAATGAATTTATTTGCAAATTATGGTGGAAAATAAGTATTTGGTCAATAACAAAAGTTTATCTCAATATTTTGTTATATACCCTTTGTTGGCAATGACATAGGTCAAACGTTTTCTGTAAGTCTTCACAAGGTTTTCACACACTGTTGCTGGTATTTTGGCCCATTCCTCCATGTAGATCTCCTCTAGAGCAGTGATGTTTTGGGACTGTTGCTGGGCAACACGGACTTTCAACTCCTTCCAAAGATTTTCTATGGGGTTGAGATCTGGAGACGGGCTAGGCCACTCCAGGACCTTGAAATGCTTCTTACGAAGCCACTCCTTCGTTGCCCGGGCGGTGTGTCTGGGATCATTGTCATGCTGAAAGACCCAGCCACGTTTCATCTTCAATGCCCTTGCTGATGGAAGGAGGTTTTCACTCAAAATCTCACAATACATGGCCCCATTCATTCCTTCCTTTACACGGATCAGTCATCCTGGTCCCTTTGCAGAAAAACAGCCCCAAAGCATGATGTTTCCACCCCCATGCTTCACAGTAGGTATGGAGTTTTTTGGATGCAACTCAGAATTCTTTGTCCTCCAAACACGACGAGTTGAGTTTTTACCAAAAAGTTATATTTTGGTTTGATTTTACCATATGACATTCTCCCAATCTTCTTCTGGATCATCCTCTCTAGCAAATACTGGGTGGGGTGAATATATTTTAGGACTTTCTGTTAACTAAAATAGTCTGATGTTCAAGAGGTGGACATTGAGGAGCCCCAGGGAGAAGACATGGAAGCCTGAGAGGAAGACAATCAAGCTTTTGTTTCTAGACTATCATTTTACAGATGTATGCTTGAAACGTTTTTGAGAGATGCGATGGATCATTAGGGATTATTCAATATTCTCTTTATTTTGTTGTTCAGTGAAATCATCCCATGTGATGTCAAATCATTTAATTAAAGTTCAATTCGTAAATAAATTGTTTTTTTTATTTCTATTGGAAGGATTTAATCTTTGACTGTTCAAGAACCTATGCTGCAGGTTCAAATACAGAACAGAGGCAAACCCATGATGATAGATACTTGAGCCACTTACGGTACACATGTGTAAATCCAAATTATGCTTCTCATCTCGCCATGTCTAGTAAATATGCCAAAACTATAGGATTCTCGGGACAAACTCAGCTAATTCCAATGACAACTCCAGTCCGTTTAAAATTTCTTAGGGATCAAATCCCTTTAGCGGGATCAATTTGACAACATCCGGTGAAATGGCAGGATGCCAAATTCAAATTAAATATAAATATTTAACTTTCATGAGATCACAAGTGTAATACATAAACTTAAACCTTCTTGTCAATCCAGCCACCATGTCAGATTTTAAAAAGGCTTTACGGCGAAGCAAACCATGTGATTATCTGGATAGTTCCCCATCATACAAATGCATGACAAATATTTTTCAACCAGGGAGGTGCGACACGAAAGTCAGATATAATTATATAATTCATGCCTTACCTTTGAAGATCTTCTGTTGGTACTCCAAAATGTCCCAGAAACATCACAAATGGTCCTTTTGGCTTGACACATGGAAACAACAGGACTACTTCTTTATTACTCAAAAGAAAAACATCAACCAATTGATAAAGACTGTTGACATCTAGTGGATGTAGGAACTGCAACCAGGTGCCTCGGATCTCTAGTTTCCCATAGAAAAACAATTGAAAACACAGTGAACTAAAACAAAATTCCCTGGATGGTTTGTAAGTTAAATAAGTTATGTTATAAGTTATGTTATACTCAGACATTATTTTAACAGTTTTAGAAACTAGAGTATTTTCTATCCAAATCTACCAATATATATATATATGCATATCATAGCTTCTGGGCCACTTGAGCACACTTCATCCTGGTGTGAAAATACTGCCTCCTATCCCAAACAGACCCTTCCTATATTAGTGTCAGAACATACCCCAATTAATCTACTGGGAAGGGATGCTCTATGCAAAATGGGCATACACATTAAGTGCTCTCCTGAAGGGGCAATTACAGATAAAACAGGACTAAACCTACAAATGGTAATGACAGAAGGAACAGCAAATGTGTATTTATTTTAGGAGAAATTTAGACAGAAATAGATGAATGTAAAGAAATGGGGACGGTTTATCCAGGTTCAGATAGCTGAAGCAAAATCAGAGTGCACAATGCAGTAGATCATTTATTAGAACAACTTTGGATAATAAATGTAAATGGAATGTCAGTACCAATTATGTCCCAGTACATAATTATATGGAAACAGGGGGAAGCAGACTTGGTGAAAAAAGTGTATACTATTTCTGATTCTGTTCCACACATTACATTGCTAGAAAGTAAGGGAGCTATAGAAAGTTATTTAGGTCCCATTATGAAACAAGCAAAAATAAGCAAGTGGAACAAAACAGACAATCCACTGATTTATCACTCCACAGATGAAGCCTTTATTAAAATACTGGTCACAACAGTAAGGAATGGGGACCCAAAGGAGGTCGAAGTTACAGCTAACTAGCAAGTACAATTAGGAGATCGCACCAGATAACCAGCAAAGGCAGGGAATGGAAGAAAGTGTACCAAATGAGGTATGTTCACAACATGATACAGATGTTGGATTGGTAAAATCAGCAAGTCCTGTGTGCATTAAAGTAAAACCAGACGTTAACCCCCCGTGGAAAGCCCGATACTATATGAAACCTGAAGTGGAAGAAGGTATAAGCATGACTATTGAAGGGCTAATAGAAGCAGGGGTATTAATAGAAACACAGTGCTGCTGTAATACACCTCTATTGCCAGTCCTTAAAACAGATGGAAAGATATGGAGACTGCTACATGACTAAAGAGAAATAAATGACATAACACAGGACTGGCTTGCGGAAGTTCCAAACACTAATACGCTGCTGACCAATGTTCCCTCAGATGCCAAGTATCTTACAGTGATTGATTTCTGTTAAGCATTTTTTAGCGTGCCCCTGGCGGAGGCATCTGTTTGCGTTTATGTACAAAGGAAAAACAGTAAACATATATCCTAACTCAGAAAAGTGATGGAACACCCATACAACACCACAAACAGATTGTTAAATGAATGACTGCATTAATGTACAGCACAAAACTGCCGATCGTGAAGTGTCAAGCATATAAACAGGGTAATGATTTTATTAGAGGTAATAATGTGTCAGATGAAGTGGCTAAAAAAGCATCAAAATGCACCATTCCAATATTAACAGACCCAATGGTTATCATTGAATCTACACCTGAGCCAGATGACATAATTAGAATACAGGAACAAGCTGGGCCCTATGAGCAATCCATGTGGCACCAAATGTGTCATGTTTTGTCTTATATTGTCTTGTCATTTTGCTTTTCCTTCTGTTCGTTTTCCCCCTGCTGGTCCTTTTAGGTTCGTTCCCTTTTTTTCTCTCTCCCTCCCTCTCTCTCTTCTCTCTATCGTTCCGTTCCTGCTCCCAGCTGTTCCTATTCCCCTAATCAATCACTTAGTCTTTCCACTCCTGTTCCCTATCTTTTCCCCTGATTAGAGTCCCTATTTCTCCCCTTGTTTTCCGTTTCTGTCCTGTCGGAGCCTTGTATATTGTTCACCGTGCTGTGTCTTTGTATCGCCCTGTCGTGTCGTGTTTCCCTCAGATGCTGCGTGGTGAGCAGGTGTCTGAGTCTGCTACGGTCAAGTGCCTTCCCGAGGCAACCTACAGTTTATGATCAAGTCTCCAGTCTGTTCTCGTCATTACATTTACATTTACATTTAAGTCATTTAGCAGACGCTCTTATCCAGAGCGACATTACGAGTGGAATTGTTTTTTATGCTTTATTTACCGCTCCGATTTGTCTAGGAGTATTGCATATTTCCTTTACTGGATTAAAGACTCTGTTTTCGCCAAGTCGCTTTTGGGTCCTCATTCACCTGCATAACAGAAGGATCCGACCAAAGAATGGACCCAGCGACTACAGACGCTCGTAACACTGCCGTCGAGATCCAAGGAGCCATGCTCGGCAGACACGAGCAGGAATTGTCTGCTGCTCGTCATGCCGTGGAGAACCTGGCCGCTCAGGTTTCCGACCTCTCTGGACAGTTCCAGAGTCTTCGTCTCGTGCCACCTGTTACTTCCTGGTCTGCCGAGCCTCCGGAACCTAGGGTTAATAACCCACCTTGTTACTCCGGGCAGCCCACGGAGTGCCGCTCCTTTCTCACCCAGTGTGATATTGTGTTCTCTCTCCAACCCAACACATACTCTAGAGAGAGAGCTCGGGTTGCTTACGTCATATCACTCCTTACTGGCCGGGCTCGAGAGTGGAGCACAGCTATCTGGGAGGCAAGGGCTGATTGTTCTAACAATTACCAGAACTTTAAAGAGGAGATGATTCGGGTTTTTGACCGTTCAGTTTTTGGTAGGGAGGCTTCTAGGGCCCTGGCTTCCCTATGCCAAGGTGATCGATCCATAACGGATTACTCTATAGAGTTTCGCACTCTTGCTGCCTCTAGTGACTGGAACGAGCCGGCGCTGCTCGCTCGTTTTCTGGAGGGACTCCACGCAGTGGTTAAAGATGAGATTCTCTCCCGGGAGGTTCCTTCCAGTGTGGACTCTTTGATTGCTCTCGCCATCCGCATAGAACGACGGGTAGATCTTCGTCACCAAGCTCGTGGAAGAGAGCTCGCGTCAACGGTGTTTCCCTGCTCCGCATCGCAACCATCTCCCTCCTCTGGCTCAGAGACTGAGCCCATGCAGCTGGGAGGTATTCGCATCTCGACTAAGGAGAGGGAACGGAGGATCACCAACCGCCTGTGCCTCTATTGCGGACTTGCTGGACATTTTGTCAATTAATGTCCAGTAAAAGCCAGAGCTCATCAGTAAGCGGAGCGCTACTGGTGAGCGCTACTACTCAGGTCTCTCCATCTAGATCCTGTACTACTATGTCGGTCCATCTACGCTGGACCGGTTCGGGTGCTACATGCAGTGCCTTGATAGACTCTGGGGCTGAGGGTTGTTTCATGGACGAAGCATGGGCTCGGAAACATGACATTCCTTTCAGACAGTTAGACAAGCCTACGCCCATGTTCGCCTTAGATGGTAGTCATCTTCCCAGTATCAGATTTGAGACACTACCTTTAACCCTCACAGTATCTGGTAACCACAGTGAGACTATTTCTTTTTTGATTTTTCGTTCACCGTTTACACCTGTTGTTTTGGGTCATCCCTGGCTAGTATGTCATAATCCTTCTATTAATTGGTCTAGTAATTCTATCCTATCCTGGAACGTTTCTTGTCATGTGAAGTGTTTAATGTCTGCCATCCCTCCCGTTTCTTCTGTCCCCACTTCTCAGGAGGAACCTGGCGATTTGACAGGAGTGCCGGAGGAATATCATGATCTGCGCACGGTCTTCAGTCGGTCCCGAGCCAACTCCCTTCCTCCTCACCGGTCGTATGATTGTAGTATTGATCTCCTTCCGGGGACCACTCCTCCTCGGGGTAGACTATACTCTCTGTCGGCTCCCGAACGTAAGGCTCTCGAGGATTATTTGTCTGTGTCTCTTGACGCCGGTACCATAGTGCCTTCTTCCTCTCCGGCCGGGGCGGGGTTTTTTTGTTAAGAAAAAGGATGGTACTCTGCGCCCCTGCGTGGATTATCGAGGGCTGAATGACATAACGGTTAAGAATCGTTATCCGCTTCCCCTTATGTCATCAGCCTTCGAGATTCTGCAGGGAGCCAGGTGCTTTACTAAGTTGGACCTTCGTAACGCTTACCATCTCGTGCGCATCAGAGAGGGGGACGAGTGGAAAACGGCGTTTAACACTCCGTTAGGGCATTTTGAGTACCGGGTTCTGCCGTTTGGTCTCGCCA
Organism: Oncorhynchus gorbuscha; assembly: GCF_021184085.1. Lineage (NCBI taxonomy): Eukaryota > Metazoa > Chordata > Actinopteri > Salmoniformes > Salmonidae > Oncorhynchus > Oncorhynchus gorbuscha. The sequence continues at coordinate 35,945,488 of NC_060193.1, read as the reverse complement.
ATGCGCCAGCTGTTTTTCAGGCATTAGTTAATGATGTTCTGAGAGACATGCTGAACATCTTTGTTTTTGTCTATCTTGACGATATCCTGATTTTTTCTCCGTCACTCGAGATTCATGTTCAGCACGTTCGACGTGTTCTCCAGCGCCTTTTAGAGAATTGTCTCTACGTGAAGGCTGAGAAGTGCTCTTTTCATGTCTCCTCCGTTACTTTTCTCGGTTCCGTTATTTCCGCTGAAGGCATTCGGATGGATTCCGCTAAGGTCCAAGCTGTCAGTGAGTGGCCCGTTCCAAGGTCACGTGTCGAGTTGCAGCGCTTTCTAGGTTTCGCTAATTTCTATCGGCGTTTCATTCGTAATTTCGGTCAAGTTGCTGCCCTCTCACAGCTCTTACTTCTGTCAAGACGTGTTTTAAGTGGTCCGGTTCCGCCCAGGGAGCTTTTGATCTTCTAAAAGAACGTTTTACGTCCGCTCCTATCCTCGTTACTCCTGACGTCACTAGACAATTCATTGTCGAGGTTGACGCTTCAGAGGTAGGCGTGGGAGCCATTCTATCCCAGCGCTTCCAGTCTGACGATAAGGTTCATCCTTGTGCTTATTTTTCTCATCGCCTGTCGCCATCTGAACGCAACTATGATGTGGGTAATCCGCGAACTGCTCGCCATCCGCTTAGCCCTAGGCGAATGGCGACAGTGGTTGGAGGGGGCGACCGTTCCTTTTGTCGTTTGGACAGACCATAAGAACCTTGAGTACATCCGTTCTGCCAAACGACTTAATGCTCGTCAAGCTCGTTGGGCGTTGTTTTTCGCTCGTTTCGAGTTTGTGATTTCTTACCGTCCGGGTAGCAAGAACACCAAGCCTGATGCCTTATCCCGTCTTTTTAGTTCTTCTGTGGCTTCTACTGATCCCGAGGGGATTCTTCCTTATGGGCGTGTTGTCGGGTTGACAGTCTGGGGAATTGAAAGACAGGTTAAGCAAGCACTCACGCACACTGCGTCGCGCGCGCTTGTCCTAGTAACCTTCTTTTCGTTCCTGTTTCTACTCGTCTGGCTGTCCTTCAGTGGGCTCACTCTGCCAAGTTAGCTGGTCATCCCGGCGTTCGAGGCACTCTTGCTTCTATTCGCCAGCGCTTTTGGTGGCCGACTCAGGAGCGTGACACGCGCCGTTTCGTGGCTGCTTGTTCGGACTGCGCGCAGACTAAGTCAGGTAACTCTCCTCCTGCCGGTCGTCTCAGACCGCTTCCCATTCCTTCTCGACCATGGTCTCACATCGCCCTAGACTTCATTACCGGTCTGCCTTTGTCTGCGGGGAAGACTGTGATTCTTACGGTTGTCGATAGGTTCTCTAAGGCGGCACATTTCATTCCCCTCGCTAAACTTCCTTCCGCTAAGGAGACGGCACAAATCATCACCGAGAATGTGTTCAGAATTCATGGCCTCCCGTTAGACGCCGTTTCAGACAGAGGCCCGCAATTCACGTCTCAGTTTTGGAGGGAGTTCTGTCGTTTGATTGGTGCGTCCGTCAGTCTCTCTTCCGGGTTTCATCCCCAGTCTAACGGTCAAGCAGAGAGGGCCAATCAGACGATTGGTCGCATACTACGCAGCCTTTCTTTCAGAAACCCTGCGTCTTGGGCAGAACAGCTCCCCTGGGCAGAATACGCTCACAACTCGCTTCCTTCGTCTGCTACCGGGTTATCTCCGTTTCAGAGTAGTCTGGGTTACCAGCCTCCTCTGTTCTCATCCCAGCTTGCCGAGTCCAGCGTTCCCTCCGCTCAAGCGTTTGTCCAACGTTGTGAGCGCACCTGGAGGAGGGTGAGGTCTGCACTTTGCCGTTACAGGGCACAGACTGTGAGAGCCGCCAATAAACGTAGGATTAAGAGTCCAAGGTATTGTTGCGGCCAGAGAGTGTGGCTTTCCACTCGCAACCTTCCTCTTACGACAGCTTCTCGTAAGTTGACTCCGCGGTTCATTGGTCCGTTCCGTGTCTCCCAGGTTGTCAATCCTGTCGCTGTGCGACTGCTTCTTCCGCGACATCTTCGTCGCGTCCATCCTGTCTTCCATGTCTCCTGTGTCAAGCCCTTTCTTCGCACCCCCGTTCGTCTTCCCTCCCCCCCCGTCCTTGTCGAGAGCGCACCTATTTACAAGGTACGTAGGATCATGGACATGCGTTCTCGGGGACGGGGTCACCAATACTTAGTGGATTGGGAGGGTTACGGTCCTGAGGAGAGGAGTTGGGTTCCGTCTCGGGACGTGCTGGACCGTTCACTGATTGATGATTTCCTCCGTTGCCGCCAGGATTCCTCTCGAGTGCGCCAGGAGGCGCTCGGTGAGTGGGGGGTACTGTCATGTTTTGTCTTATATTGTCTTGTCATTTTGCTTTTCCTTCTGTTCGTTTTCCCCCTGCTGGTCCTTTTAGGTTCGTTCCCTTTTTTTCTCTCTCCCTCCCTCTCTCTCTTCTCTCTATCGTTCCGTTCCTGCTCCCAGCTGTTCCTATTCCCCTAATCAATCACTTAGTCTTTCCACTCCTGTTCCCTATCTTTTCCCCTGATTAGAGTCCCTATTTCTCCCCTTGTTTTCCGTTTCTGTCCTGTCGGAGCCTTGTATATTGTTCACCGTGCTGTGTCTTTGTATCGCCCTGTCGTGTCGTGTTTCCCTCAGATGCTGCGTGGTGAGCAGGTGTCTGAGTCTGCTACGGTCAAGTGCCTTCCCGAGGCAACCTACAGTTTATGATCGAGTCTCCAGTCTGTTCTCGTCATTACGAGTGGAATTGTTTTTTATGCTTTATTTACCGCTCCGATTTGTCTAGGAGTATTGCATATTTCCTTTACTGGATTAAAGACTCTGTTTTCGCCAAGTCGCTTTTGGGTCCTCATTCACCTGCATAACAAAATGGGGGCAAACAAAGATGGCAAGTGACTATGGAGATCCCATGAAGGACTCATAATAGCACCCACTATGTTGCTTAATTTGCTTATTACTGATGCACATGGTTTTGACCATTGCACAAGGGGGGACGTGATAGAAGTGATAAGAAAAATTAAATAACAAGGATACTGGTCACCATATCTATTTACAGGCAATGGTAGATGATGCACTAATGAGATGTAGTAAAGCATGTGTGCAAAACAATGTACAAATAGGGATAACCACACCCATAGGCCACATACCAGTCCCAGATGGACCATTCCGACACTTAGTAAACGACTATGTGGATATGATAAAAAAGGTAAATGGTAAAAGATACATGTTGGTTAAAATAGATAGATTTAGTAGATGGGTAGAAGCAGTACCATCAGCAGATATGGGATCAGGAACAGTGATACTGTCAGGATTTGGCCAGGGTTGTTCCGGTTTTTGGTCACTAGATGCCCCCATTGTGCCTTTTGACCTTTTCTTTTCCCTTGATCCCCATTATTATTTGCACCTGTGCCTCGTTTCCCCTGATTGTATTTAAACCCTTTGTTTTACTCAGTTCTTTGCTCTGTGTTTGTATGTTAGCACCCAGCCCTAGTACTCTGTGTACTCTTGTTGATCCCGGTGGACTCTCTTGTGGAATTCTGTTTTTTGTTCTTGTTTGTTTTTAAGTATCTTTTGAGGCTTTTTTGTGCTATACCTTCCACCTTGTGGATTTACCTTTTTGTCTTGGAGGATTACCTTTGTTCTTGTGGAATTCCTTTTGAGGTTGTGGAGTTACATGTTTTCCTGAAGAACTTCACTTTTTACTTCATTAAATACACCGTCTCAAGTACTGCTGTGTCTGCCTCATCTTCTGGGTTCTGCTGACTATTCGTGGTTCAGTTGGTTTATTGACTGTTTCTCACTCCGGAGACCCGGGTTCGTAACCGGGTCCTGACAGAAACACAGAGCCTGAAATGAACCCAGAGGCAGCCAGTTCCCAGGACCTTGTTGCCATGCTGTCCCACCACCAGGAGACTGTCCAACGCCACGAAGCTGCCCTGGTTCAGCAAGAGGCCTTAATGGCTAGACATTCTCATCTTCTGTCGGAGATGCTGACTTCCATAAAGCAGATATCTGATCGACTTACCCCGGCAACAGTTCCCGTCCCAGTACCTCAGATTCATGTACCCATGGCAGAAAACCCTCTGGCTGAACCTCGTCTTCCACCTCCCCAATGGTTCTCAGGTGATCCAAGTGCTTGTAAAGGGTTTCTCACCCAATGTTCTCTCTCCTTCGAGCTGCAACCCTTGTCGTTCCCCACCGACCGGTCTAAGATCGCATATATCATCACCCTGCTGTCCGAAAAAGCCCTGGCCTGGGCTACTGCTGTGTGGGATGCCCATAGTTCCTGCTGTGCCAGCTACTCTGCCTTTGCTGAGGAATTCAAACGAGTGTTTCAAGGCCCAAGCAGTGGTCCTGACTCAGCCAAACAGCTCCTGACTCTCCACCAAGGTCGGCGCAGCGTGACGGACTATGACATCCAGTTCCGCACGGTGGCAGCAGCGAGTGGCTGGAACAACGAGGCGCTCACGGTGTGCTTTCTGAAAGGCCTTTCCGACACTATCCAAGATGAACTGGCCACTCGGGAACCACCGGACAAACTCGAGTCCCTGATCAAGTTGGCCTCACGCATTGACCAGCGTCTGAGAGAGAGAGAACTCAACCGTAGACCTCTAGCCCCTATCAGTCCCAGCTCCGAGTCCCCACCTTTATCCTCGCTGGCTCCACCGGAACTCATGCAGATTGGACGCATCTCCCAGGCTGAGAGAGACCGCCGAATGAGGGAGCGACGCTGTCTATATTGCGGCAAACCGGGCCATTTCCGTTCCACGTGTCCCGGGCTCCAGGGAAACGCTCTGTCCCGTACAGACCGGGGGGAACTGTAACGGGAAACATAACCTCCTCCCATCCGTCCAACTCCCGTCTGCTCATTCCAGTCATCCTTTCCTGGGACAACCACAAGCTTCACCTTCAAGCCTTGGTAGACTCTGGAGCCGCAGGTAACTTCATGGATGGTGTCTGGGCGAAGGAGAATGGCGTTCCCTCTGAACCTCTAAGTGACCCCATGAGGGTTACTACATTGGATGGAAGCCCTTTGGGATCTGGACTTGTCACTCATGTCACTACCTCCTTGCGACTTTCAGTTTCACAACACCAGGAATTGATGAACTTTCATTTGATCTCCTGTTCCGAGTTCCCTCTCATCCTTGGATACCCCTGGCTTCACAGCCATAACCCTCACATCGACTGGTCTGTGGGCACTATCAAGCAGTGGGGTCCTACGTGCCAAGCTACTTGTATTTTCCCAAATTCCCCGAGTTCTACTCCCGAGTCTTTAGAATCCATCGACCTGACCCGAGTTCCCGAGTGTTACCATGACCTCAAACTGGTATTTAGCAAACAGAGGGCCACCATGCTACCACCCCATAGACCTTATGATTGCCCCATCAAACTGTTTCCGGGCACTTGCCCCCCCAGGGGTCGGATCTTTTCCCTATCTCCACCCGAACGAGCTGCTATGGATACCTACATCAAGGACGCTCTGGAAGCAGGCCTCATGCGTCCATCCACCTCCCCGGCGGGAGCGTCCATCCACCTCCCCGGCGGGTTTTTCTTTGTGGCCAAGAAAGACGGTGGATTACGTCCTTGCATCGACTACCGGGGACTCAATGCCATAACTGTCCGTAACCGTTACCCGCTACCCCTTATGGCCACAGCCTTCGAGCTGCTCCAGGAAGCAGTTGTTTTCACTAATCTTGACCTGCGGAACGCATACCATCTTGTGAGGATCAGACCTGGTGACGAGTGGAAGATCCGCTTTCAACACGCCTACTGGTCACTATGAATACTTGGTGATACCCTTCGGCCTGACCAACGCCCCAGCGGTGTTCCAAGCGCTCATAAACGATGTGCTTAGGGATATGCTTAACATATTTGTATTTGTTTACTTGTATGACATCCTCATCTTTTCAAGCTCTCTTCAAGAACACACAAAGCATGTCAGACAAGTACTCAAACGCCTCCTAGACAGCCATCTGTACGTTAAGCCGGAAAAATATGAATTCCATTCATCCCGAGTACAATTCCTGGGATTTGTAGTGGAACCCGGTCGGGTCCAAATGGACCCCAGGAAGGTAGGGGCGGTAGCGGATTGGCCCACCCCCAAATCCGTTAAGGAAGTTCAGCGTTTCCTGGGCTTCACTAACTTTTACCGCAAGTTCATCAAGAACTTCAGCTTGGTGGCAGCCCCTCTCTCAGCTTTAACCAAGGGTGGCAATGCAAGGTTTTTGTGGGGAAGAGAAGCTGAGACGGCCTTCCAAGGACTCAAGCAGCGCGTCCTCTCTGCTCCCATCCTGATACTACCGACTACGGATGAACCGTTTGTGGTGGAGGTAGACGCCTCAGAGGTTGGTGTTGGAGCTGTCCTGTCTCAGAGGGGTGAAGACAAGAAGCTTCATCCGTGCGCTTTCTTCTCACACCGGCTTACCCCGGCTGAGAGGAACTACGATGTGGGGGATCGTGAACTCCTAGCGGTTAAGATGGCATTGAAGGAATGGAGACACTGGCTCGAGGGGGCTTCTCACCCGTTTCAAGTGTTTACGGACCACAAAAATCTGGAGTATATCCAGCAGGCGAAGCGGTTGAACTCTAGACAAGCTAGATGGTCTCTTTTCTTCAATCGATTCCAGTTTATCCTCACTTATCGGCCCGGGTCGAAGAATCTCAAACCGGATGCCCTGTCCCGAGTCTACGCTCCTGCCATTCGAGATGACACGGACATGCCTGTCCTTCCTGCTGCTAAGATCGTGGCTCCAATCTCGTGGCAAGTTGAGGATACCGTGAGACGAGCTCAAGCTATTGAACCGGACCCGAAATGAGGTCCTGCCAATCGGTTGTTTGTCCCCAAGGCAGTGAGGACTCAGGTCCTTCTGTGGGGGCACTCCTCTCGCCTCACCTGTCACCCGGGCGTAGGTCGCACCTTGGAGTTAATCCAGCGTAAGTTCTGGTGGCCTACCATAAGAGAAGACGTTGCCACTTTCGTCAATGCTTGCCCCGTGTGCTGCCAGGGCAAATCTTCTCACCTCCGCCCGCAAGGACTCCTTCACCCTTTACCTGTTCCCCACAGACCCTGGTCCCATATCTCGTTGGACTTTATTACTGGCCTTCCTCCATCCCATGGCAATACTACTATCCTAGTCATAATCGACAGGTTTTCAAAGGCGGCCAGGTTCGTCCCTCTGACTAAGTTACCTTCTGCCAAGGAAACGGCTGAGTTGGTAATTAATCATGTGTTCCGAGTCTTCGGCATTCCTCAAGATATGGTTTCTGACAGAGGTCCCCAGTTCGCCTCTAGGTTTTGGAAGGCCTTCTGCCAACTCATGGGGGCTTCTGCCAGTCTATCTTCAGGGTACCATCCAAAGTCAAACGGCCAAACAGAGAGGATGAATCAAGAGCTGGAAACCACCCTCCGATGTATGACTCGTAACAACCCGTCCACATGGTCGTCCTTCATTGTTTGGGCCGAATACGCGCACAACACCTTGCGCTCCTCCTCCACTGGTATGTCCCCGCACGAGTGTCAGTTTGGCTATGCCCCTCCATTGTTCCCGGACCAGGAGGCAGAAGTCAGAGTGCCTTCAGCCTTGAAGTTCGTCAGACGCTGTCGGCTTATGTGGAGGAAGACCCGTCTTAATCTTATGCGTTCCTCACAGAGGTACCAACAACAAGCCAACAGACGTCGCCGTCCCAGGCCTACCCTGCGCCCCGGCCAGAGAGTCTGGCTCTCCACAAGAGACTTACCACTACGGGTGGAGTCTCGCAAGCTGTCCCAAAAATACATCGGTCCCTTTAAGGTTGCCAGGAGAGTTAACTCTGTTTCTTATCGCCTACACTTACAAGATCCCTTAAGATTAATCCCACATTTCACATTTCCTTATTAAAACCTGTTGTTTTTTCTCCCCTTGTCCCGGCAGACAGACCTCCCCCTCCGCCTCGTGTCATTGGAGGCCAGCCGGCTTATACCGTCCATCGGATACTGGATTCCCGCCGGGTGCAGCGGTCCTGGCAGTATCTGGTGGACTGGGAAGGCTACGGTCCCGAGGAGCGCTCCTGGGTTCCTGCCAAAGACATACTGGACCCTGACCTCATTCGTCAGTTCAGGGCCCTCCACCCTGAGAGAGCTGGTAGGAACGTCAGGAGCCGTTCCTAGAGGGGGGGATTCTGTCAGGATTTGGCCAGGGTTGTTCCGGTTTTTGGTCACTAGATGCTCCCATTGTGCCTTTTGACCTTTTCTTTTCCCTTGATCCCCATTATTATTTGCACCTGTGCCTCGTTTCCCCTGATTGTATTTAAACCCTTTGTTTTACTCAGTTCTTTGCTCTGTGTTTGTATGTTAGCACCCAGCCCTAGTACTCTGTGTACTCTTGTTGATCCCGGTGGACTCTCTTGTGGAATTCTGTTTTTTGTTCTTGTTTGTTTTTAAGTATCTTTTGAGGCTTTTTTGTGCTATACCTTCCACCTTGTGGATTTACCTTTTTGTCTTGGAGGATTACCTTTGTTCTTGTGGAATTCCTTTTGAGGTTGTGGAGTTACATGTTTTCCTGAAGAACTTCACTTTTTACTTCATTAAATACATTGTCTCAAGTACTGCTGTGTCTGCCTCATCTTCTGGGTTCTGCTGACTATTCGTGGCTCAGTTGGTTTAGTGACTGTTTCTCACTCCGGAGACCCGGGTTCGTAACCGGGTCCTGACAGATACATTGTTTTTACCAGAGAAGTAATACCCAGAATAAATGGTGCCCTCAAGGCTAAACTGAATACAATCTGTGCTAGCGCGAAGCTTAATTGGGTGTATGCACTAACACTTGCTCTAATGAGTTACAGCATGCAAACTGACAGAAATATGCTTCGAACCCCGCACGAAATGCTTACGGGTCGACCCATGCCAGTGCCAGGTCTAAGAGGGCCCTATAAAGGTCCCTCATTAGAGTTATTAGAAATGGAGTTAAAAGCATATGTGAGACAACTAACTGCTATGCATTAAGTTATTTATCTCCAGGAAAAAGAGTGAGAACCTGAAACAGGACCAGAGGTTCCCGGTCCGGTGATCCCAGGAGATCGGGTCTACATCCGAGTGTTCCGGAGGAAGTGGAACAAGACAAGGCAAGAGGGTCCCTGCAAGGTGGTCCTAGCCACACCAACAGGCATCCAGGTGAAAGGAGGCACTACATGGTGCCATCTAAACCACTGCACCAGAGATCCGGAGGGAATCGGCACACCAGCGAGCCACGAGGAAGCTGAGGATATTGATACACCAGACAGGAGCCAGGAAGAAGCAGAGGGACCAAACTGCAATTACCGAGAGTCAACAGGCACTCCTTCCTGAACACCCAGAGAATAAGAGGAGGGGGGATAGTGATATGTGCACTGTTATTGATGGGATATCTACTCTGGCAGATACCCCAAACACAGGCAATGATACAGGAGAAGGAGAAACAACAGGACATGAATGGGATTTCCCCGCCATCGACTGCTCTGCCCTCTCATGGTCCCCCTAACATGGATCTGGTAAAAGAACAACTATGGAGTGAAGCAGAAGAAAACAACTGGTATGAATGGGCTCATTATACAGCGTCTAAATTAAGACAGACAAATTGCGCATTCTCCACTGAAATAATTAATGGTGGTACCTAATCCTTATGACTATAGGGATTGTGCTGACTTTAATCAAAACTCTTGCAATTTGAGAAGATCAGAAAGGCCTTATTGTCCAGCTGAATGTTTGTCATATTTGGGTAATCCACACAATCAAAAATAATATAACCAATCTGTTAAGAATTGGATGTACAGGTGGAGGCAAAGAAGTTAGAGACCCCACATAAATATTTAATAGATTACAAACAACCATATGAATGTTTTAACAGCACAGAAGGACAGCGTGAGATGAGGAAGTTTAGAGGCACATGTGAGACCACATGGCACTTAACTAATAACACCAAATGAAATGCAGACACACCAAAAAGGGCTACGTATCAAGCAGCCGGAAGTTGGGTGGGAAAAGTAATTACTCACGATAGTTGTCAAAATCAAACTCTAGCACTACCATTAATTGCACCATATGAAAAACAGACTGTGGTCGAGGCAGATTTTTCTAGATATGTGGAGAGAAAAGATTAAGGGCAACATTACCAAAAGGATGGACAGGCCTTTGTGCAAGTGTTAGGTTGATTCAACAGATAACGGTCACTGCATGGAATTCTAGAGTATCACTAGGAAAACTGCAACAAACTACAAAACATAGAGTAAGGAGAGAATATAAGTCTGACCCCAAGGTCTATTTGGATGCAATAGGCCAACCTAGAGGAATCCCCAAGGAATACAAAGAGAGAGATGAGGTCAAATCAGGATTTGAATCAATATTTCTCTGGAAAGCACCAAACAAAAATCTAGAATGTTTAGTGCCCTAAAAGAGGGTATTGTAAGTGGTGCTCAAAGGGATGGAAAGAAAGAGATGGACATTATCATCATATTGAACCATTGGATTGTGCAATGTGTCAAAGGGGTGATTACCCATTGTGTTGTGATGAAGGGTGTGTTTAGTGAATATACATATATTCAGTATATCAATTGTTGAATGACAATATAAAGGATGTTAGACCTTCTGAGTATTTAAACATGTAACATAGGGTTTTTTCAGTTACAAGAGTCCTCGGACCATGCCCTTAATCCTATGACAGATTTATAACTTGTGCTAAAATGGTTGTTGGAGAGGTGTCCGTGAGGGAGGGCCACATGTTTAGGTGTCATATTGAGAATTATGTTATCAGGATTTAAGAGGTTGAGTTGATTGTTTTTATTGTATTCTACATAACTGAGAACCTTGGGCAAGGCAAAGCAATGCATACACATGCTTATACACAGTGTGTTAAAGGCTAATGGCATGTAGCAGTCTTATAATTGCCTATAGTAATCTGTACTTTTTATTTGTTGGAAATAATGTATAGACGCGCCACCAATACACCAATATAATTGATCCAAGAAACTAGAGAGGGGGGAAACCCCACCTATAGTAAAGAACTTAGATTTGGAAACAATGGCGGAGTAAATCTGAGGAGATATAGTTAATTGCATAAAGTGGAGGGACGATGAAACTTGTATAAGCATGAAACTGTATAAAAGGAGTGGACTGAGACGGAGTCCGGCAGTTGCTCAATGGACCAACTCGGCCTGTTACTTTGCAATAAAGTCTATTTGAATTCACAGGCTCCGGTATCTGAGAGATATTACTGAACCAATGTTTCCACGACAGTCCTCAGGAGACTTCCAGTGGAGGTGCTGGGGTTGTTTAACCAAGTTGAGGTGCTGATCAGAATTTTTCATGTGGTGCCAGTGTCTTCATGTGAGGCTGAGAGGAGTTTCAGTGCACTTCTCAGGTTGAAGACTTGGCTACGGGCTAGCATGGGCCAAGAGAGACTGACTGGCGTAGTTGTCTGTAATGTACTTAAAGACAGGCTGGACAGTCTCAAGAGGGAAAATATCGTGCAGCAAATTGTTGGATCCATTGAAAACAGCAAACATATGTTTGGTTCTTTTGTTCAGTAGTGTGTATAGCAGTGGTTTCAACCTTTTTGGGTACTAGAACCACTGCATATTTTGAGGCAAGACAGGCAAGGTTTTGATCGGTCTTCAGAGACCCCAATCCCCTCTATGTTATATGTAAAGTTACTGGAAACCTTGTGGTACTAAATACATTCATTACATGTTTTTTTCTACAGACCCCTTGCAATTCAACCAAGGACCCCTAGGGGTCGTCAGACCACTATTTGAGAACCTCTGGTGTATAGTATGATATTTGTTTAGTAATTTTCAGTTTTTAGTACATGACAGGATACTTACTAATTATTTATTTTACGTTATTTGATTTAAAATTGCATACTTCGTGTGACATACTTGTCCATAGCTGTTGTTTGAAGAGTTGAGACAGTGACTGAATAATAAATAAGTATTTTTGAAGGATATTTTTGTTGATATATTTTGGTTATTCAATTAAGTAGTTCTTCACTTTTAGAACCGTACTTATTTTGAGCTTTTTGTTCTTATGCAGCTATTGTGGTAGACTCAGGCCAGTAGCACATATTTAATGACTATATAAATGTATCAGAAAATTTCAAATAAAAAGGTAAATTCAATACTGAGACCAACTTTGTGATGGTTCTTAATGGAGAGTGTACAGTACCATTGCCACCAATTGACCTATCTTGGTGTTGCTGGTTGTAAATACAAATACCTTCATACATATTGGACTGATAAGGAACACTGCTAACTATTAGCAGTAGTATTATAATAGTAATAGTCGTATTATAATGATTTAAACATTTTAACAAGTTTGGACAAATCTTCAGTTAACTACCTATACATTATCCAGTAGTAGTAATTATGGATCCTGAATATACATTTAACATATTACATCGTAGACTGTGTGTTACAGCAATACCTTTGGTGTCCCCTTCAGGAATTTCTGTTGAGAAAATGTCATGTATTTGTCCCCTCCAAAGTTGATAACAGATTTTCGCCCCTGATTACAACATTACATGTGGCATGAGTATGTGGGTTGCGTTGTTTGACCTTGACAGACGTACCTGTATCTGTGTGGCACAAAAGGCACAGTAGACTTTCCATAATAATTTCCAAAATCACTAATTGGAGTCTGTTTTGTGTCAAATCTAATAAAAAAATCTATCATACTTTTAATAAAGATTTAAGATGGGACATGAAATATCGGAATTGGTATATTAAATCAAACACCTTAATTAATTGTGGAATATCTTATAAGTTAGACTGTCTCACATGTCTGTTCTGGATGAGTTGAGACTAACCGGGTGAACTGCAGATTTCCACCTGCAAAAAGCCTGTGATATATCTAGTACAGTCCACTGGCCAGTAAACAAGAAATGTCATAGGTTCAAGCGATCTCCAACAACTATACTTTATTTTGGGATATATCATAAATATTAAGGGCTATTTGTTGGTGGAAATGTTTCATAATAATACACCAGTGCTGTCAAAAAATGTGGTTGTCCTTTGCTTTATATATATTTCCGCACTCTGAGGTTTGAGTGATTCTGTGAAATTGTGAAAATTATGATAGTGACATTTTAGTGTAAGAGCTGTTTGAAAAGGCCACCTAAAATATTCACCTGTTTTTGGTGGGATGGAGTTTTAATAGGGTAGTAAGAAAGAGAGTTCCTACCACCCATTACCAGACAGTGGTGGCGCCACTGTTCTGAATATGAGGCCTCATCAGTTCACCAGGTTGCTGTGAGCTCGTCCAGAAGGGACACGTGAGAATGGATATCAAGTAGTAATCTATTAAAAATAGTAAATATTTTACAAAAGATGACTGTTTTTGCAAATAATGTGTGCATAAGGTGTGCATGTTTGTATGTGTGTTGGCCTGTTATGTAACATCCTCTAGGCCAGCCAAGGACACATGGTGAATTGGCAGTCTCCAAACCTCTGAGGGGTTCCACATATCTGCAGACTGGAAAGTTCTGCAAAAACAAACCCACACTTCATGGTGTGCCATTACTCAATTTATAGAGACGGCAACACACTATACACAGTTCTCTATTCATTAAGACAATGTCAGCCTTTTCTTCTCTGCCTACACTTTAAATCTCTCAAGGCATGGTGTATATGGATGTATGGATTTGAGAAAACCAGGCATTGGAACTGAAATAAGTACAAATCACATTCTAACACTAACGAGTTTGTTGTGGTTACTTAAATGATTGAGGATAATATATTTAGTGTATATTACCCAGAAATACATTAAAAACAGAGGTTTCCTAGGGCTTTTGAGGACTTTTTTATTTTTATTTAGACTATTACAGCATGTATTTTCTATTGAATGTAATATATTTAAGCCTTGAATTGTAAAAATAAAAGGAAAAACAAAACAAATAAAGCATGTTCAACATTTACAGTAATACCAGTACCACTCTACAATGTAGATGAGGACGTCTGATATTCTTCTTACATACAGCTGCTAAAAATGCTGGGCAGTTCCTCAAGGAAGGAAGTTCCTTTCCCTGACTATATTACTATTGCTGCCTAAATCACCATTTTAGATTCCTCCAATCCCAAATAAACAATCATTTGAGCCCCTTGATATTGAGATCTGAGAGACTAAAGGCCATTATATTGACATTAAAATACTGTATGTAATTGTTCAAATCAGAATTGATCTGGCTATATTTATTTATTTAACCTTTGTTGAAGATGGTGGAGTTTGGAGAACACAGCATCACTTTGTGACATGGACATTATACAGTCATAATTACCACGACATTGGAAAATAGTCTGTGTTGATTCTAAACGTCTGACTTCCTTTAGGTTCTTGGATTGAAATCAAAAACAGGTCATTTCAAAAGTAAATGCATCTTACAGGTGAGTTAAGACTTGCACGCTATAACCGTCATACATTTACTATCTTATTACCTTACAGTGGTTCCTCCTTTAAAAGTTGCGGGACTTACAGGTTTAGTACGGTACCCTGTGTCACCACTTCATTGCTCCAGACCAGCGCAACGGGAAGTTAGAGCACTGATTATGCTTTTGGGTCCTACTGTGTCTCTAACGGGAATTATACACTAGCACAGGATGCCACGGCGGTGAAACACCGCTTCCATTAATTTCAAGGAAGGAAAGAGGTGAGAAGCAGAGAGGGCAGGGGAACTTTGGGCGGTGTGAAAGTGGTGTTGGCAGGCGGTGAAATAAACTTTTCCTAACCTTTATGCAAATCCCCAGCGGCGACCGCTGGGCGATGACCAATCATATCGAGTAGTTCCCATGACGACCCAAGGCTGGAGACTTTCTTCAGCAAAGATGGCTGACAAAAATACTAGGATGGAAGCAAATGTAAATGATTATAACGTCATAACGAATCATGCAAAAAATGTATAGTTGACAGGAAAATGTTAGTTAATGTAGAGACAAACGATTATGCATATTTTTTTATCATAAAGTTAATTTACAAAAATCTCGATTTAGCAAGCTAGCTGACTAGCGAACAATAGCCAGCTAACATTAACTAACTGGTCCGTACAATTGACCTTATTTTAGCGCCCCCAAAAACGTAATACTTCCAGATCAACTGCAATATCAATACCAATGTAAAGCACAATTTCTCCCCTTTCCAACAAAATCAATGACGAGACCTTCATGATTCCCATCTCTGCATGATTCAAGAAGGCAATGAGCTACGTCGGGTCTTTTGAAAAATGGCAGGTGGGGAAGCGAAACCCAACCGCCATTGCGTGATAGTGAGAAGAAGAGATGTTGTGTGGGGAAACTACTTATTTCATCTGTCCAACTTATCACCTAGTTCATATGTGTCATTACATACCTATTTGAAGGTTTGTGTCGAATTTGAATCGTTTTTTTTAGGACGGTGCTAAAGTGATCTTCAGAAGTAAACAGCGGCTTTTGAGTCATGATAGCTTGCAGTGATGACGCAAATAATGATTAGGTATCCCCCTTACCCCCACCACTGTCCCTGTCTTGTTTTTAAATGGTGAGAGAAGTGCTACACCTGGTGGAGAGAGGCTGTAAGACAGAATTAGTTGCTTTATGCATGCTTTTATGACATGTCACAATTTAACGTACAGCGTCAGAGGGGTCAGTTTTTTCAACTTTTCTCCAATACTATTAAGCCATTACCATGTCAATCAATACTTGAATAAAAACGTAGTTCACACCCATTAGTTTTCATTGCAGTTTTCATTAGTTTTCATTATTCACACCCATCCCATTAGTTTTCATTGCAGCCTCGTTTGAATGTCGTGACAGGTGGACTAACAAAAGGCTAAGCTGTGTTTTGCAATATTACACTTGTGATTTCATGAATATGAGCATTTTTTAGTAATATTATTTGACTGTGGCGCTATGCTATTCAGCGGTTGCTGATAACAATTATCCCGCTTAAGGGATGGGTAGCGTCAAGAAGTTGAGTTAATAAAATAATGATACAAATACTCTTTCAAAATGCAGATCTTGATTTAGTTATGGATCCATAATGAATTACAATGAGAATAAAAATTACTGAATTACAGAAATATTGGAATAAAGCTGAAGGCAAACAAATTGTTGCTTCCTGGAAAGTACTCTTTCAAACATACATGGTCATGTTGTACAGCATCATTATGGCTATTAGCAGGGCTATATTTTGACCTTTATAAATATTATTTTGGCCTTTATTCAGATTACAATCAGAGAGTCACAAATATTTGTAGGTATACTGTAGGTCTACCATATGCAAAATGAGTATTGGTTACACTAAAATTAGGGTTTGGAAATATTTTGCCCCTTAGATATTAATTTACTATCCTCCAATCCTCTTATGCTGTAGCCTACACCCGACCGTCACATTGTACAGCGCAATATTTTGAATTCCATCCTAACAGAAACAGAGGGCTTTGTTTTCCATTTTTCTCAGAATAGAAACACCATTATATTAACTTTTTAGTGACAGGGGGCAGTATTCTGAAATTCGAATTAACGATGTGCCCAAAGTAAACTGCCTGTTACTCAGGCCCAGAATCTAGGATATGCATATAATTGGATGTGGATAGGAAACACTCTAAAGTTTCCAAAACTGATCAAATAATGACTGTGAGTATAACAGGACTGATATGGCAGGCGAAAACCTGAGGAAAATCCATCCAGGAAGTGGGATTGTTTTGATGTGGGATGTTTTCAATTGAATGCCTATTGAGTATCTAATCAATGGGTTAGGACCCATATTGCAGTTCCCATGGCTTCCACTAGATGTCAACCGTCTTTTTCTGAAAAATGAAGAAAAATGAGACCTTTCTGTCAGGGGACTGAGGAAGCATGCAGTGCTGGTTTGCGCACCCTTCACTCTTTTTCCTTTCTATTGAACACGCTATTGTCCGGTTGAAATGTTATCGATTATTTAGACAATTGACAACCTGAAGATTAATTAGAAACATTGTTTGACATGTTTCAACGAACTTTACTGGTACGATTAGGATGTATTCATTGGCATGTTTTGACC
The DNA here is from genome assembly GCF_021184085.1 of Oncorhynchus gorbuscha. NCBI lineage: Eukaryota > Metazoa > Chordata > Actinopteri > Salmoniformes > Salmonidae > Oncorhynchus > Oncorhynchus gorbuscha. Next base: position 35,928,458 of record NC_060193.1, on the reverse strand, counting down.
GCTTTTGAGCCAGTGGAATCATGAAAATGAATTACTTAAAAATCATACAATGTGATTTTCTAGATTTTTGTTTTAGATTCTGTCTCTCACAGTTGAAGTGTACCTATGATAAAAAAATTATAGACCTCTACATGCTTTATAAGTTGGAAAATCTGCAAAATCGTCAGTGTGTCAAATACTTGTTCTCCCCACTGTATGTGATTAATTTTATCGCTATTTCTGACTTTCGTGACTCCTCTACTTGGTTGGAAAATGTTTGTATGCTTTTGTATGTGGGGCGCTGTCCTGAGATAATCACATGGTATGCTTTCGCCGTAAAGCCTTTTTGAAATCTGACAAAGCGGCTGAATTAAACAAGAAGTTCATCTTTAAGCCGATGTATAAGACTTGTAATTTTATGAATGTTTGTTATGACTATTTCTGTATTTTAAATTTGGCTACAGTTTAGATACAGCTCTATGTTTTTAAACCCCACTCAGAGTTGTGCCAGAGTTGGGTCGCAATGTTGGCCAGACCTCCTCTGCCAATCAACACTGCCCTCAATCAGCTGTTATCGTCGGCCTCTCCATGGTTAGAGATATTTTGGTTCCTGTGGCCAAACGCATGTGCTATCCTGGGGCATCGGTACAGGATATTATACAACTACTTCCACCCATCCTACACCAGCTGCCGCGGGCTGAAGCGGTTGTATGTAGTCCATGTGGGGTCTAACGACATTGGGCTGGATAGTTCAGAGATGCTGAAGCGTGATTTGAAAGTGCTGATTAAAACACTGAAAGGCTCCAGTAAGCGGCCGGTCATCTCTGGCCCCGTGCCATTGCTGCAACAGGTTCAGCGGGTTACTTGCCTTACAACTGTGGTTGAAAGACTACTGCAGCTCTTTTGAGGGAACCTTTGTGGCCAATTAGGACTCTTTCTGGAAGAAAAGGATGCTTTACGAAGATGATGGCATCCATCCTAACAACCTTGGAGTTTGGATACTCTCGTCCCAATTGAAGGCATCATTAAGACATCGCCAGTCCATGCCCAGTTGAGGTAGTTCTGCCCATTGTTTCACAGCATTACCGTTTTACTGCTACCTAGTGGTTATTTATGATAGTGCCGCCAGAGGCCTGCTAGATGATATCTAGCTCTAGTGCGTAAATATCGCTGTGATATTGCTGTATTCATTGATGCTTATACTAGGCCATATTTACACCGCTCTTTGTGATGATTAAATATAGCTTTTTCATTGGTGCATGTACAGTGGGGCAAAAAAATATTTAGTCAGCCACCAATTGTGCAAGTTCTCCCACTTAAAATGATGAGAGAGGCCTGTAATTTTCATCATAGGTACACTTCAACTATGACAGACAAAATGAGAAAAGAAATCCAGAAAATCACATTGTAGGATTTTTTATGAATTTATTTGCAAATTATGGTGGAAAATAACTATTTGGTCACCTACAAACAAGCAAGATTTCTGGCTCTCACAGACCTGCAACTTCTTCTTTAAGAGGCTCCTCTGTCCTCCACTCGTTACCTGTATTAATGGCACCTGTTTGAACTTGTTATCAGCATAAAAAACACCTGACCACAACCTCAAACAGTCACACTCCAAACTCCACTGTGGCCAAGACCAAAGAGCTGTCAAAGGACACCAGAAAAAAAATTGTAGACCTGCACCAGACTGGGAAGACTGAATCTGCAATAGGTAAGCAGCTTGGTTTGAAGAAATCAACTGTGGGAGCAATTATTAGGAAATGGAAGACATACAAGACCACTGAAAATCTCCTTCGATCAGGGGCTCCACGCAAGATCTCACCCTGTGGGGTCAAAATTATCACAAGAACGGTGAGAAAAAATCCCAGAACCACACGGGGGACCTAGTGAATGACCTGCAGAGAGCTGGGACCAAAGTAACAAAGCCTACCATCAGTAACACACTATGCCGCCAGGGACTCAAATCCTGCAGTGCCAGACGTGTCCCCCTGCTTAAGCCAGTACATGTCCAGGCCCGTCTGAAGTTTGCTAGAGAGCATTTGGATGACCCAGAAGAAGATTGGGAGAATGTCATATCATCAGATGAAACCAAAATATAACTTTTTGGTAAAAACTCAACTCGTCGTGTTTGGAGGACAACGAATCCTGAGTTGCATCCAAAGAACACCATACCTACTGTGAAGCATGGGGGTGGAAACATCATGCTTTGGGGCTGTTTTTCTGCAAAGGGACCAGGACGACTGATCCGTGTAAAGGAAAGAATGAATGGGGCCATGTATTGTGAGATTTTGAGTGAAAACCTCCTTCCATCAGCTAGGGCATTGAAGATGAAATGTGGCTGGGTCTTTCAGCATGACAATGATCCCAAACACACCGCCCGGGCAACGAAGGAGTGGCTTCGTAAGAAGCATTTCAAGGTCCTGGAGTGGCCTAGCCAGTCTCCAGATCTCAACCCCATAGAACATCTTTGGAGGGAGTTGAAAGTACGTGTTGCCCAGCAACAGCCCCAAAACATCACTGCTCTAGAGGAGATCTGCATGGAGGAATGGGCCAAAATACCAGCAACAGTGTGTGAAAACCTTACAGAAAACGTTTGACCTCTGTCATTGCCAACAAAGGGTATACAAACAAAGTATTGAGATAAACTTTTGTTATTGACCAAATACTTATTTTTCACCATAATTTGCATATAAATTCATAAAAAATCCTACAATGTGATTTTCTGGATTTTTTTTTCCCTCATTTTGTCTGTCATAGTTGAAGTGTATTTTTTTTTTTGTATTTTTTTTTTACCTTTATTTAACCAGGCAAGTCAGTTAAGAACATATTCTTATTTTCAATGACGGCCTGGGAACAGTGGGTTAACTGCCTGTTCAGGGGCAGAACGACAGATTTGTACCTTGTCAGCTCGGGGGTTTGAACTCACAACCTTCCGGTTACTAGTCGAACGCTCTAACCACAGGCCTCTCTCATCTTTTTAAGTGGGAGAACTTGCACAATTGGTGGCTGATTAAATACTTTTTTTGCCCCACTGTATACTTGTCTCACTATTTCAGATGTTTGTACAGTTGTTGCCAAATATATTGGCAGCCTTGCACTTTTCTGAAATAATTCCCTATTTCTTCTAAAATAAGTTCAAATTAAAAAACGTTTGGTCTCCACACCTTGTTATTGGATTTAACATTTTCTATTTAAGTTTACAATTGTAATTTAGAAAATAAAGACAAGTGGAATGGGCAAAACTATTGGCACCACCGAGATAGTCCTTTGTTGCACACCCATTGGCCAAGACAACTGCCAATAAATGCGTATTTTGTGCCCTCAAACGGCTGTTTTCAGCTCTCGCCATAGGTTATTGATGTTATTCAGATGGACTCTTCACTGGCTACTCCATAACAGTCCAGCGTTTGTTCTTGAACCATTCCAGGATTCTTTTGATTTGTGTTTAGAGTTGTTGTCCAAAACACTGTGATAGTCAGATGTTTTTATGATGTCTTGCACACATTCAAGGCCCCCAGTATCAAAAGTTGCAAAACAACTCTACAGCATTATCCAACCTCTCCTATGTTTGCTTGTGGGGAGGGTATTATTTTTTAAAAATTAATTAAACTTCTCATAAACCCACCTAAAACAAGCCTAAATCCTGGGGACAGTGTTCTGTGGACCATGGAAACAGAATTAGAGCTAAAATCGGTGCTGTATTTACAGACTGCCAAATTAAGCATTCAATAAAAATAACACCCTCCCTACAATCAAAGATGGGGAAGGTTTGATAATGCTGTGGGGTTACTTTGTTAAAACTTCTTAGGGATCAAATCCCTTTAGCGGGATCGATTTGACAACATCGGGTGAAATGGCAGAGTGCCGAATTCAAATTAAATTACTATAAATATTTACATTTTATGAAATCACAACTGTAATACATAACAATAAAGCTTAATCCAGCCACCATGTCAGATTTCAAAAAGGCTTTACGCCGAAAGCAAACCATGTGATTATCTGTACAACGCCCCCATCATACAAATGCATGACAAACATTTTTCAACCAGGGAGGTGCGACACGAAAGTCAGAAATAACGACATAATTCATGCCTTAACTTTGAAGATCTTCTTATGTTGGCACTCCAACGTGTCCCAGAAACATTACAAATGGTCCTTTTGTTCGATAAATTGCTTCTTTATATCCCCAAAATGTCAATTTATTTGGCGTGTTTGATTCAGAAAAACACAGGTTTACAACTCGTTTTTTTTCCTGGATGGTTTGTCCTCTGGGTTTCGCCTGCCAAATAAGTTATGTTATACTCACAGACATTATTTTAACAGTTGTAGAATCTTTAGAGTGTTTTCTATCCAAATCTACCAATTATATGCATATCATAGCTTCGGGGCCTGAGTAGTAGGCAGTTTACTTTGGGAACGCTTTTGATCGGGACTTGAAAATACTGCCCCCTATCTTAACTTGAAATGACACAACGACAAGGTCGTTTAACAAAGTTTGCTATACTGTTTGAACGCACTACAAGGTAGCCATTCCACTCAAGGTCCATCAACAACCAAACTTCCCAAGCAGGCACACTCTTGACAGAGTGATAGCCCCGTAATAACATAAATATAGGGATACTTAAAACATGATTTTAAGAACTTTGCTGCCTCTGATACTGGAGCCTTGAATGTGTGCAAGTCATCATGAAATCAGCTTATAGTCAGGTGTTTTGGAGTCCAATCTTCATCCCAATGTCCTAAAACTTCAAGTCTCCATTAAAGGATTTGGAACAACAACCCCAAACACACATCAAAAATCACATCCAAATCTGAATCACATCCAAATCCAAATCTGAATCACACACTATGGCGGGATATGAAAACAGCAGTTAGTGGAGGGCACCCTTCAAGTATTACAGAATTTTGCTGCTAAAAAGTGGGCCAAATTGCCAGTAGAAGGTACAGAATAATTGTCTTATTCTGTCTTCTTTATATTTTATTCTTTATATATAATACCTTCGAATGGAAGCAGAGGTGTGTGTGTGTGTGTGTGTGTGTGTGTGTGTGTGTGTGTGTGTGTGTGTGTGTGTGTGTGTGTGTGTGTGTGTGTGTGTGTGTGTGTGTGTGTGTGTGTGTGTGTGTGTGTGTGTGTGTGTGTGTGTGTGTGTGGTGACAATCACGTGTTCAGTTGTGGACCTCAACCTGATTTTGTTGTGACCGGACAACCCTATAGCGGACAGAACTAAGTGAATCAGCATTTTAAATAAATAGTAGGTGAAGACTCAGAATCTAACTACTCAGACAAGCTTCAGCGAGCTGCTTTTACAACTTTCAAACATTACTGTGCAATGTTGGGATTCACATTGGCTGTGGCAATGTTTGTTTGGACATGATTCTGTAATAATGTAACTGTTGTTGAACGCTATTGTGTTGAATGTGCTCTGAAGAAGGCATAGTGATGCCGAAATGTCGGTCTTTTACCCAAGAAATGACTGGGAATTGATATATATATATATATATATATATATATATAGTGTGTGACTCTATTTTTATAGCTTAACTGTGCTCTTGGATCCATTATGTGTCTGTTTGCTTCCAGGCAACAAGATAATTGAGCACACGTGTGCCCCTCACTATTAATGAGGAGCACATGGTGTGCTCTGCATGCAGGTTGAACAGTGGTTGGAAGATGGTGGAAACAGGTTTTGGTTGAAACTGCTAGTGAGCCGGGTGAAGCTAATAGTACAGCAAGTGAGTGGGTTACAGTGATGGAGAAAAATGGAAACAAAAGAAGTAAAGCAGTGGCGGAAAATAGGAAACCACTAAACTTATTTTTAGTTGGAGTGGGGTTTTTGGATCAATACTACTTGGGAAATCCGTTTAACATCTCAAGGAAAATCTGGAATGTGGTGGAGTCGTAAGAGTCACAAGAAGTGATTATATTTTTGTGTCTGTGGAGCAGAAGAGTGTTTTAAGATACAAAAAGATATCGGAGTGGCGCCTATCAAAGGGGTGTGGTGGAATACTCTATTCAATTGAGAAAGACTGTCATTTCTTCAAACAATCATCTTTATTCAATATTGATTAATTATTGCAATAATGAAACCGCTGACTCAACAGTCTTGTCTTTTGGGCCGAGAGCCCACCCTTTACAAACAATGTAGTTTTATTTAGCTGAATCTCAGAATGCTTGGCTCCACCCCTTCCATATAGACTGGGGGGCACCATAAGCCACCTTGGGTTCATCCTCTGGTCATCTGGTGCTGTTTCTCAGATGCCAGGATAATTAGGAATACTGAGGCCTTCCTTCAGGCTCTCTCTATCTCGGTGACACCAACCACATCTGATCTATGGAATGCCAGCTATAGGTTTTTCATCACCAGGCCATCACTTAATCAGTTGCCAGCCCAAGCTCCATAAAGACTCCTCTCAGTTAACTCAAAGGAGAGAAGGTCCTAAGAACCTTACTCTATTATATAAAACAACCATTTGGTGCATAAATAACAATCTTGTAATCCTGCTACCACAGAGTTATTTCTGGGGTGGCGCAAGAAATAAAGGCTTTTAACTGAAGACCGATGGAGTGATTGATCCATGTCGACTGATTTGTATGGTGGACGGAGAAAATGAATTCACTTCATCCTTGCTCCCGTTCTTTGACGAAGTCTCTCCCTTCTCATATAAAGCCTCTTCAGTGTCATAAATATAAAAGATTTGGTCATGTGTCAAGTGTGTGCAGAAGGGAAGATTATCATATGCCAAATTATGTGAAATGCTGCAACTGTGGAGGTGAACATGCGCCTGAATTCCTGGAGTGTACTGTTAGGGTGAAGGAGAATGAGGTGGCAAGGGTGAAGAGTGTCCTGCGTGTCTCCTATCTGGAGGCGGTGAGAAGATTGGAAGGAACGAGTGGCGGGGAAGAAACAATGATAGTAGAGCCACCACGACCAGTGACGGTTTCTCATCAACTGAAGCATAGTGAAATGCTACATATCAAAGGTGGACATTGTTTAATTTATTGCAATGGTCATAACTGTACAGCACAAGCGGAGAAGTCTAAGAAAATTGGAATTATTGTGAAAGCCGTTGAATGTTTTTTGGGGTCTTTGTGATTTCACAGCCGAGGCTGTGCAAGACACCCTGTCGGTGAATGTTTTGCCATCACAGGCTCCAAGAGCCTTGGTAGGGATGTACATTTTTGGTGGAATATCATTTATTAAGTGGGATGTGTTTTCTTTTCTTTTGTATGATGTCATTTTCCCCTTTTCCAGCATTGTTCTTTTGTTTCCTATTCAATATCAGGGAGAGGTAGTGGACCCCATGATACCCATGTTGCGCCTTGTGTAAGTAATTTTTATACTTGAACTTGTGAGTTTGTTGGTGAACTATTAAAGTAAAAATGGTTTGTTCCTTTGTGTGAAACCTTGGAGCCCAGCCAGGTATTGCACAACGTTTCATTGTTCATATTTTAAGGTTTTTTTTAAGGGGAGGGCTCCAATGTAATAGTTCACTTGAGCCTGTAATTTGGTACCCCTACTTATTGCATTTAGAAGGATTGTGTAACGTTTTGACAACTAAGCCGTTGTTCTACTTAACCAGAGTCCGATGAACTCTTGGATATCATTTTGTATATCTCTGTTTGCAGTTTGAAAGTGTCACGCCCTGACCTGAGATATCTCTGTTTTCTTTATATTTTGGTTAGGTCAGGGTGTGACTAAGGTGGATACGCTAGTTTTTGTATTGTCTTGGGGTTTTGTATTGTCTAGGGGTTTTGTATTGTCTAGAGTTTGTAGGTCTAGCTATTTGTACGTTTATGGTGGCCTGATATGGTTCCCAATCAGAGGCAGCTGTTTATCGTTGTCTCTGATTGGGGATCATATTTAGGTAGCCATTTCCCTTTGGTGTTTGTGGGTTCTTGTCTATGTGTAGTTGCCTGTCAGCACTCATTTGTATAGTGTGTCGGTTTGTTATTTGGGTTATTTTGGTTGGTTTGTTCAGTGTTCATTCTTTTAATAATAACAAATGTATGCAAACCATATGCTGATTCATAAGACGAACGTGACAGAAGGTTGTTTCTGGAGCCATTGCTAACTAGTGTTGGCGCAATGATGAACTCTACAGGAGCAGGTATCATGCTTGTTCAATTTTATACTTACAACTCGTTAAAATATTATATCATCCAGACTCAGAAACTTGTCTATCCGTGTAATCCCTCACATTCCTTTACTGACACGGGGACGTCCTATCTCAGTACGTCACATCAATACATGACATCCCCTTTACTTAAATATGAACTTCAATGTCAACCTGACATACACCACAGCACTTATTCTTTATCTGTATAGCAACCTTTATGTTATCAATAATCTGTGCAATGTCTTATTTCTGCTCTCCTAATGGATTTAAGTTTTTTTTACAAAACATTATGCACTTTTTTTCACAACATAACTCAAACATTCAGTATTTGCATTAGTCCTTTTATATTTCTTATTTTTTCAGTTTATACTGGTTTTCTTTACCCTTTTCAGTACATGATAATTATTTAATGAGTCTGTTAACGTCTGTGCCAGTTTAATTTGTCTGAGTTCTGACTGGCTCCGGTGTCTGGTCTTTGGTCTCTGGTTGGGATTCTATGTACTGTCTCAGATTAGGACTCTGTTCCATATACTCTTTCAGTTTGTGTGTGTGTGTGTGTGGTCCTTTGATTATGGATGTGGCTCCTCAATTAAATACCTCTTCACAAAAGTTGTATTCCTTGAATACCTGGCTCAATTTGGAGATTGAACAACCACGTTGTTTCTCTCTTTTATTGATCAGTGTGTGGTATCTTGTTGAAAGTTGTTGTGAACTTGTCTGTTTTGTCCTGTTTTAGGAGAACCTGATCTATGACGTCCATGTCAGTGTTTGGCTCTGTAACGATTGTCTGCATAGATCTTGGATTTCCTTTTCTGCTCGGCGTCTTAGTCCTGTGTCTCCAGGTCACTCTGTGGTGTAGCTATATCTGGAAGCTTTCCCTTTAGGACTAATTGTCAGAATAAACACAGTTAATTTTGCTATGGGTGCATATGCCTGGCATGTCTCATAACACCCATTCTGATTAGCATTTCTCACTACTCCTCGCACTTCATCTATATCTGATGCTTCACTACCCTTGTGGTCATTGCATTTCGATTTGCGTTCACAGCTGCAACTCTGGTGTTCATTCTTACATACTCATCTGCAATGTGTTTAACTGCAGTCTTTCCAATGAGATGAAACGGTGGGTCTGCCATGTTTTCCCCTTGTATGCGGACAGGGTGCACCGACGGTGCGATGTGAGCGCATGGCTTTGAGCGAAGACTGTAAATGTCCACTAATGCCTTTTGGTCAGTCACTAGATCAAATTCCCTGCCGTATACATACAGGTAAAGCCTTTCACAAGACCAAACCAATGCAAGGGCCTCACGTGCAGTTTGTGAATATCTACAGTTGAAGTTGGAAGTTTACATACACCTTAGCCAAATACATATAAACTAAGTTTTTCACAATTGCTGACATTTAATCCTAGTAAAAATGTCCTTTCTTAGGTCAGTTAGGATCACCACCGTATTTTAAGAATGTGAAATGTCAAAATAGATTTATTTCAGCTTATATTTCTATCATCACATTCCCAGTGGGTCAGAAGTTTCCATACCCTCAATTAGTATTTGGTTGCATTGCCTTTAAATTGTTTAACTTGGGTCAAATGTTTTGGGTAGCCTTCCACAAGCTTCACACAATAAGTTGGGTGATTTTTGGCCCATTCCCCTTGACAGCGCTGGTGTAAAGGAGTCAGGTTTCTAGGCATCCTTGCTCGCACACGCTTTTTAAGTTCTGCCCACACATTTTCTATAGGATTGAGGTCAGGGCTTTGTGTTGACCACTCAAAACCTTGACTTTGTTGTACTTAAGCCATTTTGCCACAGCTTTGGAAGTATGCTTGGGGTCATTGTCCATTTGGAAGACCCATTAGCGACCAAGCTTTCACTTCCTGACTGATGTCTTGATTTTGCTTCAATATATCCACATAATTTTCCTACCTCATGAAGCCATCTATTTTGTGAATTGCACCAGTCCCTTCCTGCAGCAAAGCACCCCCATAAACATGATGCTGCCACCCCCGTGCTTCACAGTTGGGATGGTGTTTTTGACTTGCAAGCGTCCCACTTTTTCCTCCAAACATAACGATGGTCATTATGGCCAAACGGTTCTATTTTTGTTTAATTTCTCCAAAAAGTACGATCTTCGTCCCCATGTGCAGTTGCAAACCGTAGTCTAGCTTTTTTATGGCAGTTTTGGAGCCGTGGCTTCCTCCTTGCTGAGCGGCCTTTCAGGTTATGTAGATTTCTAGTACTCGTTTTACTGTGGATATAGATAATTTTGTACCTGTTTTCTCCAGCATCTTCACAGCATGCTTTTGCTGTTGTTCTGGGATTTATTTGCACTTTTTGACCACCAAAGTACGTGCATCTCTAGGAGACAGAACACGTCTCCTTCCTGAGCGGTATGACGGCTGCGTGGTCACATGGTGCTGGTACTTGCGTACTATTGTTTGTACAGATTAACGTGGTACATTCAGATGTTTGGAAATTTCTCCCAAGGTAGGCCTTGAAATACATCCACAGGTATACCTCCAATTGACTCAAATGATGTCAATTAGCCTATTGGTAGCTTCTAAAGCCATGACATAATTTTCTGTCATTTTCCAAGTTGTTTAAAGGCACAGTCAACTTCTGACCCACTGGAATTGTGATACAGTGAATTATAACTGAAATAATCTCTGTATCCGGGAGCGTAATCATAGCCTCAAGCGCATTACCATAACGCAACGTTTCCCATTCATGAAAATCGCAAATTAAATTAAATAAATATATTCAAACACAAGCTTAGCCTTTTAACAACACTGTCATCTCAGATTTTCAAAATATGCGTTACAGCCAACGCTAGACAAGCATTTGTGTAAGTTTAGCATGGCATAATGCTATGCTAGGCTGTGCTGGCAGCAGGCAACATTTTCACAAAAATAAGAAAAGCAACCAAATTAAACCTTTGAAGAACTTCAGATGCTTTCACTCAGGAGACTCCCAGTTAGATAGCAAATGTTCCTTTTTTCCCAAAATAATATTTTTGTAGGCGAAAAACGTCACGTTTGTTCATCCTGCTTGGCTGAGAAATCGACAGAAAAATACTTCAACTATAATGCATTAGCAAACGCAACTTTTCTATTCATGAAAATCGCAAATGAAATTAAATAAATATATTGAAACACAAGCTTAGCCTTTCAACAACACTGTAGATTTTCAAAATATGCTTTTCAACCAAAGCTACACAAGCATTTGTGTAAGAGTATTGATAGCCTAGCATAGCATTAAGCCTAGGATTCTGCAGGCAACATTTTCACAAAAACAAAAGCATTCAAATAAAATAATTTACCTTTGAAGAACTTCAGATGATTTCAATGACGAGACTCTCAGTTAGATAGCAAATGTTAATTTTTTCCAAAAATATTATTTGTGTTGGCGAAATAGCTCCGTTTTGTTCATCACGTTTGGCTAAGAAAAAGACTGGAAAATGCAGTCACTACAACGCCAGACTTTTTTCCAAATTAGCTCCATAATATCGACAGAAACATGGCAAACGTTGTTTAGAATCAATCCTCAAGGTGTTTTTCACATATCTATTCGATAATCTATCAGTCGTGAAGCAAAGTCGTGAAGCAAATGGAAAAATACTGCAGCTGGAGATTACGCAATAATTGCAACGGAGGACACCAAGCGACCAGCTGGTAGATGTAGTCTCTTATGGTCAATCTTCCAATGATATGCCTACAAATACGTCACAATGCTGACGACACCTTGGGGAAGCGACAGAAAGCCTAAGCTCATTCGTGGCCCATTCACAGCCATATAAGGAGTCATTGGCATGAGGCAGTTTAAAAAAATGTGGCACTTCCTGATTGGATTTTTATCTGGGTTTCGCCTGTAACATCAGTTCTGTGGCACTCACAGACAATATCTTTGCAGTTTTGGAAATGTCAGAGTTTTCTTTCCCAAGCTGTCAATTATATGCATAGTCACATCTTTTCGTGAAAAATATCTTGTTTAAAACGGGAACGTTTTTCATCCAAAAATTTAAATAGCGCCCCCTATATCCAAGAAGTTAACAATACATTTGTGGAGCGGTTGAAAAACTAGTTTTAATGACTCCATCTTAAGTGTATTTAAACTTCTGACTTCAACTGTATGTTTACACTCTGACAGAATCCTGCTCACCTAATAGACTAGCACCATTTCTCCTTGTTCTTTCACAAGCACAGTTCCTAGGCCCACTGGTCCTGCATCTGCCATTACCTTTGTGGACGCGTCTTTGTCAAAGTACGCAAGTGTCCTGGCTTCAGCCAGTTTCTCTTTTAATGTCTAAAATGCCTTCTTTTACGTTCCGAAGTGGAATATTTCCTTGGTCAACTTCCGCAGAGGCTCTGAGAGTGTAGAAAACTGGGGAATGAACCTACTGCTGTAGCCCACTAAACCTAGAGAGCTACGAACCTCTGATGCCGTCTCAGGCTCCCTGGCCTCGACCACAGCTCTCATTTTCAGCTGTGGGCCCTATTCCTGTCTGTGAGTACCATGCTCATAAACACAAATTTTGTGCATGTTGATCTGACATTTCTCTGAGTTGAGTCAGTCCACAGTTCTCCAGCCTATTGAAGACAGCATGTAGCCACCGCTCATGGGTCTCCTTGTCTTGGGCATGGACGATGATGTAATCTGATATGTTTTCCACCCTCTCGATGCCTGCCAGTGCTGTTGCGATTTCATGTTGATACTGCTTGCTCACTGATGAAACTTCAAATTTTCTGTATATTCCATTTGCACTGTAAACGTCGGTATGCCTGTCAACTCTCGTGTTAGTTCCAATTGATGATAGCCCCATTTCAGATCCAGTTTACTGAACATGACAGGCTAATTAATTCCTTGCAAAAGTGCATCTACTGTGGGGATTGGGTACCTGCCACATATGATTGCTGTGTTCGCTTGTCTCATGTCTAGACAGTCTTATGTCGCCACCGGTTTTGGCACTACCACTACAGGATTCACCCACTCTCCAAGTCCATGTTTTGTAGTTCCCCTTTCTTTTTCCCTACAGCTTCTCTTGGGTGGAATGGTACGAGCTTAAGGGCCTGTGCTACTGGTGTCACGTTTAGCTTACCCACCCCTTAAAACAGCAATACCCCAGGTTGTTTTATCTGAGTTTTTACATCTGTCACTGTTGCTATGTCAACACCCACTTTTAGCACACCCAATGTAATGGCAGTCTCTTTACCTAGCAACAATAATCCGCGTCCACATACCACAGTGAACTCCGCCTGTGCTGAACTTGCCTATCTTTATTTGGCATGTGAAAACCCCCTTTTACTGGTAATGGCTCGCATGATGAGTATGCATATAACTTTTAATCAGTCAGTGATGTACGGCACCATACTTGTTGGCTTTCAACATTTCCCATGTGCTCTCATCTACTATATTACTCGTGGCCCCAGAGTCAATTAACATTAATAAACTGACCCCACCCACTGAGACAGTGATCCTTTTTGAGTTACAGTTCTCATTTACCACAAATGCATAGTCTGTTTTTGTTCCTCTGAATTTACATATTTCAGTCTGTTTCGAGTAACCTTTGCTCTTGCACATTTCTGCAAAATGGTCCTACCCATTACAGGTCTGCCCATATGCTGGACAAGCAGGATCCTTTGCAAAATGATCTGCATGTTCACAACAATAGCACACCTCTATTTGGTATTTTCCTTCTGCATTCTGTTTTAGCCCATTTTTGTGATATTTCCTCTCCTTTTTGAAAACATGATGCACAGTCTCATCTTTGGCATCTGTACTCACATGCATGGCTGCCATTTGCACTTCAATTCTTTCACATTGTGTGGCTAGCTCGAGTGAATGCGCTGATGTTAGCCTATGGCCCTCCAATAGTTTTCAGCACATATATTCAGTATTACACTTGCTCAGTATGGCATCTCTAATCTGATTGTCCTCATCTCCAGTAAAGACAGTCTTTAGCTGCTTGTCTCAGATGAGTAACAAGTGGCTGAATGGTATCACCAGTTTTCTGTGTCAGTTGATAAAATGTCTGTCTCACGAATGCACAAAGTATGTATTTAACGCAGCCACAGCCCTGACGTTCTCCGGTGTCTGAGTGTGAAGAATATGTCCTGCACATCTGTCCCAGCATGATGTAGAAGCATAGCTCTCCTCTGTTGTAACCGCATCAACGTCACAAGACAGTATTAATCCTTTACAATCCCACAAACAACTCAAACGCCATCAACCACTTGGTCCAGTGTGGACCTAGTGTAGCAGGCTCACTGTAGCAGTCAAACTTTGGCACAGGGTTTTCCATCTCGATGACACTAATTCACTTTTCAGATTTGACAATAGTTTTCAAACGTTATCCTCATCGCCATTGTTCAATTTTATACTTAGCACGAGTTGAAAGTTAAGACATTATATCGAATGAAATCAACCAGACTCAAACTTTATATGTCTTTACGCCATCACTATCCGTGTAATCCCTCACATTCCTTTAATAACGTGCTGGCATCCTATCTCAGCAAGTCTCATCAATACACGACAATGCTGACTCTGGGTAGGTAAAAAAACAAACGGAATTACTGAAATCTCGTACTCTGTAGCTTGTGTGGCTTCTCACAGTTTGTGCTTTGCTGTGCCTTCACTAGTAACCTCACTTCTTGCTGTGCCTTTTTACTTGACCTGAACTGAGTACTGTGATATTTATTTGTAAACTAACAACCTACACTATACAGTAAGTACTTTAAGTGATCTACTGTACACTCAAGTGTTTTATATAACCTTTCATGCTTGAATCATTGTTATGTGTAATAACCTTGTAGAAATATTCAATATTTGTTCTGTTTCCTTACCATGTACCCAGTTGCAGTCTTTATTGACTCTGCCTTATCATAAAGATTCTGTGGGTGTTACATTAAAATAGCCAGCTTTTTATTGTGTTTGGTGCTGAGTTCCAGTTTCTATATCGAAATTCCCCCTTTGACCAACGGATTGTCTCAAAGGCATGTAAATGTCTGGAATATACATGCACATTACAGGTCCATCAACCGATTGTTTGATCTGTGCCATATTTGAAAGCAGTTACGCAATGCTAATTTGACTCATTCCGTTTGCAGCATTTACCGTAAAAGCGTTTCAACTTGTTTAAACCTTCCCACATGTAATTCCCACTTAGCGGATTGTTCAAGTTGTTGGAATCACATTTTTCTGACAGCAGCCAAAGGGATCAGTATTTTAGTTTTTTTTTGTCATGTTATTTATACGTTATATGTACTGCAGCATTAGGAAAAACTGTTCTCGTTCTTATATTGAGAATAGTGAGGAACTTTGTTGCTAGTGCTGGGAATAACATGACTTCAAAGCGCTTACTTCCTTGGCCCACTGACTCTCTGACCCCTTAAATCTCTCAAGATCATGAGTCCTTTGTCCTGTGGTGGTGGATTCCTTATGTCAGTCACCAGAGCAATGAGCTGAGACGAGCTCCTCAATTAGCCCAATTAGCCCTATGTTTACAGTGGTCCTCACAGCACTATCATTTGATTGAGGGTGAAAGCGTAAGGTGTTGTCTACGAAATCAGACAAAGACAATGTTTTGTTCTTTATGGAACACCAGAGAATAATAGCATGCTGAGATTTTTTGGGAGTGTGGCTAAAACGGAACGGCTAACATTGTAGCATCTGGGCGTGCTGATTACAACGTGACAGGTGAGCATTTCCATTTGTTGAATACCCTGGGGTTTTTACACTTGCTTTACCTGAATCATTTGCCCCTTCAGGTCAGGACCCATCAAAGTGCTCATGTGATTGAAGTCAACTCCTGGCGCTATGGTTTTGGCCAAACAGCACAAGCTAGGTTTAGCATTAGCCTCACGCCACCAGGCTTTCATTTCAAAGGATGGGATTGGCTCGTCTCGCAGTAGCACACGTCAAGGCTAATCACACATTACGCACTCTGAGTACAGGCAACAGGACCTCAGTGCTCGAACCCAGTCATTTGTCTAATGAGATTAAAAAGGTTGTCTAAAGGTAAGGGAGCACATTAAGTGCTCAAAACGTGCCTGAAACATTCTGACCCCTGCCACTTGTACAGGATTAGACCCAAAGAGGTGGTCTGACTATAAGTGCATAACATCCTTTATTAACTTTTTTGGTAGCTTAAATTATTAAACAAAGACATTTTGTAGTTTTCTGTGAGTCAGTGAATTTTTACATTTCTGCACTTCTACGCTCCTTTCTTGGAAGCAATGATACTGTATAATATTTAACATGATTTAACTCATACCACAGGCACAGGTATTACCAATGAGTCACCAGAGAAAGTTAGTCACAAAGACAACTTTGCTGCAGAATGATAAATTATACAATTGCACTATGTAATATACACTACTGGTCAAAGTTTTAGAACACCTACTCATTCAATGGTAATTTTAATTTCATGATGTTCTACATTGTAGAATAATAGTGAAGATATTCAAGCTATGAAATAACACATATGGAATCATGTAGTAACCAAAAAATAGCCACCCAAATAGCCACCTTTTGCCTTGATGACAGCTTTGCACACTCTTGGCATTCTCTTAACCAGTCTCAGCTGGAATGCTTTTCAAACAGTCTTGATGGAGTTCCCACATATGCTGAGCACTTGTTGGCTGCATTTTCTTCACTCTGTGGTCTGATTCATCCGAAACCATCTCAATTTTGTTGAGGTCGAGGGATTGTGGAGGCCAGGTCATCTGATACAGCACTCCATCATTCTCCTTCTTGGTCAAATAGCCCCTACACAGCCTGGAGGTGTGTTGGGTCGTTGTCCTGTTGAAAAACAACTGATAGTCCCATTAAGCCCAAACCACTAGCGGGACAACTTCTGGTGAAACTGGAGGGCACGCAGTTCAAATAAATAATCATAATATGGATTTTAAACATTTATGTACATGTAAGTGTCTATCGACTGAAAGCTTCAATTCTTGTTAATCTAACTGCACTGTCTGATTTACAGTAGCTATTACAGAAAACATGCCAGGCGATTGTTTGAGGACGGCGCCCCTCATAGAAATATTTTTTCCACCGGTACAGGTTTCATACATTCACAAATAACGATTAAATATTCACTTTTTGAAAATCTTCCCCTGATTTGTCATCCAAAGGGTCCCAGCTATAACATGTAGTGTCGTTTTGTTAAATAAAATCCTTCTTTATATCCCAAAAAGTATGTTTAGTTGGCGACATCGATTTGCGTAATTCACTCGTTCAAAGTGCAGAGAAAGGAATCCGAAATCTACCCCTAAACTTTGTCAAAATACGTTTCTATTTACTCAGATACTTCCTTCCGTAAGAAATATTATAGTATGTTCAATAGGAAACAGATTTTTAGCAGGAGCGTAATGTCTTCATAACGAGCGCAAACACGAATTTCCAAGAATTTACCCCCAAAAATTCTGGTTGGTTTTTATTTGGATTTTCTCCTACCATATCTATTGTTATATTCACCTACATTGTTTTTTACATTTTTACAAACTTCAGTGTTTTCTTTCCAATTGTACCAATTATATGCATTTCTTGGCTTCAGGGCCTGAGCTACAGGCAGTTTACTTTGGGCACGTCATTTAGACAGGAAGTGGAGAAAAAAGGCCTAGCCCTAAGAAGTTAAAGTAATGATGGCCTGTTGCTCTTTGCTTATTTGAGCTGTTCTTGCCATGAAATGGACTTAGCTATTTGGTAAAAGACCATCTTCTGTGTACCCCTCTACCTTGTCACAACACAACTGACTGGCTCAAACACATAAAGAAAGAAATTCAACAAATTAATTTAAGGCACACCTGTTTAATTGAAATGCATTCCAGGTGACTACCTCATGAAGGTGGCTGAGAGTGTGCAAAGCTGTCAAGGCAACGGGTGGCTATTTGAAGAATCTCAAATATATTCTGATTTGTAAAACACTTTTGGTTAATACACGATTCCATATGTGTTAGTTTTTATGTCTTCACAATTATTCTATTATGTAGAAAATAGTAAAAATAAAAGAAACCCTCGAATGAGTAGGTATTCTAAAAGTTTGACCAGTAATATATACTGAACAAAAAATATAAACTCAATGTCTTTGAGTTACAGTTCGTATAAGTAAATCTAAATTGAAATGCATTAGGCCGTAATCTATGGATTTTACATCTTGGAATACAGATATGCATCTGTTGTTCACAGTAACCTTTTAAAGGTAGGGGTGTCGACCAGAAAACCAGCCATTATCTGGTGTGATCACCATTTGCCTCATGCAGCATGACACATCTCCTTTGCATAGAGTTAGTCAGGCTTCTTCATTGACTGTGTGGAAGTTGCTGGATATTGGCGGGAACTGGAACACGCTGTCGTACACATCGACCCAGAGCATCCCTTAATGGGTGATGTCTGAGTATTCAGGCCATGGAAGAATTGAGACATTTTCAGTTTTCCTGAAATTGTGTATAGATAATTGTGACATGGTGCCATACTACATCTTGCTGAAAAATGTGGTGATGACGGCAGATGAATGGCACGACAATGAGCCTCAGGATCTTGTCACGGTATCCCGGTGCATTCAAATTGCCATTGTGTTTGTTGTCCGTAGATTATGCCTCACATATCAATATCCCCACCGTGTGTGAGGACAGACTCTGGGAGACGAAGCAAATACAGGGAGAGAAGATTTTAATGGATAAACGGACATATAACAAAACAAGAACAGCGTCTGGACAGGGGGAACAAAACAATATTAAAACCTCTTTGTGCTAGACCAAAATCCTGTGAAATTGCAGAGCGTGAAATGAAAAATTCAAGTATTAAACATTCATGAAAATACAAGTGTCTTACATTGTTTAAAATCTTAACTTAACTCCAGCTGCTTTGGAAGATTTCAAAATGGATTTACGGCGACAGCATACAATGCGATTATCTGAGGATAGCGCCCCACATACAAAGCATAAAACATTTTCCAAACAAGCAGAGGTGTCACAAGTCAGAAATGGTGATAAAATAAACCTTTGAAGATCTTCCTCTTTTTGCAATCAAAAGGGTCCCAGCTACATATCAAATGGTCCTTTGTTCTTCATATCCCAAAAACGTCTGTTTAATTGGCGTGCTTGACAAGGTAATCCACCGGTTTCCCTCGTTCAAAATGAATATATTATGCACGTGAGTGAGGACCCAAAAGCGGTTTAACAGATACAGAGTCTTTTAATGTCAAATCACAGGAAAGACATAGATCCTCTTCAGATGTATAAAAATGGCAAAATAGACAACCCGCAGAGAGGGCGACAAAAGAATAATAAAGTCCCTCTGAATATTACAGATGAGTCCCCTTCTTGCAGCAGAGGAGAATAGCTGGGTTAGAGTCCCCTTCTTAGCAGCCGAGGATAATAGCTGGGTGAGTGGCTACAGACTGCTGGTCTCTCTGGGTAGGAGCGGGTCGTAGAGGACAGAGGTACCTGATCACATGTAGCATCAGAAGAACAGGTAGATTCCGACAGGACGGGACAAGGGTGAAGCAAACAAGACGATAGTTTGGTTCTGGCATGAGAAACTCAAACGAGAATCTGACAAAGACAGAAACAGGAACAGAGAGAGAAATAGAGACCTAATCAGAGGGAAAAAGGGAACAGGTGGGAAAAGGGTGAACGAGGTAGTTAGAGAATATGAGGGACAGCTGGGGGAAGGAAAGGAAGAGAAGGTAACCTAATACGACCAGCAGAGGGAGACTGAGTGAAGAGAAAGAACAGGAACAAGACATAATATGACAATACATGACAGTACCACCCCACTCACCGAGCAACTCCTGGCGCACTCGAGGAGGAAACCTGGCGGCAACGGAGGAAATCATTGATCAGCGAACGGTCCAGCACGTCCCGAGAAGGAACCCAACTCCTTTCCTCAGGACCGTACCCCTCCCAATCCATTAAGTACTGATGACCACGGCCCCGAGAACGCATGTCCAAAATCTTACGGACCCTGTAGATAGGTGCGTCCTCGACAAGGATGGGGGGGGGAGACGAGCGGGGGCGCGAAGAACGGGCTTAACACAGGAGACATGGAAGACCGGGTGGACACGACGAAGATATCGAGGGAGAAGAAGTCGCACTGCGACAGGATTAATGATCTGAGAAATACGGAACGGACCAATGAAACGCGGGGTCAACTTGCGAGAAGCTGTCTTAAGGGGAAGGTTTTGAGTGGAGAGCCATACTCTCTGACCGCGACAATATCTAGGACTCTTAGTTCTCCGCTTATTAGCGGCTCTCACAGTCTGCGCCCTATAACGGCAAAGTGCAGACCTGACCCTCTTCCAGGTGCGCTCACAACGTTGGACAAAAGCCTGAGCGGAGGGGACGCTGGACTCGGCGAGCTGAGACGAGAACAGCGGAGGCTGGTACCCGAGGCTACTCTGAAAAGGAGATAGCCCGGTCGCAGATGAAGGAAGCGAGTTGTGGGCGTATTCTGCCCAGGGTAGCTGTTCTGCCCAAGACGCAGGGTTACGAAAAGACTGCGTAAGATGCGACCAATAGTCTGATTGGCCCGTTCTGCTTGACTGTTAGACTGGAGGTGAAAACTGGAAGAGAGACTGACGGAAGCCCCAATCAAACGGCAAAACTCCCTCCAAAATTGAGACGTGAATTGCGGACCCCTGTCCGAAACGACGTCTGACGGAAGGCCATGAATTCTGAAAACATTCCCGATGATGATTTGTGCCATTTCTTTAGCAGAAGGAAGCTTAGCGAGGGGAATAAAATGAGCCGCCTTAGAGAACCTATCGACAACTGTAAGAATAACAGTCTTCCCCGCTGATGAAGGCAGAGTGAGCCCACTGAAGAACGGCCAGACGAGTAGGAACGGGAACGAAAAGAAGGTTCCTAGGACAAGCGCGCGG
The DNA here is from genome assembly GCF_021184085.1 of Oncorhynchus gorbuscha. Classification (NCBI taxonomy): domain Eukaryota; kingdom Metazoa; phylum Chordata; class Actinopteri; order Salmoniformes; family Salmonidae; genus Oncorhynchus; species Oncorhynchus gorbuscha. The sequence continues at coordinate 35,907,482 of NC_060193.1, read as the reverse complement.
TGACGGAGTGTGAGTGAGTGCTTGCTTTACCTGCCACTCAATTCCCCAGACGGTCAACCCGACGACACGCCCCTCAGGGAGAATCCCCTCGGGGTCGGTGGAGACTACTGACGAACTGAAGAGACGAGATAAAGCATCAGGCTTGGTGTTCTTAGAGCCCGGACGATAAGAAATAACGAACTCGAAACGAGCGAAAAACAGCGCCCAACAAGCCTGACGCGCATTAAGTCGTTTGGTAGAACGGATGTACTCAAGGTTCTTATGGTCAGTCCAAACGACAAAAGGAACGGTCGCCCCCTCCAACCACTGTCGCCATTCGCCTAGGACTAAACGGATGGCGAGCAGTTCGCGGTTTCCCACATCATAGTTACGTTCCGACGGCGAAAGGCGATGAGAAAAATACTCGCAAGGATGGACCTTGTCGTCAGAGAGGGAGCGCTGAGAGAGAATGGCTCCCACACCCACCTCTGATGCGTCAACCTCGACAACGAACTGTCTAGAGACGTCAGGTGTAACAAGGATAGGTGCGGATGTAAAACGATTCTTGAGAAGATCAAAAGCTCCCTGGGCGGAAACGTACCACTTAAAGCACGTCTTGACAGAAGTAAGGGCTGTGAGAGGAGCTGCCACCTGACCGAAATTACGGATGAAACGACGATAGAAATTTGCGAAGCCGAGAAAGCGCTGCAGCTCGACACGTGACTTAGGAACGGGCCAATCAATGACAGCTTGAACCTTAGCGGGATCCATCTTAATGCCTTCAGCGGAAATAACGGAACCAAGAAATGTGACGGAGGAGGCATGAAAAGTGCACTTCTCAGCCTTCACATAAAGACAATTCTCTAAAAGGCGCTGGAGGACACGTCGAACGTGCTGAACATGAATCTGGAGTGACGGTGAAAAAATAAGGATATCATCAAGGTAAACGAAAACAAAGATGTTCAGCATGTCTCTCAGGACGTCATTGACTAATGCCTGAAAGACAGCTGGAGCGTTAGCGAGGCCGAAAGGAAGAACCCGGTATTCAAAGTGCCCTAACGGAGTGTTAAACGCCGTTTTCCACTCGTCCCCCTCCCTGATGCGCACGAGATGGTAAGCGTTACGAAGGTCCAACTTAGTGAAAAACCTGGCTCCCTGCAGGATCTCGAAGGCTGAAGACATAAGAGGGAGCGGGTAACGATTCTTAACTGTTATGTCATTCAGCCCTCGATAATCTACGCAGGGGCGCAGGGTCCCGTCCTTTTTCTTAACAAAAAAACCCCGCTCCGGCGGGAGAGGAGGAGGGGACTACGGTACCGGCGTCGAGAGCTACAGCCAAATAATCTTCGAGAGCCTTACGTTCGGGAGCCGACAGAGAGTATAGTCTACCCCGGGGGGGAGTGGCTCCCGGAAGGAGATCAATACTACAATCATACGACCGGTGCGGAGGAAGAGAGGTGGCCCTGGACCGACTGAACACCGTGCGCAGATCGTGGTATTCCACCGGCACCCCCGTCAAATCACCAGGCTCCTCCTGTGAAGAGACAGAGGAAACAGGAGGGATAGCAGACATTAAACATTTCACATGACAAGAGACGTTCCAGGAGAGGATAGAATTACTAGACCAATTAATAGAAGGATTATGACAAACTAGCCAGGGATGGCCCAAAACAACAGGTGTAAAAGGAGAATGAAAAATTAGAAAAGAAATGGTCTCGCTATGATTACCAGAGACAGTGAGGGTTAAAGGTAGCGTTTCATGCTGAATCCTGGGGAGAGGACTTACCATCCAAAGTGAACTAGGCCGTGGGCTCCCTTAACTGTCTGAGAGGAATGTCATGTTCCCGAGCCCAGGTCTCGTCCATAAAACAGCCCTCCGCCCCAGAGTCTATCAAGGCACTGCAGGAAGCAGACGAACCGGTCCAGCGTAGATGGACCGACAAGGTAGTGCAGGATATTGAAGGAGAGACCCGAGTAGTAGCGCTCACCAGTAGCCCTCCGCTTACTGATGAGCTCTGGCTTTTACTGGACATGAAGTGACAAAATGACCAGCGGAACCGCAATAGAGACAGAGGCGGTTGGTGATTCTCCGTTCCCTCTCCTTAGCCGAGATGCGGATACCCCCCAGCTACAGCTCCCCCAGATGCATAGGCTCAGCACCCGAGCCGGCGGAGGAAGATGGTAGTGATGCGGAGAGGGGGGCAACGGAGAACGCAAGCTCCTTTCCACGAGCTCGCGACGAAGGTCTACCCGTCGCTCTATGCGAATAGCGAGTCCAATCAAGGAATCCACGCTGGCAGGAACCTCCCGGGAGAGAATCTCATCCTTTACCTCTGCGCGGAGACCCTCCAGAAAACGAGCGAGCAAAGCCGGCTCGTTCCAATCACTGGAGGCGGCAAGAGTGCGAAACTCAATAGAGTAATCTGTTATGGACCGATTACCTTGACATAGGCAAGACAGGACCCTGGAAGCTTCCTCCCCAAAAACAGAACGATCAAAAACCCGTATCATCTCCTCCTTAATGTCCTGATACTGGTTAGTACACTCAGCGCTCGCCTCTCAGATTGCCGTGCCCCACTCACGAGCCCGTCCAGTAAGGAGAGATATGACGTAGGCGATACGAGCTGTGCTCCTGGAGTACGTGTTGGGCTGGAGAGAAAACACAATATCACACTGGGTGAGGAACGAGCGGCATTCAGTGGGCTCCCCAGAGTAACACGGCGGGTTATTGATTCTGGGCTCCGGAGATTCGGAAGCCCTGGAAGTGGCCGGTGGATCGAGGCGGAGATGGTGAATCTGTTTAGTGAGGTCGGATACTTGGGCGGCGAGGGTCTCAACGGCATGTCGAGCAACAGACAATTCCTGCTCGTGTCTGCCTAGCATCGCTCCCTGGATCTCGACGGCCGAGTGGAGAGGATCCGAAGTCGCTGGGTCCATTCTTGGTCAGATTCTTCTATTATGCACGTGAGTGAGGACCCAAAAGCGGTTTAACAGATACAGAGTCTTTTAATGTCAAATCACAGGAAAGACATAGATCCTCTTCAGATGTATAAAAATGGCAAAATAGACAACCCGCAGAGAGGGCGACAAAAGAATAATAAAGTCCCTCTGAATATTACAGATGAGTCCCCTTCTTGCAGCAGAGGAGAATAGCTGGGTTAGAGTCCCCTTCTTAGCAGCCGAGGATAATAGCTGGGTGAGTGGCTACAGACTGCTGGTCTCTCTGGGTAGGAGCGGGTCGTAGAGGACAGAGGTACCTGATCACATGTAGCATCAGAAGAACAGGTAGATTCCGACAGGACGGGACAAGGGTGAAGCAAACAAGACGATAGTTTGGTTCTGGCATGAGAAACTCAAACGAGAATCTGACAAAGACAGAAACAGGAACAGAGAGAGAAATAGAGACCTAATCAGAGGGAAAAATGGAACAGGTGGGAAAAGGGTGAATGAGGTAGTTAGAGAATATGAGGGACAGCTGGGGGAAGGAAAGGAAGAGAAGGTAACCTAATACGACCAGCAGAGGGAGACTGAGTGAAGAGAAAGAACAGGAACAAGACATAATATGACAATACATGACAGAATACAAATGAATACCAAAGGTTACCAATAAACTTCATCCAAACAAGTCAAACAACATTTCTAATCAATCCTCAGGTACCCTAATATGTAAATAAACGATACAATTTAAGACAGAGAATAGTATATTCATTACTGGAGATAAATAACGAAGTGCGCGCCACAATACTACAGCCAAAATGGGAGCCACCTAGAAACTACAAATTCTAGATCATTTTTCAAAAAACAAGCATGAAACTCTTTCTAAAGACTGACATCTAATGGAAGACATGGGAACTGTAACCAGGGAGGTATTCCATTGATTTTCTCATAGACAGGCATTTTAAAAGTCGTTACCTCCCAAAAAACGAATTCTGGATGGATTCTCTGTTATGTTATAACCACAGACATTATTTTAACAGTTTTGGAAACTCAAGTGTTTCTATCCAATACTATCAATTATATGCATATCCTAGCTTCTGGGCCTGAGTAACAGGCAGTTTACTTTGGGCACCTCATTCATCCACACTTCCGAATACTGCCTCCTATCCCTTAGAAGTTAATGCAGACACGGATCAAACTGAGGAACAGACCGAGGGGGAAAGCAACAAAGTGAAGGAGTCCAGGTGTGTCCAATGAAGCGCTGATGTGCGTAATGATGGTGACAGTTGTGCGTAATGATTGGTTGCCTGGCGCCCTCGAGGCCAGAGAAGGGGCGCAGGCGTGACACCATGGAGCACTCTTTTCACAATTTTGACATCAGCAAACTGCTTGCCCCCACAACGCCATACACGTGGTCTGTGGTTGTGAAGCCGGTAGGAGGTGGCTTATGATATTGGAGGCGGCCTATGGTAGAGAAATGAACATTGCAATATCTGGCAACAGGTCAGGAGCACATTCCTGCAGTCACTATGCCAATTGCACTATCCCTCAACTTGAGACATCTGTGGCATTGTGTGACAACTGCACATTTTACAGTGTCCTCTTATAGTCCACTGCAGAAGGTGCACCTGTGTAATGATCATGCCCTTTAATCATCTTCTTGATATGCCACACCTGCCAGGTGGATGGATTATCTTGGCAAAGGAGAAATGCTCACTAACAGTGATGTAAACAAATGTTTGCGTTATATTTTAGAGAAGATTTTTGTACATCTGGAAAAAGATCCCAGAATGTATTTCAGCTCATGGAACACGGGACAAAGATTTTACATGTTGAGTTTTATATTTTTGTTCAGTGTGTAAAATTGCAGTTTGGATACTGAAATGTTTCCTAAAGTAATGAGATTGGCAGCTGTCACGCCTACTCTTGCTCCTTCCTTCCGGCACTTGAAGACGCTGGTCCATTGTCCACCAGTCCTGGTAACCATCATTGCACACACCTGCTCCCCATTGTTACGCACACCTGGACCTCACCTGGACATGACAAGCTGGCTCAACTGAGTACAGGAATGGATGAGGTCCTCCACGTTTTCCACCACCTCGACAACACCTGAGAGGATTCATCTCCAACTAGCGGAGGACCCTCACCCACGATTCGAGCCAGTCCCTCAGCCCATCCAGCAGTCTGCCCAGGTCAGCGATACCCTATTGTCCTTCTCAGACAAATATGACGGGACTCCATTCAAATGCCTTGGCTTTCCTCTACAGTGTTCTTTATTTCGTCCATCAGACAGGATCCCCCACCACGAGAGGTCCAAGTTTGTCACGGTCATTTCCCTGATGAACAGGTGAGCTTTGGAGTTGGCTACGGCTGTCTGGGAGAGGAGGAGCTGGGTTCCTAATAGAGGTTCAGGGTGGTCTTCAATCATCCACCTGAGGGCAGAGCGGGAGGTGAGTGACTACTCCAACTCCCGCAGGGGGAGCAGACCGCTGAGGAGTACACCCTCAACTTCAGGACTGTGGCATCCTCCAGAGAATAGAATGAGCCGGTGCTCCGCATCTTATTCCGAAGAGGACTGCGAGAAGACGTCCAGATGAAGTTGGCGTGTCGGGACACCAACCTTTCCTTGGACACTCTCATAGTGATGGCCATCCGTCTGGATAACCTTCTTCGAGAGCGCCGTCATTGTAAATAAAAATGTGTTCTTAACTGACTTGCCTTGTTAAATAAAATAAATACTGGCTGGCTGTCCCTCCTGTATTGTCTCCACAGCTCTAGTGGACTCGGGTGCCGCAGGGAATTTCATCGACCAGGCCCTCGTCTCCTTCCTGAACATCACCTTGTACCTGCTCTTCTTTTCCGTCCCAAACTTCGGTTAATCGACAATTTGGATCTGACACTATCACAGCACCACTCACCATCACCGTGGGACCCCTGCACCAAGAAAGCCTTCCATTCCTCATCACCGAGGCACCCGTACATAATCAGCCTCTCGTGGCTCCAATGTTATGACTCAATCTCCTGGTCGAGGATGGAGATCACTGCCTGGGCACCAGGATGTCAGAAGATCTGCTTTCCCTTAAACCTATGTTTCCACGTCTGAGAGTCCTGTGGTTGCCCCCCAGCCCAATATCCAGGATAACCTTTATGGAGAAGCTGGGGGTCACGGTCAACCTCACTTCCGGGTAATTGCCTCAGTCCAGCGGGCAGATGAAGAGAATGAACCAAGAGCTGGGGAGGTTAGGAGTCACTGCCAGGACCAGCAGGACGAATGGGCCCAGTTCCTTCCTGGGAGGAGAATGCCCAAAATTCACTCCGTCACTCCTCCACCAGGCTGACACCCTTCCAGTGTATTCTGGGATTTCAGCCACCCCTGGCTTCGCAGACCCCGAGCAAGACTGAAGCTCAGAGGTGGTTTGGATTGATGCCCACGTGAGGCCGCAGGATGACCCCGGCCTTGAGGACAGCCCTGAGGTCCAGGAGTGGGCCGGTCCAGTTGGTGGAGATAGCAATCCCGGTAACCTACAGATTATAACTCTCCACTAACTACTTCCTTTCATGTTTTGCTCCTCAGGCCGGTGGTTCCTGGTCCCCTGGCTGATTCCGCCTCCCACGACAGCCCTCTGCCTCCCCTGGACATCGAGGGGACCCCTACCTATGCTGTTAGGTTCCCCCTGCACTTCCGACATCGTGGGGGATGGCTCCAGTATCTGGTGGACTGGGAGGAGTACGGTCCTGAGGAGCACTCTTGGGTCCCGATGGCAATGATCCGGGATTGCCATCTCCGCCGTCCGGACTGCTCCTCGACCTCGGGGCTGTCTTCCAGGCTGGGGTCGTCCTGTGGCAGGAGCCATGAATCGGGGGGTGCTGTCATGCATACTCCTGCTCCCTCCCTTGACAGTCTACTAACCACCAGTCCTGGCAACCGATATTGCGCACACCTCCTCCCCATCGTTACGCGCACCTGCACTTCATCACCATCCTGATTACTCTCCCTTCATATAGCCCTCAGCAGCTTGTCATCAAGCAGTATTGACTTTGGTTAAAATCAAATTGTATTTGTCACATATGCTGAATACAACAGGTGTAGACCTCACTATGAAATGCTTACTTACAAGCCCTTAACCAACAATGCAGTTCAAGAATGAGTTAATTAAAAAACAGATTTACTAAATAAACTAATGTTAAAAAATAACACCATTAAATAACAATAACGAGGCTATATACAGTCAATGTGCGGGGGTACAGTTTAATTTGTACATGTAGGTATGGGTAAAGTGACTATGCATAGATAATAACATGCATAGATAATGTGGCATCAGGGTAAAACCCATGGTGGGGTGTTAATGTAAATAATGTTAATGTTTGATTATTTGGTCAGCAGTCTTATGGCTTGAGGTATAAGCTGTTAAGGGGATTTATCCCTCCATAACTAGCTACGAGATTATTGCAGCAAATCATTTTGGTAACTGGAACTGTTCATGGAATGAATTTTAAGGCTGCGTTGAGACAATGACTTATTAATAACCCAAGCCCAGCTCAGTTAATCCCTACCATTGTGTCGCTGAGTTGTTACAATGCTTCAGCAAATGTACATTATCCCAGTGGCGTTGGAAGACACAATGTAAGTAACCTAATTTACGTCACTCTTATTGCCCTGAATTCCTCTGCTGACCCCACAGTTATTGTATGCCGTAATCATGTGCCTATGAACCAGAGTTATACTTTTAGCACTGAGGCATTGTGCCCTAGTAGAAAGTACACCGTGTGCAGCTCACCCTGCACTAACATAAATAACATGCTAAGCTTCGCAGTAAAGTAATGAAAACAATCAAGCATCCCAGAAAAGTACAAAAATAGACCACGCTAAAGAAACAAGGTTATTTAAATATAATTTGCTAGTAACAGATTAAATTAATATTCTCACAATCTAATATATATAATAATAATAATATAATACATGCCATTTAGCAGATGCTTTTATCCAAAGCAACTTACAGTCATGTGTGCATACATTCTACGTATGGGTGGTCCCGGGAATCGAACCCACTACCCTGGCGTTACAAGCGCCATGCTCTACCAACTGAGCTACAGAAGGACCATATCTCTGAATCTCTGAAACTCACTTAGATAAAACCTTTTGATACAGTGGTAGCAATACATGGTTATAACATCTACAGAATAGACAAATCCCGGAGGTAGAGATGCCATTGTATTTTCAGAACCACATTCCTGTAAAGCTTAGAGGATCTCATTTTAAATACTGTCAAAGTAATATGGCTACAGGTTCATCTGCAGCAGCTTCCCACCAGAATGGGCTTTAGGTGATAAAGCCCATTCTGGTGGGAAGCTGCTATAGACCACCAAGTGCTAACAGTCAACATCTGGATAATGCGTGTAATGTATGTGATATTAGAGGTATATTTTCTGGGTGATTTTAAATATTGACTGGCTTTCAATCAGGCTGCCCACTCGAGCGTTTCAAACTAACTAGTGCCTTCAACCTGGTTCAGGACATCAGTCAAACTACCAGGGTAGTTACATACAGCACAGGAAGGAAATCCTCAACATGTATTGATCACATCTGTTTAACCTCTCTAGGGTAGGGGGCAGCATTCGGAATTTTGGATGAAAAGCATGCCCAAATTAAATGGCCTGCTACTCGGGCCCAGAAGATATGATATGCTTTTTTTTTTTTTAGGTTTGATTTGTTTGATCGTAGCTAGCTACATAGCCGTCTGTGTATCAAAGATAATTGTGTAGTCTAGAGCGATTTTCTAGGTTAGCTAGCCAGCTATTGTCGTTCTTTTAACGCAACGTAACGTAATCAACACTGCTAGCTAGCCAGCTAGCCCCCGAATAGCAGCACTGTAGAAACTACTAGTTGATTAGTGTAGTGTCAACAACGCAGCCACTGCCAGCTAGCCTACTTCAGCAGTACTGTATCATTTTTAATAATTTAAGTCAATAAGATTCTTGCTACGTAAGCTTAACTTTCTGAACATTCGAGACGTGTAGTCCACTTGTCATTCCAATCTCCTTGCATTAGCGTGGCCTCTTCTGTAGCCTGTCAACTATGTGTCTGTCTATCCCTGTTCTCTCCTCTCTGCACAGACCATACAAACGCTCCACACCGCGTGGCCGCTGCCACCCTAATCTGGTGGTCCCAGCGCGCACGACCCACGTGGAGTTCCAGGTCTCCGGTAGCCTCTGGAACTGCCGATCTGCAGCCAACAAGGCAGAGTTCATCTCAGCCTATGCCTCCCTCCAGTCCCTCGACTTCTTGGCACTGACAGAAACATGGATCACCACAGATAACACTGCTACTCCTACTGCTCTCTCTTCGTCCGCCCACGTGTTCTCGCACACCCCGAGAGCTTCTGGTCAGCGGGGTGGTGGCATAGGGATCCTTATCTCTCCCAAGTGGTCATTCTCTCTTTCTCCCCTTACCCATCTGTCTATCGCCTCCTTTGAATTTCATGCTGTCACAGTTACCAGCCCTTTCAAGCTTAACATCCTTATCATTTATCACCCTCCAGGTCCCCTCGGAGAGTTCATCAATGAGCTTGATGCCTTGATAAGCTCCTTTCCTGAGGACGGCTCACCTCTCACAGTTCTGGGCGACTTTAACCTCCCCACGTCTACCTTTGACTCATTCCTCTCTGCCTCCTTCTTTCCACTCCTCTCCTCTTTTGACCTCACCCTCTCACCTTCCCCCCTACTCACAAGGCAGGCAATACGCTCGACCTCATCTTTACTAGATGCTGTTCTTCCACTAACCTCATTGCAACTCCCCTCCAAGTCTCCGACCACTACCTTGTATCCTTTTCCCTCTCGCTCTCATCCAACACTTTCCACACTGCCCCTACTCGGATGGTATCGCGCCGTCCCAACCTTCGCTCTCTCTCCCCCGCTACTCTCTCCTCTTCCATCCTATCATCTCTTCCCTCTGCTCAAACCTTCTCCAACCTATCTCCTGATTCTGCCTCCTCAACCCTCCTCTCCTCCCTTTCTGCATCCTTTGACTCTCTATGTCCCCTATCTTCCAGGCCGGCTCGGTCCTCCCCTCCCGCTCCGTGGCTTGACGACTCATTGCGAGCTCACAGAACAGGGCTCCGGAAGGCCGAGCGGAAATGGAGGAAAACTCGCCTCCCTGCGGACCTGGCATCCTTTCACTCCCTCCTCTCTACATTTTCCTCCTCTGTCTCTGCTGCTAAAGCCACTTTCTACCACTCTAAATTCCAAGCATCTGCCTCTAACCCTAGGAAGCTCTTTGCCACCTTCTCCTCCCCCTCCCCCCCCTCCTCCCTCTCTGCAGATGACTTCGTCAACCATTTTGAAAAGAAGATCGACGACATCCGATCCTCGTTTGCTAAGTCAAACAACACCGCTGGTTCTGCTCACACTGCCCTACCCTGTGCTCTGACCTCTTTCTCCCCTCTCTCTCCAGATGAAATCTCGCGTCTTGTGACGGCCGGCCGCCCAACAACCTGCCCGCTCGAGCCTATCCCCTCCTCTCTTCTCCAGACCATTTCCGGAGACCTTCTCCCTTACCTCACCTCGCTCATCAACTTATCCCTGACCGCTGGCTACGTCCCTTCCGTCTTCAAGAGAGCGAGAGTTGCACCCCTTCTGAAAAAACCTACACTCGATCCCTCCGATGTCAACAACTACAGACCAGTATCCCTTCTTTCTTTTCTCTCCAAAACTCTTGAACGTGCCGTCCTTGGTCAGCTCTCCCGCTATCTCTCTCAGAATGACCTTCTTGATCCAAATCAGTCAGGTTTCAAGACTAGTCATTCAACTGAGACTGCTCTTCTCTGTATCACGGAGGCGCTCCGCACCGCTAAAGCTAACTCTCTCTCCTCTGCTCTCATCCTTCTAGACCTATCGGCTGCCTTCGATACTGTGAACCATCAGATCCTCCTCTCCACCCTCTCCGAGTTGGGCATCTCCGGCGCGGCCCACGCTTGGATTGCGTCCTACCTGACAGGTCGCTCCTACCAGGTGGCGTGGCGAGAATCTGTCTCCTCACCACGCGCTCTCACCACTGGTGTCCCCCAGGGCTCTGTTCTAGGCCCTCTCCTATTCTCGCTATACACCAAGTCACTTGGCTCTGTCATAACCTCACATGGTCTCCTATCATTGCTATGCAGACGACACACAATTAATCTTCTCCTTTCCCCCTTCTGATGACCAGGTGGCGAATCGCATCTCTGCATGTCTGGCAGACATATCAGTGTGGATGACGGATCACCACCTCAAGCTGAACTTCGGCAAGACGGAGCTGCTCTTCCTCCCGGGGAAGGACTGCCCGTTCCATGATCTCGCCATCACGGTTGACAACTCCATTGTGTCCTCCTCCCAGAGCGCTAAGAACCTTGGCGTGATCCTGGACAACACCCTGTCGTTCTCAACTAACATCAAGGCGGTGGCCCGTTCCTGTAGGTTCATGCTCTACAACATCCGCAGAGTACGACCCTGCCTCACACAGGAAGCGGCGCAGGTCCTAATCCAGGCACTTGTCATCTCCCGTCTGGATTACTGCAACTCGCTGTTGGCTGGGCTCCCTGCCTGTGCCATTAAACCCCTACAACTCATCCAGAACGCCGCAGCCCGTCTAGTGTTCAACCTTCCCAAGTTCTCTCACGTCACCCCGCTCCTCCGCTCTCTCCACTGGCTTCCAGTTGAAGCTCGCATCCGCTACAAGACCATGGTGCTTGCCTACGGAGCTGTGAGGGGAACGGCACCTCAGTACCTCCAGGCTCTGATCAGGCCCTACACCCAAATAAGGGCACTGCGTTCATCCACCTCTGGCCTGCTCACCTCCCTACCACTGAGGAAGTACAGTTCCCGCTCAGCTCAGTCAAAACTGTTCGCTGCTCTGGCTCCCCAATGGTGGAACAAACTCCCTCACGACGCCAGGACAGCGGAGTCAATCACCACCTTCCGGAGACACCTGAAACCCCACCTCTTTAAGGAATACCTAGGATAGGATAAAGTAATCCTTCTCACCCCCCCTTAAAATATTTAGATGCACTATTGTAAAGTGGTTGTTCCACTGGATGTCATAAGGTGAATGCACCAATTTGTAAGTCGCTCTGGATAAGAGCGTCTGCTAAATGACTTAAATGTAAATGTAATATGCATATAACTGGTAGATTTGGATAGAAAACACTCTAAATTTCCAAAATTGTTCAAATTGTATCTCAGTATAACAGAACTGATTTAGTAGGCGAAAACCTGAGAGAAATCCATTCAGGAAGTTATTTTTTTATTTAAAAAAAATAAATTATATTCAATGCCATTACAGTATCCATTGACTTAGGACTCCATTTGCAGTTCCTATGCCTTCCACTAGATGTCAATGTCACGCCTTGGTCATTGTATTTTGTGTTTTTGGTATATGTTTGGGTAGGCCAGGGTGTGACATGGGTTTATATGTTGTGTTTCGTATTGGGGTTTGTATTAATTGGGATTTAGTATGATTAGGGGTGTGTCTAGTTAGGCTTGGCTGCCTGAGGCGATTCTCAATTGGAGTCAGGTGATTCTCGTTGTCTCGGATTGGGAACCGTATTTAGGTAGCCTGAGTTGGCATTGTATTTTGTGGGTGTTTGTTCCTGTCTCTGTGTAGTTTCACCAGATAGGCTGTAATAGGTTTCACGTTCCATTTGTTGTTTTTGTATTTACTCAGTTATTTCATGTACCGCGATATATTTCATTAAAGTCATGAGTAACCTACACACTGCATTTCGGTCTGACTCTCTTCATTCAACAGACGAACGACGTTACAGTCAACAGTCTTTAGAAATGGTTTCAGGCTTGTATTCTTATAAATGAGGGAGTAAGACCAGTCTGAACGAGTGGACCCTAACGTGACGCAAGTTTTTTCAGGCGCATGTGCATTTCTTGTTTACATTTTTATATTGACGATGTTATTGTCCGTTTGAAATATTATAGATCATTTAGGCTAAAAAACAACCTGAAGATTGAATATAAACATCGTTTGACATGTTTCTATGAACTTTATGGATACAATTTGGATTACTGAAGAAAACGAGCTAACAAAATGGAGGTTTTTGGATATAAAGAGACTTCATCGAACAAAAGGAACATTTATTGAGTGAATGTCTTCTGATTGCCACCACATGAAGATCATCAAAGGTAAGGGATTAATTGTATCTCTATTTCTGAGTTTTGTAACGCTTCTGCTTGACTGGTTACTGTTTGTAATAATTTGTCAACTAGGCTATGTTCTGGGCTAGGTATGCTTTCGCCAAAAAGCATTTTATAAATATGACACTGGTTGGTTTAACAAGAAGTTCATCTTTAAACCTATGTAAAAAATGTTTTGTTTTCTGAATTTTTATAATGATCATTTCTGTAGTTGAATTTGGTGCTCTGCAACCTCACTGGAAGTTGGCCAGATGGGACGCTAGCATCCCACATACCCTAGAGAGGTTAAAGCGGTATCCAAATCCATTGCATGTAGTTATCACAATTTAGTAGCCATATCTAGGAAAACCAATGTTCCAAAGGCTGGGCCTAATATGTGACCCATATCAGGAAACTAGGCGTATTGGATTGGTTTGCCATATAGCACGCTCCTGTCTATCTGAACTGGTCAGTACTGTATGTGTAGGTAATCCTGTCTAACGACAGCTTTTAAAAAATGGATTGCGTAGTAAAACTGCATAGCTGTTGCCCCTCACTTTCTGAGTTTTGAAATCAGTGGAATTCAAGTATGATCAGTAAGGAGATGGAGAAAACACCTGCCTCTGGATTACATATTCAATCTAAGGGCAACCATGGCATCCGTGACAGGAGACCGGGTAAGTAGCTAGCTACATTTTCAGATATTACACATTTCTCATTTTGACAAAGCGGTTTTATTTCAAGTTAGTGTACTGTTAGCTAGCTAACATTAACTGGTTGGCTAGCTCGTTACGTGTATGACCTTTATTATTTGTTTCTCAGAGCCATTTGCTTGGCTAGTTATAGCCTAATGTTAGCTAGCTAACATTGAAACTGGTTGGTTAGCTACCTGCATATTCATGCAGGGTAGTAACGTCATGAGTTGGGATTATGGTTTATTGTTTAGCTTGTTAGCTAAATGTCTTAACAAAAGACTCCACTATGCAAGTAACCATTTTGGGTGCATTTGTAAATTCAGTCTGGCCATCTACTCCAATTTCAGAGCACTCTCGTCTGAGCGTGCCAGAGAGCAGAATAACTGATGAATTTACGAACGTTCAACACCCGTTGAATATGGCCATGGTCAGTAAACATCAGGAAAAAAACATAATTATATTATTGCCAGCAGCACAGTCACCAATGCTCTGGATAACTTGAAAATAGCCCAACCAGCTCTGCTAGGGCGAGTAAAATGGTCAGCGTTTGGGTGAGGGCTAATGCTTAAGAGGGTGTGAATGATGCTGAATGGGTGTAGACAAAGAAGAGCTCTCCAGTAGGTACCAAAACATTCAAAGGCCATTTTCTAAAAAGTGAGGTTACAAGTTTATCAACTTTCCAAGCAGAACTACTTTCCCATTGTTCCTCAAATGCATGTGTATGTTTCTCTGCTTTTATCCAATGTAAAAAAACACCATTTCAAATTTAGCTACATAAGACCAAATCAAGATGGTCGGTCACAGTGTATAAGAGGTCATACAAGTCTTGTAGTGATTCCTATGTTGTTGACGTAAATAATATTTGTTGGTGTGTAATGAGGAGCAACCAGACACTGCACTTTACCTATTTATGAAATTGCTTATCCAAGTTACTAATAAGCATGCACCCATTAAGAAAATGAATGTAAAAATGGTTAAATCCCCTTTGGAGTGATAAGATGAAAGAATATACGGTTGAGAGGGATGAGGCACAAATAACGGCAAATAAGTCTGGCTGCACAACCGACAGTGGTGGAAAAAGTACCCAATTGTGATACTTGAGTAAAGGTATAGCTACGCTAATACTAAGAAAAGCAGACGGCACCATTTTCTTGTATGGCTGGTTAGCTAGGGGCACACGCCAACACTCAGACATGATTTACAAAATATGCATTTGTGTTTTGTGAGTCCGCCAGACCATAGGCGGTAGGGATGACCATGTGTTCTCTTGATAAGTGCGTGAACTTCACAATTTTCCTGTCCTGCTAAGCAGGAAGGGTAGCCTAGTGGTTAGAGCGTTGGACTAGTAACCGAAAGGTTGCAAGTTCGAATCCCCGAGCTGACAAGGTACAAATCTGTCGTTCTACCCCTGAACAGGCAGTTAACCCACTGTTCCTAGGCCGTCATTGAAATAAGAATTTGTTCTTAACTGATTTGCCTAGTAAAATTAAAATAAAATTCAAAATGTAATAAGTACTTTGAGTTGTTATGGAAAATGTATGTAGTAAAAAGTACAATATTTTCTTAAAAGTTGTAAAAGAATAATCCCCAAAATCTAAGCAAAAATACTTTGAAGTACTACTTAAATCCTTTACACTACTAACAACCGATTGGCAAACATTTAGAAATCATGTGAAATAAAATTAATAAAAAGAAACTACACTATGAAACCAAGATAAATGACAAAGAATAATAGTAAAAGCTTTGGAGCACCTTTAAATTACATTTTGGGCAAAAATGGAAACTCAGGTCCATCATGCAGGGTAGCTTAGTGGTTAGAGCATTGGACTAGTAACCGAAAGGTTGCAAGTTCAAATCCCTGAGCTGACAAGGTACAAAATCTGTCGTTCTGTCCCTGAACAGGCAGTTAACCTGTTCACTGTTCCTAGGCCGTCATTGAAAATAAGAATTTGTTCTTAACTGACTTGCCGAGTAAAATATATATATACTTTTTTTATTTGTCGACTCAGATTGATAATTCATCATAGAACCCATTGATACTGCCAACCACTTTAATGATTTCTTTCATTGGCAAGTTTAGAAAACTTAGGCATGACATGCCAGCAACAAACCCTGACACTACACATTCAAGTATAACTGATCAAATTATGAAAGAAAAGCATTGTAATTTTAAATTCCATAAAGTGAGGGTGGAAGACATACTGTTGTCTATCAACAATGACAGGCCACCGGGGTCTGACAATTACTGAGGATAATAGCAGACGACATTGCCACTTCTATTTGCCATCTCTTCAATCTAAGCCTACTAGAAAGTGTGTCCCATCAGGCCTGAAGGGAAGGAAAAGTCATTCCAGTTTCTAAGAATAGTAAAGCCCCCTTTACTGGCTCAAACAGCTGTCCAATCAGCCTGTTACCAACCCTTAGTGAACCTTTGGGACAAATTTGTGTATGACCAGATACAATGCTATTTTACTGTGAACAATTTGACAAGACTTTCAGCATGCTTATAGGGAAGGACATTGTGCAAGCACAGCACTTACACAAATGACTGATAATTCGCTGAGAAAAATTGATAAGACTGGGAGCTGTTTTGTTGGACTTCAATGCGGCTTTTGAGATTATCGATCATAGTCCGTTGATGGAAAAACGTACATGTTATGGCTTTACACCCCCTGCTATATTGTGGATAAAGAGTTACCTGTCTAACATGACACAGTGTGTTCTTTAATGGAAGCCTCCAACAGAATCCAGGCAGAATCATGATTTACCCAGGGAAGCTGTCTAGGCCCTTTCTCAATCTTTAATGATATGCAACTGGTCTTGAGTAAAGCCTGTGTGGCTATGTATGCAGATGACAACACTATATAATATGTCAGCTAGTACAGCGAGGGAAATCACTGCAAAACCTAACAAAGAGCTGCAATTAGTTTCAGAATGGGTGGTAAGGAATAAGTTAGTCCTAAATATTTCAGAAATTAAAAGCATTGTATTTGGGACAAATCATTCATTAAACCATAAACCTCAACTAAATATTTGTAATAAATCATGTGGAAGTTGAGGTGACTAAACTGTTTGGAGTAACCCTGGATTTTAAAACTGGCATTGTCAAAATATGTTGATACAACAGTAGCTGCTTTGCCTTTTTTAACAACAATATCAAAAATGTAGGTCCTACAGGCTCATTTAGTTGCTCATAGACTATTGTTCAGTCATGTGGCCAGGTGCCACAGGGACTTCAGAAAATTACATTGGCCCAGGACAGGGCAGCACGGCTGGCTCTTCAATGTACACTGAGAGCTAACATTAATAATATCCAAGTACATCTCTTATGGATCAAAGTGGAGGATAGATTAACGTCATCATTACTTGTTTTTGTAAGAAGTGTTGACATGCTGATGTATGTTTTAAATTACTTACACACAGCTCTGACACCCAAGCATATAGCCCACAAGACATGTCACCAAAGGTCTTTTCACAATCCCCAAATAATACATGTACACACAGATGTTGTATTGTAGATATGTGGTTGTGGCCAGAGGGAACATACTGAATGTGTTGGGTAAGGTGTTTATGAAATGTAATGTCATGTATTTTAAACTGTATGTAACTGTCTTATGTTGCAGGAGTCCAAGAAGATTGGGATCCATAATAAATACAAATACTGAGGTCTAATGGTGCCATATTTAGCTTGACAGCTGAATATTTCCTGAATGAAAATGACTTAGTGGTTTAAATGTTACCTTTGTACTGATAACTTAGTGAGGAAATACTTGTGAAAAACAGTTCTGTGCCGAGAAGCAATATCAGACCATCTGACTGTTTTTCCAGTAAAAAGTTCCACCTCTTCCTTCCCTTAAAGCACACCATGAGGCCATCCACATCCAAACAGAGGACACAAAGGTACCCTTTCAATTCATCACATCAAACACATAGAACCACACTACATAGAAACAGTAGTATGGTAAACTAAATTAATGAGCTCACTTAATAAAGGAAAATAGGGCATTTGATCTCAAGATTCTGGTAATTGACACCTTTTTGGTAATCCAGGGTCTCATTGTCAATAGTGCTCTGAGACAATAAAGTTATAAAAAAAGTTTTCAAAAAATTAAGTTACATTAGAACATCATGGCCATCATAAACAAGTTAATCCATCAAAACAATTGCATACCTTGGTGAAGTGATTTATCATCAGGGTTTTAAAATGTCCTAGTGGCACCAGGCAAAACAGATATAATTAATTTGGTAAGTGATTCCAAAAAGGTGGAGGGTTTAGCTAATTCCATGGAGACCCGAGGAATACAAAGGGTTAACCAACCCTGGTTTTTGGATCTCATTATTTTATACGCTAGCAACAAAGTTAGGTAAGTTATAAGCTTGTGTGGTAGGGCTTGTGACTATTAGTCAAACGTCAGTTATTAGTATCATTTTCCCAATGCATATGATTTCTTCTCTCAATTGTCAAACAAGTCTTTATGACTCCAAAATATCTCCAGACTGAGTGCACTTTTTATATATTCAATGGTCTTAAAATACTCACATCCGAGACTGAGCAAATACAATTATAATGACCTTGCAGTGGTTCTGCGAGAATCTCCATTTCACTGTTGACCTAATCTCCACTAGAACAGGAAGGACTTTGTTGCGATGAGTCACTCTGTCTATTCAGCCTTGTGTCTGCGGGGAGAGATGATAATGCCTTCTCTTGCTGTAGCTTTACCACATGGTAAAGACTGGCTAACAGCATTCATTCATGGATCTTGCCAGATGAATGGCTCCTTTTATACAGTTGCATCAACTTCTTAAAGCTAAAAGTAATCGTACATTTTAACTTGTACTCTGGCGATAAGTGTATTTTAGTTACTTCCATCTCATTTTGTACATTCAGAGAATTCAGAGCATATTTCTGTTTAGCCATGCTACTTAATTAACTAATATTTGTAAAATAATGAGTAAATTGATGTATTAATACAGATTGTCTTAGTTAATTAATACCATGAAGCTGTGGTATGTCCAATGACATACAAAGGGTCTACGAGAGACTCCCCTACCCTTCATACAAGTGCCTCCTAAGAGCCCCTGCCTTTACTTCTCTGCCACAGATCAGACTAGCATGTGGGAGCATATGTGGAGTGTGTGTTTAGCCTATGTATGAGTGAATGTTAGTCTCTTTATTTTATTGTTTGTATATATGACCGTGTAAAGTTGTAACGAATGTCGAGGCATATTGACACTGAAAAAGGACCTAGTTTATGCCAGGAAAGTGTTACCTGCAGGAATACCGCCAAGTGTAAGTGGGATTACTGTGGAGCTCCTGTGAGAACAGACTTTGGTGCTATTATGTGGTACATTTTTTCTAAACACAAAACATCAATGTTGTTTCAAAACTCTAAGGAATTTTTGCTTTGACTGAGTACAACAAACAAATTCACTGTCACTTGTTCACTGCACCGAATCACTCTCAATTTGTATACATATTCTGTCTAAGTGTTTGTTATTCACATTGCAATATACACATTGTTTTATATGATTGTCTTGTCATTTGTTAACAATATATGTAACTATAACCAGTGTTTTAGTACCTTGTCATCGTCAGATACATTTGTACTCACTTTACTCAGTCTCATAGACATGTTTGCGCAGTGGTGAACCTATTGGACTTTGGCCTTCAGTGTGTGTGTGAAAGGTTTATGATGCATAAAGGACAGCAACGGTAATACCAGTCTCCTGTATGAGAGTGCACTTTTTGTAAAACACAAAGGGCCAGTGGTGTAGTGGAGGCTATATGCAGTAATATGCAATATACCCACTTGTTTTCAGTGGGAATTGCTTACACTCACTTCTTAATCCCCACGACGTATCGATTATGTAGTACAATAGTGAAACCCTGCACAAAAGTAGCCTACACAATGCAAAGCACGTGAAATATATTCACATGCATGCTGCACACAGCCTAGTGTCAGCGGAATATCATCTGCAGGCAGCAAGAGTGCAGCACTCAACTGCTTTGGCATGGAGCAGCTCACAGAAGAATGGCATCGGTAGTCGTAGGTAGGAAAGGCATTTTAACTTCTGTTATCTACCAGTACACAGGCCCACCCACTGGGGAGCTAGGCCCTGCCAGGCCCACCAAATCAGATTGAGCAAAAAACTAAGAATTGTATTATTATTACTACTACTACAAAAAGCACAGTTCCACTCCCATGATGATAATTTGAAACAACCATTTCCTGCAGTCAATGACTGAAAATGCCCTCTTTGGCCTCATTGGTGGAATGTTATTAATTTTTGTTATAATTTCATAATTAATTTAAAAAACAATTAAGACAAAAGCCGGTGTTTCTACACTGAACAAAAATATAAACCCAACATGCAACAATTTTACTGAGTTACAGTTCATATAAGGAAATCAGCCCAGGTCACAGTTGTAAATGAGAACTTGTTCTCAACTGGCCAACCTGGATAAGTAAAGGTGAAATAAATGAAAAAAATGAAATAATCATTAGGGCCTAATCTATGGATTCCACAAGAATGGGAATACAGATATCTGTTGGTCACAGATACCTTAAAGGTAGGGGTGTGGATCATAATCAGTCAGTATCTGGTGTGACCACCATTGCCTCATGTGGTGTGACATTTCCTTCGCATAGAGTTGATCAGGCTTTTGATGGTGGCCTATGGAACGTTGTCCCACTCTAAGTTCCTGGATATTGGCAGGAATTGGAACGCAGTCATACACATCGATCCAGAGCATTCCAAACCTGCTCAATGGGTGACATGTCTGGTGAGCATGCAGGAAGACATTGTCAGCTTCCAGGAATTGTGTTGAGACATGGGGTTGTGCATTATCATGCTGAAACATGAGGTCATGGTGGTGGATGGGCCTCAGGAAATCATCACGGTATCTGTGCATTCAAATTGCCATCAATAAAATGCAATGGTGTTCGTTGTCCGTAGCTTGTAGCTTATACAGTGCCTTTACGAAAGTATTCGGCCCCCTTGAACTTTGCAACCTTTTGCCACATTTCAGGCTTCAAACATAAAGATATAAAACTATTTTTTTGTGAAGAATCAACAACAAGTGGGACACAATCATGAAGTGGAACGACATTTATTGAATATTTCAAACTTTTTTAACAAATCAAAAACTGAAAAATTGGGCGTGCAAAATAATTCATCCCCTTTACTTTCAGTGCAGCAAACTCTCTCCAGAAGTTCAGTGAGGATCTCTGAATGATCCAATGTTGACCTAAATGACTAATGATGATAAATACAATCCACCTGTGTGTAATCAAGTCTCTGTATAAATGCACCTGCACTGTGATAGTCTCAGAGGTCCATTAAATGCGCAGTGAGCATCTTGAAGAACAAGGAACACACCAGGCAGGTCCGAGATACTATTGTGAAGAAGTTTAAAGCCGGATTTGGATACAAAAAGATTTCCCAAGCTTTAAACATCCCAAGGAGCACTGTGCAAGCGATAATATTGAAATGGAAGGAGTATCAAACCACTGCAAATCTACCAAGACCTGGCCGTCCCTCTAAACTTTCAGCTCATACAAGGAGAAGACTGATCAGAGATGCAGCCAAGAGGCCCATGATCACTCTGGATGAACTGCAGAGATCTACAGCTGAGGTGGGAGACTCTGTCCATAGGACAACAATCAGTCGTATATTGCACAAATCTGGCATTTATGGAAGAGTGGCAAGAAGAAAGCCATTTCTTAAAGATATCCATAAAGTGTCGTTTCAAGTCTGCCACAAGCCACCTTGAGACACACCAAACATGTGGAAGAAGGTGCTCTGGTCAGATGAAACCAAAATTGAACTTTTTGGCAAAAATGCAAAATGTTATGTTTGGCGTAAAAGCAACACAGCTCATCACCCTGAACACAACATCCCCACTGTCAAACATGGTGGTGGCAGCATCATGGTTTGGGCCTGCTTTTCTTCAGCAGGGACAGGGAAGATGGTTAAAATTGATGGGAAGATGGATGGAGCCAAATACAGGACCATTGTGGAAGAAAACCTGATGGAGTCTGCAAAAGACCTGAGACTGGGACGGAGATTTGTCTTCCAACAAGACAATGATCCAAAACATAAAGCAAAATCTACAATGGAATGGTTCAAAAATAAACATATCCAGGTGTTGGAATGGCCAAGTCAATGTCCAGACCTGAATCCAATCGAGAATCTGTGGAAAGAACTGAAAACTGCTGTTCACAAATGCTCTCCATCCAACCTTACTGAGCTCGAGCTGTTTTGCAAGGAGGAATGGGAAAAAATGTCAGTCTCTCGATGAGCAAAACTGATAGACATACCCCAAGCGACTTACAGCTGTAATCGCAGCAAAGGTGGCACTACAAAGTATTAACATAAGGGGGCTGAATAATTTTGCACGCCCAATTTTTCTGTTTTTTATTTGTTAAAAAAGTTTGAAATATCCAATAAATGTCGTTCCACTTCATGATTGTGTCCCACTTCGTCGTTGATTCTTCACAAAAAATACAGTTTTATATCTTTGTTTGAAGCCTGAAATGTGGCAAAAGGTCGCAAAGTTCAAGGGGGGCGAATACTTTCGCAAGGCACAGTACCTTATACCTTATATCATAACTCCACCACCACCGTTGGGCACTCTGTTCACAACGTTGACGTTAGCAAACCGCTTGCCCACACGACACCATACACGCTGTCTGAAGAGCACACCTCTCTAGCGTGCCAGTGGCCATCGACGGTGAGCATTTTCCCAATGCAGTCGGTTACGACTTCGAACTGCAGTCAGGTCAAGACCATGGTGAGGACGACGAGCAAGCACATAGTTTGTGCAGAAATACATTGTTTGTGCAAACCCACAGTTTCATCAGCTTTCCGGCAGACTGGTGTCCGATGATCCGCAGGTGAAGAAGCCAGATGTGGAGGTCCTGAGCTGGCGTGATTACATGTGGTCTGCGGTTGTGAGGCCAGTTGGATGTACTGCCAAATTCTCTAAAACAACATTGGAAGCGGCTTATGGTAGAGGGATGTGCATTCAATTCTCTGGCAACAGCTAAGGTGGACATTCCTGAAGTTATCAAGCCAATTACATGCTCCCTCAACTTGTGGCATTGTGTTGTGTGACAAAAGTGAACAGTTTAAAGTGACATTTTATTATCACCAGCACCTGTTTAATGATCATGTTTCATCAGCGTCTTGATATGCCACACCTGTCAGGTGGATGGATTATCTTGGCAAAGGATAAATGCTCACTAACAGCTAAGTAAACAAATTTGTGCACAAAATTAATGTTTAAAAGAAATCTGAGCGGTCACGCTTTTTGTCTGCGACAGTGAATTCCACTCAAAGGTTGGTGACCACTGTTCTAGAGTTTAATGATACACGTGTTTGTATTTATTATGGTTCCCCATGAGCCAATGCAGCAGCTACTCTTCCTGGGGTCCAGCAAAAATGAAGGCAGTTATACATATTTCTTTTAGGCATTACAAAACATTTCACAACACATTTCGCAATACATTGTGTGCCCGCAGGCCACTACTCTACCACATACCTATAACACAAAATCCATGTGTATGTGTGTGTACATGCATGTGCCCGTGTGTATCTCTTCACAGTCCCGCTGTTCCATACGGTGCATTTATCTTTTTTATTTGATCTAATTTTACTGCTTGCATGAGTTACTTTGTGCAATAGAGTTCCGTGTAGCAATGGCTGTATGTAGTAATGTTTATTTCTTTATTTTATTTCACCTTTATTTAACCAGGTAGGCTAGTTGAGAACAAGTTCTCATTTGCAACTGCGACCTAGCAAAGATAAAGCAAAGCAGTTCGACACACAACAACACAGAGTTACACATGGAATGAACAGATATACATTCAATAATACAGTAGGCAAATCTATATAAAGAATGTGCAAATCAGGTAGGATAAGAGAGGTAAGGCAATAAATAGGCCATGGTGGCAAAATAATTACAATATAGCAATTAAACACTGGAATGGTAAGATGTGCAGAAGATACTGGGGAGATACTGGGATGCAAAGGAGCAAGATAAATAAATAAATAAATAAATACAGTATGGGGATGAGGTAGATTGGATGGGTTATTTACAGATGAGCTATGTACAGGTGCAGTGATCTGAGAGCTGCTCTGACAGCTGGTGCTTAAAGCTAGTGAGGGACGTAAGAGTCTCCAGCTTCAGAGATTTTTGCAGTTCATGCCAGTCATTGGCAGCAGAGAACTGGAAGGGGAGGCGGCCAAATGAAGAATTGGCTTTGGGGAGTGACCAGTGAGTTATACCTGCTGGAGCGTGTGCTACGGGTGGTGTGTGTGCTTGTGTTTTAATGGCTAGACTCTTATCTTGTTTTGTATCGCACCATGTTTGTTATTAGTCTTGAGTGGGCAGCTTGATGAAAGACAGTCAATAATTAGGTCACCCAGAAAATATACCTCTGTTTATAACATACATTATCAAGCATTTCACACATATAATCTAGATACTGACTATTAGCACTTGGTCTATTGCAGCTTCCCACAAGAATGGGCTTTAAGTGAGGCATGTGAAAATGTAGCCATATTACTTGAAGAGCATTAGAGAAATATGACTCTGAACATGCACAACAGCACAATTGGCTTGTATTGCTATTATTAAATTATCTTAGTTTCAAAGATGGTCAGTATATGAATGTTATGTTACTAGCAAGTTATCGATTTGATGAACCTTGTTTCTTAGACTACATATGTTAATGGAGATTATTTTTAGCACTTATCTAGAATTCTTGATCGTTTTAATTGCTTATCAGAGGTAGACATGACCGTGATATTTATGTTTTAGCTGATGGTGCAGAGTGAGCTGCCTCAGTGCTAACAGTATAACTCATGGGAGCATGATTACTGCATACAATTGTTGGATTGACAGAGACATTCATGGCAGTTAGAGGGACATAAATTAGGTTACTTCATTTGCAGCAGCACTATGACAACTCAGTGACAGAATGGAAGGGATTATCTGAGCAGTGCTTGGGTCAGATATCTCAGTCTCAACGCAGCCTTGAAATGTGAGGACAATGTGTGCCTCTGTCCAAGTCTTTCTGATCTCCATGGAAGTGAGGGATTCTCAGCAGGCTGGCAGAAGGATGTGAAGGTCAGTGCCTCATCTCAGGTCAGGTATCATTAAAGAAACCCTAACAGAGCCAGGGAGTTCCCTCTGCCCAAAACGCCTTCCTCCCCAGTGGTGTAAAGTACAGTACTTAAGAATAAATAGTCCAAATAACTACTTAAGTAGTACTTTGGGGTATCTGTAATTTACTATTCATATTTTTGACTACTTTTACTTCACTACATTCCTGCATCAAACAT
Organism: Oncorhynchus gorbuscha; assembly: GCF_021184085.1. Classification (NCBI taxonomy): domain Eukaryota; kingdom Metazoa; phylum Chordata; class Actinopteri; order Salmoniformes; family Salmonidae; genus Oncorhynchus; species Oncorhynchus gorbuscha. The sequence goes on along the minus strand of NC_060193.1, from coordinate 35,882,367 downwards.
GATTTAGAGCTTGTTTATGGAAAAGTGCTTATTTCTGTAGAAGAAAATATTGTAATTTTTACTCAACACATTTTCCCTAACCCCTCAAAGTAATCAATACATTTTGAATGCTTCAAGCAGAACAGGAAAATTGTGAAATTCATGCACTTATCAAGAGAAAATGTGGTCATCCCTACTGCTTAAGGTCTGGCAGATTCACTAAACGCATGCATATTTAGTAAATGATGTTGCCCCTGGCTATCTGTAAAATTTTTAAACAACAACAAGGGTGCCGTCTGCTTTGCTTAATATAAGAAATACTTTTACATTTGTGTGTATTTTAGCAATTTACATGTACTTTTGATACTTAAATTTGATGCTTTTAGACTTATTAAAGTAGTATTTTACTGGACGATTTTCACTTTTAAATGAGTAACTTTCTATTAAAGGTATCTATACTTTTACTCAAGCAAGACAATTGGGTACTACACGTGTGCTCCAAGCACCACAGAATACATCTACATTGCATTCGGAAAGTATTCAGACCCCTTGACCTTTTTCCATATTTTGTTTTGTATTCTAAAATGGATTCAATTGTTTCCCCCCCCATCAATATACACACAATAGCCCATAATGACAACGCAAAAACAGGTTTCTAGAAATGTTTACAAATGTATAAAAAACGGATATATTTAGATAAATATTCAGACCCTCTACTCAGTACGTTGAAGCACCTTTGGCAGTGATTATAGCCTCAAGTCCTCTTGGGTATGATCCTACAAGCTTGGCACACCTGTATTTGGGGAGTTTCTCCTATTCTTCTCTGCAGATCCTCTCAAGCTCTGTCATGTTGGATAGGGAGTGTCGGTGCACAGCTATTTTCAGGTCTCTCTAGAGATGTTTGATTGGGTACAAATCCGGGCTCTCGCTGGGCCACTCAAGGACATTCAGAGACTTGTCCCGAAGCCACTCCTGTGTTGGCCTGGCTGTGTGCTTATTGTCATTGTCCTGTTGGAAGCTGAAACTTCGCCCAAGTCTGAGGTCCTGAGAGCTCTGGAGCAGGATTTCATTCAGGATTTCTGTACTTTGCTCCGTTCATCTTGTCCTCATCCTGGCTAGTCTCCCAGTCCCTGCTACTGAAAATCATCCCCACAGTATGATGCTGCCACCACCATGCTTCACCATAGGTGCCATGTTTCTTCCAGACGTGATGCTTGGTATTCAGGCCAAAGAGTTAAATCTTAGTTTCATCAGACCAGAGAATCGTGTTTTTCATGGTCTGAGAGTCCAAAATGTGCCTATTGGCAAACTCCAAGTTGGCTGTCATGTATATTTTACTGAGAGGCTTCCGTCTGGACACTACCATAAAGTTCTGATTGGTAGAGTGCTGTAGAGATGGTTGTCCTTCTGGAAGGTTATCCCCTCTCCACAGAGGAACTCTGGAGCTCTGTCAGAGTGACAATCGTGTTCTTGGTCACCTCCCTGACCAAGGCCTTTTTCTCCCGATTGCAGCAAGAGGGCCAGCTCTAGGAAGAGTCTTGGTAGTTCAGAGATTCTTCCACTTAAGAATGATGGAGGGCACTGTGTTTTGGGGACCTATTTTGAAGAAAAAAAATATTTCACCTTTATTTAACCAGGTAGGCCAGTTGAGAACAAGTTCTCATTTACAACTGTGACCTGGCCAAGATAAAGCATAGCAATGCGATTAAAAACAACACCACAGAGTTACACATAGGATAAACAAACGTAGGGTCAATAACACAATAGAAAAATCTATATACAATGTGTGCAAATGTAGTAAGATTAGGGAGGTAAGGCCATAGTGGCAAAACAATTACAATTTAGTGATTGAGTGATTGGTGTACAGGTGATGAATTGCAAGGAAAGATAATGAAGTGCAAAAGCACAAAAATAAATAATATGAGGATGAGGTAGTTGGGTGGGTTATTTACAGATGGGCTGTGTACAGGTGCAGTGATCAGTAAGCTGCTCTGACAGCTGATGCTTAATGTTAGTGAGGGAAATCTAAGTCTCCAGCTTCAGTGATTTTTGCAATTCGTTCCAGTCATTGGCAGCAGAGAATTGGAAGGAAAGGTGGCCGAATAGTTGGCTTTGGGGATGACCAGTGAAATATACCTTCTGGAGCGCGTGCTACGGGTGGGTGTTGCTATGGTGACCAATGAGCTGAGATAAGGTGGGGCTTTACCTAGCAAATACTTATAGATGACCAGGTCCCAGTGGGTTTGCCAACAAATATGAAGTGAGGGCTAGCCAACGAGAGCAAACAGGTCGCAGTGGTAGGTAGAATATGGGGCTTTGGTGACAAAACGGATGGCACTGTGATAGACTACATCCAATTTGCTGAATAGTGTTGGAGGCTAATTTGTAAATGACATCGCCGATGTCAAGGATCGGTAGGATAGTCAGTTTTACGAGGGTATGTTTGGCAGCATGAGCGAAGGAGGCTTTGTTGGGAAATAGGAAACCGATTCTAGATTTAATTTTGGATTGGAGATGCTTAATGTGAGTCTGGAAGGGGAGTTTACAGTCTAAGCAGACACCTGGGTATGTGTAGTTGTCCACATATTCTAAGTCAGAAACATCCAGAGTAGTGATGCTGGTTGGGCGGGCAGGTGCAGGCAGTGATCAGTTCAAAACATGCATTTAGTTTTACTAGCATTTAAGAGCAGTTGGAGGCCACGGGAAGAGTGTTGTATGGCATTGAAGCTTGTATGGAGGTTTGTTAATAGTGTCCAAAGAAGGGTAAGAAGTATACAGAATGGTGTCGTATGCGTAGAGGTGGATCAGAGAATCACCAGCAGCAAAAGCAACATTGATGTATACAGAGAAAAGAGTCGACCCGAGAATTGAACCCTGTGGCATCGTTGTAGAGACTGCCAGAGGTCTGGACAACAGGCCCTCCGATTTGACACACTGAACTTTGTCTGAGAAGTAGGTGGTGAACCAGGTGAGGCAGTCGTTTGAGAGACCAAGGCTGTTGAGTCTGCCGATAAGAATGCGGTGATCGACAGAGTCAAACGCCTTGGCCAGGTCGATGAAGACAGCTGGCCAGTACAGTCTTTTATCGATGGCAGTTATGATGTCGTATGATATCTGGCTCGGAAACCATATTGCATAGCGGAGAAGGTACGGTGGGATTCTAATTGGTCAGTGACCTGTTTGTTAATGCAACCGCTGTGTCAGATTTTTTTTTAAACTTTACGGAAAAAGAATACCATGCAATAATCTGAGACGGCGCTCAGAGGTACACAACATTTCTCCGCCATGTTGGAGTCAACAGAAATCCGAAATTACAGCATGAATATTCCCTTACTTTTGATGATCTTTCATCAGAATGCATTGCCAGGAATCCTAGTTCCGCAATAAATCGTTGTTTTGTTCCATAATGTCCATTACTAGTGTCCAATTAGCTACTTTTGCTAGCACATTTAGTTCACATGTCCAAACGATGGTACCGGTCCAGGCGAACTCGGACGAAAACTTCAAAAAGTTATATTCCAGGTCGAATAAACTGGTCAAATTAAGTAGAGAATCAATCTTCAGGATGCTGTTATCATATATATCCAATAACGTTCCAACCAGAGCATTTGTTTTTGTCTAAAGAGTAATGGAACGCATGGCGTCATCATGAGGAATGCGCTTGACCAGGAACTGGCATTCTGCCAGACCACTGACTCAAATAGCTGCCATCCGGCCCCACATCACACTAGAGGCTTTATTCCACGTTCTACTGACATCTAGTGAAAGGCGTAGGAAGTGTGAACAGATCCATATATTACTGGGATGTGAATAGGCGATGAGCTGAAAATCAACCAGCTCCAGAATGTCCACTTCGTGTTTGGAAGTTTGCCTGCCATATGAGTTCGGTTATACTCACAGACATAATTCAAACAGTTTTAGAAACTTCAGAGTGTTTTCTATCCAATAGTAATAATAATATGCATATATTAGCATCTGGGACAGAGCAGGAGGTAGTTCACTATGGGCACACAATTCATTCAAAGTGAAAATGCTGCCCCCTATCCCTAAAAAGATATTTTGGCTTTCGAAGACTTTAGAAAGGCAGGGCAGGATGGATATAAGTCTAACAATTTGGGTCTAGAGTGTCTCCCCTTTTGAAGATGGTGGATGACCGAGGCAGCTTTCCAATCTTTAGGGATCTCCAGCTGATTTGTAGGGATCCAGATTTTGCAGCTCTTTCAGGACATCAGCTATCTGGATATGGGTGAAGGAGAAGCGAGGCGGGGGATTGGGCAAGTTGCTGAATGAGGTGCAGAGCTGTTGGCCGGGGTAGGAGTAGCCAGGTGGAAAACATGGCCAGCTATAAAAAATGTTATTGAAATGACAGTGTTTCATAGCCTAAGTGCAGTGGGCAGCTGGGAGGAGGTGCTCTTATTCTCCATGGACTTTAATGTCCCAAAACTTTGTGGAATTTGTACTACAGGATGCAAATTTCTGTTTTAAAAAGCTAGCCTTTGCTTTCCTAACTGACTGTGTATATTGGTTCCTAACTTCCCTGAAGAGTTGCGTATTGCGGGGGCTATTCGATGCTAATGCAATAAGCCACAAGATGTTTTTGTGCTGGTCAAGGGCAGTCAAGTCTGGAGTGAACCAAATGCTATATCTGTTATTAGTTCTACATTTATTTTGAATGGGGCATGCTTATTTAAGATGGTGAGGAAAGCACTTTTAATAATCAGGCATCCTCTACTGACGGGATGAGATCAATATCCTTCCATGATACCCCGGCCAAGTCGATTAGAAAGGCCTGCTCGCTGAAGTGTTTCAGGAGCGTTTGATAGTGATGAGTGGAGGTCGCTTGACCGCTGACCCATTACGGATGCAGGCAATGAGGCAGTGATCGCTGAGATCTTGGTTGAAAACAGCATTAAAGAGGTGTATTTAGAGGGCAAGATGGTTAGGATGATATCTATGAGGGTGCCCGTATTTACGGCCTTGTTGTGGTACCTGGTAGGTTCATTGATAATTTGTGTGAGATTGAGGGCGTCAAGCTTAGATTGTAGGATGGCTGGGGTGTTAAGTATGTTCCAGTGTAGGTCACCTAGCAGCACGAGTTCTGAAGATAGATGGAGGCAATCAGTTCACATATGGTGTCCGGGGCACAACTGGGGGCAGAGGGTGGTCTATAGCCGGCAGCAACGGTGAGAGACTTGTTTTTAGAGAGGTGGATTTTTAAAACTAGAAGTTCAAATTGTTTGGGCATAGACCTGGATAGTGGGACAGAACTCTGCCAGCTATCTTTGCAGTAGATTGCAACACCGCCCACTTTGGCCGTTCTATCTTGCCTGAAAATGTTGTAGTTAGGGATGGAGATTTCAGAATTTTTGGTGGTCTTCCTAAGCCAGGATTCAGACATGACTAGAACATCCGGGTTGGCAGAGTGTGCTAAAGCAGTGAATAAAACAAACTTAGGGAGGAGGCTTCTAATGTTAACATGCATGAAACCAAGGCTATTACGGTTACAGAAGTCATCAAAAGAGAGCGCCTGGGGAATAGGAATGGAGCTAGGCACTGCAAGGCCAGAGGAACAGAGAAGGAGTAGGATAGGGGTACGGCAAAAAGCTATGAGAATTGGTCGTCTAGAACGTCCAGAACAGAGAGTAAAAGGAGGTTTCTGGGGCGATAAAATAGCTTCAAGGTATAATGTACAGACAAGGTTATGGTAGGATGTGAATACAGTGGAGGTAAACCTAGGTATTGAGTGATGATGAGAAAGATATTGTCTCCAGAAACATCATTGAAATCTGGTGATGTCATCGCATGTCTGGGTGGTGGAACTGAAAGGTTGGATAAGGTATAATGAGCAGGGCTAGAGGCTCTACGGTGAAATAAGCCAATAAACACGAACCAGAACAGTAATGGACAAGGCATATGACGTTATGACATTAAGGAGAGGCATTCTTAGTCGTGTGATCATAAGGGTCCAGTGAGTAGTGAAGTTGCTTGGGGTAACGACGATTCAGACAGCTAGCCAGGCCATCGGTAGCAAGCTAGCATAGGATGGAGGTCTGTTTTTCCATCCACCTCTTTCGTTTCCGTTGATAGATTAGTGGGGTTCCGTGTGGTAGAGGGGATCAATCCAATTGGCAAAATAGATATAGTTATAGTGACCCAAGAAAAATTGTCCGATAGACCTATTCAGATAGCAGCCGATAAGACAGCTAACGATTAACGGGCCGCAGATAGGCGTTCAGGTAACGTCGCGACAGAGGGGCCAGTTGGATAACTCCCTCGGGCAGATAACGTCTGTAGTCCAGTCGTGAAGGCCCGTTGGGGCTCCGCATCGGCAGTAAAACAGGTCCGGATAGGTGATTGTAGCCCAGGAGTGGCTGATGAATAATTTAAGTTTGCTCTGAGATCGACGTAAGCCAATAGTCACACGGATAGGAGCTAGCTAGCTGCGAGATCCAGGTGTAAATGTCCAGAGCTTGCGGTTGAAATCCGGGGATATGGAGAGAAAAACAGGCCTGGTATGTTCTGGTCTGAGGTCTCTGTCTGTATAGTGGGTTCTAAATGGGAAACGATATTTCTTAGGCAGTTTTCAGTTCCTACCGCTTCCACTGGATGTCACCAGTCTTTGGATTTTGGTTGAGGTTATTCCTTTGTGCAATGAAAAGTACGGCCATCTAGGACTTCCGGCCCGTCCTTGGACACTGTGCCATCTAACCTCCAAACGAGCTTCAATGCCATACAACACTCCTTCCGTGGCCTCCAACTGCTCTTAAACCAAATGCATGCTTTTCAACCGTTCACTGCCTGCACCCGCATGACTGACTAGCATCACCACCCTGGATGGTTCCGACCTTGAATATGTGGACATCTATAAGTACCTAGGTGTCTGGCTAGACTGTAAACTCTCCTTCCAGACTCATATCACACATCTCCAATCGAAAATCAAATCTAGAGTCGGCTTTCTATTCCGCATCAAAGCCTCCTTCACTCACGCCGCCAAACATACCCTAGTAAAACTGACTATCCTACCAATCCTCGACTTCGGCGATGTCATCTACAAAATTGCTTCCAACACTCTACTCAGCAAACTGGATGCAGTTTATCACAGTGCCATCCGTTTTGTCACTAAAGCACCTTATACCACCCACCACTGCGACTTGTATGCTCTAGTCGGCTGGCCCTCGCTACATATTCGTCGCCAGACCCACTGGCTCCAGGTCATCTACAAGTCCATGCTAGGTAAAGCTCCGCCTTATCTCAGTTCACTGGTCACGATGGCAACACCCATCCGTAGCACGCGCTCCAGCAGGTGTATCTCACTGATCATCCCTAAAGCCAACACCTCATTTGGCTGCCTTTTGTTCCAGTTCTCTGCTGCCTGTGACTGGAACGAATTGCAAAAATCGTTGAAGTTGGAGACTTTTATCTCCCTCACCAACTTCAAACATCTGTTATCTGAGCAGCTAGCCCACCCATTTTTACCTACCTCATCCCCATACTGTTTATATTTATTTACTTTTCTGCTCTTTTGCACACCAATATCTCTACCTGTACATGACCATCTGATCATTTATCACTCCAGTGTTAATCTGCAAAATTGTAATTATTTGTCTACCTCCTCATGCCTTTTGCACACAATGTATATAGACTCCCTTTTTTCTACTGTGTTATTGACTTGTTAATTGTTTACTCCATGTGTAACTCTGTGTTGTCTGTTCACACTGCTATGCTTTATCTTGGCCAGGTCGCAGTTGCAAATGAGAACTTGTTCTCAACTAGCCTACCTGGTTAAATAAAGGTGAAATAAAAAATAAAATAAAAATAGGAACTGGGTAACACTGTTGAGTTGCGCAAGACTTGAAAAGTAGCGTTGGTTTGTTGTCTTCCTGTATTGAACACAGATAAACCCGTCTTCAATTTGATCGATTATTAACGTTTAAAAATAGCTAAAGTTTGTATTACAAAAGTAGTTTGAAATGTTTTGGCAAAGTTTACAGGCAACTTTTGAGATATTTTGTAGTGATGTTGCGCAATTTGGAAGCTGTTTTTTTCTGGATCAAACGTGCGAAATAAATGGACATTTTGATATATATGGACGGAATTAATCAAACAAAAGCACCAATTGTGATGTTTATGGGACATATTGGAGTGCCAACAAAAGAAGCTCAAAGGTAAGGCATGTTTCATATTTTATTGGTTGGGGCTCCGCATCGGCAGTAAAACAGGTCCGGATAGGTGATTGTAGCCCAGGAGTGGCTGATGAATAATTTAAGTTTGCTCTGAGATCGACGTAAGCCAATAGTCACACGGATAGGAGCTAGCTAGCTGCGAGATCCAGGTGTAAATGTCCAGAGCTTGCGGTTGAAATCCGGGGATATGGAGAGAAAAACAGGCCTGGTATGTTCTGGTCTGAGGTCTCTGTCTGTATAGTGGGTTCTAAATGGGAAACGATATTTCTTAGGCAGTTTTCAGTTCCTACCGCTTCCACTGGATGTCACCAGTCTTTGGATTTTGGTTGAGGTTATTCCTTTGTGCAATGAAAAGTACGGCCATCTAGGACTTCCGGCCCGTCCTTGGACACTGTGCCATCTAACCTCCAAACGAGCTTCAATGCCATACAACACTCCTTCCGTGGCCTCCAACTGCTCTTAAACCAAATGCATGCTTTTCAACCGTTCACTGCCTGCACCCGCATGACTGACTAGCATCACCACCCTGGATGGTTCCGACCTTGAATATGTGGACATCTATAAGTACCTAGGTGTCTGGCTAGACTGTAAACTCTCCTTCCAGACTCATATCACACATCTCCAATCGAAAATCAAATCTAGAGTCGGCTTTCTATTCCGCATCAAAGCCTCCTTCACTCACGCCGCCAAACATACCCTAGTAAAACTGACTATCCTACCAATCCTCGACTTCGGCGATGTCATCTACAAAATTGCTTCCAACACTCTACTCAGCAAACTGGATGCAGTTTATCACAGTGCCATCCGTTTTGTCACTAAAGCACCTTATACCACCCACCACTGCGACTTGTATGCTCTAGTCGGCTGGCCCTCGCTACATATTCGTCGCCAGACCCACTGGCTCCAGGTCATCTACAAGTCCATGCTAGGTAAAGCTCCGCCTTATCTCAGTTCACTGGTCACGATGGCAACACCCATCCGTAGCACGCGCTCCAGCAGGTGTATCTCACTGATCATCCCTAAAGCCAACACCTCATTTGGCTGCCTTTTGTTCCAGTTCTCTGCTGCCTGTGACTGGAACGAATTGCAAAAATCGTTGAAGTTGGAGACTTTTATCTCCCTCACCAACTTCAAACATCTGTTATCTGAGCAGCTAGCCCACCCATTTTTACCTACCTCATCCCCATACTGTTTATATTTATTTACTTTTCTGCTCTTTTGCACACCAATATCTCTACCTGTACATGACCATCTGATCATTTATCACTCCAGTGTTAATCTGCAAAATTGTAATTATTTGTCTACCTCCTCATGCCTTTTGCACACAATGTATATAGACTCCCTTTTTCTACTGTGTTATTGACTTGTTAATTGTTTACTCCATGTGTAACTCTGTGTTGTCTGTTCACACTGCTATGCTTTATCTTGGCCAGGTCGCAGTTGCAAATGAGAACTTGTTCTCAACTAGCCTACCTGGTTAAATAAAGGTGAAATAAAAATAAAATAAAAATAGGAACTGGGTAACACTGTTGAGTTGCGCAAGACTTGAAAAGTAGCGTTGGTTTGTTGTCTTCCTGTATTGAACACAGATAAACCCGTCTTCAATTTGATCGATTATTAACGTTTAAAAATAGCTAAAGTTTGTATTACAAAAGTAGTTTGAAATGTTTTGGCAAAGTTTACAGGCAACTTTTGAGATATTTTGTAGTGATGTTGCGCAATTTGGAAGCTGTTTTTTTCTGGATCAAACGTGCGAAATAAATGGACATTTTGATATATATGGACGGAATTAATCAAACAAAAGCACCAATTGTGATGTTTATGGGACATATTGGAGTGCCAACAAAAGAAGCTCAAAGGTAAGGCATGTTTCATATTTTATTTCTGCGTTTTGTGTAGCACCTGCAGGGTTGAAATATGCTACTCTTTGTTTACTATTGCGCTATCATCAGATAATAGCTTCTTATGCTTTCGCCGAAAAGCCTTTTTAAAATCTGACATGTTGGCTGGATTCACAACGAGTGTAGCTTTAATTTAGTATTTTACATGTGTGATTTAATAAAAGTTTGATTTTTATATAATTTTATTTTAATTTGCCGCGCTGCCTTTTCCCTGGCCAAGTGGGACGCAAGCGTCCCCTATACATAACCCACATAGGCCATCGTTGAAAATAAGACTTTGTTCTTAACTGACTTGTCTAGTTAAATAAAGTTTAAATAAAAAAAATGTAGGTAGAGTATTTAACTATGGCTCACTCTTTTGAGTATTTTATATCGTGTTGTTTTGCCTGAAGTGCTTGTGAATTAGTTCAAATCGCTGTAAAGCCCTTACAAGTATTTCATGTCTGCTTATGCTCATAAATTATTTCCGCTCTGAGCTTGCTCAACCCCATTAACATTGCTCTCTTTGCCTCCTGTGCCTCTTCATGTACAAGTGGAATCTGGTTCCGTGTTTGCTCATGTAAAGAAAGGACTGAAGTAGCACAGAGTTATGTTTTACTTTACCTGTCTAAATGAGGGGTATTTGGACATACCCGTAGTCAAGTTATATTCTCTGAGGGCCAATTAAGGTCATACATCAGTCTCTCACTCCTACTGTATGGCAGGAAGATCACAAGGAGCAATCACCATTAACATTGTTCTCATATTTCTACCTTTTGGGATTCCTTTTAGACAGTGTTTTTCAACATCACCCAGCTGTGAGCAGCTTCTCAATTGATCTGTTATCCCTCAGCCTCCAGACCAGAGGTACAGAGTGCTGTTTGATACGAAGGTGATGAGTTATTGGAAAATGCCTCTGCTGTGACAGAAGACTGGCTAGGCAGTAGCCCCTTCTATCCAGCCAGTGGAACACAGAGATCCAGGAGCCTCTGGGCTAACCTGTAGGTAGCAGACCGGTTGACACTTGCCAGAAGAACGCTCCTGGGGGCACTACCACATATGTACAAATGCGTGCACACGCACTCAGTATTACACAGGCACGCAAGCACACACACGCTGAGATTGAGGATGGAAATGTACTGCTCGGTTCCTTGGAGAACCCTTATTTGAAACAGGAGGGGAAAAGATATGAATGGAAGTGCAAGAATGGGCCCTTTCATGTTGTGGGTTTCTTTTCAGCATGTGAATCAGTTTGAGAGTTTTTTTATTCCTCAACACATGATACAGATTAGTGGGACTACAGAGATCTTCTGTGCCAGTCGGCCTCCTCTCACGCATGTTTGTCTTGTTAATGATGAAGGGAAGAGGGCCACATGCCTCTCCATTCTCTCCAGATGATCACATATGTGAAATCACATACGTTCCTATAGAGCCTACACATTATTCTATCAGGCTTTCCATCTTCGTCTGTGAATATCTATTTTGATTTTAAATCAGACTGGGCTCTACTGGGTCCAGAAGCATGATTTCAGAAGATCTGTGCCATTTTACGCTAATGCCCATTTGTGCAAAGGAAATTACTAGCCAACAACTTAAATGTTCTACTACCAAAAAAACATTTCTGGTAATATCAATATTAGTGAACACATTACATCATAGATCATTTGCCCAGAAAGACACACCCTGCCTAGCTGGTGTATGACAAGGCTGCATTGTTCTTGTTCTCAGGCCTGCTGGTATTCCCAAGTGAAGTGACAACTATCTGCCTTTCGCTCTCAGGACAGCTCAGGACATCTGCTCCACAGCAGCAGAGGACAGCCAACCAATGAGGATCTAGTCTGAAATCTGAGTTTTAGCCTGCCTGGTGACATCAGGTGATACATTAGTTAATAGACCAACAAAGAGTTCAAAACCTCTCTGCCAATAACAGCAAGTTTTCAGTTTCCCCCTCCCCTCTCAGACCATTCTCAGACAGTCCAAGCAACATTTTTGCTTGAGAAATTGCTCTAGTCAAGAAGATATTTGTTTAATTTTGACCATTTTAATTGAAAACAATCACATTAAGGTACTTAATTGCTACCCTGAAATGATTTGATATTACGATAAAAAAACTGCTTAATTGGGCATTTAAAAAAATGCTTTATAATATATGCCATTTAGAAGCTTTTATCCAAAATATCTTAGTCGTGCGTGCATATATTTTCATTTATGGGTGGCTCTGGGAATCAAACCCACAATTCTATAGTTACAAGTGCCAAGCTCTACTACCTGAGCCATACAGGACTGCTTATTATCTGAAGAGGTTTTAAATTAAGAAAAATTGCTATTAAATTGACAGGGTTGACCATAACAGGATTTTTATTTCAATCTTTCCCCTTGTGACAAGGGGAATGGGAGCTTGTTGTGTGCAACAGGGAGAGGCAACTGAATTTTTTTGTTATCTATGGGTAATAGCATTGGCGTGTTATGCTCGATGCCCTCAGTTTTCTGACACAAAACACCAGAAAATGGTCAAAAAGACATTTAAATAAGTAAAAATCTTCAGAAATTACTTTCCCAAAGCAACAAAATAACTAGGCATTTACAATGATAGTAAAAACTCTGGTTATGTGAAAATCTTGGTTAGGTGGTTTTAAAATCGCCCTGGAAATTGGATGTAAATAGTGGGATATGCCAAAATAGGGATTACAGAAAATACCATTTATTTGAATGAAAACTAACTGCTGTTAAACTTTTTGACATGGTTTAGGTTATAGATTTATATTAACTGTTACATTGAGTGTTTTATCAAAATGTACACACAATTCCTGAGGAACAAAAAAGCACTTCATAAAATGAAGTTCTGTTCTGTTACTAAATACTACTTAGAACAATTTAATTTGGATCATATTTTTTTGTCTATTTAATAAGTTATGACTGCACTACATTGCTCCATTGCTAAATTAAAATAAATTGATACAGATTTAAAAGGAAACGTGCTTTGTCTACTGGATTAGCAGACAATAAGAGAGAAAATATATAAAGTTAATTATTACAATGCCAGTGCTGTTCAGTTAAAGGGTAATACAACCTCAGTCCAATGCAGTCACAAATCAAGATTCAATTACATGTATCCCTCCATCTTTCCACATATATTTGCTTGAAAGGAGTTTCTTGGTGTAATGATATATGGAGCTGGCAGTATTTCTCTGCTTTCTCTCATAACATTCATGTTTCAAAGATGGCTGTCATTTCTCCTGAAATAACATCCTCAGTTCTGTCGCTACATGCGCTTTCCTTCTCTACTTACATTTTTCTTAGAATGCATTCACAATTAATTTTCCACTCATGTTTCTTTTTCACAAGTGCTATTGAACAGGCAGTATAATGGATCTCTACTGGAAGAGGTGTGACTGGGTCAAAAGAGCGTGACTCACTGCATTTCTCTTCAGGTTAGCTTAGAGTCTGAGGCCTTCTGTCATGAAGCGTTAAAATTAGCCAGGGTGCTTAACTGTTTCTTCACTTAACAATGCTGTGTTGTTGTCTTAGTAAGACAATGAACAAGTGGGAAACAGAACAACACCACCCAGGCTATGTCACTACTGTATATGTATCATGCCATCAGCATAACATAACAAATGTGCCAGTTTTCTGATAATGCTAGCAAGTATGCTGTACGAGGGATAAAATTCTCTGGGATAGCACTAGCTATACTTAGCGCTAGCTGTATGGGCACCAGGGCTACATTCCAATTCTCTACCCTTCTCTTGAAATGTGCACTTGTACACTCCCCCTAATAGATTTAAAAGGGATATGGTGAGGGATATGGTGGAAACTTACTCTAGCTATGCTTGCTCCAAACCAATGTTTTTAAATGCATGAGAGGGACTGAATGAGTGCACACTTCGGGAGATGGGTAGAGAATCGGAATGCTAGCAAGCTCTGCAGGAACAAGTGGAAGTTGGCGCGAGTGAACTCTTGGTGGATCAAGTCTGAAGGTGGCAGAGTATGGGGCATTTTTCAGCACTCCTATTGATTGTGGGGGTGCAGGTGAAGCTGCCGGTGCATCTGTGGATAAGACCTTCCAGACTGAGAGACAGAAATGGTGATGGGGTGCCACAGCCAACTCCACTCCACAATGAACACGTAAAATTCTGGAACCACACACAGCATGGACTTTGGTGACCTGCAGCATGACAATAGCGAGGTGAGTCGGGCAACTCTTTCTGTACATTCCAGGCCTGGTCACTTATTGCAAAATAAGTTGTGGTGATAGAAGTAAAGTAGAGTTTGTTTTTTAGGGTTTAAACTGGTTAATTGAAATGTGCTTCTTTTGCAGGTATAAAGAAAACACACCCCCATGTTCTCACCAACGTTAAATTAGACAGTGTTTAGGCTGGGATTCAAACACAGCGGAACAACCTGTATGCTGCAATGGACTGCAGCAATTTCTGCTTGAGCCAACATCCTCATGACCCACTGTGAATGTGTACATTGTCACAATTAAATTGTCTTTAAAAATGTAGAGCTTTGCTTAAAACTGCTAAATGAATCTCTCCCACTGCTAATTTCTAAAGTGGATACCTACTCAACTAAAGTGGAAAGTTTGGCGACAGCGGCCAATGTGACAGAGGTGCGACTCCATGACATGTAAACAACGCAAACCAAGCTAGAACGGGAAATGAATCTCATAAAAAAATATTTAAAAAAATCACTCATCATTCCCATAAATTCAATGTGCTGGCCACAAGACTTGAAACTGATGTCGAAGCGGGCAACCCAAAATCCTTCATGAGCAATCTTTTCTATGAACTGTTTGGGCAGGATAAGCTGGGGCCTCATGCCCCTGATAAACACTCCACACCACACAGGTCCTCTCTGCAATGGATATCTGTGTATGATTGTACAAATCCACAGTTTTGAAGTTAAACTGGATAAGCTCCATTCGAGACTATCCTATCACCAAACCTGAAACTGTAATATCCCATGTTTCTCAGAATCGTGGCTGAACAAGGACATGGATATACAGCTCAATGGTTTTTCTATGCATTGCCAAGACAGAAGGGCAGACTCGGTAAGACTAAGAGAGGAAGGTTGCGCGATCTCCAATGTTCAGGAAGTCTCAAGTTTTTGCTTGCCTGAATTAGTAATAGCAGCCTATCATGAGGTATTCTATTTACCAAGAAAGTTTTCGTCCATTTTTTTTGTAGTAGTCTTTTAACCACAACAAACTGATGCTGTCACTGAAATCACACTCAATGGGCTGTATAGCGCCATAAGCAAATAAGGAAAAATAATGTTCCCAAAGTAAACCGACCTATTTCTCAGGACCAGATGCTAGAATATGCATATAATTGACAGCATACGGTAGGAAACACTCTAAAGTTTCCAAAACTGTCAAAATATTGTCTGTGAGTATAACAGAACTGATAGTGCAAGCGAAACCCTGAGGAACATCCAATCAGGAAGAACTGTTGTGTTCCTATGCAGCCCTATTGGCCATTGAAAGGGATATCAACCAGATTCCTTTTTCTACGTATTCCCTAAGGTAAACGACTACATTGCGCAAGTGGCCAGCTGAGGGGGGCTCTCAGAGTGATTAGTCATTTTTCCTCTTTCTCCTACTGAAAAGCTAATTGTCCCGGTTGATATATTATCGAATAGATATTTGAAAAGCACCTTGAGGATTGATAAAAAAAAAAAAACGTTTGCCATGTTTCTGTCAATATTATGATCCAATTAGGAATTTTTTTCGCCGTTGTCGTGACCGCTATTTCCGGTGGATTTCTCAACATAAGGTAACCAACAAACTGAGGTATTTTGGGTATAAAAATAATCTTTATGGAACAAAAGGAACATTTGCTGTCTAACTGGAAGTCCGAAGATCAAAGGTAAACGGTTAATTTGATTGCTTTTCTGATTTTCGTGACCAAGCTTCCTGCTGCTAGCTGGACATAATGCTATGCTAGGCTATCGATAAACTTACAAAAACGCTTGTGTTGCTTTGGCTGTAAAGCATAATTTCAAAATCTGCGATGACAGGGTGATTAACAAAAGGCAAAAGGTTTCACTATATTTCACTTGTGATTTCAGGAATATGAATATTTTCTAGTCATATTTTTTGACCGTTGCACTATGCTAATTAGTGTAGTTGATGACAATTCTCCCAGATCCAGGATGGGTTGTTCCAAGAGGTTAAGCCGGTTATGCACGCCTGCTTTTGTGCGGGCCTGTTCCACTGTTTTTGTGGATGTGCATTTTTCTTATTTTCTCCACACTGGTTGGGTCCTGTTTTTGGGCCGTCATTTGTATGCGCCTGGTGTTTTGGCGTGAACGTTTCTGTACTGGAATAAATACGGTTGTCCTAAGCCCTCTGCGCCTGACTCCGCATCCACTACTCCTAGAAGTCCGGACAGAAGCCCGCACCACACAGAGTCTTCAGGAGCAGCGGCCACCCCCTTCCATCTATGGAGGAGCGCATCCTCCATCGTATCTTGTCAGCGATGGAACAAATGATGGAGAGAATGGACCGATGGCAGAGGAGTGGTCTCCCTACCTCTCCTCCATCTCCTCCTCCGACGTCTCAACCCACTCCTCCGGCAGCGTCAGGCCCCAGCACACTTTGTCTCGCCCCCCAAGGGAGTACGATGGAGTAGCGGCTGGGTGCCAGGGATTTTTGATCCAGCTCGAGCTATACCTGGCTACTGTTTGGCCGACTGCCTCGGGTGAAGAGAGTGTGAACATCCTCGTCTCCTGCCTGATGGGCAGAGCCCTGGAGTGGACCAACGCAGGAATAGCCACTACTCTGATAGGGACCACTACCCAGAGTTCACCTGCCATTTCTGGGCCGTGTTTGACAACCCTCCACAGGGCCGAGCAGTGAACGGCTGTTCCACCTTAGGCAGGAGATGAGGAGCGCGCAGGATTTGCGCTGGAGTTACGGACCTTTGCCACTGGGGCGGGGTGGAATGACAGGGCCCTGATGGACCACTACAGGTATAGCCTCCGGCAGGATGTCCACAGGGAGCTAGCTTGTCGATGAGCTCATAGACATGTCGAGCCGACTGGACAATCTGCTAGCTGCCCGCGGGCGTTCAGAAAGGGCCCTGTCAGTTCCACCTCCTGGCCCTCCCGCTCCCATACCTATGGAGTTAGAGGGGAGCCGCATCGAGGGGGACTGGAGGAGGAGGCTCCTCCTGCACCAGCTGTGGTCGGAGAGGACACACTTCCGACCGGTGCTGGAGGAGCTCGTCTGGAAGTCGAGAGGGCAGGCAGAACACTTCTTGGTCACCCCAGGTGAGTCAGCACCAAACTCACCCAGAGCTCCCTGTTGGTCACGTTTTTATTTTGTTCGTTTTGTTTTCTGTTTAGTGTTCTGCATCTGACAGGACAGTTTTGGTTTCGTTTTGTTATTTTTGTTTCAGTGTTCAGTTTAATAAAAGTCATGAACACTTACCACGCTGCACTTTTGTCCGATTCTTCCTCATCAGGCGACGACAACCATTACAGAATTCCTCCACCAATATATCACCGTTTCAATGCACGTTGGGCTACCAGCCGGTCCTGGCACCGTGGCATCAGAGTCAGACCGAGGCTCCTGCGGTGGAGGAGTGGGTGCAGTGCTCTAAGGAGACCTGGAGGGCCGTCCAGGAATCACTTAACTTTTTATGGCTGCAGGGGCAGTATTGAGTAGCTTGGATGAAAAGGTGCCCATTGCCAGCTCCTCAGTCTCAGTTGCTAATATATGCATAGTATTATTAGTATTGGATAGAATACAAAACTGTCAAAATATTGGCTGTGAGTATAACAGAACTGATATTGCACACGAAACCCTGAGGAAAATCAAAGCAGGAAGTGGCTTCTATTTTGAAAACTCCATGTTCCATAGCCTCCCTTTGCTCCATTTAAAGGGATATGAACCAGATTCCTTTTCCTATCGCTTCCTCAAGGTGTCAAAAGTCTTCAGACATAGTTTCAGGCTTTTATTTTGAAAAATGAGCCTGATCGACAACATCGCGTCAAGTGGTCACGTGAGTTTTGCTCGCGCAACAGAGTTTGAATAGGTATTGCTTTTCCCTCTCCTACTGTGAAAGGCATTTGCGGTTGATATATTATCGATTATATATTTTAAAAACAACCTGAGGATTGATTATAAACGTTTGACCTGTTTCTGTGGACATTATGTAAACTATTCGGAATTTGTCTGCGTTGTTGTGACCGCTCTTTCCTGTGGATTTCTGAACATAACGCAACAAACAAACTGAGGTATTTTGGATATAAAAAAATAATCTTTATGGAACAAAAGGAACATTTGTTGTGTAACTGGGAGTCTCGTGAGTGAAAACATCCGAAGATCAATGGTAAACAATTAATTTGATTGCTTTTCTGATTTTCGTGACCGATCTACCTGATGCTGTACTTAATGTTTCATTGTGCGATCGATAAACTTACACAAATGTTGGATTGCTTTCGCTGTAAAGCATAATTTCAAAATCTGACATGACAGGTGGATTAAAAAAAGGCTAAACTGTGTTTTCCTATATTGCACTTGTGATTTCATGAATATAAATATTTATAGTAATATTTATTGTATGTAGCGCTATGCTATTCAGCGGTTGTTGACGACACTTATCCCGATATCGGGATTGCAGCCATAAATTAACCTGTTATGACTGCAATCCCGATACCGGGATCGATATCACAACTACCAGTGAAAATAGAGGGCGCCAAAATTCAAACCACAGAAATCTCATAATTACAATTCCTAAATCATGTGTTTTATATGATTTTAAATCTATTTTCGTTGTTAATCCCAACAAAGTGTCCGATTTCAAATAGGCTTTTCAGCGAAAGCACTACAAACAAAGCCTCAAGTCTCCACCAACATAGGCAGGGTAGCCTAGTGGTTACAGCATTGGACAAGTAACTGAAAGGTTGCAAGTTCAAATCCCTGAGCTGACAAGTTACAAATCTGTTGTTTTGCCCCTGAACAGGCAGTTAACCCACTGTTCCTTGGCCGAAATTAAGAATTTGTTCTTAACTGATTTGCCTAGTTAAATAAAGGTAAAATACATTTTAAAAAGTCTCCACCAAACCACAATAAGCACAGCCATTTTTCAGCAAAATATAGCCTTCACAAAAACCAGAAATAAAGGTAAAATTAAACACTAACCTTGAATTATCTTCATCAGATGACACTCATAGGACTTCATGTTACACAAAACATGGATGTTTTGTTTGATAAAGTTCATATTTCTATAAAAAAATGGAGTTTACATTGGCGCGTTAGATTCACTAGTTGCAAAAGTGATTTTGCATAGCCACATCATTCAACAGAAATACTCATCAAAAATGTAGATGATAATATAGTTCTACACACGGAATTATAGATATACCTCTCCTTAATGCAACCGCTGTGTCAGATTTCAAAAAACCTTTACGGAAAAAGAAATGCATGCAATAATCTGAGACGGCGCTCAATTTAAAAATACCACAGCCACAAAGATGTCGTCTACATGATAAATATTCCCTTACCTTTGATGATCTACATCAGAAAGCGGGGACTATTCGATGCTATTGCAGTCCGCCACAGGATGTTTTTGTGCTGGTCGAGGGCAGTCAGGTCTGGAGTGAACCAATGGCTATATCTGTTCTTAGTTCTGCATTTTTTTTAATGGAGCATGCTTATCTAAAATGGTGAGGAAGTTACTTTTAAAGAATGACCAGGCATCCTCAACTGATGGGATGAGGTCAATATCCTTCCAGGATACCCGGGCCAGGTCGATTAGAACGGCCTGCTCGCAGAAGTGTTTCAGGGAGCGTTTGACAGTGATGAGGGGTGGTTGTTTGACTGCGGATCCATAGCGGATACAGGCAATGAGGCTGAGATCCTGGTTGAAGACAGCGGAGGTGTATTTGGAGGGCCAGTTGGTCAGGATGACGTCTATGAGGGTGCCCTTGTTTACAGATTTACGGTTGTACCTGGTGGGTTCCTTAATGATTTGTGTGAGATTGAGGGCATCTAGCTTAGATTGTAGGACTGCCGGGGTGTTAAGCATATCCCAGTTTAGGTCACCTAACAGAACAAACTCTGAAGCTAGATGGGGGGCGATCATTTCACAAATGGTGTCCAGGCCACAGCTGGGAGCTGAGGGGGGTCGGTAGCAGGCGGCAACAGTGAGAGACTTATTTCTGGAGAGAGTAATTTTTAAAATTAGTAGTTCGAACTGTTTGGGTATGGACCTGGAAAGTATGACATTACTTTGCAGGCTAACTCCTCCCCCTTTGGCAGTTCTATCTTGACGGAAAATGTTATAGTTGGGTATGGAAATCTCAGAATTTTTGGTGGCCTTCCTAAGCAAGGATTCAGACATGGCAAGGACATCAGGGTTAGCAGAGTGCTAAAGCAGTGAGTAAAACAAACTTAGGGAGGAGGCTTCTGATGTTGACATGCATGAAACCAAGGCTTTTTCGATCACAGAAGTCAACAAATGAGGGTGCCTGGGGACATGCAGGACCTGGGTTTACCTCCACATCACCCGCGGAACAGAGGAGTAGTAGTATGAGGGTGCAGCTAAAGGCTATCAAAACTGGTCGCCTAGAGCGTTGGGGACAAAGAATAAAAGGAGCAGATTTCTGGGCATGGTAGAATATATTTAGGGCATAATGTGCAGACAGGGGTATGGTGGGGTGCGGATAAAGCGGAGGAAGCCTGGGTGATGATAAGAGAGGTTGTATCTCTGGACATGCTGGTTGTAATGGGTGAGGTCACTGTGGGAGCAATTATTAGGAAATGGAAGACATACAAGACCACTGATAATCTCCCTCGATCTGGGGCTCCACGCAAGATCTCACCCCGTGGGGTCAAAATGATCACAAGGACGGTGAGCAAAAATCCCATAACCACACGGTGGGACCTAGTGAATGACCTGCAGAGAGCTGGGACCAAAGTAACAAAGCCTACCATCAGTAACACACTACGCCGTCAGGGACTCAAATCCTGCAGTGCCAGAAGTGTCCCCCTGCTTAAGCCAGTACATGTCCAGGCCCGTCTGAAGTTTGCTAGAGAGCATTTGGATGGTCCAGAAGAAGATTAGGAGAATGTCATATGGTCAGATGAAACCAAAATATAAAATTGGTAAAAACTCAACTCGTCGTGTTTGGAGGACAAAGAATGCATCCAAAGAACACCATGCCTACTGTGAAGCATGGGGGTGGAAACATCATGCTTTGGGGCTGTTTTTCTGCAAAGGGACCAGGACAACTGATCCTTGTAAAGGAAAGAATGAATTGGACCATGTATCGTGAGATTGAGTGAAAACCTCCTTCCATCAGCAAGGGCATTGTAGATGAAACGTGGCTGGGTCTTTCAGCATGACACTGATCCCAAACACACCGCCCGGGCAACGAAGGAGTGGCTTCGTAAGAAGCATTTCAAGGTCCTGGAGTGGCCTAACCAGTCTCCAGATCTCAACCCCATAGAACATTTTTGGAGGGAGTTGAAAGTCCATGTTGCCCAATAACAGCCCCAAAACATCACTGCTCTAGAGGAGATCTGCATGGAGGAATGGGCCAAAATACCAGCAACAGTGTGTGAAAACCTTGTGAAGACTTACAGAAAACATTTAACCTCTGTTATATACCCTTTGTTGGCAATGACAAAGTATTGAGAAACTTTTGTTAGTGACCAAATACTTATTTTCCACCATAATTCATTAAAAATCCTACAATGTGATTTTCTTTCTCATTTTTTATGTCATAGTTGAAGTGTACCTATGATGAAAATTACATTCTCGCGCATCTTTTTTTTAAGTGGGAGAACTTGCACAATTGGTGGCTGACTAAATACTTTTTGCCCCACTGTATGCCCACAAATAAGCATACACCCTTCTTACCAATGATTGACGAAGCATAACAAACAAAGGTTTGTTTTACTTTCACACACAGTGCAGTGCGCCTTGGTGCATTCTCCCACAGCAACATGAGAAATTCTAAATTACCTCACTTGTGATCTCAGCTGTCAAGCCTCTTGGGCACCTCTCCTTTTTATCTTGCAAGGAACAGGAGCATATGTCATTACAACCAGACTCATATTGTGTGCTCCTGGATCATAAGGTCAAATATCTGGACTAACTAGGAGTGGTAACTTGTAGCAGAGTGGTCATAAAATCTGATTTTAAACCTAACCCTAATGCCTAACACTAACCTTAAACTAAGACCAAAAAGACCCCCCACCCCCACTTTTTCAAATGTAATATAGCCAATTTCCCTATCCAAGGGGAAATTGCTCAGTTCTGCCTCCAGGGCAACTCATGACAATAAACATCAACCTA
This sequence comes from Oncorhynchus gorbuscha, assembly GCF_021184085.1. Taxonomy (NCBI): domain Eukaryota; kingdom Metazoa; phylum Chordata; class Actinopteri; order Salmoniformes; family Salmonidae; genus Oncorhynchus; species Oncorhynchus gorbuscha. Next base: position 35,860,014 of record NC_060193.1, on the reverse strand, counting down.
CCAGCTTGTACCTCCACTCTAGCCCTGCCGTGACCCTGTGGACTGTGGCACCTTAGGATCACCTGTCATTCAGTTAGCATTTTTCATAGACTGACTCCCTCTTCTGGGACGGCTGGAGATCACTTTCATCAGCTTACTGTGAAAGGAGTCAATCTCCTGCTCATGCAGAGGAAGAGTCTGAGGACCAGGTGAAAGTGCTTCCCTTTGTCTGTGTCGGAGATGTAGAGGGACTTGGCACATGCAAAAATCTAAAGACATTTATTAAAATGGTCAGGAATGCCTTGGATGCTGTGTTCGCACTGTCTTCTGTAATAAAATCTTTTGAGAGGGTCAATAGAGCGGTCAGTGTTTTCGGGCTGGAAACGCAAAAGGACATGTTTTTGTCATAAAATGGGATACGCTTTTCACCTTGATCTTTTTTTATTTAGATTACAACTCTCACCCAGGCATCAGGTTGGTCCTTGAAGGCTAGTTTGACAGTGTCTGCCTTAGTGTCACTGGAGCTGTCCAGGCCCATATAACCAGAGTCTGTAGCAGTCCACTGCACCAGCGGCTGGGTAAGATTACAGAACTTGTGTCAGATCATGTAGTACAAGATTTTAATTGAATACTGAAGAATTAAAGAAATGCCAAATATGTGGGGGAACATGCATTCTAAAGTTCGGAAAAGGTCTTGTTTCAGTTTCCATCCTGAGCTACTGATGTAAACACAAGGAGGGTAAAACAACCTATTGTATACACAACGTTCCTTCATACCATACTAAAAGCAACTGCAATCTGGCCAAGGTTAGTTTGTCGACAACCTATAACAAACTAAACTCCCCGCATGCGTCATGATGACAGGACTGTGTTAAATCCTTTATCATGCATTGATATGACTTATTACCCCATTTGTCATGTTCATGACAGTAAACAAATCTGTTTATTGGTTGAGTACACAGATTTGCAGACTTTATTGCAGGTGCTCCAACAGTGCAGTAATACCTAGCAATAGAAATACACAAGCACAATTCTTTTTATATATATAGGATGAGCCATGACTAGGATACAATTCATTCGGAAAGAATTCAACCCCTTGACATTTTCCACATTTTGTTAGGTTACAGCCTTATTCTTAAATTAAAATGTGTTTTTTCCTCATCAATCTACAAACAATACACCATAATGACAAACAGTTTTTTCGAATTTAAAAAATGAAATATCACATTTACATAAGTATTCAGACCTTTACTCAGTACTTTGTTGAAGCATCTTTGGCAGTGGTTACAGCCTCGAGTCGTCTTTTTTATTACTTAAAAAAAAATTTGACCCCTTTTTTCTCCCCAATTTCGTGGTATCCAATTGTTGTAGTAGCGACTATCTTGTCTCATCGCTACAACTCCCGTACGGGCTCGGGAGAGACGAAGGTTGAATGTCATGAGTCCTCCAATACACAACCCAACCAGCCATACTGCTTCTTAACACAGCGCGCATCCAACCCGGAAGCCAGCCACACCAATGTGTCGGAGGCTACACCATGCACCTGGCACTGCGCTAACCAAGGTCTCTCCAGAGATGTTCGGTCGGGTTCAAGTCTGTGGCTGGTCCAATCAAGGACATTCAGCAACTTGTCCCGAAGCCACTCCTGCGTTGTCCTGTTGGAAGGGGAACCTGTGCTCCAGTCTGAGGTCCTTATCGCTCTAGAGCAGGTTTTCATCAAGGATCTCTTTACTTTAATCCATTAATCTTTCCCTCGATCCTGACTAGTCTCCCAGTCCCTGACGCTGAAAGACTTCCCCACAGCATGATGCTTCCACCACCATGATTCACTGTAGGGATACTGCCAGAGGAACTCTGGAGCTCTGTCAGTGACCATCGAGTTCTTGGTCACCTCCCTGACCAAAGCCCTTCTCCCCGATTGCTTAGTTTGGCCTTGCGGCCAACTCCAGGAAGTGTCTTGGTGGTTCCAAACTTCTTCCATTTAAGAATGGAGGCCGCAGTATTCTTGGGGACCTTCAATACTGCAGAAATTGTTTTGTACCCTTCCACAGATCTGTTCCTCGACACAATTGTGTCTCGGAGCACTACTGATAATTCCTTCAACATCATGGCTTGGTTTTTGCTCTGACATGCAATGTCGACTGTGGGACCTTATATAGACAGGTGTATGCCTTTCCAAATAATTTCCAATCAATTGAATTTACCACAGGTGGACTCCAATCAAATTGTAGAAACATCTCAAGCATGATCAATGGAAACAGGATGCACCGGAGCTCAATTTCGAGTCTCATCGCAAAGGGACTGAATGCTTATGTAAATAAGGTATTTCTGTCTTTAAATGTTAATTAATTTGCAAAATGTTCTAAAACCTGTTTTCCCTTTTCATTATGGGGTATTTTATGTAGATTGATGGAAGTTTTTATATTTACCCATTTTTGACTAAGGTTGTAAAGTAACTGTGAAAACATTCAGGTGGTCAGAATACTTTCCAAAGACACTGTACATGTAAAGTGAATGAAAAAAGTATGTAAACATTATTAAGGTGAACAGTGTTCCGTGACTCTGGTACAGAACAGTGACTTAGGTTCAGTATAATGTAGACTTTATGATGGAGGTTGAGTAAAGTTTTTCAACCAGGCAATGGGTCACAGACCGAGCTAGATGAGAGATGTGAGACATTTGGAGGATGTTTAACCGGTGGGGGCCTTGTCGACTGGAGTATTTGTACAGACTGTTCAGGGTGAAACTGCAGATACTGTCTCACTGACTCCCTGCTGACTCTTGGCAGTGGAGAGAAACTTTGGTACGGTCTGCTGAATGAATGGAACTCAATTCAAAAATAGACAAACTCTCCATTGTTGTTTTTAGAAGAGGGAAGTTATGAAAAATGGCTGACACTTCCAATGTAGGCTACTCCCCAGAATTCAAGATTCTAATAATTTAAACAGCTTTACAATTACATGATTGATTTAGGTGAACTTGTTTTTTTTTCATATCAAAATAAAATCAACAAATTAGCCCACCATTAGGAAAACCTTTTCTATCTTGTTCGCCATTGCATGGAAGTGTGACTTTGGCATGCCTTCACTCTGAATAGTTCTGAATCCACTATGATATAAGCATATTCTCAAAGGATGAGTGATCCATTAATACAGGTACTTGGCAAAGCAAGTAGGTTATAATACATACAAAAGATGCCTAAGATGGTTCCCACTATGATTTTAGGTGTACAGACTGGTAGGAGAGAAATTGTGTTTTAATTCCTGACTAATCTTCACCCATTACAAGATAGAATGCACTTGTTTTACAAATTGTTTTTAAAAAAGTATTGCTTAAAAAAATGATGAACAAGATGTGACCATTAGAACAAAGACCATAACCAGAGAGGAAGAGGTGAAGCAAGAGAGCTGAATCCGCCTCCAAATCTGTGGTCAATGAGAGTGTCGACATTGGTCAACATAAGCTTAAATTGCTATGTGAGTCTTAATTGATTGAATAGAAGTTTCGTAATGTTTAGGTTGTTATGAATGTACTGATATAAATTGATATTGTGGCTGTTCAAATCAAATTTATTTATATAGCCCTTCGTACATCAGCTGATATCTCAAAGTGCTGTACAGAAACCCAACCTAAAACCCCAAACAGCAAGCACATGCTAGAATGTTTGCGCCTCCTCCCGCCGGCCTTCCACCTTTGCTGACATTTATTTCCATTGTTAGAGTGGTCAGTTGAGTATCTTGTCAGTATACAGATCATCTTTGCCATAACTAAATGGCACCACTCAGCTCTCTGAACAAAGACAACCACATTCAAGGTTTCTTGAGAGAGAGAAAGAGTATGTTCTTATTACCCACAGGGCCATGGAATGTGCCTCATATTTTGGTGTGTTGAAAAGGTTCTCCGATATGAGTGGAGAGGTGGACATAGAGACAGAGGAAAGAGAGAAAATAAACCAAACAGCAGGTTACTGTTCTGAAGATGGAGGACCCATAATTGGCACTGGCACACTCTTCCTGTAGCTGTTATATGCATAGGGCCTGAGTAAAATAATTCCTGTAAAGGGCCTTCTCGTAATTTTTGAGAAGTCAAACTACACACAACCAAAGACGTGAGAAAATTCCAAGACAAGTGCTTGGATAGCAGATCAGGGCCGATTCCCAAAAGCATCTTAAGGCTAAATTAATCGTTAGAACCTTCGTAAGAGAAAATCTCAGAGCCGAAAAAAACCATCATTACTAAAGTTGCACTTGAAAATGCTTGTTTCCCCTACTGCCTCAGAACACTCGTAGAACAGCTAAGTGCGTTGTTAAATACAAAGTTGCCATGTCTTGCCATGTCTTTGAAATTGAAGAGTTTCATTCCAAAACGCTATATATCCTTTTTCAGAAATGTTGGTAAATTAGCTTTATTGTTTAAAGAAATTATGAAAGACCATGAAAAATCTATTACTTTATGGTTTCATTTCAGAGATACAAATAATCATGTTTTTGCTAAATTCTATATATCTGCCTCACTCTCAGATAAATAAATAGACTGCTAGGTTTTACAGCGTCAAATTTAACAACTTAATTGTTAATAAATAACTGTACAACTTATACATTTGTGACAAATACACACACTATTGCAAAAAAAAATCGCTGAAGTTGGAGACTTATCTCCCTCACCAACTTCAAACATCTGCTATCTGAGCAGCTAACCGATCGCTGCCGCTGTACATAGTCTATCTCTAAATAGCCCACCCATTTTTACCTACCTCATCCCCATACGGTTTTTACTTATTTTACGCCTCACTAGTCCTCAACTGGCAGATTCATTAAATAGTACCCGCAAAACACCAATCTCAACGTCAACAGTGAAGAGGCGACTCCGGAATGCTGGCCTTCTAGGCAGAGTTGCAAAGAAAAAAATGACATCTCAGACTGGCCAATAAAAATAGATTAAGATGGGGAAAAGAGCACAGACACTGGACAGAGGAACTCTGCCTAGAAGGCCAGCATCCCGGAGTCGCTACTTTTAGGCTACTATCTGTAATTCTTCCTATCTGTCAAATATATGATGAGTAACAACGTTTGCAAAGATATACAATATTTGCAGCCATATGTGAAATGTTTCTAGAAGCTGATCTGTCGTCAGTAATGTGGAATTATTCTAACGCTAAGGTCAGATTTGAATGGCAAAAGCTGATCAGAGAGCAGTGCTGCCTTTCAGTCTTACAGATGTCAGATCTTAATATTACCCATTTCGTCACAGGAGGAAAATAATCCTGCAGCAGGAGGATTTGAAGAAATATTTAAATATATAATCTCTGCCAGTGGGCAGCTGGATGCGGTGTTTGGAGGCTATACAATTCAATACCGTACCTAGAGGGCTATGGTTTGTGGAAGACCGCAAATCAACCATACTAATATCATCAAGTATTCTCACAGCTTCCTACAGAAATCTTGCTTGTTTGTAGGTGACCAAATACTTATTTTCCACCATAATTTGCAAATAAATTCATTAAAAATCATACAATGTGATTTTCTGGATTTTTTTTCTCATTTTGTCTGTCATAGTTGAAGTGTACCTATGATTAAAATTACAGGCCTCTCTCACCTTTTTAAGTGGGATAACTTGCACAATTGGTGGCTGACTAAATACTTTTTTTGCCCCACTGTATGTGAGAGTGGATTCTCGGCCCTCAATATCACAAGAACTAAATACAGGCACATACTGTGTGTGGAAAATTATTTAAGACTGAGACTCTCCAAAACAACCCAATATTGCAGATATTGCACACCCTTCTCATTAACCGGTGGTGAGATATTCACAATTGTCGAACAAATAAGGTTTTATGTAAGATGGTTAAATAAAGAGCAAAATAATTGATTATTATTATATTATTAGTGCCCTTGTCCTGTAAGAGCCTTGTCACTTCTCTCGAGCCTGGTTGTAATAAACTTATATGTTTAATAAATGTATCGCATAGTGTGTGGCAGGCTTACAATGATGGCAAAAACACACTACATTTGAGGGTGCGCTAACCTTGGTGCTAGAGCGGGTACGCAGCTGGAGGGTGAATGTTTGAAGGGGTACGAGAGTATAAAAAGTTTGGGAACCACTGCCCTGGACCCACTACAATTCGCATACCGCCCCAACAGATCCACAGATGATGCAACCTTAATCGCACTCCGCACTGACCTTTCCCACCTGGACAAAAGGAATACCGATGTGAGAATGCTGTTCATTGACTCCAGCTCAGTCTTCAACACCATAGTGCACACAAAGCTCATCACTAAGCTAAGGACCCTGGGACTAAACACCTCCCTCTGTAACTGGATCCCGGACTTCCTGACGGGCCGCCCCAGGTGGTAAGAGTAGGCGACAACACGTCTGCCACAGTGATCCTCAACACTGGGGCCCCTCATGGGTGCGTGCTTAGTCCCCTCCTATACTCCCTGTTCACCCACAACTCGTGGCCAAACATGACTCCAACACCATCATTAAGTTTGCTGACGACACAACAGTGGTAGGCCTGATTACCGACGACTATGAGACAGCCTATAGGGAGGAGGTCAGAGACCTGGCAGTGTGGTGCCAGGACAACCACCTCTCCCTCAATGTGAGTAAGAAAAATGAGTTGATTGTAGACAACAGGAAAAGGCAGGCCGAACAAGCCCCCATTAACATTGACGGGGCTGCAGTTTGAGCAGGTTGAGAGTTTCAAGTTACTTGGTGACAACCTCAACAACAAACTATCATGGTCCAAACACACCAAGACAGTCGTGAAGAGGGTACACCACACCTTTTTTCCCTCAGGAGACTGAAAAGATTAGGCATGGGTCCCCAGATCTTCAAAAAGTTCTACAGCTGCACCATCGAGAGCATCACCGTCTGGTATGGCAACTGCTCGGAATTTGACCGTAAGGCACTACAGAGGGTAAAGCTTATGGCCCATTACATCACTGGGGCTAAGCTTCCTGCCATCCAGGACCTATATACTAGGCATGTCAAAGGAAAGTCCAAAAAATTGTCAAAGACTCCAGTCACCAAAGTCATAGATTGTTCTCTCTGCTACCGTATGGCAAGCGGTACCAGAGTGCCAAGTCTAGGATCAAAAAGCTCCTTAACATCTTTTTACCCCCATGCCATAAGACTTCTGAACAATGGCTACCTGGACTATTTACATTACAAACTGTAATTCAAATATATTTTTTATTTGGATTTCATGTAATGGACATACACAAAATAGTCCAAATTGGTGAAATGAAAAAAATTACTTGTTTCAAAATATTTCAAAATATTATTTTTTTAAACGGAAAAGTGGTGTGCATATGTATTCACCACCTTTGCTATGAAGGCCCTAAATAAGATCTGGTGAAACCAATTACTGTCAGAAGTCACGTAATTAGTTCAATAAAGTCCACCAGTGTGCAATCTGTCACATGATCTTAATATACATACATCTGTTCTGAAAGGCCCCCAAGTCTGCAACACCACTAAGCAAGGGGCACCACCAAGCAAGCGGCACCATGAAGACCAAGGAGTTCGCCAGACAGGTCAGGGAAGTGCCCTTTGCTTAGTGTCAGGGTTGGGTTATAAAAAAATCAGAAACTTTGAACATCCCACGGAGCACCATTAAATCCATTATTAAAAAATTGAAAGAATATGGCACCGCAACAAACCTGTCAAGAGAGGGTTGCCCACCAGAAGTCAGGGACCAGGCAAGGAGGGCATTAATCAGAGAGGCAACAAAGAGACCAAAGATAACCCTGAAGGAACTGCAAAGCTCCACAGCAGAGAATGGAGAATCTGTACATAGGACCACTTTAAGCCGTACACCAAGCCACAGAGCTTGGCTTTACGGAAGAGTGTCCAGGAAAAAGCCATTGCTTAAAGAAAAATAAGCAAACACGTTTGGTGTTCGCCAAAAGGTATGTGGGAGACACCCCAAACATATGGAAGGTATCTATGTCTGGCGCAAACCCAACATCTCTCATCACCCCGAGAACCACCACCTCATGGTGATGCAGCATCATGCTGTGGGGATGTTTTTCGTTGGCAGGGACTGGGAAACTGGTCAGAATTTAAGGCATGGTGGATGGCGCTAAATTCAGCGAAATTCTTGAGGGAAACCTGTTTCAGTCTTCCAGAGATTTGAGACTAGGACCGTGGTTCACCTTCGAGCAGGACAATGACCCTAAGTATACTGCTAAAGCAACACTCAAGTGGTTTTAGGGGAAACATTTAAATGTCTAGGAATGGCAGGGTCAAAGACCAGAGATAAATCCAATTGAGAATCTGTGGTATGACTTAAAGACTGCTGTACACCAGTGGAACCCATTCAACTTGAAGGAGCTGGAGCAGTTTTTCCTTGGAGAATTGGAAAACATCCCAGTGGCTAGATGTGCCAAGCTTATAGAGATATACCCCTATTGCATCTGTAATTGCTGCTACAAAAGGTGGCTCTACAAAGTATTGCCTGGGGGGGGATTAGAGCGATGGATTAGTAACCGAAAGGTTGCAAGATTGAATCCCCGAGCTGACAAGGTAAAAATCTGTCATTCTGCCCCTGAACAAGGCAGTTGACCCACTGTTCCTAGGCCGTCATTGAAAATAAGAATTTGTTCTTTAACTGACATGCCTAGTTAAATAACGGGAAAATAAAAACAAGTAAAATAAAATAAAATAGTTATGCACGCTCAAGTTTCATTCTTATTTCTTGTTTGTTTCACAATAAAACATATTTTGCATCTTCAAAGTGGTAGGCATGTGGTGTAAATCAAATAATAACCCCCCACCCCAAAAAATCCATTTTAATTCCAGGTTGTAAGGCAACAAAATAGGAAAAATGCCAAGGGTGAATACTTTCGCAAGCCACTGTACATGTACAAATGATCTAGACTAAACTGTACCCCCAGTATATAGCCTCGTTATTGTTATTTTATTGTGTTACATGGTCCTTTTTTAATGTTTATTTGGTACATATTTTCTTCACCAACAATGGAGTTCAAGGATTTGTAAATAAGCATTTCACGGTATTTTATTCAGCGCATGTGACAAATAAAATTTGATTTGAGGTAAGCTTGCATGCATGATATCATACAAGCTATGATTTATTGAGAGAAAAAAGCTTATTTAACTTATTTAACTCACTTTTAAGGATGATTAATAGCCAGAATAGTGGTGTTGCACTTGTGAAGCTTATTGTTCCATTGGAGCTGCAGTTTTTGTCTAATGAGTAGGCTTGGATTGTGATGAATTCCTACTATAGTTCATAAACTATCACACCCGTGTATACAGTGCATTTGGAAAGTATTTAAACCCCTTGACTTTTTCCACATTTTGTTACGTACAGAATTAGTCTGAAATGGATTAAATAAATAAAAATCCTCATCAATCTACGGACAATACCCCATAATGACAAAGTGAAAGTTAAAAAAAACGATACCTTACATAACTAACAGTCTATGTGCTATGTGACCCAATGTTACCATTGGTCAACCTTGAGAGGTTTCTACAACTTGATTGGAGTCCACCTGTGGTAAATTCAATTGATTGGACATGATTTGGAATGTCACAGCATAAACCAAGCTATGAGGTCGAAGGAATTGTCTGTATAGCTCTGAGACAGGATTGTGTCGAGGCACAGGTCTGGGGAAGGCTACCAAAACATTTCTGCAGCGTTGAAGGGGTCCAAGAACACAGTGGAGTCCATAATTCTTAAATGGATGAAGTTTGGAACAACAACCAAGACTCTTCCTAGAGCTGGCTGCCCAGCCAAACTGAGCAATCGGAGAAGAAGGGCCTTGGTTAGGGAGGTGACCAACAACCTGATGGTCACTCTGACAGAGCTCTAGAGTTCTTCTGTGGAGATTGGAGAACCTTCCAGAATGACAACCATCTTTTCAGCACTCCACCAATTAGGCCTTTATGGTAGAGTGGCCAGACGAAAGCCACTCAACAATAAAAGGCACATGACAGCCAGCTTTGAATTTGCCAATAGGCACCTAAAGTTCTATGGTCTGATTCTATGGTCTGATGAAACCAAGATTGAAGTTTCTGGTCTGAATGCCAAGCTTCACGTCTCGAGGTAACCTGGCACGATCCATATAGTGAAGCATGGTGGTGGCAGTATCATGCTGTGGGATGTTTTTCAGTGACCGGGACTACGAGACCAGTCAGGGTTGAGGAAAAGATGAAAAGAGCAAAGTAAAGAGAGATTCTTGATGAAAACCTGCTCCAGAGCACTCAGGACCTCAGCCTAAGGTGTGGGTTCACCTTCCAACAGGACAAGGACTCTAAGCACACAGCCAAGACAACACAGGAGTGGCTTCCGGACAAGTCTCTGAATATCCTTTAGTGGCCCAGCCAGAGCCCGGAATTGAACCTGATCGAACATCTCTGGAGAGACCTGAAAATAGCTGTGCAGCGACACTCCCCGTACAACCTGACAGACCTTGAGAGGATCTGCAGAGAAGAAAAGGGAGAAACTTCCCAAATACAGGTGTGCCAAGCTTGTAGCGTCATACCCAAGAAGACTCGAGGCTGTAATTGCTGCCAAAGGCGTTTCAACAAAGTACTGAGTAAAGGGTCAGAATAAGCCAAGGGCGATTTATCTATTTGACAAGCATTTCGTACAATAGAAATAAAGTACTTCCTTGTTTATCACGCATACCAGACACTTTGAATGTTGGTGTAGCCTACTGACTTATTTTATTAGTTTCCTATTTATGTTATACAAAAGTGTCTGGTATGGTCATTTCTTATGAACATTGGGGGTAAAATAACCCTGTTCTGTCCATATTGGAAATGTGTAACTAATTCAAACCCATGTCAAGTCAGTAGGTCTATATGTGCGTACTGAATGCAGTCACCCTAACCGCTAGACCACCCCAGACAACTGTTGAACTACATTTTGAGTTCATTCATAACCTTCGGATACACTAGAAACTTGTTTGTCATAGATTAGTGGAGACCTATATCTTGTCTTGATTGTATTTTATTTCACCTTTTATTTAACTAGTCATTTAAGAACAAATTCTTATTTACAATGACGGCCTGCACCCGCCAAACCTGGACGACGTTTGACCCTATGGGACTCCCAATCACAGCCGTTTGTGATTCAGCCTTGATGCATCAGGAACATTCTCTATGGCAAAATAGTGATCGAGTTAAGATCTAACATCTGTATCAGTATCGACACATGCCTCAACAACCCACTTAGCAATGGTTCTCTCTGCGTAGTGTTTTGGGGAACACCGTTGTGTTGGAAAGATAAACACAAAACACTCAGAAGCCCAAGTTCCATTGCTAACATGAAACCGGGCACAGTATAATAAAATTGGGGTTTAAACGCACAGGACAACAACTGTCCATCACTGGCAAATCCCTAGGCCAAACACATTATAGCAAAACAATAAAAACATCGAAGCTTACTGTATGTACAGTAGTTTTCCCACTGACTTTATGTACCAGTTCAGTTTTATATGCTCGTCTCATTTCTGTAGACATAGTGATGCATGTTAAAATGTCTCATTGAATTGTCTCACAATAACTTCACTCTTACAACTATTTTCCCCTTAGACTTTAAGAGGTGAGTGGGGCTCTAAGTTCAGGGAATGTTTTGTCCAGATCACTGAGCTCTTATTTGACCCTGGGTTCACAGTTGACTTGAGCTGTCTGCCTAAACACCAGGGTGCCAAGAGTTTAAATTAGATTTTCTCCTAGAGGTCACGGCATCAGGAGCACAGACCTACTGGTTTTTTACACCATGCATGGCTACATAAGGCATGAAGTAAACAAAATGCACTCCAACAGTTACGAAACTAGGCCAAAATTACTGTTAGTGTTGTCATTGGTAAGTCGTTGTTACAGTATTAGCATTGGTCATTTGGAAAAGCACAGTGGGTAGCCTAGAGTTAAATAGTTTAATTAAACTTTATTTAGTCATCTCAGTAAGTTTGAATTTATTGTATTCCACACAAAAGGAGCAAGATCATCCCAGTCCTGGCATGTGTCCCTCCTGTGCCTTCCCAGCGGTTCCTATTTCAAAGGGGGGTGGGGTCTACACTTGCACTGTCATTGCCTGTATTTTAATACCTGCATGAGCCTCCACTCCTTCATTCCATGACAGAATACCAGTTGAGACGAGGCAAAAACCTCACAGGAACACTCAATCCTCCCAGCTTGGTGACTTGAATCTTGGATACCTTTGCTTTTACTTGGACTTTTTGTGAGTCACAACAGGCATTTTGTGTGTTTTAAAAAGTTGCATTTACAGCAGTAGCTTACCTGTTCCATTCCAACGGCCAAGGTTCCGTCCTACCCAGCATCATTCCCAGGAGAGTGAGCGAATCCCAGGGTGGGTACAGGTGAGTAGGGTCCATGGAATTCTGCAACGATGCTGAAAATGTAATGGAGAGAGCATGTTTTTTTTCAGCATTCACTGACTGCATATCTATAGACCAGTGTCAGTGTGTTTTGTTTTGCTACTCTATATAGGCAAATAAATATTTTGGTCAAACAGGCAACATGACCCAGGAAGGAAATGTCTGTCTTACCCTTCATTAGCGGCACTATGGGATTGTCATTTCTGATGTTACCATCATAGGTATAATAAGAGTTGCCAATATGAAGTCTATCCCTGAGGTGTCGCTAATTTATATACACCTATACTGCTCAGTCATATCAAAGCTATGTATGCACTACTGTGCAGTCACGGTAGTCTACACTTGAAGATAAAAAATGATTTGTAGAAAAACTATTGCAAATATTTACAACTTATGTTGTTAGTATTAGTGTTAGGCAAATACATTACTGTAGTAGAAATTGCAGCAGCAGTTGCTGGTAGCCTATCGGTTTGTGCTGGACTAGGTAATGATTATCTTTAAAGAGATCATTGGGATAGGATGGAATTAGTCAAATCTATATTTGCCAATCTGTGCTTATTAGGCTAATGGTTTGATAAAATGATATTATTAAATTGCAGTTTAAAAAGTATACATTAAACAAAACTTGGCTTACACTATCATTTAGTACAATTCATTATTTAGAAACTATCATCAAACAGGATAATATCCAACAAACCCACATATCCCAGTGAATTTGTGTATAATGAGAATTGCGGTTAGTTTAAAAAACAACAAGTGATTCTATACGACCTGGTTATCAGTGCAACATTGTGTATTGTAGAGTGAGTATATTGAGGGTGCTAACTGCCGGTATGTGTGGGTGCACAGTGACTGCCTGGAGAAGAAGAGGCAGGAGAAACTGCTAACAGTAGCAAAGTCCACATCTGCTTCCAATCGAGAAGGAACAAGAAGCTGCTGTGTCTTAATCTGAATATGTGCTCAAGCTGTCACTCAACTCCCTTCCAGCCACAGAGCCAGCCACAACTGTCTATTCTCTTCACTCACTATGAATGTGTAGCTCACTCTCCCTTCCTCCCTCTCTCCCCCTTCCTCTCCCACCTCTGTCTCCCCTCTTGTAGAATTTACTTAATTAACTTGGTGGAACTTGATGTGCACCAGATTCATTCATGTAGAAATTAATTGACCAAATTTTGTCTTGTCTTTTTTGGGGGGTAGAACTCATTAGAATAATACCAAGCATATTTCGCAACCTTACCTTAACAACTGCTGGCTTAGGAACTGGAGGAGAAGCTCATCGGTGAGAAAAAAGCCACACAGGAAAAATAGTTGTATTACTATATTTATATACTATACTATTCACTGGTGTTTTTGCAAAAAAACATTACAATGAACACTGTGGTATTTCCTGTTGTGTTTTTGCTGATATGACTGTAGTGTTTTTGCAGACATTAGTGTAGCATACTGTAGTCTGTTTATTTTATTCTTTTATTATCCTTTTTTATGATCGTTTTGGGGCTTTCTCCTTGAAGAAACCTACCGGACAAATACTAAAATAGCAAATTTTCCATAACCTGTAAGTAGGTAGGACTGGGGAATGAATAGCTAGGTTCAGTTCTTCTGCTCTTTTCTTTAACCTGTAGGGAACAAAATATATAGTCACAAATATGAAGGAGGGGAAAGGGCATATGCAAATTGTATAGTATTCTACAGTATACTACAACATTCTATAGTTAGCACTACACAATCAAGGGATAATACAATATATTTAAATATATATATATGTATATTTAAAAATATATAGTAAGCACTACATGATTGAGGGATACTACAATGTGTAGTATAGTATTCTACAGTATGCTACAAAATGATATAGTAAGCTCTGCACACGATCGAGGGATAGAAAAGTGTGTAATATAGTATTCTACAGTATACTACAAAATTCTATAATACGTACTACACATGATCGAGATATACTAAAGAGTATAGCATACTACAGTTTACTACTATAGAATGCTATAGTAAGCACCATAGTATTTTTTTTGTAAACAGGGGTATTTTGTTATGTGGGGCAGATGGGAGCATAAAGCTCCCTACTGAAATCTTCACTATACCATCCATTGTTAATGTCAAGATCTTGGAAATGAGCAGACCAAGGCGCAGCATGAGAATAGTTTGTTTAAGTGAAACTAACAAAATAACAAAACTTGCAAAGACCGTGAGGACGTAGTGCCCAAACACTACGTCTACCAGCTGCCTCTAATTGGGAACCACACAAACCACCAACCTAGAAATCTATAAACTAGATAACCCCCCCCCCGCTCTGACCTAAACACCATAGAGAACCGAGGGCTGTCTATGGTCAGGGCGTGACAGTTAACTGGAAATAAATCTTTTGAATGTAAAGAAGTGTTTCATTTAGTAGCTAGGACGAACACAACTCAAAGAGTGAGAACTGACACAATGAATTAAATTGGGAGGTACTTGAGTTTAAACATGATTACCTGAAAACATTTTTGTCAATCTGACATAGTAATTCATAGTTATTATTTCTCAATTCAATAGGTGACTCTGGGATGATGTCCTTCTAGGCAGAGTTGCAAAGAAAAAGCCATCTCTCAGACTGACTGATAAAAATAAAAGATCAAGATGGGACACAGACACTGGACATAGTAGCTCATCCTGAAGGCCAGCATCTTCATTGTTGACGTTGAGACTGGTATTATGCGGGTACTATTTCATGAAGCTGCCAGTTGAGGACTAGACACTCTAATGTACTTGTCCTTTTGCTCAGTTGTAATGTACTTGTCTTCTTGGGCCTCCCACTCCTCTTTATATTCTGGTTAGAGTCAGTTTGCACTGTTGTGTGAAGGGAGTAGTACACAGCGTTGTACCAGATCTTCAGTTTCTTGGCAATTTCTTAGAACAAGAATAGACTGACGAGTTTCAGAAGAAAGTTCTTTATTTCTGGCCATTTTGAGCCAGTAATCGAAACCACAAATGCTGATGTTCCAGATACTCAACTAGTCTAAAGAAGGCAAGTTTTATTGCTTCTTTAATTAGAGCACAACAGTTTTCAGCTGTGCTAACAATTGCAAAAGGGTTTTGTAATGATCAATTAGCCTTTTAAAATTATAAACTTGGATTTTCTAACACAACATGCCATTGGAACACAGCAGTGACGGTTGCTGATAATGGGCCTTTGTACACCTATGTAGATAATCCATTAAAAATATGCCGTTTCCAGCTACAATAGTCATTTACAACATTAACAATGTCTAGACTGTATTTCTGTTCAATTTTCTGTTATTTTATTAAATAAGGCAAAAAAATGGCTTTTGTTTTTAAAACAAAGGCATTTCTAAGTGACCCCAAACCTTTGAATGGTAGTATATATATATATTTTTCTAAATGGGAATCACATTCTTATCAATAGGCCATAATGGATTTTGGCCCAATAGGCCTGGCATATTGCCACGTTCAAGGAGCTTTCCGTTTTGAATGGCTTATTTTGCCTAAAAACCTTTAGGACTACCTATATAAAAAAAAACTGCATCTCTGCCCAGCCTGGCAAAAGTGACCAAAGGGATGTTAAGCATCCCCAGTGGCTCTGCAAGTGTGGATGATATTCTCCGCTGCTGGCCTGCTCTCCTGCTCTCCAATCACCATAGCATGAGCCTGAAGACACAGACTGGCCAAACTCGTGTTTTAAAAATTAATTCAAAGGGACTAATAAGTCATTTTTTGTTTAATTTGTATTCAATTCTATGTACGTCACAGCCTATATGTGCAATTTATAGACTATAGTGATTTAATACAAATAAATGTTTAAATGCTGAGCACTTTCCAAAAGGATTTCCAACAGCAGAACTCCGATCACATACTCTGGTAGTGGGGCACACTGAAGCTTCTTTGTACCTGCACACAGACACATGCACAGGGTTACGGCAGGAGGCTTCTAAAACACACATCTAGAGTTATTTCTGCACTGAGTCTGGGAGGAGAACAAGTGAGCCTGATCAAGTCCACAATGCATAAGGCTTTCTCTGAGCAGAATCTGGGCTCTTTGCGAGGTCCTGATCTATCTTTGTCATCACACTTAGTTCTGTCTGTATCCCTCTTTTCTTCTTTCCATCGCTCTCTTGTTATCTATGAAATTAGTCTGTGGGATTTCACATACGTTTTCATATCAGAAGGATTCATGGCTCATGTCAATTGGCATCGGTTTAATGGTTCACTAAAACTTTTCTGCCAAGTAGGCATAGCACACTCCACAGTTGTTTTTTGATGTGGTATCTTTCTACTCTCTCTGAGGAAGTTGCTTCCATTGGGCATTCACAAATTGACCAAAATGAGGCTAATGAATTACAACAAGCACTTTTTCAAGGTACAGCTATCTAAGTGATAACGATAAACCTCACCAGGACCCCTCTCTCAGGACCCAAGAAAATAAGTGGTTTTTGTAATGTCCATTTCGTATAAACATGTCCCAGACATTGCTCTTTTCCAGTGATTACTCTTGTGCTGCGTTTGAATCCCTTGCATGTGGTGATTTGAAGGTGCAGCTGTCTGTTAGGATAGGACTGACTCCTGTATACCTCCGCCATCTTTGTGGCGTCAAGAGTTTTTATGGCAGAGCTGGGCAGGAATGTGCTGGTGGTAAAGTACCCATGGATGTCTCTGACGTGTTTTGTTTTGTATTCTCTCATTGCAGTGCAGTGTGAAGCCTGCCTAAACCCAGACCAGCTCCGACAGGTCCAGCTCCCAGCCCAGCACCCTAAACATGAGACAGCTGTGTGTCTGTGTATCTGTTCTGCTAGTCTTGGCCACCCTGGCTGTGGCTAGGCCAAAAGCAGGTTAGCCTAATCCAACAGTGAAGTAATAAAATGACCATGAATGCATTGCAGTTCGGCACACATTCAATTGCTTCTTACCTCATAATGTTGTGTCAGATTCAATTAGAATGAGATCTGGCTTTGCAAGGAAGTTAATGAAATTCAAACAAAATTACTGTTTACTTGTATAGATTACTTCTACTTGCCGTAGATAATTACTTCTACTTGCCGTAGATAATTTCATATTCATGCAGCTTGTGATGAATTTGCAGCTGATTTTCAACTAAATTCCAATCCAGCACCGGAGCAGAAGTGCAAGTCTGGCCCAGTGGACCTGGTGTTCATTATTGACAGCTCTCGCAGTGTGCGACCCCACGAGTTTGAGACCATGCGCAAATTCATGATCGACATCATCCACACCCTGGACGTGGGATCGAACGCTACCCGGGTGGGCCTGGTACAGTACTCCAGCCAGGTCCACAACCTCTTTTCTAATTCTCAATTTATCTGTGTTTTTACACCGTAGTGAAGGACTACGCTTGAAGAGGGAAGATAGTTCTTGGCATGTATTTCTTATCTTGTCTTCCATTTCCAATCGTAGTTATTGTAACTCCACAAAGTCTAGAGAACTATCACCAAAGGCTAAAAGCTTTTGCGATGCACATGTATTTTTTCCTAGGGTTGAATTAACTGAAAAGTTTTTTTCACTGTTAAAGACTCAGTTGTACCTAAATATAGATAGTTAGACAAGCAAAACCTGCAGATGAAGAGGTGATTGATGCTTTGTATGCTTCTATGACTCTAGGTTCAAAACGAATTCTCTCTCAAGACCCACGCAAAGCTGCAGGGCATGGTGAAAGGCATCAATGAGATCATCCCCTTGGCACAGGGCACCATGACGGGCCTGGCCATCAAGTACGTCATGAACCATGCCTTCACGGCAGCTGAGGGTGACAGACCCAAGGTGCCCAATGTAGCTGTCATTGTAACGGATGGACGGCCCCAGGACCGTGTGGCGGAAGTGGCGGCCGAGGCTCGGGACAAGGGCATCGAGATCTACACAGTAGGGGTGGCCCGGGCGGATATGACCTCACTGCGCGCCATGGCATCGCCACCCTTCGAGGATCATGTCTTCCTGGTGGAGTCCTTTGACCTGATCCACCAGTTTGGCCTGCAGTTCCAGGACAAGCTCTGCGGTGGGTTGGGTTGATATGTAATATTATTGAATTATCATCAAACGTGTGTACAGCAATATGCGTGATGTAAGCAATTATCAAGATTACCACTCAGTTTCAATCAAATTGAGGAAATCACACTTTACAGTTGCTGAAGTGTCAAGGTCATCAGTGTTCACAAAGGTATGTATTCGTACCTGAGACTTAAAGCTTGTAAAACGTTTATCCGTTAATTTGTCCTCATAAACTCAACTCATTTTCAGCTCTCGGTATAAGTTACATCCTTGGCAGCACAATAACAAGCATTTAATTCTAATTCTAGCTTTTGGGAACTTGATCATCTTCCAAAACAGTTTGAGCAAATCCTTGATATTTCCTAATGTCAATGATATGAGAGTGATTGAAGGTAGATTTCTTTGCTCACCTGCTGGGGTTCCAGGGATGGATCTATGCCTGGAGTCTGACCATGGCTGCGAGCACCTCTGTGAGAGTTCCCCTGGCTCTTTCCACTGCCTGTGTCGGCCAGGGTACACTCTCAACAAGGATTCCAAGACCTGCATAGGTAGGCTGTCCATTGGGCTAGACATGAGACAACTTAATACTTTTTTAAAATTAATGAACGATATATAATGTCAGTCAAGTGAATGCATAACTGTAGTGTATTCATTTTCATCACTTGAATTTAATTTCATCACTTGAATTTAACAGTAACTGGGCCTGGTTCTTGTATATGCCAATGGGAAATGTGTACGAAAGTTTTAATTGTGAGCATGTAGCCATTCAATATGCATTGTGGAAGTTCAGCTTTACAGCGTCATTGAAATTTAAAGGCAATGTTCTAGCTTAAGTGGGGACTGAATTCACGGTAAGCGCTGCATATGTCATCTCAAATGGAAATTATCTTCACATTTTTATCACAGAATCTGAAACGATTCAGATTGAATAGAGCCCTAGGTCAAGTTAGGATTCAGCAGTTACTGATTTACCATCAACTGTGATTTTTGTCTCTTTGTATGATACAGCCATAGATCTGTGTGCTGAGGGAAAGCATGACTGTGAGCAGAGCTGTATCCCCTCCCCTGGAGCCTTCACCTGCGGCTGCAACGTTGGCTACACCCTCAACAACGACAAGAAGACCTGCACAAGTTAGTGAGGCCATCATAGCATAATCCATCCAAACCCATAGACCAGTGGTCACCAACCTTGTTGTTCTTCTCAGACCATTTAGACATTATTTTCCAAATATTTAGGTATATACCTAAATCATATGTTTTATTACTTCCGAGGCACAGCTGAGTGAGCATAATAATTAATTTATAGGAACACATTGCTATACTCATTTATTGCAGCTGCAGCGCTGGTTTTAGCCAGAATGTAATTATTTATTTTTAGATTTTATTTATTATTATTATCATTTTTTCTCTCACAAAAGTAGTGCACTGGGCTATTAATAGTCCTGTATTAGCAGACCGATATAACGTCTGCAGTATGGGCAAAAGTATTTTCCCAGCATTGTGAAACACTGAATTTGGCCTTGCTGCTATTAGCCCATAGAAACACTTTGAATAACAGCTTCTTACATGGATAAACAGACAGTCCCCCCAAAAGTCTAAACGAAGTTTATTCTGAAGTGTCATGAAACTTTTTTTTTGTATGTATTTAACCTATTATTTTAGGCTCTAAACTATATCTCCATATATATGCTTCTGTATATTTTAAAACTGGTACATTCAGACTAGTTATGTGAGGCTTGTGGGTGTCCTAGAGCAAAACAACCAACATGTACGTGTTCGTGAGAGACTCACCTTTCCACCATATTAGTGTGTAGCCCAAACAGTTCGGACGCTACAGAGGCTTTCGTGAGAAGACTGATTTTCTGGATGTCTCGTGGTCTGACAAACACTGCTCTAGCTCTGACACCTTTCATCACAGTTGCGGATGCAGTGGAATGAGATGCAGCCCATGCAAAATATCAGATACTGTATCTCTAGCTAAAACTGACAGATTTTTATGGGGATTTTTTATGATGCTAATTAGATTTCCACGGGGACATCGACTTCAGGGAATTTTAAACATTAACTTACTCAGAAAAACAGCAGCTCTTTGCTGTATTCGTTGTGTCTTTCTATGCTCAACTTCATTTGATGCTTCTTTTTACAGTCTATGGCTCAAGGAAACTGTGCAGACACAGTGATCTGATCTGATTGGCCAGCGGTAGGCCTATAAGTGCACTTGATTTGCTCTCAGGGCCTGCCGGGTAGTCGGAGTTCTACCTTCAGACACATGAAATGGTGAAAAATGGGAACACTTTGCCATTCCCGTGCTAGGGCTGCTGAATCAAGTGCACCTTGCTATAAGACTCTAAATTGAGCTCAGATGCATCCTGTTTCTACTGATCATCCATGAGATGCTTCTTCAACTTCATTGGATTCCACCTGTGGTAAATTCATTTGATTGTTCATGATTTGGAAAGGCACACACCTGTCTATATGTGACCAACCAATTCAAAACGGTCTTATGTAGAAAAAATGTAAATATGTTTTCTATATTGGATAAAATGGTATACCATACACTACAGTTGAGGAACAACAGGAAAGTGATTTTGCTTTGAATACTTGTAAAGCTTACTTTTGAGAAAATGGACTTAGAATATTTTGGTACTACTTCTGGAGAACCCTCCTTTGTCTACACTCATCCAGCATCATTCACACCCTCTTAAGCTTTAGCCACACCAATCTCTTTAAATTAAATCAAAACTAATTTGATTTGTCACATGTGCCAAATACAACAGGTGTGGTGACCTTACAGTGAAATGCTTACTTACAAGCCCTTAAGCCCTTAACCAAAAGTAAAAACTTTTTTTTAAATATATAGATTATAAAAAATGATTAAGGAGTAACAATAAAATAATTGTAGCGAGACTATATAAAGGGGGTACCGGTACTGAGTCAATGTGCTGGGGCACCGGTTAATCTAGGTAATTGAGGTAATATGTACTTGAAGGTAGAGGTAAAGTGACTATGCATGGATAATAAACAGAGAGTAGCAGCAGCGTAAAAATGGGGGTGGTCCGGGGAGCCATTTGATTAGCTGTTCGGGAGTCTTATGGCTTGGGGGTAGAAGCTTTTAAGAAACCTTTTGGACCTAGTCTTGGCACTCCGGTACCTCTAGCAGAGAGAACAGTCTATGACTAGGGTGGCTGGAATCTTCGGCAATCGTTTGGTATAGAGGTCCTGGATGGCAGGAAGTTTGGCCCCAGTGATGTACTGGGTCACAAGCACTATCATCTGTAGTGCTTTGCAGTCGGTGGCAGAGTAGTTGCAATACCAGGTGGTGATGGAACGAGTCAGGATGCTCTTGATGTTGCAGATGTATAACTTTTTGAGGATCTGAGGACTGTTGTGGGAATATCTAATCAAATGGAAGAGAGGCTTCTGATTCTTTCAAACAACACTTTATTATGAGATTTGTACAAATGGAAATTCAACTACCCACTCAGCAGTGATAGTTGAAAAGATCAACGAACAGTGCCGGTTCAATGCTTTTATAGAGAAAATACATACAACCCCTTTCTGTATACGTGGCAGTCAGCTGATAGTGTCTAAAAGGTCATTCGTTGTCTGTCTAAAGTTAAGATAGCACAAGTTTGATAGCCGAGGGCTCAACCGTTTAACTGCATTCACAACAACAAACACTATATTGTACTCCCTTCTGCAAGGTTCCATACATGTGACTTTCTGTAGATAGTAAACCCATGGGATTTGCACCCAAATGTCTCATGACTAAGTCACACCAATCCAAGTTTGAATCAGGTTAGAAAAAACACTAGCATATAACAAGAGACTATTCTTTAAGCAGTAGAACACAGGATAGCATTGTGACTAATTATGTAATTTTCCATGACAGGACCCATGCCAAATCTTTTCAGTCTTCTGAGGGGGAATAGGCATTGTCGTACCCTCATCACAACTGTCTTGGTGTGTTTGGACCATGATAGTTTGTTGGTGATGTGGACACCAAGGACCTTGAAGCTATCAACCTGCTCCACTACAGCCCTGTCGATGAGAATGGGGGCGGGCTCGGTCCTCCTTTTCCTGTAGTCCACAATCATCTATTTTATCTTGATCACATTGAGGGAGAGTATGTTATCCTGGCACCACACTGCCAGGTCTATGACCTCCACCCTATAGGCTGTCTCATTGATGTCGGTGATCGGGTCTACCACTGTTGTGTCATCGGCAAACTTAATGATGGTGTTGGAGTCGTGCTTGGCCATACAGTCATGTGTGAACAGGGAATACAGGAGGGGATTGAGCACACACATCTGAGGGGCCCCAGTGTTGAGGATCAGCGTGGCAGATGTGTTGTTACCTAACCTTACCACCTGGGGTCGGCCCGTCAGGAAGTCCAGGATCCAGTTGTAGAGGGAGGTGTTTAGTCCGAGGGTCCTTAGCTTAGTCATGAGCTTTGAGGGCTTTATGGTGTTGAACGCTGAGCTGTAGTCAATGAATAGTATTCTCGCGTAGGTGTTCCTTTTGTCCAGATGGGAAAGTGTAGTGTGGAGTGCAATAGAGATTGCATCATCTGTGGATCTTTTGGGGCGGTATGTAAATTGGAGTGGGTCTAGGGTTTCTGGGATAATGGTGTTGATGTGAACCATGACCAGCCTCTCATAGCATTACATGTCTTGAAACCGGTCGGTATTTTCAGACTCAGTCAGGGACAGGTTGAAAATGTCAATGAAGACACTTGCCAGTTGGTCAGCGCATGCTCAGAGTACATGTCCTGGTAATCCATCTGGCCCTACAGCGTTGTGAATATTTTCCTGTTTAAAGGTCTTACTCATATCGGCTACGGAGAGAGTGATCACACAGTCGTCCGGAACAGTTGATGCTCTCATGCATGCTTCAGTGTTGTTTGGCTCGAAGTGAGCATATAAGTTATTTAGCTCATCTGGTAGGCTTGTGTCACTGGGCAGTTCCCTCTGTGCTTCCCTTTGTAGTCTGTAATAGTTTGCAGGCCCTGCCACATCCAACGAGCTTCATAGCTGGTGTAGTACTATTTAATCTTAGTCCTGTGTTGAAGCTTTACCTGTTTGATGGTTTGTCAGAGGGCATAGCGGGATTTCCTATAAGCGTTCGGGTTAGAGTCCCGCTCCTTGAAAGCAGCAGCTCTGCCCTTTAGTTCAGTGCTGATGTTGCCTGTCATCCATGGCTTCTGGTTGGGTATGTACTTATTGTCACTGTGGGAATGACGTCATCAATGCATTTATTGATGAAGCCAGTGACTGATGTGGTGTACTCCTCAATGCCATCGGAAGAATCCCGGAACATATTCCAGTCTGTGCTAGCAAAACAGTCCTGTAGCTTAGCATCTGTGTCATCTGACCCCTTCCTTTTGAGCATGTCACTGGTACTTCCTGCTTTAGTTTTTGCTTGTAAGCAGGAATCAGGAGGATAGAGTTATGGTCAGATTTTCCAAATGGAGTGTGAGGGAGAGCTTGTTCTGCGTCTCTGTGTGTGGAGTAAAAGTGGTCTAGAGTTGTTGTTTTATTCTCTGGTTGCACATTTAACATGCTGGTAGAAATGAGGTAAAATGGATTTAAGTTTCCCTGCATGAACATCCCTGCCCACAAGGAGCTCCGCCTCTGGATGAGCATTTTCTTGTTTGCTTATGGCCTTATACAGCTCATTTAGTGCCAGCATCGGTTTGTGGTGGTAAATAGACAACTCCGAAAAAATATAGATGAAAACTCTTGAAGTAAATAGTGTGGTATACAGCTTATCATTCCACTGATCCAGAGGGGCTCAGCGGTCCAAGGCACTGCATCTCAGTGCTAGAGGTGTCACAACAGACACTGGTTCGATTCCAGGCTGCGTCACAACCGGCCGTGATTGGGAGTCCTATAGGGTGGCGCAGTATTGGCCCAGCATCATCCGGTTTAGGGTTTGGCCATCATTGTAAATAAG
The DNA here is from genome assembly GCF_021184085.1 of Oncorhynchus gorbuscha. Taxonomy (NCBI): domain Eukaryota; kingdom Metazoa; phylum Chordata; class Actinopteri; order Salmoniformes; family Salmonidae; genus Oncorhynchus; species Oncorhynchus gorbuscha. Next base: position 35,835,706 of record NC_060193.1, on the reverse strand, counting down.
AATTTGTTCTACACTGACTTGCTTAGTTAAATAAATAAAATAAAAAAATATAAATGAGATACTCTACCTCAGACGAGCAAAACCTTAAGACTTCCTTAATATTAGATTTTGTTCAGCTGTTCTATTATGCTGATGGACCAAAAACTCAGCCAGCTGTATGTTAACCATGTCGGCTTCAGCCACTACTTTGTGAAACTTAAGATATTACAGTTTTTAATGTCCCATTGCTTGGATTGTCTTGATCGGAGCTCATCCATTTAGTTATCAATTGATTGCACGTTGGCTAATAGGACTGATGGTAGAGGGGGATTACTCACTCGCCGTCAGATCCTTACAAGGCACCCCAACCTATGTCCCCAATATCTCGGTCTCTTCTTCATGCGAATGGCGGGGATTTGGGCCTTGTCCATCGTCTGAAGTAAATCCTTCATGTCTGACTCGTTAAATAAAATAAAAAAATATTTGTCTAGTACGAGGTGAGTAATCGCTGTCCACAAGCTCTTTCGGTCATAAGAGACAGTGGCAAAAACATTATGTACAAAATAAGTTACAAATAACGTGAAAAAACACACAATAGCACAATTGGTTAAAACGGAAGCCATCTCCTCCGGCAAATTAATCAAGAGTAGATGCAGGCGTTTATACTAACAACAGCAGTCAAGCACCCAAATGACCTTGCTAGCTACTTTCAGACAAAAATGAGGGAACAGCTCACTGAACATAATTTCCACTAGCAGAACTGGTTAGGCTGATATGTTATCCAGAGTGTTGGTGAGTGCAACTGTGCTGTCAGATTGTCTGCCAATGAGTAGGGTTGATCCGAACACTCTGACCTCACAACGGCAGTCAAGCACCCAAGTTAACTGGCTAACATTGGCTAGCTTGCTAGCTACTTCCAGACACAAATGAGAGAACACCCCACTCTGACCATTTTAATCGCCATAGCAGAGCTGGTTTGGTTGTTTTCATGTTATCTAGAACGTTGGGGATTGTAACTGTGCTGCTGGCAACAATGTAATTACGATTTTTGGCCAACATTTACTGACACCGGCCATATTCAGCGGGTTTTGAGCATTAGTCAATTCAGCGCTCTGGCAAACTCAGATGAGAGTCTTTTGTTCACGTGTAGCTAGCTAACAATGAGCCATAATCCCAACTCATGTGTCACGTTCGGTGTACGGGTATTCTTCAACATAAATGCGTAAAACTACGTCACAATGCTGTAGACACCTTCAGGAATACGGAGAAAGAGTAATCTGGTTGGTAGCCCATTCACTGCTCAATAGGGACACATTGGAACGCAGCGCTTTCAAAACATGGGGCACTTCCGGATTGGATTTTTCTCAGGCTTTCGCCTGCAACATCAGTTCTGTTATACTCACAGACAATATTTTTACAGTTTTGGAAACTTTAGAGTGTTTTCTATCCTAAACCGTCAATTAGATGCATATACTAGCATCTTGTCCTGACAAAATATCCCGTTTACTACGGGAACGTTGTTTTTCCAAAAATTCAAAACTGCCCCCTAGTCACAAAATACAATATTTCCCATAGACTTAAGGGTCCTGCTTTAAATGACGTGCAGCTTATGAAGCCTTCATAAAGCCTTCATTAGCTCTACATAAGTGTGTGACAAATACAATCAAGAGCATTATTGAATACTATTTAATATTATGCATTATAAATGATTTTCTATAAGCATATAATTTTCTTGCATTTTCCTTCCTTCAGTGATCGACTACTGTTCGTTTGGGAATCACAGCTGTCAGCATGATTGTGTGGATGTACTCAATGGCTATTTCTGCCGCTGTGCTGAGGGATACATGCTCCAAGAGGATGGAAAGACCTGCCAAAGTAAGTTTCTACACACTTTAAAGGGCCAATGCAGCTGCTTTTATCTCAATATCAAATCATTTCTGGGTAACAATTAAGTACAGTTCCTTACTGTGATTGTTTTCAATTAAAATGGTTAAAAAATCAACAGCAAAGAGCATTTTCTCAAGTAAGTATTTTGCTAGGACTGTTTGGGAGTGGTCTGAGTGGGGAAAGGAAAACTGAACACTAGCTGTTATTGGCAGAGGTTTGGAACTCTCTTATTTATCTATTAGATCATTTACTGCCAGGTGATGTCAACAGGCAGGCCAAACCTCTATCCAACTAAAAGGGCATTATCATCAATTTCACAGTATTATTCCAACCTCATATTGTGGAAATATATATAAATCAAAGAAAAATCAAATTTCTGACTGCACTGGGCCTTTAAGAGGCTTGAATCTTTATAAAGCCAGAAGCACGCTTCAGCTATTGAACCCAAATATTGAAGTCTATGTAAGATTAATTCACAAACATTTTTTTTACATTAGTTTACACATAGCCATTTGGGTGTACAACTGTTTTATTTTACATGGGGGGAAAAATACTCTAAATTGGATGTTCGTAAAAAGTGGTGACCATTATCTGTGTGTACTGTTAATCTAATGAACGAACATTAGATTAATAAACACTAATTTAATAAGTGGTATGAGCTACAGTAGTTACTCCTCTCTACTTAAAAACAAACAAACAAAAAAAGCTATCCAACCAAGCCTTTGTTGTCCAATAATAATATACACTGGACTCAACTGGATATGGTCACGTGCCTAGAAATACTCAAGAAAATCTCAAGATCAATCTATTCTTTGACAGATGGTTCCCATGAAGTGAAACCTTATATTTTCCCCAGGCCACATCCATGGATGACTATACCGCCAAACATAATATCAAAGCCTTTATTCATTTATTCATTCATCATCATACATGTGCCAAAAAAAGTATGTTGGTTATTTCTCCAATTGGTACATCACATGCACGCATGCATACTTGCATAAATGTTTGTGAGTATCTCCTGGTAATGCTTACTTGCCATATCAATATTTTTGTACTGTTTTGTTATTTATTTGTGCCAGACGTGTCTACAATTACAGTGGCTTGCGAAAGTATGCACCCCCCTTGTCATTTTTCCTATTTTGTTGCCTTACAACATGGGAATTAAAATAGATTTTTGGGGTGGGTTGTAATCATTTGATTTACACAACATGCCTACCACTTTGAAAATGCTAAATATTTTTTAATTATTTTTTATTATAAGACAAAAAACTGAACTTGAGCGTGCAATACCTTGTAGAGCCACCTTTTGCTGCAATTACAGCTGCAGGTCTCTTGGGGTATGTCTCAATAACCTTGGCACATCTAGCCACTGGGATCATTGTCCCTTCAAAACTGCTCCAGCTCCTTCAAGTTGAATGGATTCCGCTGGTGTACAGCAATCTTTAAGTAATACCACAGATTCTCAATTGGATTGATGTCTGGGCTTTGACTAGGATATTCCAAGACATTTAAATGTTTCCCCTTAAACCACTCGAGTGTTGCTTTAGCAGTATGCTTAGGGTCTGTCACGATCATCATAATGAGCGGACTAAGGCGCAGCATGAGTAAAGTTCCACATATTTTTAATCTCTGTGAAACAAACAACTAAACGTGAAGTCATGACGTGCACACAGGCAACTAAACATAAACAATATCCCACAAATGGCTACTTAAATATGAAAAATGGCTACTTAAATATGGTCCCCAATTAGAGGCAATGATTACCAGCTGCCTCTAATTGGGAACCATACGAAACACCAACATAGAAAATTTAAACTAGAAGACCCCCTAGTCACACCCTGACCTACTACACCATAAAGAAACAAGAGCTCTCTATGGTGAGGGCGTGACAGGGTCATCGTCCTGCTGTAAGGTTAACTTCTGTCCCAGTCTCAAATCTCTGGAAGACTGAAACAGGTTCCCTTCAAGAATATCCCTTTATTTAATGCCATCCATCATGCCTTCAATTCTGATCAGTTTCCCAGTCACTGCCGACAAAAAACATCCCCACATGCATCATGCTGATGCTGCCACCCCCATGCTTCACTGTGGGGATGATATCTCGGGGTGATGAGAGGTGGTGGGTTTGTGCAAGACATGACATTTTTCTTGATGGCCAAAAAGCTCAATTTTAGTCTCATCTGACCAGAGGTACCTTCTTCCATATTTTTGGGGAGTCTTCAACATGCCTTTTGGCGAACACCAAATGTGTCTGCTTATTTTCTTCATTAGACAATGGATTTTTTTGCCACTCTTCCGTAAAGCCCAGCTCTGTGGAGTGTACGGCTTAAAGTGGTCCTATGGACAGATACTCCAATCTCCACTGTGGAGCTTGGCAGCTCCTCCAGGGTTATCTTTGGTCTCTTTGTTGCCTCTCTGATTAATGCCCTCCTTGCCTGATCCCTGAGTTTTGTTGGGTGGCCCTCTCTTGGCAGGTCTGTTGTGGTGCCATATTCTTCCCATTTTTTAATAATGGATTTAATGGTGCTCCGTGGGATGTTCAAAGTTTCTGATATTTTTTTATTACCCAACCCTGATCTGTACTTCTCCACAACTTTGTCCCTGACCTGTTTGGAGAGCTCCTTGGTCTTCATGGTGCCCCTTGCATAGTGGTGTTGCAGACTCTGAAGCATTTCAGAACAGGGGTATATATACTGAGATGATATGACAGATCATGTGACACTTAGATTGCACACATGTGGACTTTATTTAACTAATTACGTGACTTCTAAAGGTAATTGGTTTCACCAGATCTTATTTAGGGGCTTCATAGCAAAGGGGGTGTACACTTTTGCACGCACCACTTTTCCGATTAGTTATTATTTCAATTTCTTTTAAACAAGTATTTGTTTTTCATTTCACTTCACCAATTTAAACTACAGGTTGTCATGCAACAAAATAGGAAAATCGCCAAGGGGGATGAATACTTTTGCATCATTGGTATTACCAGGTCGCAGTTGTAAATGATAAATACAATAACTCAAACGGTAAACAGTCAGAAAGTACATTAGACTGACTGCCGGAATATTTTTCTCAGCTGATCCTCAAATCTGCATAACGTTCAAGATGGTTAGGATGATCAGTAGTAAGCTGGACTGCCAGTATGAAGTAAATGGGTATCACTTCACCTAAGGTGCACACGCGTAATACATTAATACTACTTATAAGCATGTATGAGTTCAAACTGTATTACAGTCAACACATGATATCTCCTGTCTTTGGCAATTTTTCAACACGACTTAAAAGATTTTACCTCAGGATCATTATGGAATGCTAAGACATTTTAAGACTGTCATAACTCCTTACTGCATGATAATGCATCATGTGTGTGGACCTTAATGAACTGTATTCTGTACATGAAACCACAGCCATGCCGTAATCAGTGTCTCTGTTTTTTATGAAACACAGTGATGGACCTGTGTGGTGAGGGGAAGCATGACTGTGAGCAGATCTGTATCGCCTCGCCAGGCGTCTTCACCTGCAACTGCAACGCTGGCTACACTCTCAACAATGACAAGAAGACCTGTACAAGTTAGTGAGGCCAAACAGTAAAATGTATTTAGCTGGGAGCAGATCTATCCAACAGCATATTTAAGGTGGCTGCTTGTTAAGGTTTGCGGTGATCATTGTGAGCACAACAAATCTACATACTGTTCCATATTGGTCAAGCCCGAGACCCGCCTTTAACATATGAAGAGTGAAAATCTGTTCTAAAATATCAATCAATCAAAATGATATTTAACGATTAACTTTGACTATATATCCATAACACATTCATTACACATTTATAAGTGTTTAATGAAAATGTCCCAACCACATTATTAAAGATTAATGAAAAATATCCATAGCATATCTATAGCGCATTCATATCATGCTATGCAAGAGTTCATATTTAGGCATCTTAATAGATGCATCGTTACAATGACAAAGTAGTGTCATCATTATGACTGTTCTGAAAAGTGTGCTTCTGCCATACCATTGTTATCGTATATGCCAAACATTATGCTTATTTATACAACGGGTGTTTTGGAATTCCCATTGTTAGACCTAATGTTATAGTCTAGGGCAGCAGGTAGCCTAACGGTTAGAATGTTGGGCCAGTAGCCAAAAGGTTGCTGGTTTGAATACCTGAGCCGTCAAGGTGAAAAATCTGTTGCGGTGTTGCCAATTTAGCAACTTAGTTGCTATATTTAGTGAGTTTTCAGACCCCTCCAGAGACTTTTATGGGTAAAAGACTAGCAACAAATTCAAAATGCCATCTAGTGACTTCTGGGACAAATCAAGGAGCCAACAGCAGATCTCACTGAAAAATAGTTGGCAACACTGATCTGTTGATGTGTCCTTGAGTAAGGCACTTAACCCTAATTTGCTCCAGGGGCGCCAAACTACTACGGCTGACCCTGTAAGACAACACATTTCACTAGACCTATCTGGTGTATGTGATAATAAAACATCTGTTTATCATGCCCATGATACACTAAATACCATCCACATGGCGAGTACATTCAGAAAAAGTGCCATCATTTACGTTGTTACCAAGCAAGCACTACTTCTACTTCTACTTTTACAGACCCACTGCCCAGCCATGCAATTTATAAACTTAATCACCACTGTAAAAAGCATCTAGACATTATAATTTGCAACATCAATTTTGAAATTCGATCTCCACTGTGTCCCATAGTAATAAACGGAACAAGACCAATGATTTATAAACAAAATACACTAGATGACTGATAGGGGGCACTGTGTCCCATGGTAGGGAGTCGGAACGAGACCAATCATTTATAAACTATATACACTAGATGACTGATAGGCGCTGTGTTGAAGCCACAGTGTCTCCATCTCCCCTTACCATTTTCAATTTTGGGGGGGGAAGCTTTAGAAATGCATTTATTCATGTCTACATTAGTTTTTGCCATATGAGGGCGATTCATGCAAGTTGGTGGAAGAACACAGTAGTTCTTATAGAACGCCAGCAAAAAAAGCCTCTATTTAAATGTTGCTTATGAGTGCATTGCACACTACTTTTGGATTATAATTGGATTTTAAGGCTCGTATGATGGCTCTTTGGCTAGCTTTTTTTGATACAGCCTATGTCAATGAGCGTTAGCATTCCAACTAACAACTGCTGCATTCCAGCTAGTTATTTTGTAAAGAGCACAACTAAATATATTCTTAGAGACTGTTCAAGCATTATAGAATTAATAAAATGTAAATCTAGACTATGTTGAATGGGCGCAGATGGTGATGGTTTTCTTACTGCAGCCAAGAGTCTCGCGCATCTGTGTGTGACGTCAGTGTGTCGTGTACTGGAAAAGGTTGTATTAATATCAAATCATACCAAATGTATTTATATAGCCCTTCTTGCATCAGCTGATATATCAAAGTGCTGTACAGAAACCCAGTCTAAAACCCCAAACAGCAAGCAATGCAGGTGAAGAAGCACGGTGGCTATGAAAAACTCCCTAGAAAGGGAAAAACCTAGGAAGAAACCTAGAGAGGAACCAGGCTATGAGGGGTGGCCAGTCCTCTTCTGGCTGTGCCAGCTGGAGATTATAACAGAACATGGCCAAGATGTTCAAATGTTCTTAAATAACCAGTATGGTCAAATAATAATAACCACAGTAGTTTTCGAGGGTGCAGCAAGTCAGGAGTAAATGTCAGCTGGCTTTTCATAGCCGATCATTAAGAGTATCTCTAACGCTCCTGCTGTCTCTAGAGAGTTGAAAACAGCAGGTCTGGGACGGGTAGCACATCCGGTGAACAGGTCAGGGTTCCATAGCCGCAGGCAGAACAGTTGAAACTGGAGCAGCAGCATGGCTGGACTGGGGACAGCAAAGGAGTCATCATGCCAGGTAGTCCTGAGGCATGGTCCTAGGGCTCAGGTCCTCCAAGAGAGAGAAAGAAAGAGAGAAAGAGAGAATTAGAGAGAGCATACTTCAATTCACACAGGGACACCGGATAAGACAGGAGAAGTACTCCAGATATAACAAACGGCCGTAGCCCCCGACACAAACTACTGCAGCATAAATAAATATATTTAATTTCAACCTTTTAATAATGTGGTTTGGATCTGTTGTAACACGTACCTGAAATGCTTACGGATGTGTAATGAATGTGTTATGGATATATAGTCAAAGTAAATCGCTAGCGAGAGATAAAAATGTAAACAATAGTTACCCAGAGGAAAATGTGGGAGGGTCATGCTTTTTCAATTTCAGTCAAGGGGAGGTTTTAGTATTTTTTTTATTTAGTCCAGGGGAGGGTTATGTAATTTGTAATCGATTAAATGTTATATTGCTCAGGGTTTGAGAATTAGTTGCTTATCATAGTATCTCATGTGTGTCCGATGATGGCCCTCATCCCTGATTTTCTGCTGGGTGTATAATATCCATGACTTACTATAGGCCTAGGCTATATGAAGAGCATGCTCGTAGAAGCACAGGGCAAAGTTATATTTTTAAGAAAATGTACTTCAGTCCCGAGCTTTTTGCGCTTCTGGGATGGTGTATATGAGTGGCGGACGGTGCCGTTTAAAATGAGGGAGGACAATTTTTCATTTTTTTTATGAGCATGGTGTAACGATATTCGTCTGTTGTTTGAAGTAAGTCAGACCGAAATGCAGCGTGTAGGTTACTCATGACTTTTAATGAAGCTAATACGGTACATGAAATAACGGAAGAAGAAAACAACAAACGAATGAAACTAATACAGCCTATCTGGTGACTAACACTAAGACAGGTACAATCACCCACGAAATACAACGCGCACTCAGGCTACCTAAATACGGTTCCCAATCCGAGACAACTAGAATCAGCTGACTCCAATTAGGAATCACCTCAGGCAGCCAAGCCTAACTAGACACACCCCTAATAATACACACTCCCAATTAATACAAACCCTAATACGAAATACAACATATAAACCCATGTCACACCCTGGCCTACCCAAACATATAACAAAAACACAAGATACAATGACCAAGGCGTGACACATGGATTTATTTCTATTACAGCATATTGGATGACTGTCATATTCCATTCACCCAGCTTAAATGAACATCAATAGGTTTACTACATGATACTAAAATGTTCCTTATACCCAGCATGAGGTTACTACAACCTAGCCTATGAATGAAAGTTTACAACATATGTGCACAGGTCCAACGAAATTTGAGTAATCAAGGTGACAGACATTGACACATTCAATACTGCCTTGCACCATCTTGTCTGCAGCTAGCTGATCTAGGGTGTAATCATAAGTGTAACACTTGCAAACAAGAGTTCCTATTGTTTATCCCCATTTCGTTCAGTTTGCTTCTGTTTAATACATTATTTTCAGCAAAATTGGCAGAATGAATACACCGTTGATCACACACAAACACAATTCAGTGTCATAGCAGCCACATACAAACTGTATGATCCCTTTGATCATTGGATACTTCCTTCTCGCATCTAGGCGCTCTTCTCTTTTCACCTTTTCCCTTCGCTTGTGGACTTCAGTGCACAACTAATCAGCTGTCTGTGACCAGGCGAAAAAACCTTTCTAACAAACCTTCATATCATCACTGCTAAACTGCTACACACAGCCTACATCATCACCAAATATGGTGGCTTATACTACTACTAGTATAAGCTAACTAGTATAAGCTAACAGAACTAACGCATTACTAAACATGCTACAATCATGCAGTAAGTACAGTGCACAGTTAGCAAGCAGTTTAGCAGTTACACTGGTGGGTCCCAGTAGCAATAAATTATTCAAACTAAAAGCTTAACTTGACTTGGAAGAGTTCCAGTGTTGGATAGCCATAACCAGCTTGGTAACATAGCATACCTCTCTGTTTGAGCCGGGTGTTTGAGTAGGCTAAGCTAGCTTGCTGATTATAAAAAAACTGTTTTAATATAGCTAGGTCTCTCTTGCTTTTCCTTTATTTTTTTTTCAAACCGTTAAACTATTGTCTTTCTCTCTTTTTAAGTTAACTACTCACCACATTTTATGCACTGCAGAGCTAGCTAGCTGTAGCTTATGCTTTCAGTACTAGATTCATTCTCTGACCCTTAAATTTGGTGGACAACATGTCAGTTCATGCTGCAGAAGCTCTGATAGGTTGGAGGATGTCCTCCAGAAGTAGTCATAATTACTGTGCTAGTATATGGAAGGGGTTGAGAATCATGAGCCTCCTAGGTTTTGTATTGACGTCAATGTACCCAGAGGAGGATGGAAACTAGTCTCCGGCTACGCTATGGTGCTACCCGACAGAGTGCCATTGAGGCTAATGTAGACCATTGAAAAACAGTGTTTTAATCAATTATTTGGTGATGTGAATATATGTAGTATAGTTTTATCTAAAAAGGATAATGTTTCACAATTTATTTTCTTCTGAAATTCAGGATGGTCCTCCCTTTCCTCCTCTGAGGAGCCGCCACTTGTGTACAGTGCATTCAGAAAGTATTCAGACCTTTTTCCACATTTTGTTACGGTACAGCCTTATTCTAAAATTGATTAATAAATATATTTTTTTACTCATCAATCTACATACAATACCCCATAATGACAAAGCAAAAACAGTTTTGAAAGTTATTGAATATAAAAAAACAAAAATAACTTATTTACATACGTACCACCTCTACTCTCCTGTAGCTGACTCCTTCCATGCCTGCTGTATTACGTCATCAGCCAGCCACAGTCTTTCAAACTTTGACCACAACCCTTTGGTCGCGAGTGAGAATGCTGTCACCTCTTAAATATATAATAATATATGCCACTTAGCAGACGCTTTTATCCAAAGCGACTTACAGTCATGTGTGCCTCTTCCCACGGTGGCCTCACCTGTGACTCAACCCACTGTAGCACTGGCTGTAGGTCTGTATCCTGTCCCTGCTGCTGCCCCCATTCAGCCACGTTGACAGTCTGCAGCTCACAGCAGACAGGCCCGCTCGTCCAACAGACTGTGGCACAGACCCCCTCCTCTGCACACAGCTCTCTCTCACGTCCCTCTCTCCGCTCACAGTAGAGGCAGCCATCTGCAGTAAAGGGCAGACGGGACATGGCGTCGCCGTTAGAGTGGCGTGCCCCTGCCCTGTGCACCACTGTGAAGTTATATGGCTGAAGCTCCTCCAACCAGCGTGCCACCTGGCTCTCTGAAAGACATGAGCCACGGGAGAGCAGAGTGGTCAGTCCTTACAGGCCACCCAGGTAGTACTTGAGGTGTTTGATGGAAGCCACAACAGCCAAGAGCTCCTGCCGGGTGACGCTCATGTTTGTCAAATGTTTTGCTGTAGTACGCCACCACTCTCTCCCCTTCTGGCCCAAATGTGTCCAGGATAAAGGGCAAGGTGAGGTCAGGGGGGTCGAGCACGGGGGGCCTCGATCAGTGCACGTTTGAGGGTGTTGAAGGCCTCTAGTATGAGGCCAGACCCAGGAAGCTCTTCAGCTGACGCTGGTCGGTGGGGGTTGGCCAGTCTCAGACAGCCCCCACCTTGTCCTCCATGGTGCTGATACCCTCCCCACTCGGGGAGGTGGGCCGAGAGGGACACCTCTCTCATGAATTGGCACTTCTCTGGGTGGAGCTTCAGACCTGTGGCCGCCACGCACTCCAGCACACGCCGTAGCGCCACCAGGGCTGACTGGAAGGTGCTGCCATGGGCCAGGATGTCATTGAGAGATACCAGACACGGCTGTCGGGGGAAGCCATTCAGCACCTTGTCCATCAAACGCTCAAAAGTAGCTGGAGCGTTGCACAGGCAGAAGCACAGGACCTTGAACTGCCAGGGTCCTCGGTTAGCAGAGAACGCAGTTTTGGCTCTGTGCTCTGGGGAGAGGGGCAACTGCCAGTAGCCACTGTGGAGGTCTAGTGAGGAAAACCAGGAGGACCCCTAACCAGGTCCAGCGACTCATCGATACATGGTATGAGTCCTTCCTGGTTTCCTCATTCAGCCGCCTGTAGTCCGCACAGAACCTCAGCTTGCCCGCATTCTTAGGAACCATGGTGACTGGCGCCGCACAGGGGCTTTCTGAGGGCTCGATGAAGTCTGCCCGCTATATCTCCAACACAGCCTCGTCCGCCGCCTCCTGGCGTGCCAGCAGGATACGGTGTGGACGCATCTTGATGGGTCGAGCATCACCTGTGTCGATCTCATGCTGCACCAGATGAGTCTGACACACCTCTTCCTCAAAGCTGTCTCTGAATTCAAACAGAAACCGTTCCTGCTGCTGGTGGTCAACACCAACACAGTTCCACTGCAGACAGTGTCCTCTCCTCTACCATCTGGGGTAGCTGGGCTATGGTGGCGTGGTCCGGGCTCACGGAGGGATGTGTTGTGGAGGTAGCTGGGGGCATGTAACACACAGCCGTAGGTGACAGGGGGGCTGGGGAAAAGGCACAGACAGATGTGGGGGGGGGGGGCAGCCATGAGTCTTTGCTGCTTTAACTGTTGGAGTAAAGGGTATGCTGGGTTGAGTGAATGTGAAATTAGGGGGAGCCATGGTGACTGCCGGGCCTCCCTGGAAGCTCAGTGTGCCCCCATTTAGGTCTAACTGGCAGCCTGTTTTAATCCCAGGTTCCAAGGGTCCTGCACAGCTGCACTCACACAGGATGACAGACAGACCTGCCCCCTACTGTCAGAGTCATTATTCCCTTCCCTTTCATGGCTGCCAGGTCCCCTGTGACTGTGTGGAGCTGCACAGTTGTGAGCTCACACTGAGTCCAACCTGGCACAATATCCGGCCTCACCAGGGTTACTGTGGACTTGGTGTACCCCAGGGCAGAGCAGGGCACCCCCTCCACAGTGACAGCGACATGACAAAAGTCCCCAACACAGGTCCGACCCACCACAACAGGCTCCATCAGCTTGCCCTTGTCTGCTTCTGGGGTAAGTGGAGCCTTGCTTCCCCGTCTGTGCCGGTGGGCTCCTCCTGAAGATGATGGTGGTTTGGCAAGAAAGCCAGGGGTCTGCACTACCCTGTCTATGCGGATCCCAAGCCGTTTCCCTGAGCTCTGGGGGACATGGGGCAATCCCGGTGCAGATGGCCCGGGTTGGCCACCCCCCAACCCCCAGCAGACCCTGGGACCAGGGCGTGTGTTTCTTGTCGCTTGCAGCGACACAGCACGAATGAGTTCAGTCATTTCAGCCACCCATGCAGACCCGCACAGTGGGTCTGTCTCCCTGCACCCCCATCAAAGCCCCAGCTGAAGCCTCAGCCCACACCAGCTCCTTCTCCAAAGCCGTCTGAAATTACTCAGGATGAGCCAGCTGGGTCTGTATGCTCAGCTCCATAAGAGAAAGTGCATGTATGAACTGGTCCCGTGCTAGCTCGCAAGTTTGCTTGCAAGGAGGGGGGCATGTGAGCATATGCCTGCCGAGAGAGGCTCTCAATGTCATTAGCTAGCACCCATAGTGGCTATCCAGGCTGCCTGCGTCTATTACTCAGTTCGGAGCGCAGCAGCCTGGGCTGTTCATAATGTCCAAAGCGTCTCCGCAATTTTCCCACTACAGCCCCATAATCACATCTGTCCTTGGGGCTAATCAATATCAAACAGGCCAGAGCATCATCTGCGAGGCACAAAGCCAACTGCAGTGCCCTTTCGTTATTCGACGACCCCTCAAAATTAGCTAACAGTTTAAACTGAGCATGAAAAGCTTACCGGAATACTTTGGGGTCTTAACAGATACGGATGCAACCGGGAACTGGGAGCCACCATGTTTGTATACATTCTGAGCCCCAGTTTGTTTAACCCAAATTCACACAGGCTACTGTTTGGCCGTAGCCCACGCCAAATGATACCCTATAAACCAACCGTGAGCTTCTCTTGTGAAGACCAGACGTAAAAGAGAGAACGATGGCTAAACCTGGTCTTCCAATGCTCCATACCCCTGCCCAACCCCCCTTCACGCCACTCCGCCAACCACCAACATTCCAGACATTCCCGTGATTGGCAGATAGCAGGTCGATTGGCATGTCGGACCCCGTAAACACTGGGTACTGGTAAGTACAACACCACCAACTGATAGCCACAGACTGTCTGTGCGGGTCGCTACAGTATTAAGGATCCTAATTGGCACTCTTCCTATGGTGCAACAACATTAAGGCAGTTATAAACAATACAAAATATTACATGAAATTACATTTCACAGCACATTAAGTATGTGCCCTCAGGCCTTTACCACATATCTACAATACAAAATCCATGTGGGAGTGTGTGTATAGTAAATGTGTTAGTATGTGTGTGTCTGTACCTGGGTGTGTCTGTTCACAGTCCCCGTTGTTCCATAAGGTGTATTTATATCAGTTTTTTTATCTGATTCCACTGCTTGCATAATTTACCTGATGTGGAGTAGAGTTCCATGTAGTTATGGCTCTATGCAGTACTGTGTGCCTCCCATAGTCTGTTCTGGACTTGGGGATTGTGAGAGTCTTCTGGTTGCATGTCTTGTGGGGTATGCATGGGTGTCTGAGCTGTGTGCTAGTAAGGCTAGGCGTCCCACTAGTAGGACACCTGTCAACAACATCCGATGAAATTGGAGGGCGCGCAGTTCATGTAATATTAATCATTTATGAACATACATGTATTTTATATCGTTTAGAAGCTTAAGTTTTTGGTTAATCTAACTGGATTGTCCGATTTACAATAGGCTTTACAGCGTAAGCATACCATGCGATTGTTTGAGGATGGTGCCCCACAACATATTTTTCAAGCAGCATAGGCTTCATAAAATCCCAAATAGTTATTAAATAAATCACTTACTTTTGAAAATCTTCTTCTGTTTGCAATCCCAAGGGTCCCAGCTACAGCATGAATGGTCGTTTTGTTAGATAAAATCCTTCTTTATATCCCAAAAATGTTTAGTTAAAACTGGAACGTTTTTCATCCAAAAATTAAAATAGCGCCCCCTAACACTTAACTGTTTAACGCCATCAATAGAAATGTAAAATTCGCTGATTTTCAACTGGGACTCTTTGTACAAAAACTACAAATTCTTGCTTGTTTTTGAAGAAACAAGCCTGAAACAATGGACAAAGACTGTTGACATCTAGTGGAAGCCATAGGAATTGCAATCTGGGAGCTGGAATTACATAGAACCCTTAGCTTTCCATTATAAGAGCCTGGGAGCTCAAAACAAATAATTCTGGTTGGTTTATCTTTGGATTTTTGCCTGCCATATCAATTGTGTTAAAGTCGAATACATTATTTAATCATTTCTACAAACTTCAAAGTGTTTTCTATCCATATGCATATCCTGGCTTCTGGGCCTGAATAACAGGCAGTTTCCTTTGGGCACGTCAGTCACGAGGCTTATTCAGGAAAATAAACCCTAGCCCTAAGAACAGACAGCTTGGTGCGTTTATGTCAATTCTTCTCACAAATGCAAGTAGTGACGAAGTTACTCTCTCCTCTATCTTGAGCCAGGAGAGATTGACATGAATATTATTGTTAGCGCTCCGTGTACATTTAAGGGACAGCTGTGCCCTCTTTTGTGCCACCTGAACACACGACTGGACGGTAGTCTGTAACAAACCTAGGGCCTGTAGGACCTGCCTTGTTAATAGTGTTGTTAAGAAGGCAGAGCATCGCTTTATTATGGACAGACTTCTCCCCATCTTAGCTACTGTTGTATCAACATGTTTTGACCGTGACAGTTTTACAATCCAGGTTTACTCCAAGCAGTTTAGTCACCTCAACTTGCTCAATTTCCACATTATTTATTATAATATGTAGTTGAGGTTTAGGGTTTACTGAATGGTTTGTCCTAAATAAAATGCTTTTAGCTAGGACTAATTTAGGACTAACTTATTTCTTGACAATCATTCTGAAACTGACTGCAGATCTTTGTTAAGTTTTGCAGCGATTTCACTCGCTGTAGTGTGGTAAGCATTTGAGTCAACATGGGCCAGCATCCCTGTGGAACCCTTTTGAAATCTTGTAGAGTAAAATGCCCCAACGAATTCAGGCTGTTCTGGAGGCAAAAGGGGTGCAACTCGATATTAGGAAGGTGTTCCTAATGTTTTGTGCACTCAGTGTATATTCGGATCTGCGTATAAACGTATAATATGTTACGAATTTTCAAAACGTATGATATGTTACGAATTCTAGCTAGGTGGCTAACATTAGCTAGGTCGCTAACTTTAGCTAGGCTATGGGTTATGGGTTAAGGTTAGGGGTAGGGCTGTGGCGATCACAAAATGTATTCCGCAGGTGACTGTCAAGCAAATAACTGTCGGTCTCACGGTAATCGACTGCAATTAACATAAACACATTTAGCATCTCCTGGCTTCCACACAGCCTACACACCACTGATGCAGACCTTTGGAACTACATTTTTAAAAGTCTAATAAATCCATGTAATATAGTCTACACCATCACAATAAATACGTTATTTATTTTAGACAGGTCTAAAGAAACATGATATGAAGAAAATGTAGTCTATTTCAGAAGAACAGAACAGCATACTCTGAGTTGTCCTTATGTTAGGTCCGGATCTGGCTATGCCAAAAGGCTGTGGGCTACATTAGTTAATTTAGCAGACATGATTTGCTTAGAATTCCATGGCATTATTTTATATTTTTTTATAGTATGAAGAATACAAAATTGAATAAATCTGAATAAAAGTGAAAGGATATTTTCTCCAAATGATTTGAGGGAGTGCGCACATGTGGTTATTCTGTGTTGAGCAGTTAACCAATAAATAGTTACTCCTATATGCTTAATTTAGAGTTATAAATGTAATTTATGTTTTGATTTTTAATACATTGGAAGGATGCATTATGCGACTCTAATAATGATTTGAAAAAAGTGTCTTGAAAGTCATGAGTTCTTGCTTAGTTTTTGGCGAAGGCTGTACACACTTCATCAGTCACTCATTCACAAATTGACATGCACTTGATAATGCCCTGAATTTCATGGCGGCATCCCCTTTCTGTGGCCATAATGCACCCTTTTGTGGCCAGTGGCCGTTGTGCCCTTGGCCCGGAGTGCTGCGTTGTGCCCTTCTCCCTGCATATGTAGGAACTCCTTCAAGACTGTTGGAAAAGCCTTCCTCATGAAGCTGGTTGAGAGAATTCCAAGAGTCTCCAAGATGTCATAAAGGCAAAGGGTGGCTTCTTTGAAGAACATAAAACATAAAATATATTTTTATTTGGTTACTAAATGATTCCATATGTGTTATTTCATAGTTTTGATGTCTTCACTATTATTCTATAAATGTAGAAAATAGTACAACTAAAGTAAAACCCTGGAATTGTAACGTCGTTCTTCGTTTGTAGAAAGAGAGTCGGACCGAGATGCAGCGTGGTGGTTACTCATGACTTTAATGGAAAAAGTGACACATGAAAAAACTATACAAAAATACAAAAACAACAAACGGAACGTGAAACCTAATTACAGCCTATCTGGTGAAACTACACAGAGACAGGAACAATCACCCACGAAATACACAGTGAAACCCCGGCTACCTAAATACGGTTCCGAATCAGAGACAACGAGAATCACCTGACTCTGATTGAGAACCGCCTCAGGCAGCCAAGCCTATACAACACCCCTACTCAGCCGCAATCCCAAATACTACAAACCCCAATACGAAAATACAATAACCCCATGTCACACCCTGGCCTGAACAAATAATGAAAGAAAACACAAAATACTAAAACCAAGGCGTGACAGGAATGAGTAGGTGTGTCCAAACTTTTGACTGGTACTGTATCTTAAGCCATCACTTTAAATACAGTGTACCTTTTTAGTTAGAATTTGTTGACAGACTCATTAGAATACACTGTATATCGAGAGAACGGGTTCCGAATATTATGGATCAATGGAAAAAATCTATCGAAATATATGCACATTCGTGTCTATTTCAAATGGTAGATCTACAAATACTCTGATCATGTAAATTATTTAGAGTTAGACAAATATTTATGAATCATACTGATTAATAAAATACAGTGGTTTGATTCATCCTGAAAGTTGCGAAATTCAGTTCTACAACCAATAGTAATGTTGGAAGATTAGTGCACATAGAATTATAATAGGGAGAAGAGTGTACACTATCTATTGTCTGCACTAACCATCGGGTTCAAACTGTTACGGCTTGGTCTGCGCTCTGCTCCGTAATGATTTAATAAGCCTACTATTGTCATTTAAAAAAATATTATCAACTGTAACTAATGATCCTACCAAGATGATCATACCAAGATGGCGTAGCAGTCGGACGTGTGTTTGTCTTTGTCTTATCCTGTGTAAATAGTTTTTTTTTCATATATATTTTAATCTCACTCTATCTATGAACTAAATATACTTTCCTGTAACCCGCCTCACCCAATGTGGTACGGATCTGTTTTGTTTATTCCTTATAACTGGAACCTCCATCAGGAGCTAGCTAGCTACTAGCTATCAGTCTTTGTTAGCCACGGCTAGCGGTCTTCACCTATAGCTCGGACACCAGTCAGCTTTAGCTCGGACAATACCTGCTAGTCTGCACAGCATGATATCAACCCAGAGCATATCGGACTGCTTCTCTCTACCACATCACCGGATTCCTGCCTCAAGCTCTAGACCATTACACCAGATCATCGCAGCTAGCTAGCTGCAATCGAGTGGCTACTATTAGATAACGCCTCTGTCCAGGAGCACCAGTTAGCCTAGAGCTAGGCCCATATACCAGCTAACTTCTTGGGCTACAATGCCTCTTTTGCCAATTGGCCTGGACCCTTATAGTCGACATGGAGCCCCGCCGATCCATCACAACTGGTCTGCCGACATAATCGTCAGATGTGGTTTCAACAGGCTTTTCCGTTGTGATGTCGCCAAAGACCCATCTGCTAGCCCCGGCCTGCTAGCTTTCTGAACACCGTTGTCTCCCGCTTGCCAAGCGTAGAGCGACTACCGAACGACTCTCTGACTCATCAGACTCTATGATCATTCGGCTACACAGCTGATGCCTGTTGGAAAATTCACTAACGCGGTACCTCTTTCTGTTTATCAGTCAGCTCCAGCCTCAAACTCAGGTCCTGTGCGTATCTAATTGACCCTCTCTTCCCATTCATCGCCATTTACGAGGTGTTATCTAAGCTCTCCCGATCAACACCCGTGATTGCTTATGCCTCTCTCTTGTGTCAATATGCCTTGTCTACTGCTGTCTCAGTTAGTATTTATTGTTTTATTTCACTGTAGACCCCCCGGTCCCGCTCATCATGCCTTAGATAGCTCTTTTGTCCCACCCCCCACAGATGCGGAGACCTCACCTGGCTTAACTGGTGCCTCCAGAGATGCAATCTCTCTCATCACTCAATGCCTAGGTTTACCTCTACTGTAGACACTTCCTACCATACCCTTGTCTGTACATTATGCCCTGATTCTATTCTACAATGCCCAGAAATCTGCAGCTTTTATTCTCTGTTCCCAGCGCACTAGACAACCAGTTCTTATAGTCTTTAGCCGTACCCTTATCCTACTCCTCGTCTGGTGATGTAGAGGTTAGCCTCCAGTACCACACACCTATTCCCCAGGCGCTCTCATTTGTTGACTTCTGTAACCGTAAAAGCCTTGGTTTCATGCATGTTACCATCAGACGACACCTTTGTTTTTTCACTGCTTTAGCACACTCCACCAACCCTGATGTCCTAGCAGTGTCTGAATCCTGGCTTAGGAAGTCACCAAAAATTCAGAAATTTCCATCCCCAACTACAACATTTTCCGTCAAGATAGACTTGCCAAAGGGGGCGGAGTTAGCCTGCAGAGTTCTGTCATACTATCCAGGTCTGTGCCCAAACTGTTCGAGCTTCTACTTTTAAAAATCCACCTTTCCAGAAATAAGTCTCTCACTGTTGCCGCTTGTTATAGACCCTCCTCAGCCCCAAGCTGTGCCCTGGACACCATATGTGAAATGATTGCCTTCCATTTATCTTCAGAGTTCGTACTGTTATGTAACCTAAATATGCTTAACACCCTGGCCATCCTACAATCTAAGATTGATGCCCTCAATCTCACAGGAATTATCAAGGAATTGATCAGGTACAACCCTAATACAAGGGCACCTTCATAGATCCCATTCCGAACAACTTGCCTTTTAAATACACCTCTGCTGTCTTCAACCTTCAACCAGGATCTCAGCGACCACTGCCTCATTGCCTGCGTCCGTAATGGGTCAGCGGTCAAATGCCCACCCCTCATTACTGTGAAACGCTCCCTAAAACACTTTAACGAGCAGGCCTTTCTAATCCACCTGGATATTGACCTCATCCCATCAGTAGAGGATGCCTGGTTGTTCCTTAAAAGTGCTTTCCTCACCATATTAAATAAGCATGCCCCATTCAAAAAATGTAGAACTAAAAACAGATATAGCCATTGGTTCACTCCAGACTTGACTGCCATTGACCAGCACAAACAAATCCTGTGGTGTACTGCATTAGCATCGAATAGCCCCCGCAATATGCAACTTTTCAGGGAAGTTAGGAACCATTACACACAGTCGGTTAGGAAAGCAAAGTCTAGGTTTTTCAAACAGAAATTTGTATCCTGTAGCACAAATTCCCAAAAGATGTTGGACACTGTAAAGTCGATTGAGAATAAGAGCACCTCTTCCCAGCTGCCCACTGCACTGACGCTATGAAACACTGGAAACACTGGCCCTTCTTTGGACACCGATAAATATTTCAAGAAGCATTTTTCTACGGCTGGCCATGTTTTCCACCTGGCCAACCCTACCCTGGCCAACAGCTCTGCACCCCCCCGCAGCAACTTGCCCAAGACCCCCCCCCCCCCCCCCGCATCTCCTTCACCCAAATCTAGATAGCTGATGTTCTGAAGGAGCTGCAAAATTTGGACCCTACAAATCAGCTGGGCTAGACAATCTGGACCCTCTCTTCCTAAAATTATCCGCCGCAATTGTTGCAAGCTCCATTACTGGCCTGTTCAAACTCTCTTTCGTATCATCTGAGATCCCTAAAGATTGGAAAGCTGCCGTGGTCATCCTCCTCTTCAAAGGGGGGAGACACTCTAGACTCAAACTGTTCCAGACCCATATCTATCCTGCCATGCCTTTCTAAAGTCTTTGAAAGCTAAGTTATTTAACAAACAGATCACCGACCATTTCGAATCCCACTGTACCTTCTCCGCTATGCAATCTGGTTTCAGAGCTGGTGATGGATGCACCTCAGCCACGCCGCTCGTGGTACTAAACAATATCATAACCGCCATCAATAAAAGACTGTACTGTGCAGCCGTCTTCATCAACCTGGCCAAGGCTTTCGACTCTGTCAATCACCGGATTCTTATCGGCAGACTCAATAGCCTTGGTTTCTTAAATGACTGCCTCGCCTGGTTTACCAACTACTTCTCAGATAGAGTTAAGTATGTTAAATTGGAGGGCCTGTTGTCCAGACCTCTGGCAGTCTCTATGGGGGTGCCACAGGGTTTAATTCTCAGGCTGACTCTTTTCTCTGTATATATCAATGATACTTCTGGCCTTTCTTTGGACACTGTGTTAACAAACCTCCAAACCAGCTTCAATGCCATTCAACACTCCTTCCGTGGCCTCCAACTGCTCTTAAATCCTAGTAAAACCAAATGCATGCTCTTCAACCGATTGCTGCCCGCACCCGCCCGCCCGACTAGCATCACTGCTCTGGGCGGTTCTGACTTAGAATATGTGGACAACTACAAATACCTAGGTGTCTGGCTAGATTAGTTTCCTATTTCGCAACAAAGCCTCCTTCACTCATGCTGCTAAACATACCCTCAAAAAACTGACTATCCTACCGGTCCTTGACTTCGGCGATGTAATTTACAAAATAGCCTCCAACACTCTACTCAGCAAATTGGATGTAGTCTATCACAGTGCCATCCGTTTTGTCACCAAAGCCCCATATACTACCCACCACTGCGACCTGTATGCCCTCACTTCATATTCGTTACCAAACCCACTGGCTCCAGGTCATTTATAAGTCTTTGCTAGGTAAAGCCCCACCTTATCTCAGCTCACTGGTCACAATAGCAACACCCACCTGTAGTAGGTGCTCCAGCAGGTATATTTCACTGGTCATCCCCAAAGCCAACACCCTTTGGCCTCCTTTCCTTACAGTTCTCTGCTGCTAATGACTGTAACGAATTCTATTGTGTTATTGACTGTACGTTTGTTTATCCGATGTGTAACTCTGTGATGTTGTTTTTGTCAAACTGCATTGCTTTATCATGGCCAGGTCGCAGTTGTAAATGAGAACTTGTTCTCAACTGGCTTACCTGGTTAAATAAAGGTTAATTAAAATAAAACATTCTTAGCATTAACCACATCGCCATGAGAGCGTTTACAGAGAAGCAAATGGAGGTAAACAAAACAATGTAATTAGTTCTCTACACCAGGATTAGATTAATTCATTAATTCATAATTCATCTGACAGAAGAGTGTATTGCATCTGGTTAGGAGAATAACTCAATTTAGTTGGTATCTTCAACGGTTGTGGTCCCGGCCAAACCCCATGAATTCCTGCTTAATCAGCTGGTTTACCTTTTCAGAAGAAGGTTTAGCTGCCTTTGTCTTCCTTCAAATGCCCTTTATCGGCCAGTTGGGTTTCGGTGAGGGCAGCACTGTGAATCCAATATCAACTCAGTTCTCTTGGAATGATCGCAGTTCATCTCTCCGGTTGATCACTGGTTGCATTGTTCATCAGAGTTTGCACGTTCCAGGCTCCAAAATGAAAACGTTTGCTTTCTGACCATAAAGAGGTGATCCTACTGGCAGCTCCAATGGCATGCAGCCCATACCGACTGGTGACCTCTCGCTACTGCAGTCTTCCTCCACCTTTACAATCATTGTGACCATTATATTCTGCCTGCTCTGCAGTTAAGGTCTTTGTTCTATCACACTTTGCCTGTAACATCCGACCTTACCGCTACGGGTGACCCTACCAGGAGCTTAAGCTCCAGACGGCAATTCAGAATCTCGCTGACAAGAAGACCTGCACAAGTTAGTGAGGCCATCATCAGGCTAAACAATATAATGCATTTAGCTAGTGGCAGAATTACCCAACATCGTATTTGAGCCAGCTGCTGGGTGAGTTTTTTGTTGTGATCATTACAAGTGGAACAAATCTACATTTTACTCTGTATTAATCCATTTCGAGCTCCATCTTTAAAATTGGAATAATGAAAATCCATGCTTCAAAACAACAACAACAACGTTTTTACAAATTAAATGTGCAATATTATAACTTTCTCTATAATTTCCTGGTTGCTAAATTTATTTTGCCTAATTTCAGTTTGTGACCAAACAAGCAATTTATGTAGAGAATCATTGTGCCATCTAAACCACTATGAAATATATATTTTAATTTAACCCAAAATATTATATTTTCAGCTGTTTGAGACTGGTGTACAAAACCGAATGTAAAAGACATAAAAACCTAAACTTAAGAAGGGGAAGCATAGAAATAGCACACACAGAACATTTACCGGTTCTTAAACTTGCTTTCAATGAGAATGACAGAGCTATAACTCACATTTGCCCAAAAAGTTATATATTGCAGCTTTAAAGGAAGATAAATATAAATTTTTCCCCATCCTTATTACTTCTACACAATATGATTTTGTTCAAATCTCTCAGCAGAACTGAGTTCAAATAGTATGATTTATTTCAAATACTTTTGATTGTCTGATTCAGCCTACCTGGAGTGTAGGATTGATGGATTGTACTTTTTGGACTATATCATTGCTTCCATTGCGCTGGCCAAGCTCAATCAAAAGCAACTCAAGTTACCATTATAGACGATCACTGTAGGTTGAGAATTATTGTCCTCCTGTTGCTTCCTGTTTGTGGGTCTTCAGATAGCTGAAGAGGATAATCCAAGAGATGCAAGATTTTGCTGCAGTGTGGCCAAGGGTATGTGATGGTGGTGGATGATTGGTGGGCCTTCTTGGAGGTAAAGCTCTCCTTACATTGTTGTCACTTGTCTTCTGTGGAGTGGCAGAGTTCTTGTAGTGTAACTCCCTTGTTGACTGTCTTCCTCCATGTGGTTCTGTCCTATGCATTGTCCTCCTAATTAGTGGTGTTGACAGGGCACTTTTTCAGGTTGGTACTTGTAGTGTTTCTTCTGTCCACCAAATTGCTTTACGGTTAGCTGGGAGTACAGGACCTATACTAGTGAGCTGGTGATGGTAGTGGTGATGCTTTAAAAAAACATGAGTCAATACTTCACATCATTTTGAATATTGAATAGCTTCCTGTGTGTTTATGTTAGAGACTTATCGTTTATTTTGGTGGCTGCAGCTCAATACCCATTTTCCATCGATATAAAGCTTGTGCCCATTCCTGTCACGTTCTTTCAAAATCGAACCCAGAAGCAGACCAGGACAAGGAGAGTAGGAAGAAGGTGAGTATTTATTTACAAGTGAATGTGAATGGGTAGATATATCCAGGTGGCGTAGCGGGCAGCGGTTGTGAGTTGATGGGAGTAAATAGGTGGATCCAATGGGGTAGTGGAATCCTCCGACGACCAGGCGGGAATGGGGTAAATGATCCGGGTGAGTAACTGAAGACAGAACAAACGGAGGTAAGTTTAAGGCAAGCAATACGTAAAAAACAACAAAACAAATTCTATCCAACTTGAGGCTGATACTATGGCACAACATACTGTTCATGGCTAATGATCCGGCAGGGAATGGATGTCAGGTCAGAGCTTTTGAAGGCGAGAGGTGATGATCAGGACAGGTCTGCAGATTACTGATGGGATACAGGTGCGGGTGAACATCGATCTCCCAACAAGCTAATTCGCCCGGCAACCAGACAGGGTGCATTCCAGGACACCGGAAACATACTCCATGACAGAAACACAGGCAAACACAGACTCAGGAAGTGGGATTCATGACAGTACCCCCCCTCCGACGAATGCCACCGGGCGGACTACCTGGAGCGCCAGGGTGGAGGCGGTAGAAGTCACGAAGCAGGTTGTCATCAAGGATCTGACGCCGAGGAATCCAACTCCTCTCGACCATCTCCTTCCCAATCCACGAGATATTGGAAACCTCGACCCCGCCGTCTGGAATCCATTATGCGGCGCACCGTGTAGGCAGGACCACCTCCGATCATCCGAGGAGGAGGGGGCAACAGAGGACTGAGGAGAACCGGCTTGAGGCAGGTGACATGAAAGGTGGGGTGTACTCGAAGCGTTAATGATTCTCTCCACCACAAACGGACCAATGAACTTGTGACAGTTTCCTCGACTCAGTCCATAGAGGAAGATCCCGTGTAGCCAACCAAACCTTATCTCCGATGGTATAAGCGGGAGCAGGAATACGGCGACGATTCACCTGGATCTGATACCGGTCAGAAACTCTAAGGAGGACCTTCCTGGCCCGATGCCAGGTCCGGTGGCAACGACAAATGTGGGCCTGGACAGAAGGAACCGAAAGATCCCTCTCCTGAGAAGGAAACAAGGGAGGTTGGTATCCGTACAGGCATTGGAAGGGGGACATCCCAGTCCGCTTTGCCGTTCTTCGACCCAGGTCGGAACGTCAGGGAAAAATTGAAGCGTCCAAAAAACAAAGCCCACCTGGCCTGACGGGAGTTGAGACGTTTAGCCGATTGCACGTAAGCCAGATTCTTGGGGTCAGTCCAGACCACAAACGGTTGCTCCGCTCCCTCCAACCAGTGACGCCACTCCTCCAAGGCAAGCTTCACAGCGAGAAACACCCGGTTACCCACATCGTAGTTTCTCTCAGCTGGTGAAAGACGACAAGAGTAGAAGGCGCAGGGATGGAGTTTACCGTCAGTGGAGCTACGCTGGGACAGGATGGCGCCCACCCCCACATCAGACGCGTCCACCTCAACAACAAACTGATGGGAAGTGTCAGGTTGAGAGAGAATCGGCGCGTTGGTGAATCGGCTCTTCAAGTTCAGAAATGCTCGGTCTGCCTCAGGAGTCCAACAGAAAATTCTGGTGCAAGACGTCAGAGCAGTTAAAGGGGCGGCCACCCGGCTGTAATCACGGATAAACCTCCGATAGAAGTTTGCAAATCCCAGGAATCTCTGGAGCTGCAATCTCGTACCGGGCCGGGCCCAATCCAGAACTGCCCGAATCTTCTCTTGGTCCATCTTGATCTCACCCCTGGAGATGATGTACCCGAGGAAGGATGTAGTGTGGGCGTGAAAATCACACTTCTCTTCCTTCACAAACAGACGGTTCTCCATTAACCGCTGCAGGACCTGCTTAAAATGCTGGATGTGGCTGGAAAGCTCCTTGGAGAAAATCAGGATGTCATCCAGGTAAATGAAAACAAACAGACCGATCATATCCCTCAGCACGTCATTCACCAAACTTTGGGACACTGCTGGAGCGTTGGAAAGTCCAAACGGCATCACCTGGTACTCGAAATGTCCCATAGGTGTATTGAATCCAGTCAACCACTTGTCCCCCTCTTTGATCCGAACCAGATGATACGCATTGCGTAGATCAAGCTTCGTAAACACAGTAGCACCCTGTAAAGAATCGAAAGCGGAGCTCATCAAGGGCAAGGGGTACTTGTTCTTCACCGTAATATCATTCAACCCCCGATAATCAATACACGGTCGAAGAGAGCCATCCTTCTTACTCACAAAAACAAATCCAGCTCCCAGGGTTGATGACGAGGGACGAATGAGACCTGCAGCAAGAGACTCTTTTATGTAGGTCTCCAGGGCTTCCCGCTCAGGTCGAGAAATACTGTATAACCGTCCCTTGGGAAAGGCAGCTCCAGGGAACAGCTTAATTGTACAATCATGAGGTCGGTGGGGAGGAAGTGACTAAGCTTTCTGCTTACTGAACACCTCACCCAACTCGTGATATGTTTCAGGAACCAGGGACAAATCAGGAGGAGCAGACTCACTGACCCGACTGGGGACAGCATGAGAACAGGCAGTCCTGAGGCAGTTAGCATGGCACTCAATGCTCCAACTAGTTACCTTACCAGTCACCCAATCGAACGAAGGATTGTGTTCTCTTAGCCAGGGGTATCCAAGAACCAGAGGAACATGGGGGGGAAGGCAAAATGAAAAAAGAAATAACCTCTGAATGATTCCCCGACAACAACATCTTAACCGGTTCAGTCCTCATAGTGATCCGTGCCAGACTACTGCCGTTCAGAGTGGTTGCTTCAATGGCTTCCAGTAATTGCTCCTTGGAAAGCCCCAGCTGTTCCACTAAGTCGGCATCAATGAAGCTGTCATCGGCACCTGAATCGATGAAAGCGTTAAACGCTAAACTCTGATTCTTATTTATGAGGGTAGCAGGAAAACGAGGTCTGACAGGGCTCTTGAGAGGTTGAAACTGACTCGCTAACAAACCTCCCAAACTTAACGAGCCGAGCAGTTTAACGGGCGCTGAGGACAAACGGAGATGTAATGTCCCGAGCTACCACAGTAGAGGCAGCTGTTGGTCTCACGTCTACGTTGGCGCTCGTCCTTAGTTAACCCGTGCCGCCCCACTTGCATAGGTTCAGGATCTGGCGGCAGGACTCCTCCACTAATCCCGTGTGAGGGAAAATTATCAACCCGTTCTGGTCCACTTCCTGACCCGAATGGTAACCGAGTCTCAGATTGATTAGATGGACCCCACTGCTTCTCCCTCCTCTCTCGGACTCTATTATCTACCCGAATAGCTAAGGTGACCAAACTATCTAGGTCACTAGGCTCTGGATAGGAGATCAGCTCGTCCTTGAGTTGCTCCGACAACCCCTGGTAAAAAAAATGCTTGTAGTGATTCCTCATTCCAACCACTCTCCACAGCCAATGTCCTGAATTCTATCACAAAGTCTGCCACACTGCGAGCTCCTTGGCGAAGAGAGAACAAACGTTTCGCTGCGTCCTTACCTCGGACTGGATGGTCAAAATGCTTTCTCATCTCTGCCGTGAAACCCTGGTATGACGTCATGCATGTGTCCCGTCGTTCCCAAACAGCTGAAGCCCATTCCAGAGCTCTACCATGCAGCAGCTCAATAACAAAAGCTATCCTAGCCTTATCTGTGGCGTAAGAGTAGGGCTGCAGATCAAAAACTAACCCACACTGTAAAAGAAATTAACGGCATTTTCCCAGATCTCCCTCGTACTTCTCCGGTGTCGGAACCTTGGGCTCACGGAAGGAACCCGCTCCCGAATCGGCAGGTGATATGGGTGAAACAGGTGGTGGATGATCCGCCGGCAACCTGAGCTGATCCTGGATACTCGTTAATCTATCCGATAAGTTCCGGATTGAACCCGCTATCTCGTGTAGCGCCGTGTTGTGTTGTCCCAACATCTTCTCCTGCTGGGTAATTGTATGGCAAACGGAGTCCAGGTCCGCTGGGTTCATCACTGGCCGGATCGTTCTGTCACGTTCTTTCAAAATCGAACCCAGAAGCAGACCAGGACAAGGAGAGTAGGAAGAAGGTGAGTATTTATTTACAAGTGAATGTGAATGGGTAGATATATCCAGGTGGCGTAGCGGGCAGCGGTGGTGAGTTGATGGGAGTAAATAGGTGGATCCAATGGGGTAGTGGAATCCTCCGACGACCAGGCGGGAATGGGGTAAATGATCCGGGTGAGTAAATGAAGACAGAACAAACGGAGGTAAGTTTAAGGCAAGCAATACGTAAAAAACAACAAAACAAATTCTATCCAACTTGAGGCTGATACTATGGCACAACATACTGTTCATGGCTAACGATCCGGCAGGGAATGGATGTCAGGTCAGAGCTTTTGAAGGGGAGAGGTGATGATCAGGACAGGTGTGCAGATTACTGATGGGATACAGGTGCGGGTGAACATCGATCTCCCAACAAGCTAATTCGCCCGGCAGCCAGACAGGGTGCGTTCCAGGACACCGGAAACACACTCCAGGACAGAAACACAGGCAAACACAAAATCAGGAAGCGGGATTCGTGACAATTCCATAACATGGAGCTTGTGAAAGCTGTGTTTTTCTACACATGAGAGGATCTGAACAACACAATCATCACGAGATTGTCTGGTAAACCCGAACCGTTTGAGCTAGCGACTCATCACCCCATGTTGTTATTTTTGCTCTACAACATCCACAAGCTTTACGGCAGTTGTCTGAACTTTCTGATGCCTACGACCTAATTTTGGAAACTGACTGTCCAGACAGGAATGTTTGAGCAACAACAACACCGACAGGTAGGACTCTCAGGAACAATTAGCACTCACTTATTTTGCTCTACGACACACACAACCTTCAGGGGAGTCGTCATTCGGTAACCCAGTACCGGACCATATAAATGGCACAATGTGAATAAGGTGTAAGAAGTTCCATAGCCAAAGTGGGTAAATTTGGGTCAAATTTGGGTCAAAAAAAATCCTGAGTTGCTTATACTGTATATATATCTCCTAGACATAAGACAGACACTTCAAAACCTTATTCCTCATTGTTATTATTTTTACTGTCTGTTTTATAAATGTGTTATTCACATTTGTATGGGCTATGACAGTAAAAGCCTTTAATTTTTTTTTTTTTTTAAATATACCTACAGGGGTCCTAAAATTTCAAATCAAATATCTAAATGATCCATCATATGACCATCTTAAAACAATGCCATATGTTAGCTAAGTAGATATTGTGAACCAAGGGCTTAGACTTACAAGGGTTTAATATGTTGAGTGTAGGGGGGCAGTATTTTGATGTTTGGATGAAAAACATACCCAAATGAAACGGCCTAATTCTCAGGCCCAGAATCTAGAATATGCATGTAATTGTCAGATTAGGATAGAAAACACCCTAAAGTTTCCAAAACTGTCAAAATATTGTCTGTGAGTATAACAGAACTGATATTGCAGGCGCAAACCTGACCAAAATCCAACCCGGAAGTGCTGTTTTTCCTGAAAGCTCTCTGTTCCATTGCCTGCCTTCGCTCCAATTAAAGGGATATCAACCAGATTCCTTTCCTATGGCTTCCACATGGTGTGAACAGTCTTTAGACATAGTTTCAGGCTTTTATTTTGAAAAATGAGGGAGAAAGATCACATTGTGTCATTGGATGGCTGGGTGACAGCAGCATTTTGCATGTGCAACAGCTTGGAGCAGACATTTTCTCTCTCTCTCCTATTGAAGAAGCTACAGCCCGGTTGAAATATTATTGATTATATATTGTAAAAACAACCTGAGGATTGATTATAAAAAACGTTTGACATGTTTCTTCGAACTTTACGGATACTATTTGGAATTTTCATCTGCACGGTCGTGACCGCTCGAACCTGTGGATTGCTGAACCTAACACGCCAACCAAATGGAGGCATTTTGGATATAAAATAATCTTTATGGAACAAAAGGAACATTTATTAGGTAACTGGGAGTCTCGTGAGTGCAAACATCCGAAGATGGCTGCTAGCTGTTTGTAATGTTTTGTTTGCTGAGAGTGATGTCCTTACATAACCGCTTGGTATGCTTTCACCAAAAAGCTTTTTTGAAATCTGACACGACAGGTCGATTAACAACAAGCTAAGCTGTGTTTTGCTATATTGCACTTGTGATTTCATGAAAATGTAATATTTTTTGTAATTTAATTTGAATTTGGCGCTCTGCAATTCAGCGGATGTTGACGAAAATTATCCCGCTAATGGGATGGGTGCATCAAGAAGTGTTTATGTTTGCCTCCTGTCGAGGAACTTTCCTGTGTTACCAAATCATGAGAGCAAACCACACACAAGTCAGAGTTATCATAAAGTCCATCTTTAATTATATGAGCTTCACCAAAGCCCTGTGACTCTCAGATCAATTCAGTGTCTATAAATTAATTCTCTGAGAGTGCTTACATATTGGCAACTGAGATCCTTTATAGCAAAGACACACATAGCCAGACAGCATTGACTATACATTTTCGTTCAGTTTGGTCTCCTAAACTAAGTTATTATCTCGTTCTTGGTACCACTTAGAACTAAAAACATTACCCCATCCAATGGCATACAGTGGGGCAAAAAAAGTATTTAATCAGCCACCAATTGTGCAAGTTCACACATTTAAAAAGATGAGAGAGGCCAGTAATTTTCATCATAGGTACACTTCAACTATTGACAGACAAAATGAGAAGAAAAAAAATCCAGAAAATGACATTGTACCTATGATGAAAATTACAGGCCTCTCTCATCTTTTTAAGTGGGAGAACTTTCACAATTGGTGGCTGACTAAATACTTTTTTGCCCCACTGTATATCAAATACACCCCCTCCTGGACAAGATCAGAAAAGACAGTGAGCCTCTTAGGTCATATACTAAATCAAGATAAGGGCAACCTCAGAGGGGACATGTAATAGTTACAGACACATTCCCATAAGAAGACAGGCCTGACCTCTCCCCTCTCTGGGGTCCAAGTGACTAAGCCCTAGCAGAGAAGGGATTACTGCAAACTGCCAACAGTATTATCCAAAAGAAGACATTCTAATGACAAATATCTCACATAAGCATTATTATATGAATAGACATCTTATTTATCAATGTTACCTAACTAATTCTGATTCTGCTACCACACTCCTTCAGGACACAGGTGTTGGTGCACCTGTCTTCCCATCTTATCTTCATGATTTTGCAGAGGAATCTTTGGTGGTGCTTACTGTACGTGGTTTTGGTTTCCCCATAAAGTAGGGTTGGAAGAACTACAGCTTTGTAGATGAGGACTTAATTATTAAGTTGTGACCTGAATATCACCATAGTCAAACACTAATTTCCCCAGTCTGGCAAATAGTCTGGCAAATGCTCCACAGCTAATTTAGCTTTAGAGGAGAGAAAGCTGCCACGGTATTGAAAGTGATCCACATTTACGGGGGTGATATTGTCAATATATATTGTTGTGGCCTGTGTTGTCTTGTATGGTATTGCCAACACGTATTGTTTTGGGCGGTGTTGTCTTATCAGGTCGGGCTTGGCGTCTTTTTTATGTTTAGTGCCAGACCTAGGACTGTGTACATCTTTGCGAAGGCATCCAGGATGCCCAGTATGTGTTCTTCCAAGTGGGCAGATATGGCATTGTCATGTGCATACCGGAGCTCCATGATGAAAACCTATTTGCTGTTTGTCTTGAATTTGTTTAGGTTTGGACTCCCTGAAACAGATTTGAGCTGTAGGGTGAACGATGGCAGCAATGAAGAATGGGTGGGGACAATGATCCAGTTTCACCCCAGGTTTCATCTTTAAGGATTACCTTTTAGCACCACTGTTAATGATCACAGTACCCTGGTGAGTTTGTCAACCAAAGGGCATCATAGTTCATAGATTCAAATACTTTTGTAAGGTCATAAAGGCCATGTAAATTGTTTGCTTTTGCTCCTCGCATGTCTGTTGTGCCTCTGGTTGTACGAAAGCCGCAATGTGATTCTGGGAGGAGTAGGAGTCTTTATTTTCCTAGTGGTGTAAAGGAGAAAGAACACACTTTCTTAACCTTCGTTTTAAAGATGGTAACAATCAGGGCGTCCTTGATTTGTGTGGGAATGATATTCCCGTACCAGAGCAAGGCATGTACAGTATATGGTGTAAGAGCTCTCAGGATCATGTATGTGGCCTTGTCATTTCTTACCTTCTGGGTGGCATCTTGTACGTCCTGCTTGCTAGGTGATTCACCCATGTCTACCTTTATGAGTTGCTGAAGGTTTTGGTCGATGATCTACATCTCAACGGTTGTACTTCGGTTTGAAGAATGCTTCTAGGTGTTCTTTCCACCAGGATTTCATTGATTCATCATCATTCAGCAGCTTATGTCCATCTTTGGAGCGGAATGGGTTTAGGCTACAGTAACTGGGTTTGTATAATGCCTTGGTGGCATGGAAGAAGCCTCTGGTATCGACAGGGTCCATCAGATTTAGGATCTCCAGTGCCTTTCCTGTGTTTCAGTTCCTCACTCAAGGATGGACATTTACCTTCGATCTGCGGTGAGTCTCTCTTTTAGCTTAAAATCTTATGTCATTCTGTCAAGCGCAAACGTTTATTTGTTTTGTGTCGATGGGTTATACAAGTTCGGTCATGTTATCAAATCAGTCCTTGTGCTTTTTGATCTCATAGACAATGGTATTCTTGAAGGTGTTGAGCATGGTGGACTTGAGCATGCTCCAGTATGTTTCGATATCCTCAGGTTATTCTTTGGGGAATTCAGCACCAAGAGGTGCATTCTGAGGTGTTGCAGTTTGCTGGTATCTCTCAGACGTCTTGGCCGTCTTAGCCCTAATTATCACCCTTTTTATTCATTAGTCTACTGGACATAATGGAGCGGATCAAGGGATGATCTGTACTTTCCAAAAGTTGCTGGGACTCGTCATCGCTCTTGGGATGTTCACAACACAACAATCCTTACCTCAGACAATGACATAGCCAATGATATGCCATTGTGTGGATGCATCCAGGATGTTTTGAATTTGTTTTTTTGATTGAAGATGACA
Organism: Oncorhynchus gorbuscha; assembly: GCF_021184085.1. NCBI lineage: Eukaryota > Metazoa > Chordata > Actinopteri > Salmoniformes > Salmonidae > Oncorhynchus > Oncorhynchus gorbuscha. The sequence goes on along the minus strand of NC_060193.1, from coordinate 35,802,426 downwards.
AGGTCATATTCTACAAATTTGGTTAGGAGAATAACTCCATTTGAGTTGGTATTGCTGACACCTTCCTTCTTATCATGCCTCTTCAAATGTTGTGGTCCTGGCCGACCCTGGCAAAACAATCCCCAAGAAGTATGATCTTCCTTAGGAATACTTGAGAGTCCAAGTTGGTATAGAACGTCTCAAACAATAGAGGAATCCTGGGCATGAAACCACAACCTTCCCTTCAAGCTGTAATCAAATGTATCTGTTTGTATGATACAATGATAGACCTGCGGGCATGACTGTAAGCAGATCTGTATCGCCTCCCCATGCACCTTCAGCTGTGAATGCAACACTTCAAACTCAAGTTAGTGAGGCCATCATCTGGCCAAACTGTAGAATACATAGGGACATATGTATACAACAGCGTATTTAAGGCGGCTGCTGCGTGAGATTTGTGGTGAACATTGCAAACTCAACAAATCTACATACTATCCTGTACTTATCAAGCTCAAAATACATATTTGCTGTCCTTATTACTTGCACACAACAGGATTTTGTTGATATTTTTGATCAGACCTGGGTTCAAATAGTATGTGTTTTCTTTGTAATATTTTTAGCACTTGATTGTGCCTGTCAGGAGTGCCAGTTTGCACATTTGGGATTGGTCATTGGTTGAAGTGCTCCAAGCAAGCTCAATCAAAAGCAACTAAAGTATTCCTAACAATACACATTTTATTTGAACCCATCGTGTTCCATTGATGCCGGACATAACCTATGACACTACACACTTCTCATCCATTGCCCCTCAGTTTGTCAGTCTCTCCATGTGTGTTTGTCCTCCACAGATCTTGACCTGTGTAACACAGTGGTGCATGGCTGTGAGCACCAGTGTGTCAGCACACCAGGATCCTACTACTGCATCTGTCCTGAGGCACAGCTACTGGCGGAGGATGGCAAAGGCTGCGGAAGTAAGTATACCTCACACACCCACTGAATACAATAATGAATATCCTCTAATACCCTCTACAACTCCTGTGGTTCACCAGGATGCAATGGCTCTATACAACTACTACCATTCAGTTGTCCCTCTGTAGTATCTAGAAAATAATATCTAATATCTAATGTGCTCCAGGACTAGGACTGGAATTGCATAACCTACAAATAAAATCTCTTCCAAAATAAAATATTTAGCCATGTAAGTAATTGAGAAAGTTTTACAGTAAGGACCTGTTAAAATGCATAATAACTGCACATTCCACAGTGTATTATTTTTGTTCGGTAGGTTACAGGTACATGATCCATTACCCATAGGCTACCACTCAAAAGTTTAAGTAATAATAAATTCAGTATAAATCATAAACCATCCCAGATAATGTATTTATAAATCCCATCATTGGGTGGTCAGTAGTTGGGTTTCCCAAGGGACTCCATAGTCCAGCATAGCTGACCTAAATTGTAAATACAGAAAAAATGATTTGATTTGTAATGTGTTTGGAATGTTCTCAAACCATTGCTGTCCATGATATCAGCAAGGGTACGGATTCCACATTTGGACTATTTGGGGGATGCAAAATACTGCTCTCCAGACCACAAAGCATTATTGTCAAATAGCGGAGCATAGCATTTCATTTTGCACCAATTGAAATTGTGTTAGCACTAATAGGACCAAAGCATAGTTTACATTTTTAAAGGGATATATCAGTGACGAACACCTCTTCCATGTCTCTCTATACTCAGCAAGGGGGCAGAAGAATCATCTCTAAACCAAATTAGGATTGGGCAAAATGCTGCCTGGAAATACAATTTAAAGTTTGGTACGAATAGCCCTCCTACGTCTTTCCCTCTTTCTAAGTTTGTTAATTTTTACAGGGAAAAATGTTTTAAAAAACTTTTCTTCGTCAAGAGAACACTGCCAAAGGAGCTGTTGTTTCTGATGAATCCCACAGTGTTTTATGAAAGACCAACAATCCATGCATGGTAAATGCAACAAGGGTATGTTACTGTATGAAAAGTGCCCTGATTCGCCCCTTGTCCCACCCAGCCTGCAGATCAGCCAACATTGACCTGGTCCTCCTCATCGACGGCTCTAAGAGTGTGCGTCCCCAGAACTTTGAGCTGGTAAAGCAGTTTGTAAACCAGGTGGTGGACTCCCTGGACGTGTCGGCGCACGGGACACGAGTGGGCCTAGTGCAGTACTCCAGTCGCGTACGAACCGAGTTCTCCCTCAACATGTACCAGACGGCGGTTGACATCAAGAAGGCGGTGATGAATGTGGAGTACATGGAGAAGGGCACCATGACGGGCCTAGCTCTCAAGCATATGGTAGAGAACAGCTTCTCAGAGGCCGAGGGTGCCCGCAAGAATGTCCCTCGTGTGGGCCTGGTCTTCACTGACGGCCGCTCTCAAGATGACATCACCGAGTGGGCCAAGAAAGCCAAAGAAGCAGGTACTGTAGATGACACAAGGGCTGTAATTTATTTGCCTAATGTATTATAAAGCTTCTGCAGTAATGTTTCCATAAGACCAAGAACATTAAGATTTGATTATCTTTCTATAATGAGAGCTCATATAACATGGTTATGAAATGTGAAAGCCTACTATTTAAAGACAACAAATCATGACCAAATCGACTGCCATTCACTACTTTGGTGTGTGGCTAGATGTTTCAACAAAACAGTGCTTGCAATCAAATACAATTCAGGACTTCATCCACCCCTTCAGTGAGATACTGCATTGTCCTGTGTGCCAGGTATCACTATGTATGCTGTTGGCGTTGGGAAGGCCGTGGAGGATGAGCTGCGCGAGATTGCCTCGGAGCCACACGACAAGCACTTCTTTTATACCACTGACTTCACTTTCATCAACCAGATAGCAGAGAACCTCAAGCTCAACATCTGTGCAGGTATTCTATTCTATGATCAAAGCAAATCACAACATAATCAGAACTTGTTATTTTAGAGCACCATCTAGTCAGGCAAAGATTGATTGAGAAGATGAGGTTAAATACCTTTTACAGAATAGACACCTCCTTACATTTCTTAATTTGGAGAGAAAGTTATTTTTTTTCACACTGTGTATGTGATCCCCTGTGGCTTAGTTGGTTGAGCATGGTGCTTGCAACACCAGGGTTGTGGGTTTGATTCCCATTGGGTACCAGGAAGGGGGGGGGGTGAATGAGTTGCTCTGTAAATGTGTGTTTTCAGAGGAGAGCCAGGGAGAGATTGAGGTAAAAAACCCATGTGCCTGTGAGAGTCTGGTTGAGTTCCAGCAAGCCACAATGACCACGCTGGAGCAGCTGACAACAAAACATATCCTTTTATATACAGTTCCTGTTAATTTAAGGTGAACTTTGTAGCAAATTAAATCATATGTATTTATATAGCCCTTCGTACATCAGCTCATATCTCAAAGTGCTGTACAGAAACCTAGCCTAAAATCCCAAACAACAAGTAATGCAGGTGTAGAAGCACGGTGGCTAGGAAAAACTCCCTAGAAAGGCCAAAACCTAGGAAGAAACCTAGAGAGGAACCAGGCTCTGAGGGGTGGCCAGTCCTCTGGCTGTGCCGGGTGGAGATTATAACAGAACATGGCCAAGATGTTCAAATGTTCATAAATGACCAGCTTGTTCAAATAATAATAATCACAGTAGTTGTCGAGGGTGCAGCAAGTCAGCACCTCAGGAGTAAATGTCAGTTGGCTTTTCATAGCCGATCATTAAGAGTATCTCTACCACTCCTGCTGTCTCTAGAGAGTTGAAAACAGCATGTCTGGGACAGGTAGCACGTCCGGTGAACAGGTCAGGATTCCATAGCCGCAGGAAGAATAGTATATAAGCATGACTTATATACACACTCGTAGTTGAGACAAAGCTAACACACACCCAAATATTGTTCATTTATACTTGTCAGGGTGCCTGTTCCTCTAGTCTATTTATTTTATTTTGCACTTGCCACAATCTTCCCCCCACTATGTGTGTTGTGGTCCACATACATTTGTTTGTGTCTCCACAAAGACAGAAAGTTGGCCTGAAAATAAAATCAACCCGTGTTTGCTGTCTCTGGTTAAATTATTACTTAGCTCTCTGGACAATATTAAAAATGATTGGACATCAAAGGGCACAATGAATACTCAAAACAGTTATCAACATATACATTAATGTCCAGTTTCCTGGACCCAGATTAAGCTTAGTACTGGACTAAAATGTTTTTCAATGGAGATTCTTCATTAAGCATGCTTTTTATTCCAGGACTAGGCTTAAACTGTGTCCGGGAATCCAGCCCAAAATGAAAAGAAAGTTTGGTTAAACTCATATGTATATATTTGTGTTGGATTCTTATCACTTTCATAAACGGTAAAAGGTAATATTCATGAAAAAACATGTATCAGTTCTGAGTCAGTAAAGCATGACCATGTCTGTTCTGGTCTACATGGTAAATGTGTTTTTAAACCATAAAGTTGTTAGTGCCTTCAGAAAGAATTCAGACCCCCTGACTTTTCCACATTTTGTTACGTTACAGGTTTATTCTAAAATAGATTACATTTTTCAAAATCATCTACACACAATAACCCATAATGACAAAGCGAAAACAGGTTTTTAGAAAAGTATTCAGACCCTTTGCTCTGAGACTCAAAATTGAGCTCAAGTGCATCCTGTTCCACTGATCATCCTCGAGATGTTTCCTTGAGATGTTTCTACAACTTGATTGGACATGATATTTAAAGGCACACACCTGTCTATATAAGGTCCCACAGTTGACATTGTATGTCAGAGCAAAAATCAAGCCATGAGGTTGAAGGAATTATTTATAGAGCTTTGAGACAGTATTGTGTCCAGGCACAGATCTGGGGAAGGGTACCAAAACATTTCTGCAGCTTTGAATGTCCCCAAGAACACTGTGGCCTCCATCGATCTTAAATGGAAGAAGTGGTCCTTCTGTAGCTCAATTGGTAGAGCATGGCGCTTGTAACGCCAGGGTAGTGGGTTCGATCCCCGGGACCACCCATACGTAGAATGTATGCACACATGACTGTAAGTCGCTTTGGATAAAAGCGTCTGCTAAATGGCATATATTATTATTATTATTATTATTATTATTATATTATTATTATTATTATTATTATTATATTATAAGTATGGAACGACCACCACAAGACTCTTCCTAGAGTTGGCCGCATGGCAAAACTGAATAATCGGGAGAGAAGGGTCTTGATCAGGGAGGTGACCAAGAACCCGATGGTCACTCTGACAGAGCTCTAGAGTTCCTCTGTGGAGATGGAAGAACCTTCCAGAAGGACAACCATCTCTGCAGCTCTCCACCAATCAGGCCTTTATGGTAGAGCGACCAGGCGAAATCCACTCCTCAATAAAAGGTACATGACAGCCCCCTTGGAGTTCTCCAAAAGGCACCTAAAGACTCTTAGACTATGAGAAATAAGATTCTCTGGTCTGATGAAACCAAGATTGACCTCTTTGGCCTGAATGACAAGCACCACATCTGGAAGAAGCTTGGCACCATCTCGGTGAAGCATGGTGGTGGCAGCATGATAGTGTGGGGATATTTTTCAGTGGCAGGGACTGGGAGACTAGTCAGGATTGAGGCAAAGATGAACAAAGAAAAGTACAGAGTGATCCTTAATGAAAATCTGCTCCAGAGCACTCAGGGTCTCAGACAAGTGGGCAAAGGTTCCCTTTCCAACAGGACAACTACCCTAAGTACACAGCCAAGACAACATGGGAGTGGCTTCGGGGTAAGTCTCTGAATGTCCTTGAGCGGCCCAGCCAGAGCCCGGACTTGAACCCGATCTAACATCTCTGGAGAGACCTAAAAATAGCTGTGCAGCAACGATCCCCATCCAACCTGACAGAGCTGAGAGGATCTGCAGAGGAGAATGGGAGAAGCTCCCCAAATACAGGTGTCAAGCTTGTAGCGTCATACCCAAGAAGACTCGAGGCTGTAAGCACTGCCAAAGGCACTTCAACAAAGTACTGAGTAAAGGTCTGAATACTTATGTATATGTGATATTTCCAAATTTTTATTATTTATAAATTAGCAAAAATGTATAAACTGTTTTTGCTTTGTCATTATGGGGTATTGCGTGTAGATTGAATCGAAAAATCAACAACAATTTAATCAATTTTAGAATAAAGTTTTAACCTAACAAAATGTGGAAAAAGTAAAGTGGTCCGAATACTTTCCAAAGGCACCATACCTTAGGTACCTAATATATATATGCATTTAAGTGATATACTGTTGGCCCATATACGTCAGTGTCTGTAACTCAAGTTTTTGCACAGATCTTCCCATCAACATCAATGCATGATTTATGCCAAAGTCCAAGTTTAGTGCACACATTTAGGATTCGGACCAAAATTAATCCCATAAAAAAAGCCATATGATTCTTCTACTACAATATCATTCAACTCAGCTCAACTTCATTCGTTCAGCCCATTTGACCATAAAATGGAATGATGTGTTTATTTCCTTAACCCTTTTCTACTGGCGGGGATGACTGCTCGATTGGAGGACTTGGAGAACCAGCTGCTGTCACGGAAATGAGGGGTGTCAACCATGTAACCCAACAAGGATGTGGAGATGCATTGAGTATAGAGGACTCTTCCTGTCAAGAATGTATTGGGAAAAACAAGTCCTGTCAATGTTGAATATCCATGATGTAAATTACCCAAAACAATATTTCATGTAGAGTATCTCATATCAGAGCATGAATGCACTGGACTTAAGTCATGTCAAACACATCAATAGGAACAGTTGGCACACTACTTACTGTAGACGTAAGCACAGGCAACTAGAAAGTACAGCCATTGTTTATAAATTAAACACAGTATTTTTCCATTGACACACCAGATACCAATTTCTTTGTGCCCTATTTATACTTGATCTGTTTTATATAGTTTGTTAAATGTGATGTATTTATAGCCATATTTTATACCAGCAGTAGATATCTGAGAAAAGAGAAATTAAGAAGTGTTAATATTACCAGTCCTTATGATCTAGCCTAGGTCGATTCAAAGCACCAATCAGTGATTCGTAGAAAGTAATATAATGCAATATTTGTAGAAGAATGAACAATAGCAGCATCAAACAGAGTACAAATAATGGTTCCTGGATTTACAAAAGTGAAACCAAGCATCACCCAATTACCCAGATCAAAACATGACTGTCAAGAGGATGAGATCAAGTACTGTATTAACTTGATCACATTAATTGTCTTACAGGGGTTGAATTAGGTAATGACTTTACTGATATATTATGTGAAATCAAAATAGCACCAAAAACAAAACAAAGTTTATACCCCACCTTTTGCTATGGTTTAATTTTAAATTGATTGAGCTTTTTACAGTTCAATTAATTATCCCTCTCTGTTATGCATTTTACTGCATTTTTGAGGGACAGAGAGAATGTCACTGAGATATGTAACTGAACAAGAGGGCCTTTTAAGTTTCTTGTTATTCTTTGTTTAGTCTTGTATTAAACGACCACGTGATGGAAAGATTTATAACCCTATATTTGGTTACCTGTAGTTTTTGTATATTTCTAATAACCTTTTTTTGTTATGTTCAAAGGCTCTCTGTATTCTGGCACAGACGGCAATAAAGACTAAATTGTTCGCTGTGTTGTTTCTTCATAACTCTAAACAGAATCGTAGGATCATTGCAACCTGAGAGCAGTCACCCTGTAATTGATCAGAGATGTGTTATGGTGTGTACCCCCAAGAGACTAAATTTACGAGTGATGTGTAATGGGATTTTTCTTCATTATCGTTATCAAACAGAGACATACTTTATGATGATGAACTTCAGTTCCTATCTCCATAGAGGGTCTAATAAGTCCCTGGGATACCTTGTGTTCTTTTCACAACAAGTGTTCCACCATGGATGACCTTTGTAAGTACCTTCTAATTAAGGCTAATGGGGGTGAGCTCCTCTTTCCATTGCCATGTTTGTTGACTTCCAGCCAAGACTCTGGAGAATGTGAAATGCCAGATGATCCCCCCAAGCCTTGGTGAAGAAATGTTAATTGTCCCAAAAGGTAGCCTGGCCTTCGACTCTCACACGAAGCTTTGGAAGAACATAAGCAAATGCTTTTCAACAACAAATTGCCTCTAAAGTTTTCAGACTGATGTAACATTGTCAAGTGAGCGCAGGAAACAGAGGAGCTCAGACAATGATGTTTTGGCACATAGCATAGTAGCAACCTACCGGGCACACACTGGTTGAATCGTCGTTGTTGCAGCGTAATTTGTTGACGTATTGTGTCATGGAATCAATGTGGAAAATACATTGGTTTTGAAAAAAGTATCTATGTACAGTATATATTGAAATTCTGTAGAAAATTCCATAAAGAAACAAAGAAAATCTTTTTCATCCTATATTCAATATACGGTTGAAGTCAGAAGTTTACATACACCATAAGCAAATACATTTAAACTCAGTTTCATCTAATCCTAGTAAACATTCTGTCTTAGGTCAGTTAGGATCACCACTTAATTTTAAGAATGTGAAATATCAGAATAGAGAATGATTTATTTCAGCTTTTATTCCTTTCATGACATACCCAGTGGGTCACAAGTTTACATACCCTCAATTAGTATTTGGTAGCATTGCCTTTAAATAGTTTAACTTGGGTCAAATGTTTCGGGTAGCCTTCCACAAGCTTCCCACAATAAGTTGGGTGAATTTTGGCCCATTCCGCCTGACAGAGCTGGTGTGTAGGCCTCCTTGCTCGCACACGTTTTTTCAATTTCAAATTTTCTATGGGATTGAGGTCAGGGCTTTGTGATGGCCACTCCAATACCTTGACGAAGTTGTCTTTAAGCCATTTTGCCACACCTTTGGAAGTATGCTTGGTGTCTTTGTCCATTTGGAAGACGTATATCCACATAATTTCCCTTGCTCATGATTCCATCTATTTTGTGAAGTGCACCAGTCCCTCCTGCAGCAAGCACCCTCACAACGTGATGCTGCCACCCCCGTGCATCACGGTTGGGATGGTGTTCTTCGGCTTGCAAGCCTCCCCCTTTCTCCTCCAAACATAACGATGGTCATTATGGCCAAACATTTCAATTTTTGTTTCATCAGACCAGAGGACAAAAGTACCATCTTTGTCCCCATGTGCAGTTACAAACTGTAGTCTGTCTTTTTTTATCACGGTTTTGGAGCAGTGGCTTCTTCCTTAATGAGCCGCTTTTCAGGTTATGCCAATATAGGACTCGTTTTACTGTGGATATAGATACTTTTGTACCTGTTTCCTCCAGCATCTTCACAAGGTCCTTTATTCTGAGATTGATTTGCACTTTGCGCACCAAAGTGCATTCACCTCAAGGAGACAGAACGCATCTCCTTCCTGACCGGTATAATGGCTGCGCGGTCCCATGGTGTTTATACTTGCGTAATATTGTTTGTACAGATGAACGTGGTACCTTCGAGCTTTTGGAAATTGCTCCCATGGATGAACCAGACTTGTGGAAGTCTACAAAATAATTTCTGAGGTCTTGGCTGATTTCTTTTGATTTTCCCATGATGTCAAGTAAAGAGGCACTGAGTTTGAAGGTAGGCCTTGAAATACATCCACAACTACACCTCCAATTGACTCAGAACCTTCTAAAGCCATGAAATCATTTTCTGGAATTTTACCAGCTGTTTAAAGGCACAGTCAACTTAGTGTATGTAAAGTTCTGACCCGGTGGGAATTGTTATACAGTGAATTATAAGTGAAATAATCTGTCTGTAAACAATTGTTGGAAAAATGACTTGTGTCATGCACAAAGTAGATGTAGACAAACTATAGTTTGTTAACAAGACATTTGTGGAGTGGTTGAAAAATGAGTTTTAATGACTCCAACCTAAGTGTATGTAAACTTCCGACTTCAACTGTATATACTTACTTGGTGGTTGAAATGATGTTGAATTATGTACTTGATTAGACATATTTTATTTCACCTTGTTTAAATGTTGACAGTAAAATGTTATGTTTAAATCAAATTCATTGTTTCAATGTCATGCTACCAACCTAAATAAAGATGTTTATTGTAATAAAATGGGAAGTCACAGTCCAACGATTCCTGAGCATTGCCTCCTACTGGTATATGAGGGGTATTGCACTTCAGTGAGAACAAGTCTACCACCCAGGGGCCTCAATTATAATCGTTGCATACATTTTACACTAGTATCTGCTGCGCTGTTTCTGAAAAGACTGAACAAGCACAAAAATATTGATATTTATAAACTTGGCGCATGCCATACATACGCATGTTTCCTTAAAAACTGAACAAAACCAAAAACACAGCATGTTGGTTCAATGTTTCATCAGCTGAAATAAAAGATCCCTCTCTCAAATGTGTTCACAATTTTTTTTACATCCCTGTTAGTGAGCATTTATCCTTTGCCAAGATAATCCATCCACCTGATAATCCATTTACATTACATTTACATTTAAGTCATTTAGCAGACGCTCTTATCCAGAGCGACTTACAAATTGGTGCATTCACCTTATGACATCCAGTGGAACAGTCACTTTACAATAGTGCATCTAAATCTTAAGGGGGGGGGTGAGAGGGATTACTTATCCTATCCTAGGTATTCCTTAAAGAGGTGGGGTTTCAGGTGTCTCCGGAAGGTGGTGATTGACTCCGCTGTCCTGGCGTCGTGAGGGAGTTTGTTCCACCATTGGGGGGCCAGAGCAGCGAACAGTTTTGACTGGGCTGAGCGGGAGCTCAGTCAGACGTATTTGTCCTTCGTCTTGTCGTGTCCCATGTCGTGTCCCTTGTCGTGTCCCATGTCGTGTCCCATGTCCCATGTACATATATTTGTAAATATTTTTCTTCGCATATCTTTTCATATTTTTCTAAATCCTTACTTCAAAATACTCTCCTGCAACCCACCTCACCCAATGTGGTGAGGACCTGTGTTTTTCTCTGCCTCTATTACTGGAATCTCTTCAACATAAATTAGCCAGCTAACGGTCATCAGCTAACCCCTAGCTCGGAAAGCTCTTGCCAGTTTGTACAACACGATTCAACCAGAGCATACCGGATTTTTCTCTCTATATGCCCGGATTCCTATCGCAAGCTCTGAACCTTCTCACCTTCTGACGCTTCGCAGCAAACGTCCCCTGAATGCTAGCTGTCTAGAGCACAAGGAACTGTTGGCTTACGAGGCCCATCGAATCCATTCCGAAGCCACTAGCTAGCAGTCAGCTATCCTTTGCTAGCGGTCATCAGCTACCTTTATCCCGGACAACTCTCGCCGGTCTGTACAGCGCGACTCAAACCAGAGCTAGTCGGACTTATTCTTCTCCATATCTCCGGATTCCTACCGCAAGCTCTGAACCTATTTTTTTTTTTTATGATAAAAAAAAATCCCCACCTGGAATTATAGCGGCTAACGACCCCTGAACGCACAGCCGCTAATCTGCGGCCTGCTAGCTATCTAAAGTACATTGGACTGCTGGCTTAAGAGGCCCTTCGGACATATTTCTTCGGCCACTATACATATTTTGCCAATTGGCCTGGTTTACCACACGGAGCCCTGCTGATCCGTCCGCTGATGTAACTTGCACGAGGGAGCCACAACAGACTTTCCTCCGTCGCGTCATCCCTCTAAGGTCTTTCTGTTAGCCTGCTAGCCCCGTCCCGCTAGCTGCCTGAAGCCACGCACTGGACTTGTATGATCAACCGGCTACGCATTCTTTTCCCTAACGTCACCATGCCGTGTCGATTGCTGTTCTGGTTTGTAACTATTGTTTTATTTCACTGTAGAGTCTCTAGCACTGCTCAACACGCCTCGGCTAACAATTTAGTTCTACCTCCCACACACGCAGTGACATCACCTCGTTTAAATGCTATTTCTAGAGACAATATCTCTTTCATTATCACTATATGTACAGGTTTACCCCCACTGTATTCACATCCTACTATGCCTTGATTATATTCTACCGTGCCCAGAAATCTGCTCCTTTTACTCTCTGTTCTGAACATACTAGACATCCAGTTCTGTTAGCCTTTAGCCGTACCCTTATCCAACTCCTCCTCTGTTGCTCTGATAATGATTAGGTTAATCCAGGGCCTGCTGTGTCAACCTCCACTCCCATCCCCCAGGCTCCCTCATTTGTTGACTTCTGCAACCGTAAAAGACTTGGTTTCATGCATGTTAACAGTAGAAGCGTCCTCCCTATGTTTGTTTTATTCACTGCCCTAGCACACTCTACCAATTCACTCCACCAATAGTGTCTGAATCCTGGCTTAGGAAGACTACCAAACACCTTGAAATTTCCATTCCTAACATTTTCCGACAAGATAGAACTGCCAAAGGGAGCGGTGTTGCAATTTACTGCAAAGATAACCTGCAGAGTTCTGTCTTACTATCCAGGTCTGTACCCAAACAATTTGAGCTTCTACTTCTAAAAATTAACCTTTCTAGAAACAACTCTCTCACCGATGCCGCTTGCTATAGACCACCCTCTGCCCTCAGCTGTGCCCTCGACACCATATGTGATTTGATTGCCCCCCATCTATCTTCTGAGCTCGTGCTGCTAGGTGACCTAAACTGGGACATGCTTAACACCCCAGCCATCCGACTATCTAAGCTTGATGCCCTCAATCTCACACAACTTATCAATGAACCTACCAGATATAACCCCAAATCCGTAAACACGGGCACCTCATAGATATCATCCTAACTAACTCACCCTCCAAATACACCTCTGCTGTTTTCAACCAAGATCTCAGCGATCACTGCCTCATTGCCTGCATCCGTAATGGGTCTGCGAGCAAACGGCCACCTCTCATCACTGTCAAACGCTCCATAAAACACTTCTGCGAGCAGGCCTTTCTAATCGACTTGGCCGGGGCATCCTGGAATGACATTGACCTCATCCCGACAGTAGAGGATGCCTGGTTATTCTTTAAAAGTGCCTTCCTCACCATCTTAAATAGGCATGCCCCATTCAAAAAAGTTAGAACCAGGAATAGATATAGCCCTTGGTTCACTCCAGACCTGCCTGCCCTTGACCAGCACAAAAACATCCTGTGACGTTCTGCATTAGCATCGAATAGCGCCCATGATATGCAACTTTTCAGGGAAGTTAGGAACCAATATACACAGGCAGTTAGGAAAGGTAAGGCTAGCTTTTTTAAACAGAAATTTGCATCCTGCAGTACAAACTCAAAAACATCCTGGGACACTGTAAAGTCCATGGAGAATAAGAGAACCTCCTCCCAGCTACCCACTGCTCTGAGGCTAGGAAACACTGTTACAACCGACAAATCCACTATAATTGAGAATTTGAATAAGCATTTCTCTACGGCTGGCCATGCTTTCCACCTAGCTACCCCTACCTAGCTACCCCTACCTGGGTCAACTGCCCGGCACCCTCCACAGCAACCATCCCAAGCCCCCACCATTTCTCCTTCACCCATATCCAGATAGCTGATGTTCTGAAAGAGCTGCAAAATCTGGACCCCTACAAATCAGCCGCGCTAGACAATCTGGACCCTCTCTTTCTAAAATGATCTGCCAAAATTGTTGCAACCCCTATTACTAGCCTGTTCAAACTCTCTTTCGTATCGTCTGAGATTCCCAAAGATTGGAAAGCTGCCGCGGTCATCCCCCTCTTCAAAGTGGGAGACACTCTAGACCCAAACTGCTACAGACCTATATGTATCCTACCCTGCATCTCTAAGGTCTTCGAAGGCCAAGTTAACAAACAGATTACTGACCATTTTGAATCACATCGTACCTTCTCCACTATGCAATCTGGTTTCCAAGCTGGTCATGGGTGCACCTCAGCCACACTCAAGGTCCTTAATAAGGATAGGGGGCAGCATTTCCACTTTTGGATAAATAGTGTGCATAATTTCAACTTCCTGCTAATCATGCCATGAACATATTATATGCATATGATTACACTGTGAAAACACTCTGAAGTTTCTAAAACTGGTTCAATCATGTATGTGACTATAACATAACTTATGTAGCAGGCAAAACCCCAAGGAGAAACTGTTCAGATTATACATTTTTTTCCTCTGACCGTTCCCTCAGTTGTCTTTGCCAAGGGAAATTTGAGGGTGCCCACTTTACAGTTCCTACGACTTCCACAGGATGTCACCAGTCTTTGGACTTGGGTTGGAGTTAATCATTGGTGCAACGAAGAAGAGGTACATCCTGGAACAACGTTACACTGTTGATAGTTACACAAGAGGGAAAATGTTGCGTGTTTTGTTTAGTTGCTCTATTGAATACAGATTGCCCTGTCTACAATTTGATCAATTATTAACGTTTAAAAATACCTAAAGTTGTATTACAAAAGTAGTTTGAAATATTTTGGCAAAGTTTATAGGCAACTTTTGAAATATTTTGTACTGACATTGCGTTTTTGTAAGCAGTTTTTTTCTGGATAAAACTCGCTTTATAAATGGACATTTTGAATATATATGGATGGAATTAATCGAACAAAAGGACCAATTGTGATGTTTATGGGACATATTGGAGTGCCAACAAAAGAGGTAATGCATGTTTTATATTTTATTTCAGCATTTTGTGTAGCGCCTGCTAGCTCTTTTGTTCACTGCTGGTGCAGATGGTGCAGGCTATCAGATAATAGCTTCTTCTGCTTTCGCCGAAATCCTTTTTAAAAATTTGACACGTTGGCTGGATTCACAACGAGTGTAGCTTTAATTGAATATCTTACATGTGTGATTTAATGAAAGTTTGAATTTTATAGCATTTTATTTGAATCTGGCGCTCTGCATTTCCCCTGGCAATTGGCCAGTTGAGACATTTGCGTCCCGCCTATCCTTAAGAGGTTTTAACCTCCAGATGAGCTTCAATTCCATACAACTCTACTTCCGTGGCCTCCAATTGCTCTTAAATGCAAATAAAACTAAATGCATGCTATTCAACCGATCATTGCCCGCACCTGCCCGCCCAACCAGCATGGCGCTTGTAACGCCAGGGTAGTGGGTTCGATCCCCGGGACCACCCATACGTAGAATGTATGCACACATGACTGTAAGTCGCTTTGGATAAAAGTGTCTGCTAAATGGCATATATTATATATTATCACTACTCTGGACGGCTCTGACTTAGAATACGTGGATAACTACAAATATCTAGGTGTCTGGCTAGACTAAACTCTCCTTCCAGACTCACATTAAGCATCTCCAATCAAAAATTAAATCTAGAATCGGCTTCCTTCACTCATGCTGCCAAACATACCCTCGTAAAACTGACCATCCTACTGATCCTTGACTTCGGCGATGACATCTATAAAATAGCCTCCAACACTCTACTCAGCAAACTGGATGTAGTCTATCACAGTGCCATCCATTTTGCCACCAAAGCCCCATACACTACTCACCACTGTGACCTGTACTCTCTCGTTGGCTGGCCCTCGCTTCATACTCGTCGCCAAACCCACTGGCTACAGGTTATCTAGAAGTCTCTGCTAGGTAAAGCCCTGCCTTATCTCAGCTCACTGGTCACCATAGCAGCACCCACTCGTATCACGCGCTCCAGCAGGTATATCTCACTGGTCACCCCCAAAGCCAATTCTTCCTTTGGCCGCCTCTCCTTCCAGTTCTCTGCTGCCAATGACTGGAACGAACTGCAAAAATCTCTGAAGCTGGAGACTCTGACCTCCCTCACTAGCTTTAAGCACCAGCTGTCAGAGCAGCTCACAGATCACTGCACTTGTTCATACCCCATCTGTATACAGCCCATCTATCTATCTCATCCCCATACTGTATTTATTTATTTTG
Organism: Oncorhynchus gorbuscha; assembly: GCF_021184085.1. Lineage (NCBI taxonomy): Eukaryota > Metazoa > Chordata > Actinopteri > Salmoniformes > Salmonidae > Oncorhynchus > Oncorhynchus gorbuscha. The sequence continues at coordinate 35,786,670 of NC_060193.1, read as the reverse complement.
CTCATTTTGCACCACAGTATCTCTACTTGCACGTCCATCTTTTGCACATCTACCATTCCAGTGTTTAATTGCCATATTGTAATTACTTCACCACCATGGCCTATTTATTGCCTTATATACCTAATTTACACTAACTGTATATAGACTTTGTTTTCTTTTTTTCTACTTTTTTTCTAACTTATTGACTGTATGTTTTGTTCATTCCATGTGTAACTCTGTGTTGTTGTATGTGTCGAACTGCTATGCTTGTTCTCAACTACCTTACTTGGTTAAATAAAGGTGAAATTTTAAAAAAACTGACAGATGTGGCCTATCAAGAATCTGATTAAACAGCATGATCATTACACAGGTTGATCTTGTGCTGGGGACCACAATGCTACAGATGTCATAAGTTTTGACGGAGCATGCAATTGGCATGCTGACTGTTGGAATGTCCACCAAAGCTGTTGCCAGAGAATTGAATGTTTATCTTTCTACTATAAGCCGCTTCCAATGTCGTTTAGAGAATTTGACAGTACATCCAACCACTCTCACAACTGCAGACCACGTTTAACCACGCCATACCATCCACATCTGACTTCTTCATATGCGGGATCGTCTGAGACCAGTCACCTGGACAGCTGATGAAACTGTGGGTTTGCACAACCAAATCATTTCTGCACAAACTGTCAGAAAACATCTCAGGCAAGCTCATCTGCATGCTCGTCATCCTCACCAGGGTCTTGTCCTGACTGCAGTTCAGTGTCGTAACCAACTTCAGCGGGCAAATGCTCACCTTTGATGGCCACTGACACGCTGTAGAAGCGTGCTCCTCATGGATGAATCCCGGTTTCAACTGTGTGGGCGAACAGTTTGCTGATGTCAACGTGCCCCCTAATGGCAGTGGGGTTATGGTATGGGCAGGCATAAGCGACGGACAACGAACACAATTGCATTTTATCGATGGCAATTTGAATGCACTGAGATACCGTGACCAGATCCTGAGACCCACTGTTGTGCCATTCATCCACTTCCATCACCTCATGTTTCAACATGATAATGCACGGGCCCATGTCCCAAGGATCTGCACGCAATTCCTGGAAGCTGAAAATGTCCCAGTTCTTCCATGGCCAGCATACTCACCAGACATGTCACCCATTGAGCATGTTTAGGATTCTCTGGATCAACGTTTACGACAGCGTGTTCCAGTTCTCACCAATATCCAGCAACTTTGCACAGCCATTGAAGAGGAGTGTGACAACTTTCCACAGGCCACAAGCAACAGCCTGATCAACTCTATGCGAAGGAGATGTGTTGCGCTGCATGACTGGTTTTCTGATCTACACCCCTACTTTTTTATATACTGTATATATCTTCTGACCAACAGATGAATATCTGTACTCCCAGTCATGTGAAATCCATAGATTAGGGCATAATGAATTGATTTCAATTGACTGATTTCCTTATATGAACTGTAAAATATTAGAAATTGTTGCGTGTTGCATTTATATTTTTGTCCAGTGTAAATCAGACCTGCTGTATAACTGTGTGCATGTGAATGAGCATTATACCTACAAACATCAATGAAAAAGCTGAACATTGTTCTTTCGGGGAGTATGAAATCATCACAGTCAGAAAAGGTGAGGAATGTAATTCTGCAATGATCATGGAAATAAAAGAAATAATAAGAAATAATAAGAAATAAATTCCTAATTATTTTAGGATGCAAAGATAAAATGAATATCCTTTCGCTCTTCTCACTAAGAGCAAATTATTGCATATTGCTATTATATTTAGCTACCTGTTTATTTGTTACGAATAAATCATCATATATTCCTAATTTGCACAAGGCTACTAGGCAACTTTTTCCTTGTTGCAATGCAAAAGAATACATCAACCACTAGAAGTTTGTGGGAGGATAAGCACATTTTCACATCAAGTTAAGTTTTTATAAATGCCAACTTTTGCGTGAAAACTGGCACATGCAGGTTTTGCAGTATATTTTGTTCATTTGCAATGTTTACAAATGAGGCCCCTGGGGCTTCATTTATAAACAGTGCATATGTACATAATATACCCCAATATGTGTATGTGGCAGTTTTCAATTGAAATATTTGCATTGCAAGCTGGTAATTAAGTACAGTATTATGTGCAAACGGGAGATATGATGAAAAGCTTATTCATAAAAAACTACAAACAGGAAAACATATAAACCATTGAGAAGAGCTTTTTATTCTTAGAATCTAAAATAAGCTCATCTCTCATTTAATTGGATCTAGTGAATAGATAGGCTATATGTATTTCAAGTTTTGCAACTGATATTTTACATTGAACTTGGCCTATGTGTCAAGTTTAAAGTTTTTATTGTCATGTACACAAGTACAGGGAAATGCCTTTCTTGCTTACTCTTTCTCAACAATGCAGTAATGAATATCGGTAGTACTATAACAATTAAATAAAAAAGTTAAATAAAACAAAAACATATGAGAAACACAACTGTAAGTACTGTAATAAGTACTGTAATTAACAAAAAAATGTAGCTTGCCCTACAATGTTTAAGAATCCGCATCCATCCGAGTCCATCATATTTAGGTGGGTATAAAACAGTTGAATTCAAATGTTATGCTGACAGGTCCATGACAATTTCCCATTATTTTCTCGTTCAGAAAGGACACATTAAAAATAAAGAAAAAACGTGTGTTGGTGTGTCCAAACTATTGACATGTACTGTATGTCCTTCCTTAGCATAGGCTCTGAGATTAAATAGGCTATAATGTCGAGCTCCTATCACACGGCAATACTGTGGCCTATATCCATACTGTCAAATATTTTACATAAACTACCGGTCTACTGAGTCTACTACTGGTCTAATGTTTGAAACTTTAGCCTTAATTTATGATGTATCTGGAAAAGCCCTATTTTCTACATTGTAGAATAATAGTGAAGACCTCAAAACCATGAAATAACACATATGGAATCATGCAGTAACCAAAAAAGTGTTAAACAAACATATTTCATATTTTTGTGTCAGTTTTGCTCACTCTTGGTATTCTCTCAACCAGTTTCACCTGGAATGCTTTTCCAACAGTCTTGAAGGAGTTCCCACATATGCAGAGCACTTGTTGGTTGCTTCTCCTTCACTCTGCGGTCCAACTCATCCCAAACCATCTCAATTCGGTTGAGGATCGTGATTCTGGAGGCCAGGTCATCTGATGCAGCACTCCATCACTCTCCTTCTTTGTCAAATAGCCCTTACACAGCCTGGAAGTGTCATTTTCCTTCCTAAACAACAGGTGTAGACTAACAGTGGTTCCCAACCAGGGGTACTAGGCCTATCAACAGGGGGGTACTTGAGAAGACTCAAATCAAAATAGAAATGTGGGTAATATTTGGTTGAGACATTGATCAATGAGATTTCAACCTTACTTCACCCACTCAAAAAGGACAACCAGAAGTTTGTTGAATAGCCAATGCACAACACAGTTCAAACGGGAATACAATGACAGATATTTTGTATTCACACAATAATTTAATGTGTTGTCGCTGTGCTTCATCTAATAGCACAACCAAATGACCTGGATTGCATATGAGATTACATTAAAAGTACATAGTGCAGGTGAGCAATGCTGTCTGAGATTCTGCGCATATTATTATAGCAATTGTGAGTTGCACAGACCTGTGACTTTTGCATGCTATGTTGAACATATATGCTTTCTAATATTACATAAGATATTTATAGTTACAGCAACCTCAAAATGTGTCAATTAACCTTTTGCGACGAGGGGGCAGTATTTTCATTTTTGGATAAAAAACGTTCCCGTTTTAAACGGGATATTTTGTCACGACAAGATGCTCGACTATGCATATAATTGACAGCTTTGGATAGAAAACACTCTTATGTTTCCAAAACTGCAAAGATATTGTCTGTGAGTGCAACAGAACTGATGTTACAGGCGAAACCCTGATAAAAATCCAATCAGGAAGTGCCGCATTTTTTGAAAGCGCTTCATGCCAATGACTCCTTATAAAGGCTGTGAATGGGCTACGAATGAGCTTACGCTTTCTAAGTATTCCCCAAGGTGTCTACAGCATTGTGACGTCTTTTTACACATTTGTTAAAGAATAGCCGTAAGGGCCCACATTGACAAGTGGTCACATGATGGCTCCCTCAGAAAATCTTGCGTAAAGTACTGAGGTAGACATTATTCCAATCGCTTCTAATGAGAAACCAATTGTCCCGACGGATATATTATCGAATAGATATGTGAAAAACACCTTGAGGATTGATTCTAAACATCGTTTGCCATGTTTCTGTCGATATTATGGAGCTAATTTGGAAAAAAGTTTGCTGTTGTAGTGACCGCATTTTCCGGTCGATTTCTCAGCCAAACGTGAAGAACAAACGGGAGCTATTTCGCCTACAAAAATAATATTTTGGGAAAAAGGAACATTTGCTTTCTAACTGGGAGTCTCCTGAGTGAAAACATCCGAAGTTCTTCAAAGGTAAATGATTTAATTTGATTGCTTTTCTTGTTTTCGTGAAAATGTTGCCTGCGGCTAGCAGAGCCTAGCATAGCATTATGCCATGATAAACTTACACAAATGCTTGTCTAGCGTTGGCTGTAAAGCATATTTTGAAAATCTGAGATGATAGTGTGATTAACAAAAGGATAAGCTGTGTCTCAATATATTTAATTTTCATGAATAGGAAGATTTTCTAGGAAGATTTATGTCCGCTGCGTTATGCTAATTAGTTTGAGGCGATGATTACGCACCTGGATCCTTGTTTGAGAGTCATAAGAAGTTAATAATTATTGGTACATTAGTTTGTCAGATATCCTTAACTTTTGGCTATTTCTTGTATTACAAAGGTAATATTAAATTGTGTTTGGTTGACAATGCAACCAAATATCAACATTTAAAAGTGATGAATCTAATGCTTTGGGAGTTTAATCAAAGCCACTGATTTAATCCTATTCTTTAACTTTAATGTTTGGTATATTTGGAGATCCGGTGTCCCAGAATCAGGACAGTTGTTGCTCAATATGCGATAATGTGACTAGAATGGCGTTGTAATAAACAACAGCCAATTCCAGGACATTAACATGTCTTATATGGGCAGAAAGTTTAAATTATTGTTAATCTAACTGTGTCCAATTTACAGTAGCTATTAGAGCAGAACAATACCATGCTATTGTTTGTAAATAGTGCACAACAACAAAACACTTTCATCACGGCAACTGGTTTGATACATTCACCTCTGAAGGTAAATAATGCACTACACTCAGTTATCTTGCTCTGATTTGTCACCATGAGGGCCTCAGAGATAAAATGTAGCATAGTTTTGTTTGATAAAATCACATCATATTCAAATGTAGGAACTGGGTTCACAGATTGACCCCACTGCTGATTCTGGCTTCACCCACTAGTATACCTTGTGAGCTAACTGAGTTAGCTCATCAAACACTATTTAATTAGCTATTTCTGGACAATGGCACTTATTAGAGCCTTGAATCTCATGGACCTCACTGTCACTCGTCTAGCTAGCCATGTAGCCAGCAGGGTTGGTTTCCATTGGACTAGGACTAGACTAGAGTATTCTAGCTAGTTAGCTAATGCTGGCTACAATGTAGAAAATAGTAAAAATAAATAAAAAACCTTGAATAAGTAGGTGTGTCTAAACTTTTGACTGGTACTGTATATATATATATTTTTTTACCAAAGTAAAAAATTTTCTTCCACTTTGACAGAGTATTTTGTGTAGATTGTTGACAAATAATGACAATTAAATCAATTTTAATACTACCTTGAAACACAACATTTGTAAAAAGTCAAGGTGTGAATACTTTCTGAAGGCACATTGTTTAAAATATTGTTTAATTTATACTTTATTTTAACAACAAGTCTCTTGACGTACCTGAATCTGGAAAAAGCACTTACTGTATTAGGTGCTAAAAGGGTAGTGACTCCTCAAAAACTACAAAAATAAAATAATGCTCCATTAAAGTTTTATATAATCAGTGCTTTAGACTCTAAATAACACAAAGGCATTTGCTTAACAAAGGCATTTGATACTGTGTAGACCAGTGGTTCCCAACCTTTTTCGGTTTCTGTACCACCAACAGAATTTTACTTAGCCCGGAGTACCACTGAGGTGCCCCCTCATGTGCATTTTATCAGTAGACCTATGGTCTCATCCCACTGGGGACAAACATTTTTGAATCAACGTTGTTTCAAGGTATTTTGTCAATGCATTGTGACGTGGAATTTATGTGGAAAATACTTTGGATTTGAAAAAAGTCGTAAATTGTTGTTTTGAGGGTGAAATTTCAGCCACAAGTTTATGTCATCATGGTAACCAACTTTCAACAAAGACAAACCTTCTATAAAATATGTTGACTTTTACCTTTGGAATAACTTCAGAACTTTAACGTTATATCCACTATATCCTACTGGAGAGTTAATCTATCTGAGGCTATACATTTGGTCTCCCATCCAGGGTTTTAATCTAGCCCTGCTTTGATATATCTATTTTACTACAACCAATGTGCAGTCATGAGACTTATTAGAAACGAAATAGACTGTTCAAATGTAGCCATCCCAAAATGTAGGTTTAACAGGGTAAATCAAATCAAATTTATAAGTCCTATACCATCAATGATAATATTTAGTGGAAGTCAGAAGTTTACACACACTTAGGTTGGAGTCATTAAAACTAGTTTTTCAACCACTCCACAAATTTCTTGTTAATTAACAAGCTATAGTTTTGGCAAGTCGGTTAGGAAATCTACTTTGTGCATGACACAAGTAATTTTTACAACAATTGTTTACAGACAAAGTATTTCACTTATAATTCAGTGTATCACAATTCCAGTGGGTCAGAAGTTTACATACACTATGTTGACTGTGCCTTTAAACAGCTTGGAAAACTCCAGAAAATTATGTCATGGCTTTAGAAGCTTCTGATAGGCTAATTTCAATGTTTTATTTTTTATTTCACCTTTTGTTAACCAGGAAGGCCAGTTGAAAAAAACTAATTTACAACTGTGACCTGGTCAAGATAAATCAAAGCAGTGCGATGAAACACAACAACACAGAGTTACACGTGGGATAAACAAAAGTACAGTCAATAACACAATATAAAACTATATACAGTGTGTGCAAATGGCAAAAGGAGGTAAGGCAATAAATAAGCCATAGTAGCAAAGTAATTACAATTTAGCAAATTAACACTAGAGATGTGCAAATGATGTGCAAGTAGAAATACTGGTGTGCAAAAGAGCAAAAAAAAAGTTAATAAAAACAATATGGGGATGAGGCAGGTAGTTGAATGGGCTATTTACAGATGGGCTGTGTACAGCTGCAGCGATTAGTAAGCTGCTCAGATAGCTGATGCTTAAAGTTAGTGAGGGAGATATAAGTCTCCAACTTCAGCGATTTTTGCAATACATTCCAGTCATTGGCAGCAGAGAACTGGAAGGAAAGGCGGCCAAAGGGGGTGTTGGCTTTGGGGATGACCAGTGAGATATACCTGCTGGAGCATGTGCTACGGCTGGGTGTTGCTATGGTGACCAGTGAGCTGAGATAAGACAGAGCTTTACCTAGCAAAGCCTTCTTGATGAACTGGAACCACTGGGTTTGGCGGAGAATTTCTAGCGAGGGCCAGCCGACGAGAGCATACAGGTCGCAGTAGTGGGTGGTATACAAAAATGGACAAAATTTGAGTCAGTTGGAGGTGTACAGTAGGAGGTGTACCTGTACCTGTGTACCTGTGGATGTATTTCAAGGCCTTCATAGCTCAGACCCTCTTTGCTTGACATCATTGGAAAATCAAAAGAAATCAGCCAAGACCTCAGAAAAAAAATTCTAGACCTCCACAAGTCTGGTTCATCCTTGGGAGCACTTTCCAAACGCCTGAAGGTACCACGTTCTTCTGGACAAACAATAGAATGGAAGTATAAACACCATGGGACCACGCAGCCGTCACACCGCTCAGGAAGGAGACACGTTCTGTCGCTTAGAAATTAACGTATTTTGGTGCAAAAAGTACAAATCAATCCCAGAACAACAGCAAAGGACCTTGTGAAGATGCTGGAGGAAACAGGTACAAAAGTATGTATATCCACAGTAAAACGAGTCCTATATCGACATAACCTGAAAGGCCGCTCAGCAAGGAAGAAGCCACTGCTCCAAAACCTTCATAAAAAATGCCAGACTACGGTTTACCACTACACATGGGGACAAAGCTACCAAATGTTACCAAATACTAATTGAGTGTATGTAAACTTCTGACCCACTGGGAATGTGATGAAAGAAATAAAAGCTGAAATAAATCATTCTCTCTACTATTATTCTGACATTTCACATTCTTAAAATAAAGTGGTTATCCTAACTGACCTAAGACAGGGAATTTTTACTATTGATTAAATGTCAGGAATTGTGAAAAACTGAGTTTATTTGGCCAAGGTGTATGTAAACTTCCGACTTCAACTGTATGTAGATTTTGTAAAGTCATCAACAGCTATTGTTTTAAATTCAATCCAGGGTTCAACTAAAAATAAGCAATACATATAGGCCTAGGATTTTAATCTTTGGTTGATTTATAATGTAATCTTCAAGTTAATAATTCATGTTGGATTCACGTCTCCATCTCAACCAAAAAGTGAAGTTAAAGAATAGGACGAAATCAAATCAAACTTTAAATGCACTTAAAAATAAAGTTTTATTTGATTTAGTCCTATTCTTTAACTTAGATTTTTGATTGAGATGGAGAAATCCAACATATAAATTATTCATTTGTAGACAATCTGGAGTATGTGCCTTACTAAATCATCTCCTTCAAATTTGATATTCGGTTGCGTTGTCAACCAAACACAATTCAATATAATTTTTCAATACAGTTAAATAGCCTATTAAGTTGTTAACAAGTAAAAAGTTATTTTTAATTTGTGGAATTTCTTTCCTTCTTAATGAGTTTGAGCCAATAAATTGTGTTGTGACAAGGTAGGGGTGGTATACAGAAGATATTCCTATTATGGAAGGAAAAGCTCAAATAAGCAAAGAGAAATGATAGTCCATAATTATTGAAGACATGAAGGTCAGTCAATGCGGAACATTTCAATAACTTTGAAAGTTTCTTCAAGTGCAGTCACAAAAACTATATTTAATAATATCACAACTTACTGTGAAGAATGGTTTTCAGAAACAAGTCCCAGAAACAGGCCTTACCCAGTCCAGGTTGTGGCGATGGCAATACAGTTTAACAGAATGCATGGTAGCATCTGCTACACTGTCAACTTCAGGTCCTTGGCATTACAGCTAGAAACCTAATCTACAAAATTCAAGAGAAGAAAAAGAACACACGATGTTAACATATTTTCCACACTGTACATTTATTTTGACAGTCTGTAAAGGCAGATATTTCCAATAAGTATTTACATTTAAATTGGTAACAGTTATGTTCTTACCTTCATATCTGCTGCCCAAATTTGGCACTGTAGTGTCTCACTCCTAGCCCTATTTGAAACAATAATGTTACATTGAAATTAAGTAAATACTATGCAAGAAAGAACAGATAAGCAAAGTCTCACGTGCATACCTCCGTGGCTATCACATCCACATGGTGCTGTGGTGAATACGATGCTGGAGCTGGCAATTGCCCTAATTGAAAGACACACCAGATTAGCTACATAAATAAAGGTCATTTTTCTCCTCTAAATGTACATATAACATTAAATCAAATCAAATCAAATTTTATTTGTCACATACACATGTTTAGCAGATGTTAGTGCGAGTGTAGCGAAATGCTTGTGCTTCTAGTTCCGACAATGCAGTAATAACCAACAAGTAATCTAGCTAACAATTCCATAACTACTACCTTATAGACACAAGTGTAAGGGGATAAAGAATATGTACATTGTCACGACTTCTTCCGAAGTCGTTGCCTCTCCTTGTTCGGGCGGTGCTCGGCGTTCGACGTCACCGGTCTTCTAGCCATCATTGATCCTTTTTTCATTTTCCATTGGTTTTGTTTTGTCTTCTCACATACCTGTTTTCTATCCCATTCATTACCTGTTGTGTATTTAACCCTCTGTTTCCCCTCATGTCTTTGTCAGAGATTGTTTTATTGTCAGTGTAGTGTGATTGTTGTATAGGTGCGCGTCGGGTCCTCGTACCCATGTTTGTTTGTTCATGTACGTTTAGTATTATGGAGCACACTCCGTGGACTTTATTAAAAAACTCCATTTTACACTCCATTTGACTCTCCTGCGCCTGACTTCCCTGCCACCTATTACACCTATGCATGACATACATAAAGATATATGAATGAGTGATGGTACAGAGCGGCATAGGCAAGATACAGTAGATGGTATTGAGTGCAGTATATACATATGAGATGAGTATGTAAACAAAGTGGCAAAGTTAAAGTGGCTAGTGATACATGTATTACATAAGGATGCAGTAGATTATATAGAGTACAGTATATACGTATACATATGAGATGAATAATGTAGGGTATGTAAACATCATATTAGGTAGCATTGTTTAAAGTGGCTAGTGATATATTTTACATCATTTCCCATCAATTCCCATTATTAAAGTGGCTGGACTGGAGTCAGTGTGTTGGCAGCAGACACTCAATGTTAGTGGTGGCTGTTTAACAGTCTGATGGCCTTGAGATAGAAGCTGTTTTTCAGTCTCTCGGTCCCAGCTTTGATGCACCTGTACTGACCTCGCCTTCTGGATGATAGCGGGGTGAACAGGCAGTAGCTCGGTTGGTTGTTGTCCTTGATGATCTTTATGGCCTTCCTGTGACATCGGGTGGTGTAGGTGTCCTGGAGGGCAGGTAGTTTGCCCCCGGTGATGCGTTGTGCAGACCTCGCTACCCTCTGGAGGGCCTTACGGTTGTGGGCGGAGCAGTTGCCGTACCAGGCGGTGATACAGCCCGACAGGATGCCCTCGATTGTGCATCTGTAGAAGTTTGTGAGTGCTTTTGGTGACAAGCCAAATTTCTTCAGCCTCCTGAGGTTGAAGAGGCGCTGCTGCGCCTTCTTCACGATGTTGTCTGTGTGGGTGGACCAATTCAGTTTGTCTGTAATGTGTACACCGAGGAACTTAAAACTTACTACCCTCTCCACTACTGTTCCATCGATGTGGATAAGTTGTTAGCTAGCCAGCTAAATCATATAACATTAGCAAACTAGCTATATAGCTAAGTATCTCGGATTGCAATGATACAATCAGACAACAAACTAGCCAACGTAGCAGCATTTATCATCATTCTCTAGCTGTCACGCCCTGGTCGAAGTATTTTGTGTTTATCTTTATGTATTGGGTCAGGCCAGGGTGTGGCATGGGGTTTTCGTATTGTGGTGTGTTTTGTCTTGGGGTTTTGGTATGTATATATTGGGATTGTAGCTAGTGGGGTGATCTAGCAAAGTCTATGGCTGTCTGGAGTGGTTCTCAATCAGAGGTAGGTGTTTATCGTTGTTTCTGATTGGGAAACATATTTAGGCAGCCATATTCTTTGAGTTTGTCGTGGGTGATTGTCCTTAGTGTCCTTGTTCCTGTCTGTGTTAGTTTTCACTAGTATAGGCTGTTTCGGTTTACGTTACGTTCTTTGTTTTGTAGTGTTTGTGTTTTAGATTCGTGTTACGTTTTTGTTCATTAAACATGGATCGCAATCTACACGCTGCAGGTTGGTCCGACTCTCCTTCACCACACCTAGAAAACCGTTACACTAGCTAGCAACAGCCAACTTCATGTTTCTAACTAGCTAGCTAACATTAGCATGCTAGCCAAGTAACATTAACTAGCTAAACTAGCTAGCTAACTTGCGTCATTATTCCCGTTGACGTTAACGTTACACACAAACTACACACAAATGAAGGAAAGCAGTAACTTTGCTTACTAGAGCAAACAAACTTTGCATTCCAATTTGGTACATGACAAACAAATAAAAACAAGACAAAACTTTCAAATACATTGGTTTAAAAAACAACAAAACAAAAGGTATATTGTCTCTGGTGAACAATCCGCTCTAGCGTGATACAACATTTAGGCTAGCGAATTGTTGCTCCACCTATCTATATCAACTGAATGGGTGCCACTAGTGTATAATTTTTTCGGGATTTCAAAATGTTTGGTGGTGATAAATTTCAAAAACCTGTGTCATTTTCTTTTTCAAAAGGTTCTGGCTACCATCAAGTATTGAAGACAGGTTTGAAAATTTGATGGTGGATGGTAAAAAATATAACTATTCTGCTATTCGGCTTCTTCTGAGAGATTTAAGAGGTGCCACCACCTACTGTACATAGTGATCAACAAGTGGCAATGAAGTCGGTGAGGCGGTTTAGGAACTGGTATTTATTGCTAGAAAGGAACCGTTTGGTTTGCCTGTTAATTCAAATGCATTCCAAGTGACTACCTCATGAAACTGGTTATGAGAATGCCAAGAGTGTGCAAAGTTGTCATCAAGGCAAAGGGTGGATACTTTGAAGAATCTCAAATATAAAATACATTTTAATTTGTTTAACACTTTTTTGGTTACTACATGATTCCATGTGTTATTTCAAGGTTTTAATGTCTTTACTATTATTCTACAATGTTGACAATATTAAACATAAACAAAAACCCCTGAAGGAGTAGGTTGTCCAAACTTTTTACTGGTACTGTATGTCCACATTGACTACAGCTCAACGTTCAACACCATAGTGCCCACAAAGTTCAGGACCCTGTGGCTAAACACCTTCCTCTGCAACTGGATCCTGCACTTCCTGATGGGCCACCCCCAGGTGGTAAGGGGCCCCCGTATTGATCCTGTGTGCCTAGTCCCCTCCTGTGCTCCCTGTTCACCCACTACAGCGTGATCAAGCAAGACTCCAACACCATCATTAAGTTTACTGATGACACACAGTGGTAGGTCTGATCACCGACAACGATGAGACAGCCTATAGGGAGGAGGTCAGAGAACTGGAAGTGTGGTGCCAGGACTACTGGAAAAGGCAAGCCAAACAGGCCCCCATTAACATCAACTGGGCTGTAGTGGAGCTGGGTCAAGAGTTTCAAGTTCCTTAGTGTCAACATCATCAACAAACAATCTTCTTGTTTTATATATACCTAGGCATGGTCCAAACACACCAAGACTGTCTCTTGAAGAGGGCACGACAAAACCTTTTTCCCGCTCAGGAGACTGAAAAGATTTGGTATGGGTCCCCAGTTACTCAAAACGTTATACAGCTGCATCATTGAGATCATCCTGACCGGTTGCATCACCGCCTGGTATGGCAACTACTTGGCATCTGACCGTAAGGCGCTACAGAGGGTAGAACGTATGGCCCTTTACATCACTGGGGCCAGGCTTTCTTCCATCCAGGACCTATATAATAGGTGGTGTCAGAGGAAAGCCCATAAATTGTCAGTGACTCCAGTCACCCAAGTCATAGACTGTTTTCTCTGCCACCACATGGCAAGCGATACCGGAGTGCCAAGTCTAGGACCAAAAGGCTCCTTAACAGCTTTTACCCCAAGCCATAAGACTGCTGAACAATGAATCAAATAGCCCTCTCCATTTGTTTTGTACACTGCTGCTAATTGCAGTTTATTATATATGAATAGTCACTTCACCCTTTCCTAAATGTACAAATTACCTCAACTATCCTGTACCCCCGCACACTGACTCGGTACCAGTACCCCCTGTATATAGCCTCGCTATTGTTATCTTATTGTGTTACTTTTTACGTGGCTTCAGGACAAGTCTCTGAATGTCTTTGAGTGACCCAGCCAGAGCCCGGACGTGAACCTGAATAAATGTCTCTGGACGTTGAAAATAGCTGTGCAGCGACTCTCCCCATCCAACCTAACAGAGCTTGAGAGGATCTGCAAAGAAGAATGGGAGAAACTCCCCAAATACAGGTGTGCTCAGCTTGTCGCGATATATCCAAGAAGACTCAAGGCTGTAATCGCTGCCACATGTTCTTCAGTGTACCTTCAGTACCTTGAGAAAGTATTCACACCCCTTGAATTTTTCCAATTTTAATGTGTGAATTTAAAATTGATAAAGAGATTTGTTGTGCCACTGGCCTACACACAATACCCAAAATTTGACAAATTTATAAAAAATGAACAGCTGAAATGTTTTGAGTCATTAAGTATTCAACCCCTTTGTTAATCTAAACCTAAATAAGTTCTAGAGTAAAAATACAAGTCACATAATAAGTTTCATGGACTCACTGTGTGTGCAATCATAGTGTTTGACGTATTTTTTTATGACTACCTTATTTCTGTATCCCACAAATACAATTATCTGTAAGGCCCGTCAGGGGAGCTTTCAAACACAGATTCACTGCATGACAAAATTCACTGCTTGCCTCCTCACATATTCCATGGCAAGTGTCATTCCAAACACAGTTCAAACAACTATCTATATTTAGCCTTAATTGTTTTGCACACCTAGTTTGTTGTGCAACATTCCCAAGGTTATGCTTATCAGAGCCAATCCCTGGACATGCATTATGGATTGTTTTTTCTCTACTACCTACTCAATGATGACATCAGAATTAAGTGTTTATAAGACAGCTCCTACCTGTTTGGTACCTATGCAACTAAAGTGGGATGAGGTAAGTGGACATTTCTTGGAATGAAAGACTATACACATTTTCCTTCCACAGATACTAAGGTGAGGTGTATAAGGTTGTTATTTGTGCTGTGTATTTTGAACACAGATTTACTTGCTATACAATTTGTGATTCAGTGAGAACGCCATTTCCTTGAATAAGCTCATTTAATAACAATCTAAGCATTTTTGGTCTATTCATATGTACATTCAGGTCTATACCAATCTGCTACATTATTCTGAATGACAAAGCTTTGCCTTTAAGCCACAATATTACTTTTATTTCCCATAAAGAATGTGACTTTCAGCATATACACCTGCAATTAGGTACTTTTTTGGCATCTAAATATGTAACTTTGTCTGCGTTTACACAGACCAATTCTGATTATTTTCCCCCAGTAATTGGTATTTTGACCAATCACATCCGCGCTGATCTGAAAGGTCGAAATACTATTTGAAAAATATCCGAATTTGGCTGCCTGTGTAAACGCAGCCATTAATTCCAAATGTAATTATGGGACTTAAAGCGCAAAAAATTGTATTCAGTGATATTTCAAACAGGTTCAACCCATTATATAAACAGTGGCCCAGAAGGACTTAAAATGTATGATATGCATAGATTTCAATTTCATATGAATACTTAAAGGCTGTAATTTTTCCTCAATTATATGATTGTTGTGTGGGCAATCTGCAGTTAAAACAATAAAGCATTTACCCCACCACTGTTTCAGTAAAAAGCGGAGGGATGTTAACCTGTATTGCAATGCAGTAAAAAAAACATTTGCTTTAAAATACACTACGTTACTTGGATTATTGTTATGACTACTAATGAATTTGGAGCTTAGTGTCACTTTTCAAAATAGTTTGACATTAACAGCAACGTATTGTACCTTGCTGTAGTGAGACCTTTTGAAAATGTCATTTTTTAATGCCAAGAACTGTTTTCCTTGAAGCAAGTGTTCAAAGCTGTCGTATTCTTAGTCCAAAACTTCCGTGTTCTTTAGGACAGGCTTGTAACGTGTACGCTGGGAGTCGGGAAGCAAGTTCAGGGAGTGACTTTTAATAAATAACAAGGAACAAAACAAAGAAACACGAGTAGCATACAGACATGAAACAACAAAACAGAAACAAATACACCTAGGGAAAGAACCAACGGGAGTGACATACTGTATATAGGGATGGTAATCAGGCAGTTGATTGAGTCCAGGTGAGTCTGATGATGCCTATAACGATGGTGGGTGACAGGTGTGCGTAATAATGAGCAGCCTGACGACCTCGAGTGCCGGAGACGGGTGACAACGCATGTGTATTTTCAACATTTATGCTCTGTATTGGCTGTAAAAAAAAAAAGTAAAGAGAAACTTTTAAAAAAGGACTCATACTAGTTTCCACTTCAATGTTTATTTAGCCTATGTTAGGCATAGTGATTAAAAACATGACAGAATTTGTACAGTTTTGTATTTAGACATGACATTTCAAACTGTTTGGACTGACCAATGAGGTGACATTCTGTGGTTATTTTACTTCTACAGGTTATAAAATATATTCAATATTTTTGTAAAGCATTTTCCAATCTCATCCCTCTCTCTTTCTTTCTCTCTGTGTTCCCAGCCTAGGAACAATGAACTCATCGGCCGGTCTACTAGGAAATATGAGCTATGCCCTGCAGATATTTGATAGAGACACGTTCACCACTGCCTTCATGAAGAACCTGATCATGGTGCTGGTGTGGTTCAGCCTCAGCTACATCAACAGCATCGTGGTGGCCACTTTCTTCATGAACCGTGTGTTCTACGGGAACCCGCGCTACATCCTCTTCATCCACATGGTCATCAACGATGCCATCCAGCTCACTGTCACCATCACCCTGTTCGTGCTGAGCTACATATTCTATACCATTAACGTGTCCTTCTGCTGCTTCTTCATCCTTGTGGCTGTCTTTACCACCAGGACCTCCCCAGTCAACCTAGCTGGCATGGCCATTGAGCGCTACATCTCCATCTGCAACCCCCTCCGCCACGCTCAGATCTGCACGGCACGCCGCACCTACACCCTTATCGGCTTCATCTGGTTCATCTGTGTGGTGCCCGACATCACCGACCTTTTTGTGACCTTGGCCACTGAGTCTTTGAGCTTCTTCCACACACGTGTGTTCTGTCTGAGGCAGAACGTCTTCAAGGACCCCATTCTGACCTACAAGAGGCAAGCCTTCGACACCATCTACTTTTCCTGTGTCTTCTTCACCCTGGTCTACACCTACCTCCGGATCCTGTTCGTTGCCAGGGTTCTGTCCTCAGAGAAGCAGTCTGCCCAGCGGGCCAGGAACACCATCCTGCTCCACGGAGGGCAGCTCCTCATGTGCATGATGTCCTACACCTCCCCCACCGTGGAGACTGTCTTGCGTTTCCTCTTACCCGGACACATCCTGGAGATTCGCTTCGCAAATTACCTTATCGTCTATATCCTCCCCAGGTTCCTCAGCCCCATCATCTATGGTGTCCGGGACAAGGAGTTCCGGAAGTATCTGAAAAGGTATTTTGTTAGTAACCGGTGTAAGGGGATGTCGCATCAAGTCAATCATAGTGAAGAGGGAGAAAATAAAGCAGGTTTAAATAAAAAGTAGGTAGTGTTACAATTTACAGTATGATAAATATTTAAAAATATAAAATTAAAAGGAATTGCACTGTATTGTAAATATAAACTTTGTATGACTTTTTTGTATAGGAATAGAATTATGAGTTTTGTTATTTTTCTCTCTTTTCTAACAAATTGTTGAATAAACTAAATGCATTCATCAGTGGTACTATATCAATGAGTTTACACTAGAAACACTTGAAATAAATAATCATTATTTGAATTGTGAAATACTGATTCAGTACTTCACTTGTTGTTTTTACCATTGCCCAATGTGGAATTTAACATCTCTCAAGTTCTCTATGATGGAAAAACATTATATTTGACCAAGAAGATTTTGTTAAAATAATGTAAGAAAACACATTATCCAAAATTGCGAGTCACTTGCAATGCAAGAAAAATTACAATATTGAGGTAGTTTGTTCAAATTGAAAATTGCATAGTCATTTTTGGGGGGATGGTTCACTGCTATTGATCCCACAACATAATATCTTTGGATTGTATCTAGAGAAAAGTTTGGCTCATTTAAAATAGCTTTCCCTAAACAATATACCGATACTGTAGTTTTCAAGCTTGAGAGACAATGCATATGAATGCACATACAATTGCCAGTGTGTGGATGACTACGTATAGTTACATCAGCAGCATATCACCCTGCACCCCACGGATGGCTTGGCTCTGAAGCTAAGCAGGGTTGGCTCCTGGATGGGATACCAGAAGCTGTTAGAAGGCCAGTAGGAGGGACTCTTTCATCTGGTCTATTAAAATATCCCAATGCCCCAGGGCCGTGATTAGGGACATTGCCCTGTGTATGGTGCCGTCTTTCAGATGGCACGTTAAACGGGTGTCCTGACTCTGGTCATTAATGATCCCATGGCACTTATCGTAAGAGTAGGGGCGTTAACCTCGGTGTCCTAGCTAATTTCCCAATCTGGCCCCCACACCATCATGGCCACCTAATCATTCCCAGCTTCCAATTGGCTCATTCATCCCCCTTCCTCTCCCCTGAAACTATTCCCCAGTTAATTGCTATTTATGAGAATGTTCTCAGTCAACTTACCTTGTAAAATAACGGTTCAATTAAATGAATAACTGCATGTACAGTGCCTTCAGAAAGTGTTCACACCCATTGAATTGTTACACATTTTGTTGTTACTTATCTACACACACAATACCCCATAATGTCAAAGTGGATTTTTTTTTTTTTTTTTTACAAATTAATAACAAAATGAAAAGCTGAAATGTGTGGAGTCATTAAGCATTCAACCCCCTTTTTATGACACACCGAAATAACTTCAGGAGTAAACATTTTCTTAACAAGTCACATAAATTGCATGGACTCAATGTATGTGCAATAATAGGGTTCAACATGATTTTTGAATGACTACAGTGGTTCCTCCTTTAAAAGTTGCGTCATACTATGGCACGTCATTTAATTGTCATCCATTTTTCTGCTAATTCAAGTTAGTGCTAGTTTGACCACCAGAGGGCATCTCTGAGAAGTATTTGATAGTCTTCCATATTGTTATTACCAGAGACGGGGAGGGCATGCGAGAGACTGGGTTCAATTACCCAACGGGGAGGAAGGAGTAGGGCTGTCCTTGTAAATACGAATTTGTTCTTAACTGATTCGTTATGTGTTATTTCATAGTTGTGATGTCATCACTATTATTCTACAATGTAGAAAATAGTAAAATATAGAAAAATCCTGGAAAGAGTTTGTGTGCGCCAAACTTTTGACTGGAACTTGCTTAATTAATTTTCGGACCGGATGGGGGACCAGGGTTCAATTCCCCGACAGGGAGGAAGAATGACAGAAATAAACAAGTCAATAAACATTGGGTAGTTAGATAGCCTATAGTTAATATGCTGTCAAGTTTGATGTAAAACTATCAGCGTTAGGTAGATAGCTTACATACTGCTGTAATGATATGCTATGTGGTTCGTAAGGACAGCGTAGCTAACAAATTGTCAGCCAACATAAATTGTAAGGTAACTTATTTGAAAAGTCATACATTTATTACATTGAGTAACAAGCTTTCGCAAGGACGCGCTGTATCGACTCTGCGGCTTGAGCACGCTTTTGGTGCACAGTCGATAGCGCGCTGGACTTCGGGCAATAAGGTTGAGGGTTCGAAACCTGCTGTCTGCTTGTTTTATTCAAAGTCGTTTATTATTTGGTTTATATTGCAGTTTATTATTTGGTTTATATTGCACATTCATTGTCAGTTGGAGACACAGTAGTGCATTGGGACCCAAAAGCATAATCAGTGCTCTAACTCCCCTTGGTCGTTAGGGCAAATCTGGTCTGTGATAAGACAAGGTTTTTTCACACCTAGCTTGGCTATTAGACTATGCTTTAGTAAAGGTTGAATAGTCCATTGTTCAGCTATAAGCCCCACTCCCCAACTAGCAACAAATTGATATATTGTTGTCCAGAGCAAAACTTTTTTTATTTTCAATCAAAAATAATTTTTCTGAAAGAAAGGTTTTATTTTCAATCAAAAATAATTGTTCTGAAAGCAAAAACGAGGCTTCAAAGTAAAAACATTTTTTTGCAATCAAATATTTTGTAATAGAGCGCAAAACTGCATGTATTTGCCAAAAATATTTAGAGAACAAAAAATGTATATGAAAACAAAACTTTAATTTTGCAATCAACCACCCTCCATTTTGGCAATTTTTTGAGTGTCAGTTTGGTTACAACCAATATTGTTCAGCCTTTCTTTCCAACACAAAGGAAGTCATAACAGACACTTACGAAGGACTGTGTGATGATGGCATCTCAGGTAAGCAGCACTGGGAGTTCTTCCGTCCAACTTCTACATAGCTAGTAGTTAGCTCCTACGATTTAGTGCCAGTTCATAACATTCTACAAAATTACATAGATACATACATACTGTAGAATGATAAATCATGCAATTATTATTCTCAAGCTCACCAAAAACATTTAGCTACGAACGACTGTTCTCTCCATTTTCAGTTCAATTCATCTAACTTTCTTTCATGGCAACTCATAAGCAGGCGATGTCCTATTTGTTTCATAGTCGATGTATAATCATATTTCATGACAGTGTAACGGTTAGCTTTTTTTACAGAAGGATGAAAGAACACAATATGTCTGTCAGGGAATGCTATTCTGATATGTCAGATGAAGAGTTAGACCAGAAAGTCAAGGCCATTAAAGCAAGATGTCCCATGCGGTCTTTAGAATGGTCTCCAAGCAATGGGCCCTCGTGTACAATGCCGAAGAGTTAGGGAGTCTTTGCAGCGTATAGATGGTGCAGGTATCATTGCCAGAATGATCCAGCTTTGTTGCATTGCTCATCAAAAATACTCTGTCCCTGCTCCCCCTGTATGCATATTGCATATTTCCCATCACCAAATGAAGAACCACAATACTAGCTTTTTTGTGCTGAAGTATCCTGAAAATGACATCTGCTGCTTTAGATTGAATAGTCATATCTCAGTTATTGTTTTCATATCTACAAAAAAAGCTATTTTCTTTACTTTCAGTGTGCGAGCTGATCAAGGGGTCAAAAATATAGATATTGCCAGATTTATGCTCACTGTCCAAGGAACAGGCCGTGGAAGCTTTATTGCTGGAAAAAGTGGCCGTAACCAGAGTTAATTAAAGTGTTCTGTGTTCTTTTTCTCTATTCCTCTCTGCCTGTCTTGTTGTACATGGAACCTGTCTCACATGCATGAATTTAAAAAACCTTGTTTTGTCAGCTGCTAATTTTAAGATTTACACCACATAAACACTCAGCCATTTTCACTGGACTATCAAGCCCCTGTTGCTGCCAAATTTATCGCCACTAATACAGATTTGTTTCTTTTGAGCATTCCTTATTCAGCAGGTGGAGGACCTTCTTTATCAGGAGGATAATCTGGAATCTGGAAACACTGACAATGGGGTCATTGTTCCTGACGTCCCATGCTCCCGGTGTACTGAGAATATTGCTGTGCTGCAAAGTCAAGTAAACCCTACAGTACCACTGACTCCTCATCTTTTGGTCAGGACATATACATGCATGCTCTTCGATTAGTTATGAGTCTCCAGCCTTTTTAGGTGCAGTCCTCCCACACTATGTAGGATATTGTTTTAGCCCCAGTGCCACTCTTGATAATGGCAAACATTAGCATTTTTTGGAGGAGGGTGAAAAGATAACAGGCCCAGCTGTCAAAGAGAGTAGGCTATTCTGGATAGAGCAGGTACTTTTGTGTAGTCTATTTCTTGTGAGGTTTTCTGTCAGATTTTGTAAGCTCACAACTTTTCAAATCAAATAAAAAAATTCTTTGTCACATACACATGGTTAGCAGATGTTAATGCGGGTGTAGCGAAATGCTTGTGCTTCTAGTTCTGACAATGCAATTAATAACCAACAAGTAATCTAACTAACAATTCCTAAACTACTGTCTTATACACAGTGTAAGGGGATAAAGAATATGTACATAAGGATATATGAATGAGTGATGGTACAGAGCAGCATAGGCAAGATACAGTAGATGGTATCGAGTACAGTATATACATATAAGATGAGTATTTAAACAAAGTGGCATAGTTAAAGTGGCTAGTGATACATGTATTACATAAGGATGCAGTCGATGATATAGAGTACATTATATACGTATGCATATGAGATGAATAATGTAGGGTCAGTAACATTATATAAGGTAGCATTGTTTAAAAGTGGCTAGTGACATATTTACATCATTCCCATCAATTCCCATTATTAAAGTGGCTGGAGTTGAGTCAGTGTCAGTGTGTTGGCAGCGGCCACTCAATGTTAGTGGTGGCTGTTTAACACTCTGATGGCCTTGAGATAGAAGCTGTTTTTCAGTCTCTCGGTCCCAGCGTTGATGCACCTGTACTGACCTCGCCTTCTGGATGATAGCGGGGTGAACAGGCAGTGGCTCGGGTGGTTGATGTCCTTGATGATCTTTATGGCCTTCCTGTAACATCGGGTGGTGTAGGTGTCCTGGAGGGCAGGTAGTTTGCCCCCGGTGATGCGTTGTGCAGACCTCACTACCCTCTGGAGAGCCTTACGGTTGAGGGCGGAGCAGTCGCCGTACCAGGCGATGATACAGCCAGCCAGGATGCTCTCGATTGTGCATCTGTAGAAGTTTGTGAGTGCTTTTGGTGACAAGCCGAATTTCTTCAGCCTCCTGAGGTTGAAGCGGCGCTGCTGCGCCTTCGTCACGATGCTGTCTGTGTGAGTGGACCAATTCAGTTTGTCTGTGATGTGTATGCCAAGGAACTTAAAACTTGCTACCCTCTCCACTACTGTTCCATCGATGTGGATAGGGGGGTGTTCCCTCTGCTGTTTCCTGAAGTCCACAATCATCTCCTTAGTTTTGTTGACGTTGAGTGTGAGGTTATTTTCCTGACACCACACTCCGAGGGCCCTCACCTCCTCCCTGTAGGCCGTCTCGTCGTTGTTGGTAATCAAGCCTACCACTGTTGTGTCGTCCGCAAACTTGATGATTGAGTTGGAGGCGTGCGTGGGTGAATCAAATCAAATCAAATCAAATGTATTTATATAGCCCTTCGTACATCAGCTGATATCTCAAAGTGCTGTACAGAAACCCAGCCTAAAACCCCAAACAGCAAGCAATGCAGGTGTAGAAGCACGGTGGCTAGGAAAAACTCCCTAGAAAGGCCAAAACCTAGGAAGAAACCTAGGCAGAACAGTTGAAACTGGAGCAGCAGCACAGTCAGATGGACTGGGGACAGCAAGGAGTCATCATGTCAGGTAGTCCTGGGGCATGGTCCTAGGGCTCAGGTCCTCCGAGAGAGAGAAAGAAAGAAGGAGAGAATTAGAGAACGCACACTTAGTTTCACACAGGACACCGAATAGGACAGGGGAAGTACTCCAGATATAACAAACTGACCCCAGCCCCCGACACAAACTACTGCAGCATAAATACTGGAGGCTGAGACAGGAGGGGTTAGGAGACACTGTGGCCCCATCCGAGGACACCCCCGGACAGGGCCAAACAGGAAGGATATAACCCCACCCACTTTGCCAAAGCACAGCCCCCACACCACTAGAGGGATATCTTCAACCATCAACTTACCATCCTGAGACAAGGCTGAGTATAGCCCACAAACATCTCCGCCATGGCACAACCCAAGGGGGGGGCGCCAACCCAGACAGGATGACCACAACAGTGAATCAACCCACTCAGGTGACGCACCCCCTGCAGGGACGGCATGAGAGAGCCCCAGTAAGCCAGTGACTCAGCCCCTGTAATAGGGTTAGAGGCAGAGAATCCCAGTGGAAAGAGGGGAACTGGCCAGGCAGAGACAGCAAGGGCGGTTCGTTGCTCCAGAGCCTTTCCGTTCACCTTCACCCTCCTGGGCCAGACTACACTCAATCATATGACCCACTGAAGAGATGAGTCTTCAGTAAAGACTTAAAGGTTGAGACCGAGTTTGCGTCTCTGACATGGGTAGGCAGACACTTCCATAAAAATGGAGCTCTATAGGAGAAAGCCCTGCCTCCAGCTGTTTGCTTAGAAATTCTAGGGACAATTAGGAGGCCTGCGTCTTGTGACCGTAGCGTACGTGTAAGTATGTACGGCAGGACCAAATCAGAGAGATAGGTAGGGAGCAAGCCCATGTAATGCTTTGTAGGTTAGCAGTAAAACCTTGAAATCAGCCCTTGCTTTGACAGGAAGCCAGTGTAGAGAGGCTAGCATTGGAGTAATATGATCAAATTTTTTGGTTCTAGTCAGGATTCTAGCAGCCGTATTTAGCACTAACTGAAGTTTATTTAGTGCTTTATCCGGGTAGCCGGAAAGTAGAGCATTGCAGTAGTCTAACCTAGAAGTGACAAAAGCATGGATTAATTTTTCTGCATCATTTTTGGACAGAAAGTTTCTGATTTTTGCATTATTACATAGATGGAAAAAAGCTGTCCTCGAAATGGTCTTGATATGTTCTTCAAAAGAGAGATCAGGGTCCAGAGTAACACCGAGGTCCTTCACAGTTTTATTTGAGATGACTGTACAACCATTAATATTAATTGTCAGATTCAACAGAAGATCTCTTTGTTTCTTGGGACCTAGAACAAGCATCTCTGTTTTGTCCGAGTTTAATAGTAGAAAGTTTGCAGCCATCCACTTCCTTATGTCTGAAACACATGCTTCTAGCGAGGGCAATTTTGGGGCTTCACCATGTTTCATTGAAATGTACAGCTGTGTGTCATCCGCATAGCAGTGAAAGTTAACATTATGTTTTCGAATAACATCCCCAAGAGGTAAAATGTATAGTGAAAACAATAGTGGTCCTAAAACGGAACCTTGAGGAACACCGAAATTTACAGTTGATTTGTCAGAGGACAAACCATTCACAGAGATAAACTGATATCTTTCCGACAGATAAGATCTAAACCAGGCCAGAACATGTCCGTGTAGACCAATTTGGGTTTCCAATCTCTCCAAAAGAATGTGGTGATCGATGGTATCAAAAGCAGCACTAAGGTCTAGGAGCACGAGGACAGATGCAGAGCCTCGGTCCGATGCCATTAAAATGTAATTTACCACCTTCACAAGTGCCGTCTCAGTGCTATGATGGGGTCTAAAACCAGACTGAAGCATTTCGTATACATTGTTTGTCTTCAGGAAGGCAGTGAGTTGCTGCGCAACAGCCTTCTCTAAAATTTTTGAGAGGAATGGAAGATTCGATATAGGCCGATAGTTTTTTATATTTTCTGGGTCAAGGTTTGGCTTTTTCAAGAGAGGCTTTATTACTGCCACTTTCAGTGAGTTTGGTACACATCCAGTGGATAGAGAGCCATTTTTTATTATGTTCAACATAGGAGGGCCAAGCACAGGAAGCAGCTCTTTCAGTAGTTTAGTAGTGGAATAGGGTCCAGTATGCAGCTTGAAGGTTTAGAGGCCATGATTATTTTCATCATTGTGTCAAGAGATATAGTACTAAAACACTTGAGCGTCTCTCTTGATCCTAGGTCCTGGCAGAGTTGTGCAGACTCAGGACAACTGAGGTTTGGAGGAATACGCAGGTTTAAAGAGGAGTCCGTAATTTGCTTTCTAATAATCATAATCTTTTCCTCAAAGAAGTTCATGAATTTATCACTGCTAAAGTGAAAGTCATCCTCTCTTGGGGAATGCTGCTTTTTAGTTAGCTTTGCGACAGTATCAAAAAGGAATTTCGGATTGTTCTTATTTTCCTCAATTAAGTTAGAAAAATAGGATGATCGAGCAGCAGTAAGGGCTCTTCGGTACTGCACGGTACCGTCTTTCCAAGCTGGAAGACTTCCAGTCTTCTTACCAGAAAGGTGTTTGTTTCTGTCAGCGCGATGCGTGGAGAAACCCGTTGGCTGCACCGCTTCGGATAGCGTCTCTCCAGTGAGCCATGTTTCCGTGAAGCACAGAACGTTACAGTCTCTGATGTCCCTCTGGAATGCTACCCTTGCTCGGATTTCATCAACCTTGTTGTCTAGAGACTGGACATTGGCAAGAAGAATGCTAGGGAGTGGTTCATGGTGAGCCCGTCTCCCGGAGTCTGACCAGAAGACCGCCGCGTTTCCCTCTTTTTCGGAGTTGTTTTTTTGGGTCGCTGCATGCGATCCATTCCGTTGTCCTGTTTGTAAGGCAGAACAGAGGATCCGCGTCGCGAAAAACATATTCTTGGTCGTACTGATGGTGAGTTGACGCTGATCTTATATTCAGTAGTTCTTCTCGACTGTATGTAATGAAACCTAAGATGACCTGGGGTACTAATGTAAGAAATAACACTTAAAAAAAACACGTAAAAAAAAAAAAAACTGCATAGTTTCCTAGGAACGCGAAGCGAGGCGGCCATCTCTGTCGGAGCCGGAAGTTACAAGGAGGAACCAATGTACCTCAATGTACCTCATCTCTGTACCCACAATACATGGACAATTAATTATGATCTAACAATACACAACAATACACACAACCTTAAAGTAAAAGAATGGAATTAAGGAATATATCAATATTAGGATGAACAATGTCAGAGTGGCATAGACTAAATACAGTAGAATAGAAGACAGTATTTACATATATGAGATGAGTAAAGCAAAAATATGTAAAGTGTATTAAAGTGACTAGTGTTCCGTTATTAAAGTGACCAGTGATTTCAAGTCTATATATATGGGGCAGCAGCCTCTAAGGTGCAGGGTTACGTAACCGGCGGGAAGCTTCCTAGTGATGGCTATTTAACAGTCTGGTGGCCTTGAGATAGAAGTTGTTTTTCAGTCTCTTCTCGGTCCCAGCTTTGATCCACCTGTACTGACCTCGCCTTCTGGATGATAGTGAGGTAAACAGGCCATAGCTCGGATGGTTGATGTCCTTGATGATCTTTTTGGCTTTCCTTTGATATTGGGTGATGTAGGTGTCCTGGACGGCAGGAAGTTTGCTGCACCACCCTGCAGGATGGCGCAGGGGTGGCAGGGTAGCCTAGTGGTTAGAGCATTGGACTAGTAACCGCAAGGGTGCAAGTTCAAACCCCTGAGCTGACAAGGTACAAATCCCTGAACAGGCAGAACAGGCAGTTCCTAGGCCGTCATTGAAAATAAGAATTTGTTCTTTAACTGACTTGCCTAGTAAAATAAAGGTAAAATAAAGTTGTGGGTGGTGCAGTTGCCGTACCAGGCAGTGATACAGCCAACAGGTTAATCTCAATTGTGCGTCTGTAAAAGGTTGTAGGTGCCAAGCCAAATTTCTTCAGCCTCATGAGGTTGAAAAGGTGCTGTTGCACCTTCTTCACCACACTGTCTGTGTGGGTGGACCATTTAAGATCATCAGTGATGTGTACCCAGAGAAGCTTTCCACATGCTCCACTGCTGTCCCGTGGATAGGGGTGTGGTCCCTCTGCGATTGAATGAAGTCCATGATCAGCTCCTTTGTTTTGTCGATATTGAGTGAGAGGTTATTATCCTTGCACCACACTCCTATGGTCCCTCACCTTGAGGGGAATATAAACAGTTGTGACTATAACCGAAGATAATTATCTTGGGAGGTAACACCACTCATGGTTATAATACGGTCAGCATTTGATTGTGAGGTCGGGTTAACAAAAGGACTTGAGTTTCTGTATGCCATGAGTGGTTAATCATGAAATATACACCCCTGCATTTTTTCTTCCCGGAGAGTTCGTTAATAATGTCTGCGCGATATACTGAGAATACAGCTGGCTGAATGGACACTGCCGGCTGTGTTTTGGATCAGCCTCGGAAATCAGTTCAATTGCCCTGGGGGTTACGAACAAAGGATACAATTCGGGAAAGTCGTATTCTTGGTTGTAAATCTTGGTGAGTTACCGTCGCTCTGATATCCAAATGTTCATTCCGGTTATATGTAATGAAACAAAACAATTCCTGGGCTAGTAATGTAAGAAATAACACACAAAAAAACGAAGAGTTGCTTAGGAGTTAGAAGCAGAGCTGACCTATCTGCTGGTGCCATCTTTCCATTTGGCAAATCTGACTATAACTCGATCCTCCTGTTTCCTGCGTACAAGAAAAAACTCAAACGGGAAGTTCCAGTGACACGCTCATTACCAAAGTTGTCCGATGAAGCAGATGCTAAGCTACAGGACTGTTTTGCTAGCACAGACTTGAATATGTTCTGGGATTCATTCAATGGCATTGAGGAGTATATCACATCAGTCACCGGCATAATAAGTAAATCGACAACGTCATCCCCACAGCTTCCCATACATACAGTTGAAGTCGGAAGTTTACATACACTTAGGTTGGAGTCATTAAAACTAGTTTTTCAACCACTCCACACATTTCTTGTTAACAAACTATAGTTTTAGCAAGTCGGTTAGGACATCTACTTTGTGTATGACACAAGTTATTTTTACAACAATTGCTTACAGACAGATTATTTCACTTATAATTCACTGTATCACAATTCCAGTGGGTCAGAAGTTTATATACACTAAGTTGACTGTGCTTTTAAACAGCCTGGAAAGGCTTACCTTCAAACTCAGTGCTTCTTTGCTTGACATCATGGGAAAATCAAAACAAATCAGCCAAGACCTCAGAAAACAATTGTAGACCTCCACAAGTCTGGTTCATTCTTGGGAGCAATTTCCAAACGCCTGAAGGTACCACGTTCAATTGTACAAACAATAGAACGCAAGTATCAACCCCATGGGACCACGCAGCCATCATTCTGCTCAGGAAGGAGACGTGTTCTGTCTCCTAGAGATAAATGTACATTGGTGTGAAAAGTGCAAATCAATCCCAGAACAAAGGCAAAAGACCTTGTGAAGATGCTGGAGGAAACAGGTACAAAAGTATATATATCCAGTAACATGAGTTCTATATTTAGACGTAACCTGAAAGGCCAATCAGCGAGGAAGAAGCCACTGCTCCAAAACCGTCTTTTGTGACTCCCAAACCCGCACGCGGGAGCGTAATCATCGCCTGAAACTAATTAGCATAACGCAACAGACATAAATATTCCTAGTCATGAAAATCACAAATGAAATATATTGAGACAGAGCTTAGCCTTTTGTCATCTCAGATTTTCAAACTATGCTTTACAGCCAAAGCTAGACAAGCATTTGTGTAAGTTTATCGATAGCCTAGCATAGCATTATGTCTTGCTAGCAGCAGGCAACCTTGTCATGGAAATCAGAAAATCAATCAAATTAAATAATTTACCTTTGATGAACTTCGGATGTTTTCACTCACGAGACTCCCAGGTAGATACCCAAAGTTCATTTTTTTCCCAAAATATTATTTTTGTAGGCGAAATAGCTCCGTTTGTTCTTCACGTTTGGCTGAGAAATCGCCCGGAAATTGCGGTCACCACAACACCGAAAAATATTCCAAATTAGCTCCATAATATTGACAGAAACATGGCAAACGTTGTTTATAATCAATCCTCAAGGTGTTTTTCTGATATCTATTCGATAAAATATCTGTCGAGACAATTCGTTTTTCAGTAGGACCAATTGGAGTAATGTCTACCTCTGTATTTTACGTGAGAATCTCTCTCGGAGCAACCATGTGAACACTTACGCAATGTGGCCGCCTACGGCTATTCTTCAACAGAAATGCTTAAAACTACGTCACAATGCTGTAGACACCTTGGGGAATACGTAGAAAGCGTAAGCTCGTTGATGGCACATTCACAGCTGAATAGGGACTCATTGGAACGCAGCGCTTTCAAAACCTGGAGCACTTCCGGATTGGATTTTTCTCAGTCTTTCACCTGCAACATCAGTTCTGTTATACTCACAGACAATATCTTTACAGTTTTTGAAATGTTAGAGTGTTTTCTATGCAAAGCTGTCAATTATATGCATATTCTAGCATCTTGTCCTGACATAATATCCCGTTCAAAACGGGAAAGTTTTTTTTCCAAAAATGAAAATATTGCCCCCTAGTACCAACAGGTTAATAACTTCACTAGGGTAGGGGGCAGCATTCGGAATTTTGGATGAAAAGCATGCCCAAATTAAACTGCCTGCTACAGAAGCTAGGATATGCATAGGAAAGGATATGTAATTGGTAGATTTGGATAGAAAACACTCTAAACTTTCCAGAACTGTTAAAATAATGTCTGTGTGTATAACAGAACTGATATGGCAGGTGAAAACCTGAGGAAGATCCATCCAGAAAGTACTATTAGTTTGAAAGGCTTTTTTTCCATTGAAAGCCTATCCACCATACAAAGATTTAGGACCCAGTTCACGATCTCTGTGGCTTCTTCTACATGTGGCCAGTCTTTAGGCATTGTTTCAGGCTTTTACTCTGAAAAATGAGGGAAATACAGTACTTTCAAGGAGTGGACAGTGGAAATTTCCAGACATGAAGCCAGCACATGATCGGAAGCGCGCCTTTCTTGTTTCTCCTTTTCTATTGACGAAGCTTTTGTACGGTTGAAATACACTGCTCAAATAAATAAAGGGAACACTAAAATAACACATCCTAGATCTGAATGAATGAAATATTCTTATTAAATACTTTTTTCTTTACATAGTTGAATGTGCTGACAACAAAATCACACAAAAATGATCAATGGAAATCAAATGTATCAACCCGTGGAGGTCTGGATTTGGAGTGACACTCAAAATTAAAGTGGAAAACCACACTACAGGCTGATCCAACTTTGATGTAATGTCCTTAAAACAAGTCAAAATGAGGCTCAGTAGTGTGTGTGGCCTCATTTTGACTTGCCTGTATGACCTTCCTACAACATCTCCTGATGAGGTGGCGAATGGTCTCCTGAGGGATCTCCTCCCAGACCTGGACTAAAGCATCCGCCAACTCCTGGACAGTCTGTTGTGCGAGACATGATGTCCCAGATGTGCTCAATTGGATTCAGGTCTTGGGAACGGGCGAGCCAGTCCATAGCATCAATGCCTTCCTCTTGCAGGAACTGCTGACACACGAGGTCTAGCATTGAAAAGCATGCGTTTGGTTTTACTAGCATTTAAGACCATTGAAGCTAGTTTGCAGGTTAGATAGCACAGTGTCCAAGGAAGGGCCAGAAGTATACAGAATAGTGTCATCTGCGTAGAGGTGGATCAGGGAATCACCCACAGCGAGAGCAACATCATTGATATATACAGAGAAAAGAGTCGGCCCGAGAATTGAACCGTGTGGCACCCCCATAGAGACTGCCAGAGGACCGGACAACATGTCCTCCGATTTGACACACTGAACTCTTGTCTGCAAAGTAGTTGGTGAACCAGGCAAGGCAGTCATTAGAAGAACCGAGGCTACTGAGTCTGCCGATAAGAATATGGTGATTGACAGAGTCGAAAGCCTTGGCCAGGTCGATGAAGACGGCTGCACAGTACTGTCTTTTATCGATGGCGATTATGATATCGTTTAGTACCTTGAGCGTGGCTGAGGTGCACCCGTGACCGGCTCGGAAACCAGATTGCACAGCGGAGAAGGTACAGTGGGATTCGAGATGGTCAGTGATCTGTTTGTTGACTAGGCTTTCGAAGACCTTAGATAGGCAGGGCAGGATGGATGTAGGTCTGTAACAGTTTGGGTCTAGGGTTTCTCTTCCGTTGAATAAGGGGTTGACTGCGGCAGCTTTCCCAATCCTTGGGGATCTCAGACGATATGAAGGAAAGGTTGAACAGGCTGGTAATAGGGGTTGCGACAATGGTGGCGGATAGTTTCAGAAATAGAGGGTCCAGATTGTCAAGCCAAGCTGATTTGTACGGGTCCAGTTTTTGCAGCTCTTTCAGAACATCTACTATCTGGATTTGTGTAAAGGAGAAGCTGGGGCGGCTTGAGCGAGTAGCTGCGGGGGGGGGGGGGGCGGAGCTGTTGGCCGAGGTTGGAGTAGCCAGGAGGAAGGCATTTATCGGTGGTGTCCGTGTTACCTAGCCTCGGTGCAGTGGGCAGCTGGGAGGAGGTGCTATTGTTCTCCATGGTCTTTAGTGTCCCAGAACTTTTTGGAGTTAGAGCTACAGGATGCACATTTCTGCTTGAAGAAGCTGGCCTTTGCTTTCCTGACTGACTGCGTGTATTGGTTCCTGACTTCCCTGAACAGTTGCATATTGCGGGGAATATTCGATGCAATTATTATATTATTATATTATATTGTGGATATATTGAAGCAACATCTCAAGACATCAGTCAGGAAGATAAGGCTTGGTTGCAAATGGATCTTCCAAATGGACAATGACCCCAAGCATACTTCCAAAGTTTTGGCTTTGGACAACAAAGTCAAGGTATTGGAGTGGCCATCACAAAGCCCTGACCTCAATCCTATAGAACATTTGTGGGCAGAACTGAAAAAGCATGTGTGAGCAAGGAGGCCTACAAAACCTGATTCAGTTACACCAGCTCTGCCAGGAGGAATGGGCCAAAATTCACCCAACTTATTGTGAGCAGCTTGTGGAAGGCTACCCGAAGTGTTTGACCCTGTAAGGGTTTTCTGGTGAAAGAGAGGTGGACCAAAATGCAGGGTGGTGGTTATTCATGTTTAATTTATAAAGACACTATACATGAATAAACTAACAAAAACAATAAGAGTGCGAAAACCTAAACAGCCCTATCTGGTGCAGACACAGAGACAGGAACAATCACACACAAAACCCACACAAAACAGAAATAATTGGTTTTGGGGGTGACTAGAGAGATATACCTGCTGGAGCGTGTGCTACAGGTGGGAGATGCTATGGTGACCAGCGAGCTGAGATAAGGGGGGACTTTACCTAGCAGGGTCTTGTAGATGACATGGAGCCAGTGGGTTTGGCGACGAGTATGAAGCGAGGGCCAGCCAACGAGAGCGTACAGGTCGCAATGTTGGGTAGTATATGGGGCTTTGGTGACAAAACGGATTGCACTGTGATAGACTGCATCCAATTTGTTGAGTAGGGTATTGGAGGCTATTTTGTAAATGACATCGCCAAAGTCAAGGATTGGTAGGATGGTCAGTTTTACAAGGGTATGTTTGGCAGCATGAGTGAAGGATGCTTTGTTGCGAAATAAGAAGCCAATTCTAGATTTAACTTTGGATTGGAAATGTTTGATATGGGTCTGGAAGGAGAGTTTACAGTCTAACCAGACACCTAAGTATTTGTAGTTGTCCACATATTCTAAGTCAGAGCCGTCCAGAGTAGTGATGTTGGACAGGCGGGTAGGTGCAGGTAGCGATCGGTTGAAGAGCATGCATTTAGTTTTACTTGTATTTAAGAGCAATTGGAGGCCACGGAAGGAGAGTTGTATGGCATTGAAGCTTGCCTGGAGGGTTGTTAACACAGTGTCCAAAGAGGGGCCGGAAGTATACAGAATGGTGTCGTCTGCGTAGAGGTGGATCAGGGACTCACCAGCAGCAAGAGCGACCTCATTGATGTATACAGAGAAGAGAGTCGGTTCAAGAATTGAACCCTGTGGCACCCCCATAGAGACTGCCAGAGGTCCGGACAGCAGACCCTCCGATTTGACACACTGAACTCTATCAGAGAAGTAGTTGGTGAACCAGGCGAGGCAATCATTTGAGAAACCAAGGCTGTCGAGTCTGCCGATGAGGATGTGGTGGTTGACAGAATCGAAAGCCTTGGCCAGATCAATGAATACAGCTGCACAGTAATGTTTCTTATCGACGGCGGTTAAGATATCGTTTAGGACCTTGAGCGTGGCTGAGGTGCACCCATGACCAGCTCTGAAACCAGATTGCATAGCAGAGAAGGTATGGTGAGATGCCAAGCATCGGCTGGAGTGGTGTAAAGCTCACAGCAATTGGACTCTGGAGCAGTTGAAATGTGTTCTCTGGAGTGATGAATCATGCTTCACCAACTGGCAGCCCAATGGACAAATCTGGGTTTGGCGGATACCAGGAAAACACTACCTGCCCGAATGCCTAGTGCCAACTGTAAAGTTTGGTGGAGGAGGAATAATGGTCTGGGCTGCTTTTCGTGATTCAGGCTAGTCAACTTAGTTCTAGTGAAGGAACTCTTAACTCTACAGCATACAATGACATTCTAGACAATTCTGTGCTTCTAACTTTGTGGCACCAAAGGTCCTTTCCTGTTTCAGCATGACAATGCTCCCATGCACAAAGCGAGGTCCATACAGAAATGGTTTGCAAAGATTGTTGTGGAAGAACTTGACTGGCCTGCACAGAGCCCTGACCTCAACCCCATGGAAACCCTTTGAAAGGCCGTCATTGAAAATAAGAATTTGTTCTTAACTGACTTGCCTAGTTAAATAAAGGTAAAAAAATAAAAAATAATTATAAAATGAATTAGAACATAGGCCTAATAGCCCAACATCAGTTCCCGACCTCACCAATGCTCTTGTGGCTGAATGGAAGCAAGTCCCCGCAGCAATGTTCCAACATCTAGTTGAAAGCCTTCCCAGAAAAGTGGAGGCTCTTATAGCAACAAATGGGGACCAACTCCATATTAATACTCATGAATTTGGAATGAGATGTTTGATGAGCAGGTGTCCACATACTTTCCACATACTGTAGTATAGGTTTTATACTGAGAGAAAGAGAGAGTGCCAATCAAATAAAATAGAATGAAGATCTTACGACTAGACAAAAAGGAAATGTTAATTTAAGAATACAACATTGAAACACAGACACATTACAGATAGATTGTGTAACGTAGACACTGGGAGAAGCAGGTGGTAAGTTTAATATAACAAGCAACATGGACCGATACAACATAGGAAAAGTGTCTAGATATGAACAACAGAAACAATACTGTCTAGGGAAAGAGCCTAAGGGAGTGCCACATTAAGGGGAGGTAATGAGTGAGGTAATGGACTCCAGCTGTGCCTAATGATGAAGAGCAGGTGCGTGTAATGATGGATCCCAGGACCGGTGGTTAGTAAACCAGCAGGGGAGGGGTGGGAGTAGATGTGACACTTTGTGATATGTGATTAATCAACTTTGACACAGTTCATTTTGAATAATGGTTTAACAATCAAACACTTCACTTTAAAGAATCTACACTTCATCACTTAAAAATGTACAAATAACATAACTCATATGTAAAGATTAGACATCTTAGTCTCAACAACAATGGATAATTGAGTAGTTATTTCAGGTGAACAAAAAGAATCATACCAGTGGTGGCCAACCTTGCTCCACTGATTCTTGATCTACTCGGTGAACAGACTTCTATTCTAGCCCAGGAATAACACGCTTGATTATCAACTCATTATATTTGATCAGTTGAATCAGCAGTGTTAATGATGGGCTTAAACAGAACCCTGCATACCCAGCAGACCTCCAGCAGGGTTGGCCTGATCAAATTGTAATAAGTTTATACATTGTGTGATGTTGAACTGTATTTATACATTTGCTAACATAGGTAGCCCTACACATACAGTACAACCCATGACATATAAGATATATAACAGGGTTCTTTTTTATTTGACTTTTATTTAACAAGGCAAGTCAGTTAAGAACAAACTCTTATTTTCAATGATGGCTTAGGAACAGTGGGTTAACTTCCTTATTCAGAGGCAGAATTACATGTTTTTACCAGCTCAGGGATTTGATCTTGCAACCTTTTCGCTACTCGTCCAACACTACCTGCCCCAAAGAATGTAAGTGAAGTGCTGTGCCACCTTGTGGACTGGCTGCACCGCTATGTAAAAAAACATGTAAAACTGTTACAAATACATTTATATATATACTGTATATTAACTCAGCAAAAAAAGAAACAACCCTTTTTCAGGACCCTGTCTTTCAAAGATAATTCATAAAAATCAAAATAACTTCACAGATCTTCAATGTAAAGGGTTTAAACATTGTTTCCCACCCATAAACAATTAATGAACATGCACCTGTGCACCAGCATACAGATGGTAGGCAATTAAGTTATGAAAACTTAGGACACTAAAGACGCCTTTCTACTGACTCTGAAAAACATCAAAATAAATATGCCCAGGGACCCTGCTCAAAGGGACCCTGGGTGGCAGGTAGCATAGCGGTTGGAGCATTGAACTCGTAACCGAAAGGTTGCAAGATTGAATCCCCGAGCTGACAAGGTAGAAATCTGCCGTTCTGCCCCTGAACAAAGCAGTTAAACCACTGTTCGTAGGCTATCATTGAAAATAATAATTAGTTCATAATTAACTGACTTGCCTAGATAAATAAAGGTTTAATCAAATACATATGTGGGAATGTGCCTTAGGCATGAGGACTGCAGATGTGGCCAGGGCAATACATTGCAATGTCTGTACTGTGAGATGCCTAAGGCAGTGCTACAGGGAGACAGGATGGACAGCTGATCATCCTCAAAATGTCAGACAATGTGAAACAACACCTGCGCAGGATTGGTTCATCTGAACATCACATCTGCGGGACAGGTACAGGATGGCAACAACAACTGCCTGAGTTACACCAGGAATGCACAATCCCTCCATCAGTGCTCAGATTGTCCTCAATAGGCCGAGAGAGGCTGGACTGAGGGCTTGTAGGCCTGTGTAAGGCAGGTCCTCACCAGACATCACCGGCAACAATGTCACCTATGGGCACGAACCCACTGTTGCTGGACCAGACAGGACTGGCAAAAAGTGTTCTTCACTGACGAGTTGTGGTTTTGTCTCACCAGGGGTGATGGTCAGATTCGCGTTTCTTTCAAAGGAATGAGCATTACACTGAGGCCTGTACACTGGAGCGGGATCGATTTGGAGGTGGAGGGTCCGTCATGGTCTGGGGCGGTGTGTCACAGCATCAACGGACTGAGCTTGTTGTTACAGGGACGCTTTGAGTTACAGGGAAGACATCCTCCTCCCTCATGTGCTATCCTTTCTGCAGGCTCATCCTGACGTGACCCTCCAGCATGACAATGCCACCAGCCATACTGCTCGTTCTGTGTGAATTCCTGCAAGACAGGAATGGCAGTGTTCTGCCATGGCCAGTGAAGAGCCTGGATCTCAATCCCATTGAGCACGTCTGGGACCCCCAGAAATTCCCCCCAGAAATGTCCGGGAACTTGCAGGTGCCTTGGTGAAAGAGTGGGGTAACATCTCACAGTAAGAACTGACAAATCTGGTGCAGTCCATGAGGAGGAGATGCACTGCAGTACTTAATTCAGCTGGTGGCCACACCAGATACTGTTACTTTTGATTTTGACCCCCCACCCCTTAGTTCAGGGACACATTATTCCATTTCTGTTAGTCATGTCTGTGGAACTTGTTCATTTTATGTCTCAGTTGTTGAATCTTGTTTTTTAACTTTTTATTTACAATGGTTGCATCAAGATACACTAGCTAGCTAATAGCAAGTTAGCTAGCTGATTACATTTACTTCACTTAGCTAAACAGTGTGTAAAGTTAGCTAGATAGCTAGCAGCTCAGTTGACTACTGTGCCCAGCTAGCTAGCTAATAAAATGTTTTATTACATTGTGTTGTTTTTTTGTATTTACTTATTTTAATAGGTTCTCCCACTGCCTCCATGTTTTTGGGGTCCTTACAAAAACAGAATAATGGCCAATCTTGACTATTTTTGGTGGTAGCATAGCACAGCCAGCATACATGTGGATGAATGGAGACAAGGAAAAAAGTATGTTAGTCACCGAAGCAGTTTAGGACGTGTTGTGACGTTTGACTTACCAGCGTAATCCACAATTTCAGTAAATTTGAATCGCAGACTGTTGGCCACACATGATAACTTGAAAACTAGCACTTGAAACTAGCATAGGCAACCACAACCCGGATGCAAAACAGTGTCGCACATAACACACAGCACTCCTTCTACAGGTGTGTGGGGGGAGGGTTCGTGAAATGTAACATTCAATCCAAATTTCAACCGTTTTTCTAATACAACATTCTCCAGATCTCCAAGGGAGGCATGACAACGATGTGATTTTGGAGGTATGGCAACTCGAGACTAGTGAAACTGCCAAGTCCATTTGCGATATTATAACAACAAAGAAGTTTCTTCCAACTATGAACACTGTTTTTTCCCCTCAGACATCATTGCAATAGAACAGCAGACAAAAACAATAACAAAGGCGCTGGGTCAAACAGTGGCACTGTTCTCCCCTTTACGGATTTCAGCTTTAAGGCATCTAGAAGTGCAAGTGATATAACGCCAAATATTAATTGACACGCTGTAATATCACTGCAACTCCCGTACAGACTCAGGAGAGGTGCACTGCTTCTTGACACATTGCTCGCTTAACCCAGAAGCCAGTCGCACCAATGTGTCAGAGGAAACACTGTACACCTGGCGATCGTGTCAGAGTGCATTGCGCATTGTGCCCGGCCCGCCACAGGGGTTGCTAGTGCTTGACAAGAACATCCCTGCTGGCCAAACCCCCCCTAAACTCAGACGATGCAGGGCCAATTGTGCGCCGCCCCATGGGTCTCCCAGTCACGGCCGGCTGCAACAGGATCTCTAGTGGCACAGCTAGCACTGCAATGCAGTGCCTTAGACCACTGCGCCACTCAGGAGGCCCTGTAATATCAATTTGACCAATCCCATGTAAGTTACAGTAAAGTTCTGGGCAGCCCCTTTACATTATATGATCTATATGTACAGTACTTTCATTACAAATGTCAAGTGTAACTATATATTTGCTAGCCTGGGTGCCAGTGTGTTCCAGTGTGTTTCTCATGCCAAACATTGTTTAGCTTGACAATGACAATGGAGTAGGCAAAAGCACAAACAGATCTGGGACCAGGCTATATATTTGCAATTAAACCGACTAAACCTGTAGACAGAGCAGTAATTATGTTGTTTAATGCCAAAATACAGAGGGTTAAAGGGTAAATTCACTAATCTATTAGTGAGGACTAAAGGAATAGTCCACTGAAATGTCAAATTGTGTTATGACATTCCTGATCATTAGGGAGGATAAAATACATTAGAAGGATATTTTGCATGAGCAAATGGCAGTGAGTAGTGTGCAAATTAACCATAATATTTCAAATAGATGGGAAGGTTCATTATCCTATGTGAGTTTCAAATACTTCACCTCTGGACTGAACGCATGCATCAGCTGCCTCATGCATCATGCAGGGTGAAATAATATTCCCCTTATAATGCACATCTTTGCAGAAAAGTTTCAAATTTAATTGCAATGAGTTTTAGTTTTATTTATTTTTCAGATCTGTGCTCTTTCGTGCTACAAAAAACGATGCACATTATCTTCAAACTGACAATTGTCAACTGAATTGCAAAACTTGATTATTTATTCTTGTGAATTAGCAGCACTACATAGAGTTACACTTTATAATAGCATGAACTATTTATAGCATAAACTAAATAGTGGTCATACTACTACACATTATTATTTAATTATTTGTAAACATTATAACATCATAACATTTATAATAATTTAGTATGCGTTCATAAGAATTTGTGAACACGAAATAGCATTTATAATGGCTTCCCAGTATTCATTAATGTTATAATATATAGTTACCAATAATGTACTATTACTTGGGGATTTCTTGGATGAATGTTCGACCGGTAGTGCCTTTAGTTTTGATTCTTTAATTAACAATTTCACATCATGGCCTACCTTAAACCTCTACAGGATCGGTGGGTCCGCCGCGGGACGGTTGAGTTAATGCAGGCTATTGTGGTTAGCATGAGGTTATAAGTAACAAGAACATTTCCCAGGACATACAGTAGATATATCTGATATTGGCAGAAAGCTTAGATTCTTGTTAATCTAAATGCACTGTCCAATTTACAGTAGCTATTACAGTGAAAGAATACCATGCTATTGTTTGAGGAGAGTGCACAGTTAGGATCTTGAAAATGTATTAATAAACCAATTAGGCACGTTTGGGCAGTCTTGATACAACATTCTGAGCAGAAATGCAATAGTTCATTGGATCAGTCTAAAACTTTGCACTACAATCTAGTGGACAAAATCTAAATTGTAACTGGGCTGGCATAATACATTATGGCCTTTCTCAGGCATTTCAAAGATGATGGTGCAAAAAGCAAAGCTGTCGGCCAGCCAGGAGCCGCCAGAGCCGTCGGCCAGCCAAGAGTCGCAAGAGCCGTCGGCCAGCCAGGAGCCGCCAGAGCCGTCGGCCAGCCAGAAGCCACCAGAGCCGTTGGCCAGCCAGGAGCCGCCAGAGCCGTCGGCCAGCCAGGAGCCGCCAGAGACACCAGCCAGGAGCTGCCAGAGCCGTCAGCCAGTCCGGAGCTGCTCCTCAGTCCAGAGGCGCTCCTCAGCCCAGTGGGGCCTTTAATTAGGGTCTTAGACCCAAGATCGGAGGGGAGGGTCGACACTCTAAAGAGGCCCTTGAAGATGGAAATGACTATGGTGGAGTGGGGTCCACGTCCCGCGGCAGAGCCGCCACCGCGGCCAGATGCCCACCCAGACCCTCCCCTATAGGTATAGGTTTTGCGGCCGGAGTCCGCACCTTAGGGGGGGGGGGGTACTGTCACACTCTGACCATTATTTGTGTTGTTTGTTTCTGTGTTTTGTTTGGTCAGGGTGTGATATGAGTGGGCATTCTATGTTGCTTGTCTAGTTAGTCTGTTTCTATGTGTTTTGCCTGATATGGTTCTCATGGCAGGTGTTTGTCGTTGTCTCTGATTGGGAACCATATTTAGGTAGCCTTTTTTATTGTGGTTTGTGGGTTATTGTCTATGTTATGTTGCATGTTAGCACAGTGTTCATTAGCAGTCATGTTCGTTTGTTGTTTTGTTAGTTTGTTCAGTTTACCTCGTGTTTTTTCGTCATCCATTAAACTATGCATTCACACCACGCTGCACTTTGGTCTCCTCACTATGACGATCGTGACAAGAAGCTTGATACACGGTGGATATCCATGGTCTCCTGACACTTATTAATGCATGACCTCTTACATCACAACATCCTTATAAATAACAACAAAACCCCAAGTCCTTTATAAGACAGACATGAATCTGGGATGTTTGGTCAAATGTAAGTTACACCGAAGGTAAGTGAACACAATATTTTACATGCTGATGCTTTGATGTTTCATTGCAATGCCAGTGAATGTTTGCTTTAGTAGAGCAATACGTTCTGAATAGTACTACGTTAGGGCAGTACTTTCTCACTATAGGGATTTGTCAGTTCAGTTCAGTTTTTAATTATCATGATGTAATGGTTGACACATTATTTACTATGTATTTGCTATATATCGTTTTTACAAAATTAATGCAAATTTAAGAACATTAAAAGGTGAGTATGTGGATTAGCATAACATTGTATGGATTTGTTGTTTGTTGTAGAATAGCTACTTTTACTTAACATGGCATAGTTGGTGTGGCAATTATTTCCAGATCTGATGCTTATCTAACATTTTCAAGAATCAAGAAGACACTGAATCAGTTTATGACAGTTTACAGAATCTTCCTAGTTTTATTGCTTTTTTTGCTAGCTGTGGCCTCACATTTAACAAAGGACTGCTAAAAATCAAGGCTTCTTATTGTGTAATTTAAGGGAAAGATACTAATATATATTTTTTTTAAATGTTACTTTTACCAGATGAGAACAGTTACACTTGTTTACAATGACAACCAAAAATGTTGGCTTACTGTAGACAAAATTGTTTTGACTGCAATTTGTTTGAAATGTGCTCCAATTTCTCCATTAAGAAAATGAACTCTACAGCCAGCCTGTTGGACATGAACTTCACATCCCAGATGTCAGTTGGAGGTGGTGGCTATCCTAAAGACAGCTTTAGCACCGCCTTGACCAAGAACATTGTGGCCATGCTGGTGTGGCTGGCCCTAAGTTTTATCAACGTAAGTATGGTCCACACTTTCCTCAAGCATAACTTTTTCTATGAGGACCCGCGCTACATCATGTTCATCTATATGGTCA
Organism: Oncorhynchus gorbuscha; assembly: GCF_021184085.1. Classification (NCBI taxonomy): domain Eukaryota; kingdom Metazoa; phylum Chordata; class Actinopteri; order Salmoniformes; family Salmonidae; genus Oncorhynchus; species Oncorhynchus gorbuscha. The sequence continues at coordinate 35,745,180 of NC_060193.1, read as the reverse complement.
TAAATGACGCCCTCCAGCTCACCCTGGTAACGGCACTGTACGTAGTCAGCTACATTTTCCTCAAGATAAATGCTTCCGTGTGCTGCCTGCTGGTGATGACTGCCGTTTTGACCACACGCTCAACCCCTCTCATATTAGCCGGTATGGCCGTGGAGCGCTACCTGTCTATCTGTTTCCCCTTACACTACGGGCACACATGCACGGTGTCACGCACCATTGCCCTCATCGTGGTCATCCTGTTCTTAACGGTGGCCGTGCCTCTCACTGACCTCCTGGTCACACTCATCAAAGAGCCCCTGGGCTTCTTTCGCACCTCCATCTTCTGCGATCACTCCCTCATCTTCCGGGACCGCTCCATCTACTACAAGAACGCTGTGTTTGACAGCATCTATTTTTCCTTTGTGACGCTCACGCTGCTTTACACTTATTGTAAGATCATGCTAACGGCACATGCTGCCTCCACAGACCTGGTGTCCATAAAGAGGGCAAGGAATACAGTGCTACTCCACGGGGTGCAGCTGCTGCTGTGCATACTGGCTTTTGTAGTCCCCTCTCTGCAAGCAGCCCTCATCGCTCTCTTCCCACAGTTTGTCCTGGAAATCCGTTACATCTTTTTCCTGCTGGTCTACATCATCCCACGATTCCTCAGCCCCATGATCTACGGTTTCAGGGACGAGAAGTTCCGCAAATACTGGGCAAGGTACCTGACGTGTCGTAGGAACAATATATCTAGATTGTGGCCAGCTATGAAAGTGAATCTCAATTTCAGGTGATAGGAACATTTTGCTTTAATTCTGGGAAAAAAGATTGAATATTAAGTATTGCATGTAGTGATGGGTGAAAAATGTGGGCGTCCTTGTCAGTGACATTGTAGTCGGAAGTTTACATACACTTAGGTGGGAGTCATTAAAACACATTTTTCAACCACTCCACACATTTCTTGTTAACAAACTATAGTTTTGGCAAGTTGGTTAGGACATCTACTTTGTGCATGACACAAGTCATTTTTCAAACAATTGTTTACAGAGAGATTATGTAACTTATAATTCACTGTATCAGAATTCCAGTGGGTCAGAAGTTTACATACACTAAGTTGACTGTGCCTTTAAACAGTTTGGAAAATTCCAGAAAATTATATCATTACTTTAGAAGCTTCTGATAGGCTAATTGATATCATTTGAGTCAATTGGAGGGGTACCTGTGGATGTATTTCAAGGTCTACCTTCAAACTCATTGCCTCTTTGCTTGACATCATGGGAAAGTCAGCCAAGACCTGAGAAAACAATTGTAGACCTCCACAAGTCTGGTTCATCCTTGGGAGCAATTTCCAAACACCTGAAGGTACCACGTTCATCTGTACAAACAATAGTACGCAAGTATAAACACCATGGAACCACGCAGTCATCATACCGCTCAGGAAGGAGTCGCGTTCTGTCTCCTAGAGCAAAGGACCTTGTGAAGATCTTGCGAAGATGCTGGAGGAAACAGGTACAAAAGTATCTATAGCTATATCTATCCAGCTATCTATAGCTATATCTATTCAGTAAACCGAGTCCTATATCGACATAACCTGAAAGGCCGCTCAGCAAGGAAGCTCCAAAACCACCATGAAAAAAAGACAGACTATGGTTTACAAATGCACATGGGGACAAAGATCACACTTTTTGGAGAAATGTACCCTGGTCTGATGAAACAAAAATGGAACTGTTTGGCCATAATGACCATCGCTATGTTTGGAAGAAAAAGGGGGAGGCTTGCAAGCCAAAGAACACCATCCCAACCATGAAGCATGGAGGTGGCAGCATCATGTTGTGGGGGTGATTTGCTGCAGGAGGGCCTGGTGCACTTCACAAAATAGATGGCATCACGAGGGTGGAAAATTATGGATATTTTGAATAAACATCACAAGACATCAGTCAGGAAGATAAACCTTGGTCGCAAATGGGTCTTCCAAATGGACAATGACCCCAAGCATAATTCCAGTGGTGGCTAAATGGCTTAAGGACAACAAAGTCAAGGTATTGGAATGGCCATCACAAAGCCCTGACCTCAATCCTATAGAAAATTTGTGGGCAGAACTGAAAAAGTGTGTGCGAGCAAGGAGGCCTATAAACCTGACTCAGCTACACCAGCTCTGTCAGGAGGAATGGGCCAAAATTCACCCAACTTGTTGTGGAAATCTTTGGGAAGACTACCCGAAACCCTTGACCCAAGTTAAACGATTTAAAGGTAATGCTACCAAATACTAATTGAGTGTATGTAAACTTGTGACCTACTGAGAATGTGATGAAAGGAATAAAATATTAAATAAATCATTCTCTCTACTATTATTCTGACATTTCACATTCTTAAAATAAAGTGGTGATCCTAACTGACTTAAGACAGGGAATTTTTACCAGGATTAAATGTGGCTACGGTGTATGTAAACTTCCTACTTCAACTGTATATGCGCCACTTGACAACACTGAATATTACGTCATAAATTGTCATTATGTTTTTATACTGTAACACAATGCTGTTTGCTGGAAAAACATGTTCAATAACTCAATGACTCATTCCTACAGGGTGTAAATAAAATAGGAAGTGTGTGTGTGTGTGTGTGTGTGTGTGTGTGTGTGTGTGTGTGTGTGTGTGTGTGTGTGTGTGTGTGTGTGTGTGTGTGTGTGTGTGTGTGTGTGTGTGTGTGTGTAACCACTCAAATTCATAGACGGACCTATAGGCCCAACAAAATCGGCATGATAACCGGAAGGAGTAAAAGGCATATTAAGAGACATTTCCTTGCATTCCAGTGGACATATCAACTACCCCTGGATTCTTGAGAATGTTACATTCATCCCCTGAGACTAATAACAGGGCTGCCCAACCCCGGTTCCTGGAGAGCTACCTTTTTGTAGATTTTCGCTTCGACCCAAATCTAGCACACCTAATTCTAATAATTTAGTTGGTTGATAAACTGAATAGAACAGGTTTGGGCAGCCCTGGTGTGGTACAACTGTGTTACCCTACCATAACCTAAAATGTAAGTTTACTACAACATTCATTATGTTTTCATGCCATTGAGACTTTATTAATAAACCATGTAAAGCTTTGAAATATAATGCTAATCATTTACCATTGTTTGTACAGATACAGTTAATCAAATTTGGTTCAATACCATGGAACATTGTTACAGAACAATGTAATGTCATTCATCCATAAAGAAACAAAACCACTGTATTCCTTCCTAGTGACAACAAGCCACTATTAAAGGCAGCTTACTGTGTTCAGGGCTGCAGGTCTTTTTGTTTCTTCATGTTGTTTACTAACAACCAGGACCTACTTATTTATGTGATGCCTGTATAACAAATTAAATTAAAGATTAAATCACACAAGCATTCATATTTTTTTAAAGGGTCAGATAATTACATCACTCTATTACTGCTAAGTAATTAACCTGTTTTTATCATCCCCTTTCCAGTCTTTAGGGTTTGCCTTTTGGTGTAGGATATCATACATAAAGTAACTCTGTATATAAAGTAGCACTCTGTCTTATCTGTGTTATTCCAGGACAGTGAAAGAAAAGAGTGATGTGATTTGATGACAATGCTAAAAAAGTATTAGAAAGATAAGATATAAACTCTGCACCGATGCTTAATGCCAAATTATTAAGGATTAAAAGGAAAGTTCACTAAAATTTCAAATTGTATGACACTTTCCTGCCCTGTATTTAAACTATTGAAATGATGAACAACAGCCGAGTGGATCACTTAAATTACTCTTTCATCAAAAACTTCATAACATCTGCCCTGTAGGCATAATCATCAACTACATTAATGTAACTTTCGTGTGTACTTTCTTCAAAAGTCATATCTTCTACAGGGTTCCTGGGGTAGATTCTATACATTCTCTGATTGGGGAGCAAAATGAATGAACAAACTGTTTCGATTCTGTAAGGGTTTTCTGGTGAAAGAGAAGCGGACCAAAAAGCAGCATGGTGGTTATTCATGTTCTTTAATATATAAAGAAACTACACATGAGATAACTAACAAAAACAACAAACGTGAGAAAACCTAAAACAGTCCTATCTGGTGCAATCACAGAGACAGAAACAATCACCCACAAACAGTGAAACCCAGGCTACCTAAGTATGATTCTCAATCAGAGACAACTAATGACACCTGCCTCTGATTGAGAACCATACTAGGCCCGAAACATAGAAATTCCCAAAACCTAGAAAAACAAACATAGACTGCCCACCCAACTCACGCCCTGATCATACTAACTAAATACAAAACACAGGAAATAAAGGTCAGAACGTGACAGTACCCCCCCCCCCCAAAGGTGCGGACTCCGGCCGCAAAACCTTGACCTATAGGGGAGGGTCTGGGTGGGCGTCTGTCCGCGGTGGCGGTTCTGGCGCGGGACGCGGACCCCACTTCACCATTGTCTTAGTCCGCCTTATTGTCCGCCTCCGTGGCTTTCTCACCATGGCAACCCCTCTCAATGACCCCACTGGACAGAGGGGCAGGGGCTCTGGCGCCTCTGGGCTGAGGGGCTCTGGCGCCTCTGGGCTGAGGGGCTCTGGCGCCTCTGGGCTGAGGGGCTCCGGCAGCGGCGCCTGACAGGCGGGAGGCTCCGGCAGCGGCGCCGGACAGGCGGGACGCTCCGGCAGCGGCGCCGGACAGGCGGGAGCACCTGCAGGGAGGAGACAGAGAGACAGCCTGGTGCGTGGAGCTGCCACAGGAGGCAGTGGCGCCGGACAGGCGGGACGCTCCGGCAGCGGCGCCGGACAGGCGGGACGCTCCGGCAGCAGCCCTGGACAGGCGGGACGCTCCGGCAGCGGCGCCGGACAGGCGGGACGCTCCGGCAGCGGCGCCGGACATGCGGGACGCTCCGGCAGCGTTGCCGGACATGCGGGACGCTCCGGCAGGGAGGAGACAGAGAGACAGCCTGGTGCGTGGAGCTGCCACAGGAGGCAGCGGCGCCGGACAGGCGGGACGCTCCGGCAGCGGCGTCGGACAGGCGGGACGCTCCGGCAGCGGCGCCGGACAGGCGGGAGCACCTGCAGGGAGGAGACAGAGAGACAGCCTGGTGCATGGTGCCTCCACTGGTGGTACCGGGCTGGGGACACACACCTCAGGGCGAATGCCTTGCATACTAAGCCAAATCAATTGCTCTCTCTTCGCACTCCCCCAATTCTATTAACGCCTCCTCGAGTGTCTCCTCATCTCCCATCTGTTCACTCTCCTCCACTCTGTCCAATAACTCCTCGACCCTCTCAGACTCAGCCCTTAGCTTCGCCGACAGCTCGGATAACATCCATGGCTCCTTTCGGTAAACAGGGGGAGTTGGCTCAGGTCTGGCTCCTGACTCTGCCACACTCTCCCTATGCCTCCCCCCAAGAAAATTTTGGGGGTGCGTCTCGGGCTTCCAGCCGCTCTGCCGTGCTAGCTCCTCATAATGCCGCCTCTCTGCCTTCGCTGCCTCCAGCTCGGCTTTGGGGGCAGCAATATTCCCCTGGCTCTGCCCAGGGTCCTTTCCCGTCAAGGATCTCCTCCCAAGTCCATTTCTCCAAATAGTGCAGCCTCTCCCACTGCTGCTGCTGCTGCTCCTGCTGCTGCTGCTGCTGCCTCTGTTGCTGCTCCTGCTGCTGTTGCTGCTGCCTCTGTTGCTGCTCCTGCTGCTGCCTTTGCTGCTGCTGCTCCTGCTGCTCCTGCCTCTGTTGCTTCTCCTGCTGTTGCTGCTGCCTCTGTTGCTTCTCCTGCTGTTGCTGCTGCCTCTGTTGCTGCTGCTGCCTCTGTTGCTTCTCCTGCTGCTGCTGCTGCTGCCTCTGTTGCTTCTCCTGCTGCTGCTGCTGCTGCCTCTGTTGCTTCTCCTGCTGCTGCTGCTGCTGCCTCTGTTGCTTCTCCTGCTGCTGCTGCTGCTGCCTCTGTTGCTTCTCCTGCTGCTGCTGCTGCTGCCTCTGTTGCTTCTCCTGCTGCTGCTGCTGCTGCCTCTGTTGCTTCTCCTGCTGCTGCTGCTGCTGCCTCTGTTGCTTCTCCTGCTGCTGCTGCTGCTGCCTCTGTTGCTTCTCCTGCTGCTGCTGCTGCTGCCTCTGTTGCTTCTCTCCTGCTGCTTCTCCTGCTGCTGCTGCCTCTGTTGCTTCTCCTGCTGCTGCTGCTGCTGCCTCTGTTGCTTCTCCTGCTGCTGCTGCTGCTGCCTCTGTTGCTTCTCCTGCTGCTGCTGCTGCTGCCTCTGTTGCTTCTCCTGCTGCTGCTGCTGCTGCCTCTGTTGCTTCTCCTGCTGCTGCTGCTGCTGCCTCTGTTGCTTCTCCTGCTGCTGCTGCTGCTGCCTCTGTTGCTTCTCCTGCTGCTGCTGCTGCTGCCTCTGTTGCTTCTCCTGCTGCTGCTGCTGCTGCCTCTGTTGCTTCTCCTGCTGCTGCTGCTGCTGCCTCTGTTGCTTCTCCTGCTGCTGCTGCTGCTGCCTCTGTTGCTTCTCCTGCTGCTGCTGCTGCTGCCTCTGTTGCTTCTCCTGCTGCTGCTGCTGCTGCCTCTGTTGCTTCTCCTGCTGCTGCTGCTGCTGCCTCTGTTGCTTCTCCTGCTGCTGCTGTTGCTGCCTCTGTTGCTTCTCCTGCTGCTGCTGTTGCCTCTGTTGCTTCTCCTGCTGCTGCTGTTGCCTCTGTTGCTTCTCCTGCTGCTGCTGTTGCCTCTGTTGCTTCTCCTGCTGCTGCTGTTGCCTCTGTTGCTTCTCCTGCTGCTGCTGTTGCCTCTGTTGCTTCTCCTGCTGCTGCTGTTGCCTCTGTTTACCACGCCGCTTGGTCCTTGGTTGGTGGGTGATTCTGTAAGGGTTTTCTGGTGAAAGAGAAGCAGACCAAAAAGCAGCATGGTGGTTATTCATGTTCTTTAATATATAAAGAAACTACACATGAGATAACTAACAAAAACAACAAACGTGAGAAAACCTAAAACAGTCCTATCTGGTGCAATCACAGAGACAGAAACAATCACCCACAAACACAGAGTGAAACCCAGGCTACCTAAGTATGATTCTCAATCAGAGACAACTAATGACACCTGCCTCTGATTGAGAACATTGAGACATAGAAATTCCCAAAACCTAGAAAAACAAACATAGACTGCCCACCCAACTCACGCCCTGATCATACTAACTAAATACAAAACACAGGAAATAAAGGTCAGAACGTGACAGATTCCCAATGTCCACCAAAAAGTGCCGTTCAAAAAGAGCTGTTTGTTCGGATACGACCCATCACTACCCTACAGTATTAATCTTGTTAGAAATTTACAGTAGGGAGATGGCAGGGGGATGAATTTCTTGTTCAGTACGTGTGGTTGAACCTCAGGTATTTACTTTCCCATTTCTGTTATCCTTTCCTTGTATGGTTCCCCAACCACATGGAAAGTTTGCCCACTAATTGAGCAAGCAATTTCAACTATTTTGTACTAATGGGTATAACAGGAAAAGGGGATACCCAGTCAGTTGTACAACTGAAATATGTCTTCTGCATTTAAGCAAACCCCTCTGAATCAGAAGGCTGCCTTAAACAACCTCCACATCTTCAGCACCCAGGGAACAGAGGGTTAACTGCCTTGCTCAGGAGCAGAACAACAGAGGTTTACCTTGTCAACTCAGGGATACGATCCAGCAACCTTTCGGTTACTGGCACAACGCTCTAACCACTAGGCTACCTCACTGCACATTAGGAAATACAACTTTAAACTGTATGTGCTCAATGAGTATATTAATGGGTATATTTTCATTCCACTGCACAACCTCCCACACACTTAAATCTGTCTTTTGCACCAAACATGATGGAACAATACCTCTAGACACAATTTCCTAAAGAGTATTTCATTTTTATGTAACACTTTACAACAATGTTTCATACGGCATTCTAATAGTGTTTATTGTGCTTTATGAGTGCTGTTAGATGCATTATAATGGATTATGCATAGCTCATAAGGCATTATAAATGCGATTATAATGCATTATGTAAAGGGTACTCATCGGAAGTGTTACCAATATTTCAAATAAGTTTAATACTATCATGCCAAGTCTTCTAAGCTGTCTATCCTCATTCATCCCGGTCATCTACAAGACACTGCTAGGTAAAGTCCCGCCTTATCTCTGCTCGCTGGTCACCATAGCTGCACCCACCCGTAGCACGCGCTCCAGCAGGTATATCTCACTTGTCACCCCTAATGCCAATTCCTCCTTTGGCCACCTCTCCTTCCAGTTCTCTGCTGCCAATGACTGGAACTAACTACAAAAATCTCTGAAACTGGAAACACTTATCTCCCTCACTAGCTTTAACCTCTTGCTCCTACCCGACACGCAGGCGTCCCATCTAGACATCTGGAAATGCAAAAAAAAAATCACTTTTTGTATCCAAATCCGGCTTTAAACTTCTTCACAACAGTATCTCGGACCTGCCTGGTGTGTTCCGTGTTCTTCATGATGCTCTCTGCGCTTTTAACGGACCTCTGAGACTATCACAGTGCAGGTGCATTTATACGGAGACTTGATTACACACAGGTGGATTGTATTTATCATCATTAGTCATTTAGGTCAACATTGGATCATTCAGATATCCTCACTGAACTTCTGGAGAGAGTTTGCTGCACTGAAAGTAAAGGGGCTGAATAGTTTTACACGCCCAATTTTTCAGATTTTGATTTGTTAAAAAAGTTTGAAATATGCAATAAATGTCGTTCCACTTCATGATTGTGTCCCACTTGTTGTTGATTCTTCACAAAAAAATACAGTTTTATATCTTATCTTTATAAGACTGAAATGTGGCAAAAGTTCGCAAAGTTCAAGGGGGCCGAATACTTTCGCAAGGCACTGTAAATTCAATTCCCCAGCCCTATCCCTCAGTTTACCAAACAAATGGGCGGATTGGGCTGTTGAAAAGACCGGCTTTGGCTGTAATGATCATGCACCATCCCCTCCCGCTCTACTGACTCCTCACTCCCCAATCGATTACATCATCTCACTTAGATGTGTCAAAATGCATCTATATAAACCAGTAGCTTCGCCTCACAAATTTACTGGCTAGTCAGACAGGCATTGTGTGGTAAGTTTTACAGCCTTTCTCATCGTGTGGACGCTGATTACAGATGGAGACTAGGGATTTGAAAATTTAACTTGCAACTCTCCGAAACAACATAGGCCCATAGGCCAACGGATTACTTCTTAACAATTTTAAATGGAATTATCATGAATCATTCCAATTGATGAAATATGAGATGACAGCAATGACAATAATTATAATTTCTTAGTGAGTACATTAGATTAATGTGTGTTGTGCAGGTTTTAGTTGTAACATAATCATTAATGTGACTAACCAGGTTTCCATCCAACTTTTTTATTCGAGTAAAGTCTGCTAAAATTTCAAGACAGGCCTGATGGAAACATCAAATTTGTCGGTAAACTTTTCAAATGTCGACAAAACAAAATCAGTTAGATAAAGTGGGATCTTTTTGTGTCTGTAAAATAAATTATGTGAGAAATTGCAATGGAAATGCCTTTATGAGCAAATACTGATATAATTACCATCATATCAAAGTAAACTTAGAGTCACGAGATATAGTGTGGTACTTCCACTACCACGGGGGAAAGAACGCAGTTTATTAGGCTTTATTGATGGAAATCTGTCACCAACTGGATGGAAACCTAGCTACTGACAAGAATATTACAACAACTTTTCTCCTATTAGTGTTACAATGACTTGATGACAAGCAGAAACTCAAAATGACATGTACACTATAATTCCGCACTAATACCATACTTTAAGCTATCTAGGTGTGTTAATTTGTAGTCATAGCCAGCTCAGTCCCAAGAAAAACAGTAAGGCTCATTGTTACCTTTTTCATTGTACACTATATCAAGTTTAAGCTATCCCTGTAATCATATCTCTGCTTATGGGGATTGTCTGAAACTCTGAATAATATTTGTTTTTCTTTGTCAGGTACTGTCTAAGTACTTCTTGATAGTCAACGAGTAATGAACTTCACCAAAGGACAAAATCAATTCAACATTGCTTTCATGAACAACTGAATGATGAACAACAGCAGAGCAATGGATAACTTCAATGACGCTTTCATTAAAAACTTCACAACAATTGCCCTGGGTGTAATCATCAACTACATCAATGGAACCTTTGTGTATATTTTCTTCAAGAGTCATATCTTCTACAGTGACCCGAGGTATATTCTATACATTCACCTGGTGATCAACGACATGATTATGCTGTCTTTTGCAGTGATGCTACAGGTTATAACATATGCACTTCCATATGGCCTGAATATGTTTGTTTGCTGTATGATGCTTGTAATCACAAGCACAACCAACAGAAACAGTCCATTGAACTTAGCAGGCATGGCCATAGAGCGTTACATTGCTGTCTGTAAGCCCCTGCATCATATTCAGATCTGTACAGTGCGTAGGACCTACATCCTCATCTGCCTCATCTGGAGTGTGGCAGTCATCCCTGCACTCAGTAACATCATCATTGTGCTAGCTACTAAACCATTCACAATTTTTTCCACAGGCGTTCTATGTTATAACAATGCTGTTTATGGTTCTCCATATCATGAGGCTACATCCACGGCGGTCCATATTGTTAACCTGTCATTTGTATTTCTGACATTGTTCGTTACTTATTTTAAGGTCCTTTTTGCTGCAAAAGCTGCCATAACAGACCCAGCGTCGGCTCGAAAGGCTCGTAACACAATATTGTTACATGGGGTTCAGCTTCTGTTCTGCATGCTGGGGTATATCACGCCCCTAACCAATATGATTCTCTTGTCTCTCTTCCCAAATAAGCGAACAACCATTCTGTTCTCAAATTTCCTTTTCACCAATGTTTTGCCACGTCTCTTAAGCCCAGTGATTTACGGTTTAAGAGATCAGAAATTTGCCAAGTATATGAGAGTTTACTATTCATGCAAACAATATGATATCCAAATAAAGCCCACTGAAGTTCAAGTGAATTCAAAAAAGCGGTAGGGTAAATTGTAACCTGTTCATAATCATAGAATTTGCATCAGAATGGGCTGGATGTGTCAACTGTGTATAAAAAATAAAAATATAATCTAATTATAATTCTGTGCTTGCACCTTGGTCTTTGTGAGCACTAATTACTAACTAGTCTCCTCTGTTATTATCTGTTACATACTCAATATTGTAGCGACCTTAGCCCAACACCTAGCGACCTCATCAAGGGGTTTGGATCGCGGAAGGTGTTGGGTTGACAGTTGCTGGACCTGAGTTTGAGTCCCAGTTGGGGCTACCACCTGAATTCGCTACAATATTGAAATGACATTGGTAGAACACCTTGCAATCTCTCAAGAAGTTTGAGCATCTTGGTGTAATCTGACAACCCTTTGAATTCACGAATTCACGAATGCCCAGAGTGCACTCTGAGTGTACTCTGGCATTCCAGATTGAATTTACGAACACACCCCTAGAGCGTTAGTGACTGTAACTGTGCTGCTGGCAATAGTTGAATTACCTTTTTTGCAGACATTTACTGACACCGGTCATATTCAGCGGGTGTTGCTCGTTTGTAAATTCATCAGTTATTCTGCGCTCTGACACACTCAGACCAGAGTGCTCTGAAATCGGAGTAGATAACCAGAGTGAACACACCTAATATCTTGGAAATTTAGCCTGATGTTAAAAACTCATTCTTATATTCAGCACAGTACAATGTCTGGAGTTTCATATTCATGTGGAACATGATACAGTATAGAGTTCATGTATACAGAAAACACTTGTTGCTACATTGCAATTACTTTAGAAATCAGAGCACACTCAAATGACTAGCCGGGTCTTAAGATGCTCTTGTTTGATAATAATTCTGGGAACATAACTATCTTCACATATATTGCATTGTACAGATTGTACCTGCAGTATAAATACCATATTTAGGCAGGTAAGGCTGTTGGACACCAGATGGTGGTATTGTCAAAAGAAAAGCAACAGTGCCAAATTCCATTGCACAAGGGCCACTATACAGTATGCAGCATGTCCAGTTTCCTGGACCCAGATACATTTTACTCATGAAATAAAAACATGGTCAATAGAAAACCTCCACTAACTGTGCTTTTCAGCCCAGGAATAGGCTAAATCTGGGTCCAGATAACTATACCTATAGTATAGTATAGCATAGTATAGTATAGTATAGTAATACAACTTATTTACAAGCACTTCGTTACACCCGCAATAACATCTGCTAAACACGTGTATGTGAACAATGTATTTGATTTGAATTGATTTTTAATTAAGTTGCTCTTATACCTGTCCGGTAAGGGTGTAATCACTTTAGTAACAACATAGTAATAGCATATTGTTATATAGTACTTTATTAATTGCATTTTAATTGGATCAATATTTACAAATGAGTGTGTGTGTAAATGGAACACATGTTTAAAGCATGCACACAGATCTGCTGACACTGTGGCCCTCAAGGACAGGGGTGTGTTTGACACCCCTCTATGCTGTGCTATTGTCAGTTACATTCCATTATCAAGACATAGTAGTGTTGCTATTAAATGTTGATAATATACAAATGACTCATAGTAAGGATTACTGGATTGCTGCATTGTCAGCGTCAAGACATTCCCCACTGGGCAGTGGGCACGGACATAAATTCAACATCTATTCCACGTTGGTTCAACATAATTTTTTGAAATTATGTGGAAACAACGTTGATTCAACCAGTGTGTGCCTAGTCTTACCACAGCATGTTGGCAAGAACATTGCATTAGATAACCTACTAATTACCAACAAATAGAATTCTTGTTTATGGTCACTGGGCTTGTAATAGACGATAAAATCTTTCACACAATTTAGCTTGAATTATTATAGCAATTTCGAATAATTACGTATATTCCTTGATGATATAAATAGGCCTATAATGTTGTACCTTATCATTACCCAAACAATCATTTGAAATGGTTTAAAAAAGTAATATCGCTCAACTTGCTCTCATGGAAAATCACTCATTGAGAACTAAAGATGTATTAAATCAAGTATAGGGCATACTTGCATGTGAAAATGAAATGTATAAACATTTGTTGTACATGTTGGGGGTCCACTTTTTGATGGTAGACTATGCACACATTAATAAATATAGCTTTAATGTTCTAAAGAAATGTGTTTAAATCTTGAAGATTGTTATTTAGAATTGTATGTTCACAAAAATGGAATTTGATAACATTCAATACAAACAATATTCAAAGTTTGAGTGATAAGTGCAGCAGGACCAAATACAATTATAGAAATAGACTATTCTAGTTGTGCATGACATCATAATCAGCAGGAGCAAACATGTTTGCACTTCCATACCTCAAGACAGGCGCGAGGAGGCTGATGTATCCTTGGAGAGAGATGTGCGGTTACTTCGTGAGATAAGATCCACACAGAAAGTACCGTGAAATGCAGATGTGCGATGATGGTATGCAATCACAAGCGTAAGAGAAGATGAGATACAGTACGAGTGCTGTTACAGTAACAAAAGCTTTGCTGAAGTGGAGAAAGTGCTGAATTTAGTTATGCCGATGCCTATCAAAAGAACAAAAACTTCATGGTATTGTTAGTAGACCTAAAGCATGAGTTAAGACTGAAATGTATGAAGATTCAGCCAGTGACAGCCTGTCAAACTTAACATGGGATAGAGACTATATTCAGTTATTTCGGGACAAAACAGAAAAGAAGAACAAAATTATCTTGAGGTGAGTTTGTCATTTTTCTGTTTTGTTTTAACTTCATCTTTCTATTAGTCTCGCAGCATATTTTTTGCACAAATATCGAATGATAGTCCTGTTGACAGGTCTGCATGCTCTTCATATTGGTTTGTAATTAGTGTAGGGGGGGTGTCTAAAATAAAAGTTATTTGATAGTTTATATTCAAATGCCACCAACAGAATGCTTTTTAGCCTATGACATTATTTTTTATTTTATAAGGCAACAAATTACATTACCTATGATTAACCTACTTCAGATTGTCTATGAATCTCTGTCTGTAAACTGACATTTCAAGTGCAGTGATTTTAGACTGAGAGCCGTCTTCCAAATTATACATCAACAATTTTTATATGCACCTGGCAATCCCCACAAGAGCCACCGCACTTGTCATTTAATCAGTGAAGTCGCATTTTAAGAGACCACATGAATTGCATAGACCATGTGTTTGTCAAGTTTGGACAAAGATCGCATTTGTGTTTGGCTTAATTAAAATCAAAATGGTCTTGAAACAACAATATGTGTGTAACTTTCCAAGTGTATAGCCTGAATAAAAGCTGTAAGTGTGCACCAACATGGTTTAAATAAATCAGAGATGTGTTCCACCACTTCATTTTAAACCTGGATTAGTTCATCTGAGGTTAAATATTTGAACTATGATTAGTTACATATGTCATAATGATTTCATAGCAATATGTTCTCATTCTAATTCTAGGGAAACTGGTCACTTTGCCAGGTTGTACTTCAAGCTAAAAGATACAATTAAGGGCACTTTTTGGTCAAATTAGTTATTTGGCTAGGTGACTTTTACAAATAATGTAGCCACAGGAGCTAAAATGGATAATCACACCCAAAATACAGCACATACACTGACATTTGATCAACTTAAACCTTGCCCAGTGGCAGTTTAGCATTAATCCCTAAACTAATTTTAAATTTGTTTTTTAAACAGAGCAAAAAGATCCAATTTGATCTTGGTTTAAAGTCTAAATTGAAATACAATTTAATTTGGCTCATGCTTTGCAAACAACAGGTGTAGATTAATAACCTCTCTGGGATAGGGGATACGTAAATGTCCCACTTGGCCAATTGCCAGGAAAATGCAGAGCGACAGATTCAAATAAAGTTCCATAAAATTCAAACGTTCATTAAATCACACATGCAAGATAGCAAATTAAAGCTACACTTGTTGTGAATCTGGTCAGCATGTCAGATTTCAAAAAGGCTTTTCGGCGAAAGCATAAGAAACTAGCATCTGATGATACCACAGCAGTAAACAAAGAGAGACAAAATATTTCAACCCTGCAGGAATAAAATATAAATCATGCCTTACCTTTGACCAGCTTCTTTTGTTGGCATTGCAATATGTCCCATAAACATCACAAATGGTCCTTTTGTTCGATTAATTCCGTCCATATATATCAAAAATGTCAATTTATTGGGCGCGTTTGATCCAGGAAAAAACAGCTTCCAATTTGCACAAAGTCACTACAAAATATCTCAAAAGTACCTGTATCTATGCCAAAACATTTCAAAATACTTTTATAATACAACTTTAGGTGTTTGTAAACGTTAATCGATCAAATTGAAGACGGGTCTATCTTTTTCAATAGTGGATGAGAGGAAACTAACACTACTTTTCAAGTGTTGCCCAACTCTCAACAGCGTTACCCTTTTTCAAAATGGCCGTACTTCTTCATTGCACAAAGAAATAACCTCAACCAAATTCCAAAGACTGGTGACATCCAGTGGAAGCGGTAGGAACTGCAAACAAGTGCCTCAGAAATATTGTTTCCCCATGAGAACCCATTGAACAGACAGTGACCTCAAAAATAAATAATTCTGAATGGTTAGTCCTCGGTGTTTTGCCTGCTACATAAGTTCTGTTATACTCACAGACATTATTCAAACAGTTTTAGAAACTTCAGAGTGTTTTCTATCCAAATAATATGCAAATCTTATATTCTTATATTCTTGGCATGAGTAGCAGGAAGTTGAAATTAGGCATGCTATTTATCCAAAAGTGAAAATCCTACCGCTTCCACTGGATGTCCCCAGTCTTTGGAATTTGGTTGAGGTTATTCATTTGTGCAATGAAGAAATCGGCCAACTAGGAACTGGGTAACACTGTTGAGAGTTGCGCAAGACCTGAAAAGTAGCGTTGGTTTGTTGTATTGAACACAGATTTGATCGATTATTAACGTTTAAAAATACCTAAAGTTGTATTACAAAAGTAGTTTGAAATATTTGGGCAATGTTGATAGGCAACTTTTGAAATATTTTGTAGTGACGTTGCGATTTTTGGAAGATGTTTTTATCTGGATCAAACGCACTTTATAAATTGACATTTGGACATATATATGGACGGAATTAATCGAACAAAAGGACCAATTGTGATGTTTATAGGACATATTGGAGTGCCAACAAAAGAAGCTCGTCAAAGTTAATGCATGTTCAATTTTTTTTCTAAGTTTTGTGTAGCGCTTGCAGGGTTCAAATATGCTACCCTCTTTGTTTACTGGTTGTGCTATCATCAGATAATAGATTCTTATGCTTTCGCAGAAAAGCCTTTTTAAAATATGACATGTTGGCTGGATTCACAACGAGTGTAATTTCAATTGAGTATCTTACATGTGTGATTTAATGAAAGTTGGATTATTATATCATTTATTTATATTTGCCGCACTGCATTTTCCCTGTTTTTGCCCAAGTGGGACGCGACTTTTCCGCCTATCCATAAGAAGTTTTAATAAATTATCAAAACCCTGTTTTTGCTTTGTTATCATGGGTGTATTGTGTGTACATATAAGTAGTACAGTACATATAAGTAGAAATAAAGTGACTCTGCAACAGGATAGATAACAAACAGTAGCAGCAGCGTATGTGATGAGTCAAAAGAAGTTAGTGCAAAAAGGTTCAATGAAGATAGTCCAGGTAGCTGTTTGGTTAACTATTTAACTAACCACTAAGCAGTCTTATGGCTTGGGAGTAGAAGCTGTTCAGGGTCTTGTTGGTTCCAGACTTGGTGCATCGGTACCGCAGAGAGAACTGTCAATGACTTGGGTGGCTGGAGTCTTTGACATTTTTGGGGGCCTGGTATAGAGGTCCTGGATGGCAGGGATCTCTGCCCCAGTGATGTACTGGGCCGTATGCACTACCCTCTATATCGCCGTGCGGTAGGATATCAAGCAGTTGCTATACCAAGCGGTGATGCAGCCAGTCAAGATGGTCTCAATGGTGCAGCTGTATGACTTTTTGTGGATCTGAAGGACCATGACAAAACTTTTCAGCCACCTGAGGTGTCTTCATAACTGTGATGATGTGTGTGGACCATGATAGATCCTTAGTGATGTGGACACTGAGAAACTTGAAGCTCTCGACCCGCTCCACTATATCCCTGTCGATGAAAATGGGGGGCGTGCTCGGCCCTCCGTTTCCTGTAGTCCACAATCAGTTCCTTTGTTTTGTTGAAATTGAAGGAGAGGTTGTTGTCTCATCATCATCGGTAATCAGGCCTACAAACATCATGTCGTCAGCAAACTCAATGATGGTGTTGGAATTATAAAATTCCCCCTACAGTGGTTCCTCCTTTACAAGTTGTGTCATACTGTGGCACACCCTGTGTGCTGCTGCAGCATTCTATGGCACGTCATTTAATTCTCAACCATTTCTTCTGTTTACTGCAAGTTATTGCTAGTTTGACCACCAGAGAGCATCTTTGGGAAGCATTTGATAGTATTCCATTTTGGCATTACCAGAGAATTTAAAACCTTTTTTGTAATAACATAGTATATGGGATTGATTTTAAGATATTTGGCTTCATTAATTTGATTAATATTATGGTACCATTCAGAGAAAAATTGTCCGTTTGTAAATTCAGACCGTTTTGCTCTCGGAGTGCACACTGGACGTTCTGGACAATGACTAGGGTTGATTTGAGCATTCTGGCCTTACAACGGCAGTCAAGCACCCAAGCTAACGTTGGCTAGCTACTTCCAGATAGAAATGAGACAACTCTGACGATTGTACTTGCACTAGCAGAGCTGGTAAGGCAGTTTTCGTGTTAACCAGAGCGTGGGTGACTCTAAATGTGCTGCTGGAAACAATTTAATTAAGTTTCTTTTCCATTTACTCACATATTCAATGGGTGTTGAGGCTCGTAAAAGTAATTATTCTGCGCTCTGGTACACTCAAACGAGAGTGCTCTGAAATCCGTGTAAATAGTAATCTGGACACATTAAATTATGATAAAAACTAGTTCATTGCATCCGCCTTGGAGCCCAGTTTCATAATATGACCATATTTCCCAGCTGTCGTTTTGAAGTAATCGCAAAAACACAGGCCTTATTTTTTTGCATTTTTCACCCTGCCAGCTCCTATTAGTTCTATTGAGCACAGTAGCACCAACTCGCCATCCGAACATTCTATTTCCAGCTTATTGTTCAATGTCATAATGCCTGCTTCGCTATTTCTGCGAATGAAACCTGCTCACGTTGATTTATACACTGCTCAAAAAAATAAAAGGAACACTTAAACAACACAATGTAACTCCAAGTCAATCACACTTCTGTGAAATCAAACTGTCCACTGAGGAAGCAACACTGATTGACAATACATTTCACATGCTGTTGTGCAAATGGAATAGACAACAGGTGGAAATTATAGGCAATTAGCAAAACACCCCCAATAAAGGAGTGGTTCTGCAGGTGGTGACCACAGACCACTTCTCAGTTCCTATGCTTCCTGGCTGATTTTTTGGTCACTTTTGAATGCTGGCGGTGCTTTCACTCTAGTGGTAGCATGAGACGGAGTCTACCACCAACACAAGTGGCTCAGGTAGTGCAGCTCATCCAGGATGGCACATCAATGCGAGCTGTGGCAGGGGGGTTTTCTGTGTCTGTCAGTGTAGTGTCCAGCAGCAGGACCACTACCTCCGCCTTTGTGCAAGGAGGAGCACTGCCAGATCTCTGCAAAATGACCTCCAGCAGGCCACAAATGTGCATGTGTCTGCTCAAACGGTCAGAAACAGACTCCATGAGGGTGGTAATAAGGGCCCGACGTCCACAGGTGGGGGTTGTGCTTACAGCCCAACACCGTGCAAGACGTTTGGCATTTGCCAGAGAACACCAAGATTGACAAATTCGCCACTGGCGCCCTGTGCTCTTCACAGATGAAAGCAGGTTCACACTGAGCACATGTGACAGACGTGACAGAGTCTGGAGACACCGTGGAGAGCGTTCTGCTGCCTTCTCCAAATCCAGACCTCCATGGGTTGATACATTTTATTTCCATTGATAATTTTTGTGTGATTTTGTTGTCAGCACATTCAACTATGTAAATAAAAAAGTATTTAATAAGAATATTTCATTCATTCAGATCTAGGATGTGTTATTTTTAGTGTTCCCTTTATTTTTTGAGCAGTGTAGTTAAACTGTAAACAACAAAATGTAAACAACACAAATAATATTGAAACTCTGCAGTTTTCCCATTGTTTCCTATGGGGAAATATAGGCATATCTGTCTATTTTGACAAATATATTGCAATCAAATGTATTTATTTATATAGCCCTTCGTACATCAGCTGATATCTCAAAGTGCTGTACAGAAACCCAGCCTAAAACCCCAAACAGCAAGCAATGCAGGTGTAGAAGCACGTGGCTAGGAAAAACTCCCTAGAAAGGCCAAAACCTAGGAAGAAACCTAGAGAGGAACCAGGCTATGTGGGGTGGCCAGTCCTCTTCTGGCTGTGCCGGGTGGAGATTATAACAGAACATGGCCAAGATGTTCAAATGTTCATAAATGACCAGCATGGTCGAATAATAATAAGGCAGAACAGTTGAAACTGGAGCAGCAGCACGGCCAGGTGGACTGGGGACAGCAAGGAGTCATCATGTCAGGTAGTCCTGGGGCATGGTCCTGGGGCTCAGGTCCTCCGAGAGAGAGAAAGAAAGAGAGAAGGAGAGAATTACAGAACGCACACTTAGATTCACACAGGACACCGAATAGGACAGGAGAAGTACTCCAGATATAACAAACTGACCCTAGCCCCCCGACACAAACTACTGCAGCATAAATACTGGAGGCTGAGACAGGAGGGGTCAGGAGACACTGTGGCCCCATCCGAGGACACCCACGGACAGGGCCAAACAGGAAGGATATAACCCCACCCACTTTGCCAAAGCACAGCCCCCACACCACTAGAGGGATATCTTCAACCACCAACTTACCATCCTGAGACAAGCCTGAGTATAGCCCACCAAGATCTCAGCCACAGCACAACCCAAGGGGGCGGTGCCAACCCAGACAGGATGACCACATCAGTGAATCAACCCACTCAGGTGACGCACCCCTTCCAGGGACGGCATGAGAGAGCCCCAGTAAGCCAGTGACTCAGCCCCTGTAATAGGGTTAGAGGCAGAGAATCCCCGTGGAAAGAGGGGAACCGGTCAGGCAGAGACAGCAAGGGCGGTTCGTTGCTCCAGAGCCTTTCCGTTCACCTTCCCGCTCCTGGGCCAGACTACACTCAATCATATGACCCACTGAAGAGATGAGTCTTCAGTAAAGACTTAAAGGTTGAGACCGAGTTTGCATCTCTGACATGGGTAGGCAGACCGTTCCATAAAAATGGAGCTCTATAGGAGAAAGCCCTGCCTCCAGCTGTTTGCTTAGAAATTCTAGGGACAATTAGGAGGCCTGCGTCTTGTGACCGTAGCGTACGTGTAGGTATGTACGGCAGGACCAAATCAGAGAGATAGGTAGGAGCAAACCCATGTAATGCTTTGTAGGTTAGCAGTAAAACCTTGAAATCAGCCCTTGCTTTGACAGGAAGCCAGTGTAGAGAGGCTAGCACTGGAGTAATATGATCAAATTTTTTGGTTCTAGTCAGGATTCTAGCAGCCGTATTTAGCACTAACTGAAGTTTATTTAGTGCTTTATCCGGGTAGCTGGAAAGTAGAGCATTGCAGTAGTCTAACCTAGAAGTGACAAAAGCATGGATTAATTTTTCTGCATCATTTTTGGACAGAAAGTTTCTGATTTTTGCAATGTTACGTAGATGGAAAAAAGCTGTCCTTGAAATGGTCTTGATATGTTCTTCAAAAGAGAGATCAGGGTCCAGAGTAACGCCGAGGTCCTTCACAGTTTTATTTGAGACGACTGTACAACCATTAAGATTAATTGTCAGATTCAACAGAATATCTCTTTGTTTCTTGGGACCTAGAACAAGCATCTCAGTTTTGTCCGAGTTTAAAAATAAAAAGTTTGCAGCCATCCACTTCCTTATGTCTGAAACACATGCTTCTAGCAAGGGCAATTTTGGGGCTTCACCATGTTTCATTGACATGTACAGCTGTGTGTCATCCGCATAGCAGTGAAAGTTAACATTATGTTTTCGAATAACATCCCCAAGAGGTAAAATATATAGTCAAAACAATAGTGGTCCTAAAACGGAACCTTGAGGAATACCGAAATTTACAGTTGATTTGTCGGAGGACAAACCATTCACAGAGACAAACTGATATCTTTCCGACAGATAAGATCTAAACCAGGCCAGAACTTGTCCGTGTAGTCCAATTTGGGTTTCCAACCTCTCCAAAAGAATGTGGTGATCGATGGTATCAAAAGCAGCACTAAGGTCTAGGAGCATGAGGACAGATGCAGAGCCTCGGTCCGATGCCATTCAAATGTAATTTACCACCTTCACAAGTGCCGTATCAGTGCTATGATGGGGTCTAAAACCAGACTGATGCATTTCGTATACATTGTCTTCAGGAAGGCAGTGAGTTGCTGCGCAACAGCCTTCTCTAAACATTTTTGAGAGGAATGGAAGATTCGATATAGGCCGATATTTTTTTATATTTTCTGGGTCAAGGTTTGGCTTTTTCAAGAGTAGCTTTATTACTGCCACTTTTAGTGAGTTTGGTACACATCTGGTGGACAGAGAGCCGTTTATTATGTTCAACACAATGTGTATATTTAGATTTTTTCAAGTCGGGTGTAACCGGTGTGAAATGGCTCGTTGGTTAGCGGGGTGTGCGCTATAACAACGGTTCATTCGGTGACATCACTCGCTCTGAGACCTGGAAGTAGTTGTTCCCCTTGCTCTGTAAGGGTTGGGCTTTTGTGGAGTGATGGGTAACGATGCTTCAAGGGTGGCTGTTGTCTGTGTGCAGAGTGTCCCTGGTTCAAGACCAGGGAGGGGGGCAAGGAGAGGGACAGAAGAAAAACTGTTACACGGGCACCATTTTAATCAGGAGAATCTCCTGTTTGTAATTATGTAAGTCTGGGCAGCGAGCTCGTTTGTCATCGATCGCTAGACCAGAAATAGAAGTTTTTATTTTTTCCTTACTTTTTCATTAAGCAGACATAAGCACAGTTGACACCATCAAGGTGCGGATGTTTACTTTCTGTGCAAGTAGTTGTTTTCCAGTTTCGTCCGACGAACAGATTGTAGTGGTAAAATAAAAAGGGATACATTTTTTATGGAATTCCAGTCAAAATAGGCTCTGCGAATGTTCGATTCCATGAATTTGCTATGGGCTTGCGCTAGTGTTCCAGTTTAGCCAAGTTCTGAAGCTGTTTTCAGCCTTGGGTTAATTTTGGCTCGTTCTATTGAGCGAATTTACGAAAGCACCCGAATGTCCATTGAGGAAGCACAACGACTATACAATTTAGCTAAGCTAAGAATGCAGAGAATAATCAAGTCAATAAATGTTGGGTTTTTAGATAGCCTATAGTTAATATACTGGCAAGTTTGATGTATAACTGCTAACGTTAGGTAGCTAGCTAACATACCGGTACATACTGCTGTAATGATATGCT
Organism: Oncorhynchus gorbuscha; assembly: GCF_021184085.1. NCBI lineage: Eukaryota > Metazoa > Chordata > Actinopteri > Salmoniformes > Salmonidae > Oncorhynchus > Oncorhynchus gorbuscha. The sequence goes on along the minus strand of NC_060193.1, from coordinate 35,722,632 downwards.
ATGTGGATCGTAAGGACAGCGTAGCTAACAAATTGTCAGCCAACATAACGTGTAAGGTAACTTATTTGAAAAGTCATTGCTTTATTACATTGAGTAGCAAGCTACCCCTTGGTCGTTAGGGCAAATCTGGTCTGTGATAAGAGTGAAGGGGGTTTCACACCTTTTATTTATTTTTTTTATTTTTATTTCACCTAGCTCGGCTATTAGACTATTCTTTAGTAAAGGTTGAATAGTCTATTGTTCAGATATTAGCCCTCCTCCCTAACTTGCAACAAAGTGCTTTTCCCATCTCATTCCTTTCCCTCTTCCACGCATCATCATTCTGCTCCTGAGTGTCTCGCTTGTGGGCATGCTGGCAGGATATGGCAGCATCTTCGGTTGTGCTTCAAGAATTCTGCATACAGTAGCACTTTTCTATGAAGGTGTGGTTTTTCACAGGCAAATTGTTATATGCTATGGAGGTACATTTGTGTCTTTTGGTCACGAGCAAAACCTTTTTTATTTTCGATCAAAAAGATTTATTCTTGAAAGCAACTTTTTTCCAACACAAAAGAAGTCAAAGCAGACACCTACGAAGATGGCATCTCAGGTAAGCAGCACTGGGCTGTATTGAGGTATCCTAAAAATGACATCTGCTGCTTTAGATTGAACAGTCATATCTCAGTTATTGTTTTCATATCTATAAAAAATAAGCTGTTTTCTTTACTTTCAGAGAGCGAGCTGACCAAGGGGTAGAAAAATGTAGATAATGCCAGATGTTCACTGTCTGAGGAACAGGCAGTGGAAGCTTTATTGCTGGCAAAGTGTCCATAACCAGAGGTAATTAAAGTGTTCTGTGTTATTTTTCTCCATCTCTGCCTGTCTTGTTGTATATGGAACCTGTCTCACATGCATTCATTAAAAAAAACTTAAGATGTCAGCTGCCAGCTGCTAATTTTCAGATTTACACCACATAAACATAGCCATTTTCACTGGACTATCTGTTGCTGCCAAGTCATGATTTCCCTGGGAGTTAGCCTTGCAATAACCAAGTGGTGAGACACATATCACTCTACATTTAAATGCTTCAGGTACACTCCAACAGGTGTCTGCGTCACATACAGTATATTCTATTGACATTATATTCAATTGTTTGTCCTCATGTGTCTGTTTTTCAGCATAAACTATTCTGTAGCCACTTAGTGTGGACACCAGGTGAGACCACACACACACAATAACAGTCTCTCTTCCTTTACTTCATCCCTATCCCCCTTCTCCCTAAATCTGTTATGCAAGTGAAAGAGGACCCAAAAGCGACTTAGCGAAAACAGAGTCTTTATTCCAGTAAAACTCAAGATGAAAACAAAACAGGAAAAAACTTAAATCCACTCGTAGTAACGAGGACAGACTGGAGACTCGAGCATTGACTGCAGGTTGCTTCGGGAAGGCACCGACCGTAGCTGACTAAGACACCTGCTCACACGCAGCATCTGAAGGAGACAAGACACGACAGGGCGAGACAATGACACAGCACAGCGAACATCATACAAGGATCCGACAAGGACAGAAGCGGAAAACAAGGGGAGAAATAGGGACTCTAATCAGAGGACAAAATAGGGGACAGGTGTGAAAAGACTAAATGAGTGAGTTAGGAGAATGAGGAACAGCTGGGAGCAGGAACGGAACGATAGAGAGAGGAGAGAGAGGGAGGGGGAGAGAGATGGATAGAAAAAGGGAACAAACCTAATAAGACCAGCAGGGGGAAACAAACAGAAGGGAAAGCATAATGACAAGACAATATAAGACAAAACATGACAGTACCCCCCCACTCACCGAGCGCCTCCTGGCGCACTCGAGGAGGAATCCTGGCGGCAACGGAGGAAATCATCAATCAGCGAACGGTCCAGCATGTCCCGAGATGGAACCCAACTCCTCTCCTCAGGACCGTAACCCTCCCAATCCACTAAATACTGGTGACCACGTCCCCGAGAACGCATGTCCATGATCCTACGTACCTTGTAAATAGGTGCGCCCTCGACAAGGACGGGGGGGGGAAGACGAACGGGGGTGCGAAGAAAGGGCTTGACACAGGAGACATGGAAGACAGGATGGACGCGACGAAGATGTCGCGGAAGAAGCAGTCGCACAGCGACAGGATTGACGACCTGGGAGACACGGAACGGACCAATGAACCGCGGAGTCAACTTACGAGAAGCTGTCGTAAGGGGAAGGTTACGAGTGGAAAGCCACACTCTCTGGCCGCGACAATACCTAGGACTCTTAATCCTACGTTTATTGGCGGCTCTCACAGTCTGCGCCCTGTAACGGCAAAGTGCAGACCTCACCCTCCTCCAGGTGCGCTCACAACGTTGGACAAACGCCTGAGCGGAGGGAACGCTGGACTCGGCGAGCTGGGACGAGAACAGAGGAGGCTGGTAACCCAGACTACTCTGAAACGGAGATAGCCCGGTAGCAGACGAAGGAAGCGAGTTGTGAGCGTATTCTGCCCAGGGGAGCTGTTCTGCCCAAGACGCAGGGTTTCTAAAAGAAAGGCTGCGTAGTATGCGACCAATCGTCTGATTGGCCCTTTCTGCTTGACCGTTAGACTGGGGATGAAAACCGGAAGAGAGACTGACGGAAGCACCAATCAAACGACAGAACTCCCTCCAAAACTGTGACGTGAATTGCGGACCTCTGTCTGAAACGGCGTCTAACGGGAGGCCATGAATTCTGAACACATTCTCGATGATGATTTGTGCCGAGGGGAATGAAATGTGCCGCCTTAGAGAACCTATCGACAACCGTAAGAATCACAGTCTTCCCCGCAGACGAAGGCAGACCGGTAATGAAGTCTAAGGCGATGTGAGACCATGGTCGAGAAGGAATGGGAAGCGGTCTGAGACGACCGGCAGGAGGAGAGTTACCTGACTTAGTCTGCGCGCAGTCCGAACAAGCAGCCACGAAACGGCGCGTGTCACGCTCCTGAGTAGGCCACCAAAAGCGCTGGCGAATAGAAGCAAGAGTACCTCGAACGCCGGGATGGCCAGCTAACTTGGCAGAGTGAGCCCACTGAAGAACAGCCAGACGAGTAGAAACAGGAACGAAAAGAAGGTTACTAGGACAAATGCGCGGCGACGCAGTGTGAGTGAGTGCTTGCTTAACCTGTCTCTCAATTCCCCAGACTGTCAACCCGACAACACGCCCATAAGGAAGAATCCCCTCGGGATCAGTAGAAGCCACAGAAGAACTAAAGAGACGGGATAAGGCATCAGGCTTGGTGTTCTTATTACCCGGGCGATAAGAAATCACAAACTCGAAACGAGCGAAAAACAACGCCCAACGAGCTTGACGTGCATTAAGTCGTTTGGCAGAACGGATGTACTCAAGGTTCTTATGGTCAGTCCAAACGACAAAAGGAACGGTCGCCCCCTCCAACCACTGTCGCCATTCGCCTAGGGTTAAGCGGATGGCGAGCAGTTTGCGGTTACCCACATCATAGTTGCGTTCCGATGGCGACAGGCGATGAGAAAAATAAGCGCAAGGATGAACCTTATCGTCAGACTGGAAGCGCTGGGATAGAATGGCTCCCACGCCCACCTCTGAAGCGTCAACCTCGACAATGAATTGTTTAGTGACGTCAGGAGTAACGAGGATAGGAGCGGACGTAAAACGCTTCTTGAGGAGATCAAAAGCTCCCTGGGCGGGACCGGACCACTTAAAGCACGTCTTGACAGAAGTAAGAGCTGTGAGAGGGGCAGCAACTTGACCGAAATTACGAATGAAACGCCGATAGAAATTAGCGAAACCTAGAAAGCGCTGCAACTCGACACGTGACCTTGGAACGGGCCAATCACTGACAGCCTGGACCTTAGCGGGATCCATCTGAATGCCTTCAGCGGAAATAACAGAACCGAGAAAAGTGACGGAGGAGACATGAAAGGCGCACTTCTCAGCCTTCACGTAGAGACAATTCTCTAAAAGGCGCTGGAGTACACGTTGAACGTGCTCAACATGAATCTCGAGTGACGGTGAAAAATTCAGGATATCGTCAAGGTAGACAAAAACAAAGATGTTCAGCATGTCTCTCAGTACATCATTAACTAATGCCTGAAAAACAGCTGGAGCATTAGCGAGACCAAACGGCAGAACCCGGTACTCAAAATGCCCTAACGGAGTGTTAAACGCCGTTTTCCACTCGTCCCCCTCTCTGATGCGCACGAGATGGTAAGCATTACGAAGGTCCAACTTAGTAAAGAACCTGGCTCCCTGCAGAATCTCGAAGGCTGATGACATAAGGGGAAGCGGATAACGATTCTTAACCGTTATGTCATTCAGCCCTCGATAATCCACGCAGGGGTGCAGAGTACCGTCTTTCTTCTTAACAAAAAAAAACCCCGCCCCGGCAGGAGAGGAAGAAGGCACTACGGTGCCGGCGTCAAGAGAAACAGACAAATAATCCTCGAGAGCCTTACGTTCGGGAGCCGACAGAGAGTATAGTCTACCCCGAGGAGGAGTGGTCCCCGGAAGGAGATCAATACTACAATCATACGACCGGTGAGGAGGAAGGGAGTTGGCTCTGGACCGACTGAAGACCGTGCGCAGATCATGATATTCCTCCGGCACTCCTGTCAAATCACCAGGTTCCTCCTGAGAAGAGGGGACAGAAGAAACAGGAGGGATAGCAGACATTAAACACTTCACATGACAAGAAACGTTCCAGGATAGGATAGAATTACTAGACCAATTAATAGAAGGATTATGACATACTAGCCAGGGATGACCCAAAACAACAGGTGTAAAAGGTGAACGAAAAATCAAAAAGGAAATAGTCTCACTGTGGTTACCAGATACTGTGAGAGTTAAAGGTAGTGTCTCATATCTGATACTGGGGAGATGACTACCATCTAAGGCGAACATGGGCGTGGGCTTCCCTAACTGTCTGAGAGGAATGTCATGTTTCCGAGCCCATGCTTCGTCCATAAAACTGTTATGCAGGTGAATGAGGACCCAAAAGCGACTTGGCGAAAACAGTCTTTATTCCAGTAAAGGAAATATGCAATACTCCTAGACAAATCGGAGCGGTAAACAAAGCATAAAAAAACTAATTCCACTCGTGGTGACGAGAACAGACTGGAGACTCGATCATAAACTGTAGGTTGCCTCGGGAAGGCACCGACCGTAGCAGACTCAGACACCTGCTCACACGCAGCATCTGAGGGAAACACGACACGACAGGGCGAGACAAAGACACAGCACGGTGAACAATATACAAGGATCCGACAGGACAGAAACGGAAGACAAGGGGAGAAATAGGGACTCTAATCAGAGGGCAAGATACGGAACAGGTGTGAAAAGATTAGATGATTGATTAGGGGAATAGGAACAGCTGGGACCGGGAACGGAACGATAGAGAGAAGAGAGAGAGGGAGGGAGAGAGAAAAAAGGGAATGAACCTAAAAAGACCAGCAGGGGGAAAACGAACAGAAGGGAAAGCAAAATGACAAGACAATATAAGACAAAACATGACAAAAACAACCCTCAGCCCCAGAGTCTATCAAGGCACTGCATGAAGCAGCCGAACCGGTCCAGCGTAGATGGACCGACATAGTAGTACAGGATCTTGATGGAGAGACCTGAGTAGTAGCGCTCACCAGTAGCCCTCCGCTTACTGATGAGCTCTGGCTTTTACTGGACATGAATTGACAAAATGTCCAGCAAATCCGCAATAGAGGCACAGGCGGTTGGTGATCCTCCATTCCCTCTCCTTAGTCGAGATGCGAAACCTCCCAGCTGCATGGGCTCAGTCTCTGAGCCGGAGGAAGGAGATGGTTGCGATGCGGAGAGGGGAAAACCCGTTAACGCGAGCTCTCTTCCACGAGCTCGGTGACGAAGATCTACCCGTCGTTCTATGCGGATGGCGAGTGCAATCAAAGAGTCCACACTGGAAGGAACCTCCCGGGAGAGAATCTCATCCTTAACCTCTGCGTGGAGTCCCTCCAGAAAACGAGCGAGCAGCGCCGGCTCGTTCCAGTCACTAGAGGCAGCAAGAGTGCGAAACTCTATAGAGTAATCCGTTATGGATCGATCACCTTGACATAGGGAAGCCAGGGCCCTAGAAGCCTCCCTACCAAAAACTGAACGATCAAAAACCCGTATCATCTCCTCTTTAAAGTTCAGGTAATTGTTAGAACAATCAGCCCTTGCCTCCCAGATAGCTGTGCCCCACTCTCGAGCCCGGCCAGTAAGGAGTGATATGACGTAAGCAACCCGAGCTCTCTCTCTTGAGTATGTGTTGGGTTGGAGAGAGAACACAATATCACACTGGGTGAGAAAGGAGCGGCACTCAGTGGGCTGCCCGGAGTAACAAGGTGGGTTATTAACCCTAGGTTCCGGAGACTCGGCAGACCAGGAAGTAGCTGGTGGCACGAGACGAAGACTCTGGAACTCTCCAGAGAGGTCGGAAACCTGAGCGGCTAGGGTCTCAACGGCATGACGAGCAGCAGACAATTCCTGCTCGTGTCTGCCGAGCATAGCTCCCTGGATCTCGACGGCAGTGTTACGAGAATCCGTAGTCACTGGGTCCATTCTTGGTCGGATCCTTCTGTTATGCAAGTGAAAGAGGACCCAAAAGCGACTTAGCGAAAACAGAGTCTTTATTCCAGTAAAACTCAAGACGAAAACAAAACAGGAAAAAAATTAAATCCACTCGTAGCAACGAGGACAGACTGGAGACTCGAGCATTGACTGCAGGTTGCTTCGGGAAGGCACCGACCGTAGCTGACTAAGACACCTGCTCACACGCAGCATCTGAAGGAGACAAGACACGACAGGGCGAGACAATGACACAGCACAGCGAACATCATACAAGGATCCGACAAGGACAGAAGCGGAAAACAAGGGGAGAAATAGGGACTCTAATCAGAGGACAAAATAGGGGACAGGTGTGAAAAGACTAAATGAGTGAGTTAGGAGAATGAGGAACAGCTGGGAGCAGGAACGGAACGATAGAGAGAGGAGAGAGAGGGAGGGGGAGAGAGAGGGATAGAAAAAGGGAACAAACCTAATAAGACCAGCAGGGGGAAACGAACAGAAGGGAAAGCATAATGACAAGACAATATAAGACAAAACATGACAAAATCCTCTAGGTTATATCAGCTCTTTTGGTGAACCCCTCCTGCATCTGAACTGGCTGACACAGAGGGCACAGCATGATCATAGGTGAGATGTCACTTGGTCGGGTAAACAGGAGTATTATTAAAGAGATGCTTTACATTGAAATACAGACAGAGATGTAGTAGTCCCAGAGTTAAATATCCAAGGTCAGTTTTACATTTCACCTCCTGATTTAAGATGACTGACCGTGTTAGAATAAAAAGAACAAGGCTTAATCATGCTCTCTCATCTGCAGGTATGTTTTGATGTGAGAGAGGAATCCAGTCCCGTAATCACCACCTCACCCGCTCTTAAGATAACCTTCTGGCCAACTGGGGGCCCAAGGCTCCTTAGGAGACACCACAATTGTGATGAACTAAGAGAATATTAGGGTAGCACTGTAATTCATGAATCATATGCTGTCTGCCTCTGTTCTTACCTCTTTCCCTTTCTGTCTTCTACACCTCTCGCACACCATATGTGCATTGAAATACAGATTAAACTTGTATTTATAATATTACAATTATCATAATTATAATGCATTTGTGTATTTATAACACCTGGATAATGAACTTCTTTCAATAAAGCGTTTCAATTTCTCCACTGGTTGAAATTAAGTATCTCATTGAAATACTATCCTGTGTCCTCAGATTAATGCAGATGAAGGGAGTTAGATATGCATAGTTTTTTTCTGTATACTGTATATGAATCACAAATCAATCATGCTTCTAGTCTATTGCATAGTTACAATATGTAATCATTGATGACCCAGAAGCGGGAGTGGTAAACACTGTTGAGGTGTATTATTGTAATACAAACAGTGTGGCAAAAAAGTATTTAGTCAGCCACCAATTGTGCATGTTCTCCCACTTAGAAAGATGAGAGAGGCCTGTAATTTTCATCATATGTACACTTCAACTATGACAGACAAAAAATGAGAAGAAAAAATCCAGAAAATCACATTGTAGGATTTTTTATGAATTTATTTGCAAATTATGGTGGAAAATAAGTATTTGGTCACCTACAAACAAGCAAGCTTTCTGGCTCTCACAGACCTGTAGCTTCTTCTTTAAGAGGCTCCTCTGTCCTCCACTCGTTACCTGTATTAATGGCACCTGTTTGAACTTGTTATCAGTATAAAAGACACCTGTCGACAACCTCAAACAGTCACACTCCAAATCCACTATGGCCAAGACCAAAGAGCTGTCAAAGGACACCAGAAACAAAATTGTAGACCTGCAACAGGCTGGGAAGACTAAATCTGCAAAAGGGAAGCAGCTTGGTTTGAATAAATCAACTGTGGGAGCAATTATTAGGAAATGGCCACTGATAATCTCCCTCGATCTGGGGCTCCAAGCAAGATCTCACCCCGTGTGGTCAAAATGATCACAAGAACGGTGAGCAAAAATCCCTGAACCTAGGGGGACCTAGTGAATGACCTGCAGAGAGCTGGGACCAAAGTAACAAAGCCTACCATCAGCAACACACTACGCCGCCAGGGACTCAAATCCTGCAGTGCCAGACGTGTCCCCCTGCTTAAGCCAGTACATTTCCAGGCCCATCTGAAGTTTGCTAGAGGGCATTTGAGGATCCAGAAGAAGATTGTGAGAATGTCATATGGTCAGATGAAACCAAAATATAACTTTTTGGTAAAAACTCAACTCGTCGTGTTTGGAGGACAAAGAATGCTGAGTTGCATCCAAAGAACACCATACCTACTGTGAAGCATGGGGGTGGAAACATCATGCTTTGGGGCTGTTTTTCTGCAAAGGGACCAGGGCGACTGATCCGTGTAAAGGAAAGAATGAATGGGGCCATGTATCGAGAGATTTTGAGTGAAAACCTCCTTCCATCAGCAAGGGCATTGCAGATGAAACGTGGCTGGGTCTTTCAGCATGACTATGATCCCAGACACACCACCCGGGCAACGAAGGAGTGGCTTCGTAAGAAGTATTTCAAGGTCCTGGAGTGGCCTAGCCAGTCACCAGATCTCAACCCCATAGAAAATCTTTGGAGGGAGTTGAAAGTCCATGTTGCCCAGCAACAGCCCCAAAACATCACTGCTCTAGAGGAGATCTGCATGGAGGAATGGGCCAAAATACCAGCAACAGTGTGTGAAAACATTGTGAAGACTTACAGAAAACGTTTGACCTCTGTCATTGCCAACAAATGGTATCTAACAAAGTATTGAGATAAACTTTTGTTATTGACCAAATACTTATTTTCCACCATAATTTGCAAATAAATTCATTCAAAATCCTACAATGTGATTTTCTGGATTTTTTTTCTGTCATTTTGTCTGTCATAGTTGAAGTGTACCTGTGATGAAAATTACAGGCATCTCTCATCTTCTTAAGTGGAACTTGCACAATTGGTGGCTGACTAAATACTATTTTGCCCCACTGTACATGCAGACACAGCATCATTCAAATAATGGAGTTTGATATGACTGAAAAAGAATGTCTCAGAGATTCATACCTGCACGCACCTTTATTGCCATGATCAGTGTATATATTCAATGTACAGGCTACAATGTGGGAATCTCATGCGTGGAAATAACTACAGCACATGAATATATAGGACTTGCACCCTTGGCACAATAAAGTTATTATATTCTACTCTATCCATAGGCTTCATTAATGCCATTCAGACTTTAAGTTGATACAAGAACTATGCTAGCTGAGGTTCATAGATTGGTATGAATATTAGTTCAGAACCTAATGTTTTAGGGTCCATAACAGATCGGCTACATACTGTAGCGAGCTACACATCCATAGGCATACAGTTATTTTTATCCTCCACTACACAGTACACAGCAAGCTTTCACAATTGTACATCCAATTTGCAGTAAACGCTTTAGCTAGCTAGATTCTTTACATCCACTGTTTCACAATACGACAGCCTGGTTTGCTGGTTTTCTCAGGAGTCCCTAAAACATTAAACAACACGAATTACAAATTATGGTCATTCTCTCTAACACTAGCTAGCTGTAAGTCGCTTTGATAAGCGTCTGCTAAATGGCATATATTATTATTATTATTACAAATTCATTCTCCTAACACTAGCTAGCTGGCTAATGTTAGCTAGTCAGATAACTTGCAAAATAGCGATTTTCGTAAATTAACTTCATGACAAAAAAATAAAAGTTATTTTTTCTCTACATTAACTAACATATTCCTCTCAATTGTACATTTTTTGCTTGACTCATTATGACGTTATAACAACTTACATCTGGTTCCACCATAATGTTTTGTCAGCCATCTTTATTGAAGAACGCCACAAGGCAAGGGTTGCTCACGTCAACATTTGTCATTGGAACCACTCGATATGATTGGTCATAAAAAAACATTGTGACTCAAATGCATAATGAGTTCACTAACTCCCCCTTGTGGTGGTCTGGAGCAATGAAGCCGTGACGCTGGGTACCTCTAAGTCCAGTGGCGCAAACTCGCAACTTTTAAAGGAGGAACCACTGTAGGTGTTCCTCTTGTCCACATAGGAGAGGGCAGTGTGGAGTGTAATAGAGATTGTGTCATCTGTGCATCTGTTGGGGCGGTATGCGAATTGGAGTGGGTCCAGGGTGTCTGGGATGATGGTGTTGATGTGAGTCATGACCAGCCTTTCAAAGGAGTTCATGGCTACAGATGTGAGTGGTGTGGGTGTAACGGATGCGAAACAGCTAGCTAGTTAGCGGTGGTGCGCACTAAATAGCGTTTCAATCGGTGACGTCACTTGCTCTGAGACCGTGAAGTAGTGGTTCTCCTTGCTCTGCAAGGGCCGTGGCTTTTGTGGAGCGATGGGTAACGATGCTTCGTGGGTGACTGTTGTTGATGTGTGCAGTGGGTCCCTGGTTCGCGCTCGGGTATGGGCGAGGGGACGGTCTAAAGTTATATTGATGCTGTTGACCCGGATCACTGGTTGCTGCGGAAAAGGAGGAGGTCAAAAGGGGGGGTGAGTGTAACGGATGTGAAACGGCTAGCTAGTTAGCGGTGGTGCGCACTAAATAGCGTTTCAATCGGTGACGTCACTTGCTCTGAGACCTTGTAGTAGTGGTTCTCCTTGCTCTGCAAGGGCCGTGGCTTTTGTGGAGCGATGGGTAACGATGCTTCGTGGGTGACTGTTGTTGATGAGGGTCCCTGGTTTGCGCCCTGGTATGGGCGAGGGGACGGTTTAAAGTTATACTGTTACAATCGGCGACAATAATTTAGACTTGTTACATTGGTGTTCTTGGGCACAGGGACTAAGGTGGTCTGTTTGTAGATATTACAGACTGGGTCAGGGAGAGGTTGAAAATGTCAGGGAATTAACTTAGTTTGGTAAAAAATGATTTTATTTATCTAAGGAAGGTTTAAAGTTTGGTTTAACAAGATGAATAGATCAACCTTGATTTAAACCACTTTAAGATTTAATCCATGTTAATATAATAATAATATATGCCATTTAGCAGACGCTTTTATCCAAAGCGACTTACAGTCATGTGTGCATACATTCTACGTATTGGTGGTCCCGGGGATCGAACCCACTACCCTGGCGTTACAAGCGCCATGCTCTACCAACTGGTGCAACTCACCCCTAATCTTCTCAGGTTTAGCAGCTGAGCCAATTCAACTGAATAAAACATAATTTACTGTACAGTGCAAGAGGGCGGCAGGTAGCCCAGTGTATGGAGCGTTGGACTAGTAACCGAAAGGTTGCAAGATCAAATCCCCAAGGTAAAAATATGTTGTTCTGCCCCTGAACATGTCAATTAACCCACTGTTCCTAGGCTGTCATTGAAAATGTTCTTAACTGACTTGCCTAGTTAAATAAAGATTATATGGATGGAACTAGCTGGTTTTGCACCAATAATTTTTGTCATCTAAAGGCTGAATTCAGTGTTGAAATAAACTATTCTGTACAGCTATTGTCTTTAGGAAATAAGCCCCTTGACGTTTGGACTGTGGAATAAGCCCCTTGACTTTTTCCAGGCTTTGTTGTGTTACAGCCTGAATGACAGCCTGAATTAAAAAAATAACCTATGTACACACAATACCCCATAATGACAAAGTGAAAACATGTTTTTAGAAATGTTTGCAAATGTTGTGAAAATGAAATACAGCAATATCTCATTTGCATACAGTAAGTATTCACACCCCCGAGTTAAAACATGTTAGAATCACCTTTGGCAGTGATTACAGCTGTGAGTCTTTCTGGATAAGTCTACAAGAGTTTTGCACACCTGGATTGTACAATATTTGCCCATTATTCTTTTCAATATTATTGAAACTGTCAAGCTCTTGTTGTTGATCATTTCTAGACAGCCATTTTCAAGTATTGTCTTAGATTTTCAAGCCAATTTAAGTCTAAACTGTAACTAGGCCACTCAGGAACATTCAATGTCATCTTCATAAGCAACTCCAATGTATAAGCAAGGGCCAGTTTGGATTTGGCATCAAACCAATCAGATCACATCAACAGCAAAATGTCGTTGTCAGAAAAAATTACTTAGCGAGATGGTTCATTGTTGCCCATGCAAGTTAGGCTTGAAAGCATTTTAGCCAGGTAGCCTAGTTTAGGACATCAAAAATGACTGTTTTATCCAACATGAAAAGATGGCATTGCCATTCATCTAGTCTACAAGTAGAGTCAACATGTTTTTTCTACTTTTGTGCTTGTGCATAAATCAGTACAATGGACAGCCACATGATATTTAGCAATGTTGACATGGCTAAATCATTTTTGGTATCTTTAAGTTTGTTTTCACTGTATGAGACTAATCATATATAGCCTAGTTGATTTGATATTTAAGTTGAAATGGTGCCAGAATAGCGGAGGCAGTGCCCCTGTTGTGACTTGCTGTAACTCTCGGTGATTCTAAATCAGTAGTTGTTTATTAAACTGTCGGAAACATTAACTTGCTTTAACTTGTAGGGCATGTAACTGTTTGTTACATGCAATATTTGTTTTGTGGACTTCACCGGACCGATGTTGCTCTCCGGTTTTGAAGTTAAACAAAATGTATGTGTGGTTGAATTTATTCCACCACTGTGTGACTGTTGTCTTTTTGTTGTTTCGGCCTTATTTTATGTCATGGTGGCGTATGAACAAATAGGTTACAGAGGCAACAACGCAATTATCACAACATAGGTTGTAAAATTGATTTTCTTCCTGGCTAAGCTTCCCCAAGTCTAGGTCCAAAATGCTTCTTAACAGCTTTTACCCCCAAGCCATAAGACTGCTGAACAGCTAATCAAATGGCTACCCAGACTATTTGCATTGTTCACCCCCCTTTTTTTACGCTGCTGGTACTCGCTGTTTATTATCTATTATCTATGCATAGTCACTTTACCCCTACCTACATGCACATATTACCTAAATTACCTCAACTAACCTGTACCCCCGCACATTGACCCTGTACCGGTACCCCCTGTATATAGCCTCATTATTGTTATTTTATTGTTGCTCTTTCATTTTTTACTTTAGTTTATTTAGTCAATATTTTTCTTTACTCTTATTTGTCTTAAAACTGCATTGTTGATTAAGTTATTGTAAGCATTTTGTCACCTTTATTTAACCAGGTAGGCTAGTTGAGAACAAATTCTCATTTGCAACTGCGACCAGGCAAAGATAAAGCAAAGCAGTTTGACACATACAACAACACAGAGCTACACATGGAATAAACAGACATACAATCAATAATACAGTAGAAAAATCTATATACAGCATGTGCAAATGAGGTAGGATAAGAGAGGTAAGGCAATACATAGGCCATGGGGGCAAAGTAATTACAATATAGCAATTGAACACTGGAATGGTAGGATGTGCAGAAGATGAATGTGCAAGTTGAGATACTGCGGTACAAAGGAGCAAGATAAATAAATAAATAAATACAGTATGGGAATGAGGTAGAGGTAGATTGGATGGGCTATTTACAGATGAGCTATGTATAGGTGCAGTGATCTGTGAGCTGCTCTGACAGCTGGTGCTTAAAGCTAGTGAGGGAGGTCAGAGTCTCCAGCTTCAGAGATTTTTGCAGTTCGTTCCAGTCATTGGCAGCAGAGAACTGGAAGGAGAGTCGGCCAAAGGAAGAATTGGCTTTGGGGGTGACCAGTGAGATATACCTGCAGGAGTGCGTGCTACGGGTGGATGTTGCTATGGTGACCAGTGAGCTGAGATAAGGCGGAGCTTTACCTAGCAGAGGCTTGTAGATGACATGGAGCCAGTGGGTTTGGCGACTAGAATGAAGCGAGGGTCAGCCAACGAGATCCTACAGGGTTCAATTCTCGGGCCGACTCTCTTCTCTGTATACATCAATGATCTCGCTCTCACTGCTGGTGATTATTTGATCCACCTCTACGCAGACGACACCATTATGTATACTTCTGGCCCTTTGTTGGACACTGTGTTAACTAACCTCCAGATGAGCTTCAATGCCATACAACTCTCCTTCCTTGGCCTCCAACTGCTCTTAAATGCAAGTAAAACTAAATGCATGCTCTTCAACCAATCGCTGCCCTCACCTCACGTCCAGCATCACTACTCTGAACGGTTCTGACTTAGAATATGTGGACAATTGGGTTCCAATTTGGGAACACCCCCCCCCCCCACGTTCAGCTGGAAGGTGGCGCATGGAACGCAAAAATATTCCTAAAAATATTTAACCTCCACACATTAACAAGTCCAATGGCTCAAATGAAAGATAAACACCTTGTTTATCTACCCAGCAAGTCAGATTTCTAAAATGTTTCACGGCGAAAACATAGCACATATTTATGTCAAACCACCACCGAAGACACAGCTAATTTGCATAGCCAAGTTGAAAAAAATATGCAATCATCAAACGCAGGATTAAAAGAAAAATAATGCACTAACCTTTTGAAATCTTCATCAGATGACAGTAATATAACATGTTACACAGTACATTTATGTTTTTTTCAATAATATGCTATATATATCCATAAATCTCTGTTTACAATGATGCATCGTTCAAAAAATGCTACTCAAATGTCCTGAGAAATGACGATAGCTCCGGCAGATAACGTCAACTAACAAGGAATACACATCATAAACTTTGACTAAATATGCATGTTCTACATATATATAGTTAGATACACTTCTTCTGAATGCAATCGCTGTGTAACATTTATTTTTAACGTTACAGGTTTCGTTCACTAGGCTATACTATGAGTCGGCGCTCAAAAAGTAGCATTATGGCTCCTCTATCTTGGAGTCCACAAAACCCAAATTTACCACATAAATATTCCCTTACCTTTGCTATTCTTCCATCAGAAGACCTGGAAGGAATTATACTTACCAAAAACAGCGTTTAGTTTTGCAGTCTGTGTCTTTCGGTTCTCAAACACGACACATTTCGGTTGAAATGTAGCCAAAAGTCAAGTGGATGCGCACCAAAACGTTAAACTTACATATTATATGTCGACTAAACTTATCAAACTAAGTTCATAATCAAGCTTTAACATGTTATAAAGGTGTACAGCAATCGTGAGGACGAACAGAAACGCATGCATTGTATAATCGATCTTGGAAAAAAGACAGGACCGGAGCAGAGCACGCATAAAAGTGACCTGTTTTTTCACGTGACCGAAAGGTGAGCGCGCGATTCTCACAATGAGAAGCCCCATTGAAAGCTGAGATCGCGCTGAAGACAGAGAGACTGTTCCCAGACCTGTAAGTGCTTGGGAAGGGGGGGGCGATGATGTCAAAGTTGGGCCAACTTTTCTGATGACAAGAGAGAGTTTGGGAGAATGACTGCCCTGAGAGTTCTGCTTTACATACAGACATAATTTAAACGGTTTTAGAAGCTTTGGAGTGTTTTCTATTCAATAAAAATTTTATTTGCATATATTAGCAACTTTTGACAAAAAAAAAAGTATGTTTACTATGGGCACACAATTACTCCAGCGGGGGCAGTATACAGCCCTATCCCCAACAGGTTATTAACCAGCAAACAGCGGGACAGGATTGAGGGCGGTGCGCATCATACACTCTATAAAAAAAGGTGCTTTCTAGAACCTAAAAGGGTTCTTCGTTAGCACTGACGGTTATTTATTATTTAACTAGGCAAGCCAGCTAAGGACAAATTCTTATTTACAATGACAGCCTAGGAACAGTGGGTTAACTGCCTTGCTCAGGGGCAAAACGACAGATTTTTACCTTGTCAGCTCAGGGATTTGATCTAGCAACCTTTGTGGTTACTGGCCCAACACTCTAACCACTAGGCTACTTGCAGTCCAAGAAGATATGTATGTTAAAGTTTTTCTAGTTTTTATTGCATTGATGATTTTCTTGTGCAAAGTGTATTTGTGTGAATTGTGTCAAATAATTCCGTATCGGCTGCCATTGATACTGTACTTTGTCATGTCGAATTTGAAATAAACCATTCTATAAGAACACATTTATAGTTACAGTAATCTCAAAATTTTGCAATGGATGTGTTACTCATTTTAATGTTACATTAGTTTGTTAGATAGACTTAGCTTTAGACTATTTATTGTATTTCAAAAGTAAAATTGAATTATTTTAAACTGATATAAGTATGGTTACATTTTAATTGATCTGTCTCTGTTAATTACTTAAATAGCAACAGTGAATCTATTTAGCTTTTAAGTGATCACTCAACAGTCAATCTCATGATAGCACTTTGGTAATAATCAGTGACAAATATCAAAGCTAAACAGGGTTCGGCTTGTTTAAAACCCTGGATGGGCAACCAAAGGGTAGCTGAAGATAGATCAATTCTCACGTAAGAGGTGCTGTCCAGCCTTATAGTTTTTTTTCTGATAGTGGAAAGAAAGTTGAAGATCTGACATAATTTTAATGGCAGATATTGAACATATTTTTATAGAAGGTGTGTCTATGTTTAAATTTGATTACCATGATGACAATCCTGTGGTTGGATTTTCACCCTCAAAAGAACCGTTTAACTTTTTTCAAATTCAATGTATTTTTCATGTAGATTCCTTGTCACAATACACATTGACAAATTACATTGAAACAATGTCGATTCAACCAGTTTTTTCCCAGTGGGATGCTCGATATGAGAATTATTTGAACCAGATTCTTCTGGTCTTTGAGCAAAATATTATCATTTATGGTATTGAAATGGCATTATCGTAATGTTCTGCCACAAACCTCATGTTTTAGTATGGTCTTTGTTATGTAGGTGTTGAAATGTAATTGCAAACCTTTCATAGTCACCACTCTAGTGAACATATATTTTATTGGTAGATGTCAATGTTGTTGATAGTTTAGTAAATAGCCTTCTATTATTTATGGTGAATCTTCATAATGACCTTTTATCTTTTAGTGAGGGGGCAACATGGTAAAAGAGAGTCTCCGAGCCTGGATCCAGGACGCTGAGGATATCCTGGTGCACATCAATGTTGGAGGCCTGAAGCGCAGCCTGTTCTCGAGCACTCTAAGTAATTTCCCCGATACACGTCTGGGACGCCTGCTGGCCTGCGAGTCCGAGGAGGCCATATTGCAAGTTTGCGACGATTACGACGCTCAACAAAAGGAGTTTTACTTTGACCGCAACCCGGGACTCTTCCCTTACGTGCTGCAATTCTATCAGACCGGCAAACTCCACATCATGGATGAACTGTGCATCTTCTCTTTCTGCCAGGAAATTGAATACTGGGGAATCAATGAGTTCTTCCTGGACAGCTGCTGTAGCTACCGTTACCACGATCGCAAACTAGAGAGCCGCCACAAGAGCTGGGATGAGGAGAGTGATGTTAGCAGTGTGGACACTTCTGTGGATGAGATCTCAGACCTGAACAAGGACATCCAGCACTTCCAGGAAATGTGCTGTGGAAACGCCCGGAAGTACCTGTGGCTGACTCTGGAGAACCCGGGCTACTCCATTCCCAGTAAGCTTTTCAGCTTTCTCTCCATAGCTGTGGTTCTGACCTCCATATCCATCATGTGCATTAACAGCCTTCCGGAGTACCAGCACTTTGACGAGGATGGCAAACAAGTGGAGGAGCCGACCCTGCAAGCGCTGGAGTTCTTCTGCATCTGCTGGTTCACCTTTGAGGTAGTGACGCGGATGCTTTTGGCGCCCAACAGGAGAAAGTTCTTCCGCCACCCGCTTAACATAATCGACATTGTGTCTGTGTTGCCCATCTATATCACGCTGCCTATTGACCTGGCGTTGGGCAGTGAATCAGAGCTGGGGAACCTGGGCAAATTGGTGCAGGTGTTCCGCCTCATGAGGATATTCAGGGTTCTGAAGCTGGCCAGACATTCAACAGGCCTCAGGTCTTTGGGAGCAACGCTAAGGGTGAGCCATACCACTACAACTACACTACCCTATTATATGTGAAAGTATCATATCACATTTATCATACATTTTCATACAGAACATGACGTTATAATTGTGAGTCATTCTGTGTTGATAGTGTCAAATTCATAATCACATCGTATCTTTATAAGCAGTTTATCCTACGGTGAAATTTAGAGACTGAAATGTAGCACTCATGCTGTCAATTACATCTGTTTAAGCTGTTGGTTCAGGTTTTTTAGACCTATTTTGTATCACAAATTGCATAATTCAAACTAGAAACTGAACAGGGGTAATCTTGGAAGGCACTGCCTTTATCTCTGATCCATTTGGAGAAGTGTATTACAGGGCATTCAATTCCCAAATCATTCACCACCCAATCCTCACCTGTATTGTCTTACAAAATAAAGTAATAATCTAATATAACATGCAAATGATCACAAATAGAAGAATTTCTGAATTTAATGGAATTTATATCACATACCCACTCTGACATATTGTGTTTATCTGCCACTGTGTGTCTCTGTAGCACAGTTACAGGGAGGTTGGCATCCTGCTGCTGTACCTGGGCGTGGGTGTGTGCGTGTTCTCTGGCTTTGCCTATACTGCAGAGTATGAGGAGGACGTGGGGCTGGATACCATTCCTGCCTGCTGGTGGTGGGGCACCGTCAGCATGACCACCGTGGGCTACGGCGATGTGGTGCCCGTCACGGTGGCCGGCAAGCTGGCGGCCAGTGGCTGCATCCTGGGTGGGACCCTGGTGGTGGCCCTGCCCATCACTATCATCTTCAACAAGTTCTCTCACTTCTACCGCAAGCAGAAGGCCCTGGAAGCCTCGGTGAGAAACAGCAACAAGAAGAAGGTCAAAGTGTGCAGTGACAATGTGCAGGAGGAAGAGGATGAGGATGGGGGTTTGGATAGGGATAGCCAGTGTCTGGAGGAGCTGGATGAGGATGAAGATGATGGAGGAGTGGTAAATTATAGCTATGTGGATCATCCACCGCTGCCTATGGAGAGGTCCAGCCCGTTGGCGAGGAGGAAAGAGTTCTTCAACTCTGAGTGCTTCACCATAAACACAGGACAGATGACAGAATAATTATTACAGGGAAAGTAAACACAGTATATACATGAACTGAAATTAATTATAAGCACCCCATGTTCTCTGTTCTGTTTTGGTGTTACCATAAGGTATTGATTCAGCACTGTGCTGTCTCTGGGTTTGAAGGAACTCTTCCTGAATCCAAAATTGTGACACTAGTTCCTATGGTGTCTTCTGCTTGCCCTGTACAGAACAGAGATTAATTTTGATATGCTCCATAAACACCCCATTCTGAAGTTGTGCAGTGTTCTGTTACTGTATACTTTTAATCACAACTCAATACCAAATTATACCAATGTATTCCTTGTTGGAATGTCTACTTCCTCTTCATATTTGTGAGGGTCTCCTATTACAAAATAGAAAAGAGGGTACACAGAAGCATTGTTAGTGCCCACAGCCACTTAGGAAGTTAGCTGTACATGTATGATTGACAAAAGCAGCTATATTGCAACACTGCACTACGATTTCAGACTGTAGACTGTTGAATGAAGCATATCAGGACAGTCTCATGCCAGTGTTTCCTCGAGCTTGACAAATGTCTTTCTTTACTTTCCATCTTCTCTTATAGTGCTTTGCTTGCATCAGCCCTCCATCCACTCCATGAATCCTAAATCTTAGCCCCATATGTATGTACGGTAACTCCTCCACTGTGCATCAATGCTAACAGGGAGCAAGGCTGTGTGCTTGATGAGTGGAGAATATCCCGATGGTATTGTATACACTTAAACTGTGGCAATGCATGTGTAGGTCCACAGTACTGATGGGTGGGTTTCTTTCCTTTGCAAAGCAATACAGTTGAAATCCTCGCCTCGGTCTATATTCTACCCTATAGGTTGGAACTTGGAAGAGTTAAGCAGTTGTGCACTGACATCACCTAACTGACAGTAGCCAGTGCTGCATTTAGATGAAAGAGGAAAATTATACAACTAAATTGTCTTGCTCAAAACAAATTAATGTATGACACAGCAAACACTTATTATAACATGCAGCTTTAGACAATCCTAACAATTTCCCCTTTTTTAGAGAATGCATACAGTATTGCCACAGCTAGAGCAAGTTTTGAGTGTATAAAGTGTGTAAAAATGTCTGGACACTGCATGTTCTCAAAATCAACATTGTGGGAGGCATTCTCCGCAAGGTCGGCAGAACGCAGATGTTTCCAGGGATCAGGCGTCTTTTTATGCCTGTTATGTTAGGTAAGGTGGGAAGTAATGGCCCTGCTGTACGGTTGAGTGTTGCAATCCACATACAGTGCTGTACCTCCACTAATGCTTTTAGACTGGCCTGCTGGAGTACCCATCTTTCCGGAAAGTTTGTCCTGTGTCGGAATCCATTAAATGTAACACAAGCTTAGCTCCTGGAACATTAAGGGAATCATTCACCTGATTGAAAACAGATCCTTCCCCCACAGCAACCTTGTCGACTCTACTTAAAGACCAACATCTTGTAAGGCAAAGTAGTAGTCTACAGTACTTGTCATTTTGTTTTGCATTATTTTCAATCATTTTGGCAACTATAATTTACCATGTTAAATTTCTATCTTATGATAATGTAATACTTTCAGACATGGCCAGTGACTCTGCTGGAAATATTCATCAATCATTTTGTGAGCTTGACTCCTCATCCAAATTTCTTGCACAACAATGTGCCATAGGACACTATTTGTTGCGTATGTTAATCAATGTCATGCTTCAAGTGTGGCTGCTTCTCCCAGCAGTCAAAATTGGGCACATGACATAATTTTCTTGTTTGGTTGAGATGTCAAAATGACAGAAACATTAACTTGCTTGACCATGCTGAATTTATTCTACCACTGTGTCTTCTTATTGTCTCGGCCTTTAGGCCTATACTGTATATCACGGTCACAAGGCATATGAATTAACAGGTTATAGAACAAACAACGCAATTATCACAAAACATAGGTTGCTGCCAGACAGTCCTGAGTAAATTATTGCTTGAGAAATTGCTCTTTTTAAGAAGCTATTTTTGTTTCTTTTGGACCATTTTAATTGAAAACAATCACAGTAAGGTACTTCATTAATTGAAATGATTTGATATTGAGATAAAACCATATGTATTTTATCTGGTTGCTGAAATGACTTTAACAAAACTTCCTTTTTAAACTAATATACAACATTTCCTGTTGCTTGTCATCTTCTACTGCTCTGTTCATGGTGCAATGCAAGTCATCTATGAGTGGTCATAAGAAAGTGAAGATACTGAAAGCTTTGAAAGTCAATGCATTTCAAATGAATAAATGCAATATAAAACCTGCTGTTGAGCATTGCTCATAAAGGTCGAAATAGTTTTGTACGTAGTTATGTAACTGCAAAAGCATATTAGGAGTAACTTCTACAAACACAGACACACAGACACAGGCTGAAATAGACACCAATGCTCCAGACAGCTTGGAGGAGACAAGGCTCAAATTCAGAGTGACCCTATTAAAAATGCATCTCTGCTATTTTGGCATGTAAAACACAGGACGAAATTACAAGAAATAAAGGATAGGAAACAACCTTCACCTTTTATGTTTATGAAGGATTTTAGGATTCTATTTAAGTACCAGTATTTTTCTCTTAACAAGAAAATTAAATTGGTAGTGTGTACATGAAATCTAAATCAATATTATCAATATATGACATCCCAAACACTCATAAAAGTGCACTGGTTCCAACATTTATTTCACCTTTATTTAACCAGGTAGGCAAGTTGAGAACAAGTTCTCATTTAAATTGCGACCTGGCCAAGATAAAGCAAAGCAGTTCGACACATACAGTAACACAGAGTTACACATGGAGTAAAACAAACATACAGTCAATAATACAGTAGAAAAATAAGTCTATATACAATGTGAGCAAGTGAGGTGAGATAAGGGAGGTAAAGGCAAAAAAAGGCCACGGTGGCAAAGTAAATACAATATAGCAAATATAAACACTTGAATGGTTGATTTGCAGTGGAAGAATGTGCAAAGTAGAAATAGAAATAATGGGGTGCAAAGGAGCAAAATAAATAAATACAGTAGGGAAAGAGGTAGTTGTTTGGGCTACACTATAGATGGGCTATGTACAGGTGCAGTGATCTGTGTGCTGCTCTGATAGCTGGTGCTTAAAGCTAGTGAGGGAGATACGTTTTTCCAGTTTCAGATATTTTTGTAGTTCGTTTCAGTCATTGGCAGCAGAGAACTGGAAGGAGAGGCGGCCAAAGAAAGAATTGGTTTTGGGGGTGACCAGAGAGCTATACCTGCTGGAGCGCGTGCTACAGGTGGGTGCTGCTATGGTGACCAGCGAGCTGAGATAAGGGGGGACTTTACCTAGCAGGGTCTTGTAGATGACCTGGAGCCAGTGGGTTTGGTGACGAGTATGAAGCGAGGGCCAGCCAACGAGATCATACAGGTCGCAGTGGTGGGTAGTATATGAGGCTTTGGTGACAAAACGGATGGCACTGTGATAAACTGCATCCAATTTATTGAGTAGGGTATTGCAGGCTATTTTGTAAATGATCGAGTATCGAGGATTACATTTACATTTACATTTAAGTCATTTAGCAGACGCTCTTATCCAGAGCGACTTACAAATTGGTGCATTCACCTTATGACATCCAGTGGAACAGTCACTTTACAATAGTGCATCTAAATCTTAAAGGGGGGGGTGAGAGGGAATACTTATCCTATCCTAGGTATTCCTTAAAGAGGTGGGGTTTCAGGTGTCTCCGGAAGGTGGTGATTGACTCCGCTGTCCTGGCGTCGTGAGGGAGTTTGTTCCACCATTGGGGGGCCAGAGCAGCGAACAGTTTTGACTGGGCTGAGCAGGAGCTGTACTTCCTCAGTGGTAGGGAGGCGAGCAGGCCAGAGGTGGATGAACGCAGTGCCCTTGTTTGGGTGTAGGGCCTGATCAGAGCCTGGAGGTACTGAGGTGCCGTTCCCCTCACAGCTCCGTAGGCAAGCACCATGTTCTTGTAGCGGATGCGAGCTTCAACTGGAAGCCAGTGGAGAGAACGGAGGAGAGGGGTGACGTGAGAGAACTTGGAAAGGTTGAACACCAGACGGGCTGCGGCGTTCTGGATGAGTTGAAGGGGTTTAATGGCACAGGCATGGAGCCCAGCCAGCAGCGAGTTGCAGTAATCCAGACGGGAGATGACAAGTGCCTGGATTAGGACCTGCGCCGCTTCCTGTGTGAGGCAGGGTCGTACTCTGCGGATGTTGTAGAGCATGAACCTACAGGAACGGGCCACCGCCTTGATGTTGGTTGAGAACGACAGGGTGTTGTCCAGGATCACACCAAGGTTCTTAGCGCTCTGGGAGGAGGACACAATGGAGTTGTCAACCGTGATGGCGAGATCATGGAACGGGCAGTCCTTCCCCGGGAGGAAGAGCAGCTCCGTCTTGCCGAGATTCAGCTTGAGGTGGTGATCCGTCATCCACACTGATATGTCTGCCAGACATGCAGAGATGTGATTCGCCACCTGGTCATCAGAAGGGGGAAAGGAGAAGATTAGTTGTGTGTCGTCTGCATAGCAATGATAGGAGAGACCATGTGAGGTTATGACAGAGCCAAGTGACTTGGTGTATAGCGAGAATAGGAGAGGGCCTAGAACAGAGCCCTGGGGGACACCAGTGGTGAGAGCGCGTGGTGAGGAGACAGATTCTCGCCACGCCACCTGGTAGGCGCGACCTGTCAGGTAGGACGCAATCCAAGCGTGGGCCGCGCCGGAGAGATGCCCAACTCGGAGAGGGTGGAGAGGAGGATCTGATGGTTCACAGTATCGAAGGCAGCCGATAGATCTAGAAGGATGAGAGCAGAGGAGAGAGAGTTAGCTTTAGCAGTGCGGAGCGCCTCCGTGATACAGAGGAGAGCAGTCTCAGTTGAATGACTAGTCTTGAAACCTGACTGATTTGGATCAAGAAGGTCATTCAGAGAGAGATAGCGGGAGAGCTGGCCAAGGACGGCACGTTCAAGAGTTTTGGAGAGAAAAGAAAGAAGGGATACTGGTCTGTAATTGTTGACATCGGAGGGATCGAGTGTAGGTTTTTTCAGAAGGGGTGCAACTCTCGCTCTCTTGAAGACGGAAGGGACGTAGCCAGCGGTCAGGGATGAGTTGATGAGCGAGGTGAGGTAAGGGAGAAGGTCTCCGGAAATGGTCTGGAGAAGAGGGGAGGGGATAGGGTCAAGCGGGCAGGTTGTTGGGCGGCCGGCCGTCACAAGACGCGAGATTTCATCTGGAGAGAGAGGGGAGAAAGAGGTCAGAGCACAGGGTAGGGCAGTGTGAGCAGAACCAGCGGTGTCGTTTGACTTAGCAAACGAGGATCGGATGTCGTCGACCTTCTTTTCAAAATGGTTGACGAAGTCGTCTGCAGAGAGGGAGGGGGGGGAGGAGGATTCAGGAGGGAGGAGAAGGTGGCAAAGAGCTTCCTAGGGTTAGAGGCAGATGCTTGGAATTTAGCGTGGTAGAAAGTGGCTTTAGCAGCAGAGACAGAGGAGGAAAATGTAGAGAGGAGGGAGTGAAAGGATGCCAGGTCCGCAGGGAGGCGAGTTTTCCTCCATTTCCGCTCGGCTGCCCGGAGCCCTGTTCTGTGAGGATTGATAGGATGGTCAGTTTTACAAGGGTATGTTTGGCAGCATGAGTGAAGGATGCTTTGTTGTCAAATAGGAAGTCAATTCTAGATTTAACTTTGGATTGGAGATGTTTGATGTGAGTCTGTAAGGAGAGTTTACAATCTAACCAGACACCTAGGTATTTGTAGTTGTCCACATATTCTAAGTCAGAGCCATCCAGAGTAGTGATGTTGGACAGGTGGGCAGGTGCAGGCAGCGATCGGTTGAAGAGCATGAATTTAGTTTTACTTGTATTTAAGAGCAATTGTAGACCACGGAAGTAGAGTTGTATGACATTGAAGCTCGCCTGGAGGGTTGTTAACACAGTATCCAAAGAAGGGCCAGAAGTATACAGAATGGTGTCGTCTGCGTAGAGGTGGATCAGAGACTCACCAGCAGCAAGAGCGACATCATTGATGTATACAGAGAAGACAGTCGGTCCAAGAATTTGACCCTGTGGCACCCCCATAGAGACTGCAAGAGGCCCGGATAACAGACCTTCCGATTTGACACACTGAACTCTATCAGAGAAGTAGTTGGTGAACCAGGCGAGGCAATCATTTGAGAAACAATACACAAATCAAACACTAATATTTAACACTTCCACTGCATGATTTAAGGAATGAACATTTCAAAACAATTTTCTTGGAATGAATACTAAATTTAAGGACCCGTGGAGACTTTAGAGTACACACCAGTTCTTAATTCATATTACAGTGCTGGAATGCTTTCCAGAGATTACAACTTCAAAGAATGCGTTTCAATATAAGAGACAAAAAAATAGCCTGCCTATAGAACGTTACTTACAAAGAAATGGCTGTAACAATGTGATAAATCTCAAATAAACATAATCATAATAACATAATAGCAGAGCAGGTTTAGACTGAGTTTGATATTTTAAAGGTTTGAAGAGTTGTAGCGGTGTGAAAAAATATTTGCCCCCACTGATTTCTCTATTTTGACACTGAATGTTTTTAGATCTTCAACCAAAACCTAATATTAGATAAAGGGAACCTGAGCAAACAAATAACACAACATTCTGATGGTTATTTCATTTATTTGATAAACAAAGTTATGCAAAACCCAACGCCCCTGTGTGAAAAAGTAATTGCCCCATTTCCAATCAATAACTGGTTTTGCCACGTTTAGCTGCAATGACTCCAACCAAATTTTCAATTTTCTGTAGTTGTTTATCAGTCTCTCACATCACAGTGGAGGAAGTTTTCATTCAGAAATGCTTTAACTCAGAGACATTTTAGGGTTTGTGAGCATGAACTGCTCATTTCAGGTCCTGCCACAACATCTCAAATAGGGTTTAGGTCTGAACTTTGACTAGGCCATTCCAAAACTTTAAATGTGTTGCTTTTCAGACATTCTGTTCTAAACTTGCTTGTGTGTTTTGGATCATTGTTTTGCTGCATGACCCAGTTGTGCTCCAGCTTTTGAATGGATGGCCTGACATTCTCGCTCAGAATTATTGGATACAGGCGAAGAATAGTGCCGGAGGGGATAGCTGCCGTTTTACGGTCTCCTAACCAACTGTGCTATTTTGTTCATTTTTCTGCATTGTTTATAACTTATTTCTTTACTTATTTTGTACATAATGTTGCTGCTACTGTCTCTTATGACCAAAAATAGCTTCTGGACAACAGAACAGCAATTACTCACCTCGAACTGGACCCACATTTTTTTTGACAAGTCCGACACAAAGGATATACTGCTTTTTGAGAACAAGCCCCGTCATTTGCGTGAAGAAAAAACTGAGAAAAGGGGGCAGAGGTCAGCCTGCCTTCTGAGAATTCGTAGATGAGTGAGTAAACCTCCACTATCATCTGTTCTATTGACCAACGTGCAATCATTGGAAAATAAAATGAAATCCTGCAACGGCCTCAGACAAACCATCAAATAGGCAAAGCGTCAATACAGGATTAAGATTTAATCCTACTACACCGGCTCCAATGCTCGTCGGATGTGGCAGGGCTTGAAAACCAATTACGAACTACAAAGGGGAAAAAGCCGCAGGGATCCGGGGATCCGAGCCTACCAGACGACCTAAATGCAGCACCAGCTGTTCCGGACGACTCTGTGACCACGCTCTACGTAGCCGATGCGAGCAAGACCTTTAAACAGATCAACATTCACAAAGCCGCTGGGCCAGATGGATTACCAGGATGTGTACTCAAAGCATGCGCGGACAAACTGGCAAGTGTCTTCATTGACATTACAACCTCTCCCTGACCGAGTCTGTAATACCTACATGTTTCAAGCAGACCACCATAGTCCCTGTGCCCAAGGAAGCGAAGGTAACTTGCCTCAATTATTACCGCCCTGTAGCACTCAAGTCGGTAGACATGAAGTGCTTTGAAAGGCTGGTCATGGCTCACATCCACACCAACATCCTGGAAGCCCTAGACCCACTCCAATTCGCATACCGCCCCAACAGATCTGCAAATCTCAATCGTAACACACACTGCCCTTTCCCACCTGGACAAAAGGAACACCTATGTGAGAATGCCGTTCATTCTCTCTGTATTTAGTGTGGTATACAGCTTATCATTAGATACTCTACCTCAGGCAAGCAAAACCTCAAGAATTACTTAGATATTGTGCACCAGCTGTTGTTTACAAATAAACATAGTCCACCACTTACCAGATGCTGCTGTTCTATCCTGCCGATACAGCATATAACCAGCCAGCTGTATGTTGATAATGTTGTCGTTCAGTCACGACTCCGTGAAGCATAAGATATTACAGTTTTTAATGTCCCATTGGTAGTGTAATCTTACCTCGTAGGTCGTCAATTATTTTTTTGTTGCAATGATTGCATGTTAGCTAGTAGAACGGAAAGCAGTGGGGGTTTATTCGATCCCCTATGAATTCTCAGAAGGCAGCCCGACTTCCGTCCTCTTTTCCCCTGTCTTCTCTTACGCAAAAGACAGGGATTTGGGCCTGTTCCCGGAAAGCAGAATGGCCTTCATGTCAGGCTCGTCGGACTCGTTAAAACCTCCCTGGTATAGGCGGCACGCTTGCGTCCCACCTGGCCAAAAGCCAGGGAAAATGCAGAGCGCCAAATTCAAATAAATTACTATAAAAATCAAACTTTCATTAAATAACACATGCAAGACAGCAACTTAAAGCTACACTTGTTGTGAATCCAGCCAACATGTCAGATTTCAAAAAGGCTTTTCGGCAAAAGCATAAGATGCTATTATCTGATGATAGTACAACAGTAAACAATGAGAGAGTAGCATATTTCAACACTGCAGGCGCGTAACAAAACGCAGAAATAAAAATATAATTTATGCCTTACCTTTGACAAACTTCTTTTGTTGGCACTCCAATATGTCCCATAAACATCACAAATGGTCCTTTTGTTCGATTAATTCCGTCGATATATAACCAAAATGTCAATTTATTTGGCGTGTTTGATCCAAAAAAACATCGCTTCCAAATTGCGCAACGTCACTACAAAATATCTCAAAAGTTACCTGAAACTTTGCCAAAACATTTCAAACTACTTTTTTAATACAACTTTAGGTATTTTTAAACGTTAATAATCGATCAAATTGAAGACGGAATGATCTGTGTTCAATATAGGTGTCACGAGTCCGACCGAGGGTGGTTCCCCTTCCTGGGTGGGTGGCGCTCGGCGGTCGTCATCACCGGCCTATTAGCTGCCAATGATTGTTTTTCCTCCCCCTCCTTGTATGTTTAGTGGTAGCACCTGTTTATGTTTAATTAGTTTGTCTTTATTAGACAGCCGGCCCGCCTGGTTGTTGTGCGGGATTATTTCATTGTAAACCTTCGGCTCTGTTGTAGAGGTACGTGCTTAGTCGTGATTTTTTCTATTTGTACTGTTTCCCCTGTGTTTGGGAACGTTACTTTTGTGTGCACCCTGTGGTGCGTTGGTGCTAGTAAAGACGCACAGCATTGAACTCTGTCTCCTGCATTTGACTCCACACCCACGACACCCGGAGCATTACAGAATCCCGCACCTATCAGATTGATCGAGTCAGCAGGAGCAGCAGCCAACCCTCTCCCATCGATGGAGGAACGGGTTCTCCACCACACCACCGTCCTCCATCGGATCGGATCCGCGATGGATCAGGTGATGGAGAGAATGGAAAGATGGGAGAGGAGTGGTCTCCTCTCTCCACCTTCGGCACCCACGGTTCCGGACTCCCCATCTCCCGACTCCAGCACCCTCCGTCTGACGCTACCGAGGGCTTATGATGGAGCGGTGGCGGGTTGCCAGGGGTTTCTGCTTCAGCTGGAGCTATACCTGGCCACCATCAGACCCACTCCCTCAGGAGCAGAGAGGGTGAGTGTCCTCATCTCCTGCCTCACGGGTCGTGCTCTGGAGTGGGCGAACGCAGTCTGGAATGGCCCAGACTCACCGCGGGAGCACTACACAGAGTTTTCCTGCCGCTTCCGTGCCGTGTTTGATCACCCTCTAGACGGCCGAGCGGTGGGAGAACGACTATTTCATCTCAGGCAGGAGAAGAGGAGCGCCCAGGATTACGCGCTGGAGTTCCGGACCTTGGCAGCCGGATCTGGGTGGAACGACAGGGCCCTTATGGACCACTACAGGTG
Organism: Oncorhynchus gorbuscha; assembly: GCF_021184085.1. NCBI lineage: Eukaryota > Metazoa > Chordata > Actinopteri > Salmoniformes > Salmonidae > Oncorhynchus > Oncorhynchus gorbuscha. The sequence continues at coordinate 35,692,931 of NC_060193.1, read as the reverse complement.
TAGTCTCCGAGAGGACGTCCGCCGGGAGTTAGCGTGTCGGGACACCACTCTGTCACTGGATCAGCTGATCGACATGTCCATTCGACTGGATAATCTGCTGGCTGCCCGCGGGCGTTCAGAGAGGGTTCTGTGCGTTCCACCACCCAGCCCCTCCGCTCCCATTCCCATGGAGTTGGGAGGGGCTACGCCGAGGGGTACCGGAGGAGGTGGCCTTCCCTGCACCAACTGTGGTCGGAGAGGGCACACGTCTGATCGGTGCTGGGGGGGGTCCGTCTGGGAGTAGAGATGGCAGGCGGAGCGCTTCTCGGTCACCCCAGGTGAGTCAGCATCAAACTCACCCAGAACCCCTTGTTGGCCATATGTTTGTCTTAATCTCTTTCCTTCACTTTTTTCCCTCTTCCCAGCATAGGGCGCTAGTCGATTCAGGCGCAGCTGGGAACTTTATGGATCGCGGACTCGCCCTTAGGTTAGGGGTTCCGCTGGTGCCGATAGATTCTCCTTTCCCCGTGCACTCCCTAGATAGCCAGCCATTAGGGTCAGGGATGATCAGGGAGACCACGGTCCCACTGGACATGGTGACGCAGGGGAATCATAGGGAGCGTATCAGTTTTTTTATTATTGATTCGCCTGCGTTTCCAGTGGTGCTGGGGACTCCCTGGTTGGCCCGGCACAATCCTAAAATTTCATGGAGACAGGGGGTTCTCCAGGGGTGGTCAGAGGAGTGTTCTGGAAGGTGTTTGGGAGTTTCCATCGGTGCCACATTGGTGGAGAGTCCAGACCAGGGTTCCACGGTGTGCATTCCCCCCGAGTATGCCGATTTGGCAATCGCTTTCAGTAAAGTGAAAGCGACTAAATTACCACCTTATCGACCGGGAAGGGATTGTACGATAGATCTCCAGGTGGACGCTGCGCTTCCCAAGAGTCACGTGTACCCGCTGTCCCAGGAGGAAACGTTGGCAATGGAGACATATGTCACGGAGTCGCTGGGACAGGGGTACATTCGGCCCTCCATTTCACCCGTCTCCTCGAGTTTCTTTTTTGTGAGGAAAAAGGAGGGAGGTTTGCGTCCGTGTATCGATTATAGAGGTCTAAACGCCATCACAGTGGGGTATAGTTACCCTCTACCTCTCATCGCTACGGCGGTGGAATCGTTCCACGGAGCGCAGTTCTTCACAAAACTGGACCTCAGGAGCGCGTATAGTCTGGTGCGTATTCGGAAGGGAGACGAGTGGAAAACCGCATTTAGTACTACATCCGGCCACTATGAGTACCTCGTCATGCCGTATGGGTTAAAGAATGCTCCAGCCGTTTTCCAATCCTTTGTAGACGAGATTCTCAGGGACCTGTGCGGGCAGGGAGTGGTTGTTTATATCGATGACATTCTAATCTACTCGGCCACTCACACCGCGCATGTGTCTCTGGTGCGCAAAGTGCTTGGTAGACTGCTGGAGCATGACCTATACGTCAAGGCTGAGAAATGCGTGTTCTCTAAACGAGCCGTCTCTTTTCTGGGATATCGCATTTCCACCTCGGGGGTGGTGATAGAGGGTGACCGCATTAGGGCCGTGCGTAATTGGCCGACTCCAACCACGGTAAAGGAGGTGCAGCGGTTTTTGGGTTTTGCCAACTACTACCGGAGGTTTATCCGGGGTTTTGGCCAGGTAGCGGCTCCCATTACCTCACTGCTGAAGGGGGGCCCAGTGCGGTTGCAGTGGTCAGCAGAGGCGGACAGAGCATTCAACAGGTTGAAGGCGCTGTTCACTGATGCGCCCGTGTTGGCGCATCCGGACCCCTCTCTAGCATTCATAGTGGAGGTGGACGCGTCCGAGGCTGGGGTGGGTGCTGTGCTATCACAGCGCTCGGGTACGCAACCAAAACTCCGCCCCTGCGCTTTCTTCTCAAGGAAGCTCAGCCCAGCGGAGCGTAACTATGATGTGGGGGACCGGGAGTTGCTAGCGGTGGTTAGAGCTCTGAAGGTGTGGAGACACTGGCTTGAGGGGGCTAAGCACCCTTTTCTCATCTGGACCGACCACCAGAATCTGGAGTATATTCGGGCAGCTAGGAGACTTAACCCACGTCAGGCAAGGTGGGCCATGTTCTTCACCCGGTTCCGGTTTACTTTGTCTTATAGACCGGGCTCCCAGAACGTGAAGGCAGACGCACTGTCCCGCCTTTATGACACCGAGGAGGGGTCCACCGAACCTACTCCCATCCTTCCCGCCTCTAAGCTGGTAGCCCCAGTGGTATGGGAGGTGGACTCAGACATCGAGCGGGCGTTACGGGCTGAACCCGCGCCTCCTCAGTGTCCAGCGGGGCGAAGGTACATGCCGCTTGGTGTTCGGGACAAACTGATTCGCTGGGCTCACGTCCTACCCTCCTCGGGTCACCCTGGGGTGACGAGGACAGTGGGGAGCCTTCAGGGGAGGTATTGGTGGCCTACGTTGGTTAAGGATGTTAAGGGTTATGTGTCCTCTTGCTCAGTGTGCGCTCAGAGTAAGGCTCCTAGGCACCTTCCTAGAGGGAAGCTACAACCCCTCCCCGTTCCACAGCGGCCATGGTCACATCTGTCCATAGATTTCCTGACCGATCTCCCGCCGTCACAGGGGAACACCGCGGTTCTAGTGATTGTGGATCGGTTTTCTAAGTCCTGCCGTCTCCTCCCGTTGCCCGGTATCCCTACAGCCCTGCAGACTGCGGAGGCATTATTTACCCATGTCTTTCGGCACTACGGGGTGCCGGAGGACATCGTTTCTGATCGGGGCCCCCAATTCACGTCTCGGGTATGGAGAGCGTTCATGGAACGCTTGGGGGTCTCTGTCAGCCTGACGTCCGGTTATCACCCCGAGAGTAATGGGCAGGTGGAGAGATTGAACCAGGAGGTGGGTAGGTTTCTGCGGTCGTATTGCCAGGATCGGCCAGGGGAGTGGGCACGATACATTCCCTGGGCTGAAATGGCTCAGAACTCACTACGCCACTCCTCTACTAACGTGTCCCCTTTTCAGTGTGTGTTGGGGTACCAGCCGGTCCTGGCACCATGGCATCCGAGCCAGACCGAGGCTCCTGCGGTGGAGGAATGGGTACAGCGCTCCAATGAGACCTGGAGGGCCGTCCAGGAATCTCTACGACAAGCGAGTGGACGGCAGAAGAGGAGTGCTGACCGCCACCGCAGTGAGGCCCCCGTGTTTGTACCGGGGGACAGGGTCTGGCTCTCGACCCGAAACCTACCTCTCCGCTTGCCCTGCCGGAAGCTGGGTCCGCAGTGTGTAGGGCCCTTTAAAGTCCTGAGGAGAATAAACGAGGTATGTTATCGATTACAACTCCCTTCCTATTATCATATTAACCCCTCGTTTCATGTGTCTCTCCTCAGGCCGGTGGTAGCTGGTCCCCTGCAGGACAGTGAGGTACCGGAGGTCCCTCCCCCCTGGACATCGAGGGGACCCCGGCATACACGATCCGGGCCATTCTGGACTCAAGACGCCGGGTGAGGGGCCTGCAGTACCTCGTGGACTGGGAGGGGTAGGGTCCGGAGGAGAGGTGCTGGGTACCGGTGGGGGACATCTTGGATCCATCCATGTTGAGGGATTTCCATCGCCTCCATCCGGATCGCCCTGCACCTCGTCCTCCGGGGCCACCTCGAGGCCGGTGTCGGCGCGCTGCGGGAGCCGCGCGTCAGAGGGGGGGTACTGTCACGAGTCCGACCGAGGGTGATTCCCCTTCCCGGGCGGTTGGCGCTCAGCGGTCGTCATCACCGGCCTATTAGCTGCCACTGATTGTTTTTCCTCCCCCTCCTTTTATGTTTAGTGGTAGCACCTGTTTATGTTTAATTAGTTTGTCTTTATTAGACAGCCGGCCCGCCTGGTTGTTGTGCGGGATTATTTCATTGTAAACCTTCGGCTCTGTTGTAGAGGTACGTGATTAGTCGTGATTTTTTCTATTTGTACTTTTTCCCCTGTGTTTGGGAACGTTACTTTTGTGTGCACCCTGTGGTGCGTTGGTGCTAGTAAAGACGCACAGCATTGAACTCTGTCTCCTGCATTTGACTCCACACCCACGACACCCGGAGCATTACAATAGGAGAAATACAAACTGACGCTACTTTTCTGGTCACGCGCCTCTATCAAAAAGTACACATGAAGTGACTCTCGTTCTGAGCTGTGCTACTTCTTTATTACACAAAGGAAAAACCTCAACCAATTTTTTACAGACTGGTGACATCCAGTGGAAGCGGTAGGAACTGCAGGAAAGTCGATTAGAAATCAGGATTCCCCATGAAATCTCATTGAAAAGACAGTGACCTCAATTTGTTTTAATCTGAATGGTTTGTCATCGGGGTTTCGCCTGCTAAATAAGTTATGTTATACTCACAGACATGATTCAAACATTTTTCGAAACTTCAGATTGTTTTCTTTCCAAATCTACGAATAATATGCATATCTTATATTCTGAGGATGAGAAGCAGGCAGTTGAATTTGGGCACACAATATTATCCTGAAGAAGTTAAAGGAAAAAAAAGCTTATTTCAGTTCATGGTGAGAAATCGCTGTTCTGATGTCCAGAAGTTAGTTTTTGGTTATAAAAGACAGTAGCAACAACATTATGTACAGAATAAGTTTTTTTTAAAGTTACAAACAACGCAAATAAATAATCAAAAAAACACATTTGGTTAGGAGCATGTAAAACGTCAGCCATCTTCTCTGGCGCCATGATATGCCATGATGGTTCCTTCTATTATTAAGGCAAGTCGTCCAGGTCATGGGGCAGCAAAGCATCCCCAAACCATCGCACTACCACCACCATGCTTGACCATTGGTATGAGGTTGTTTCTGTGAAATGCAGTGTTTGGTTTTTGCCAGACATAACGGGACCCTTGTCTTCCAAAAAGTTTCACGTTTGACTCATCTGTCCATAGAACATTCTTCCAAGAGTCTTGACGATCATCCAGGTGCTTCCATGTGCTTTTTTGCAAACTTGAGTCTACTTTTTGGATCTTGTTATGGCATGGGTCGCACAATGTGATAAATCTCAAATAAACATCATCAGATAAATAGAGCAGGGTTAGGTTGGGTCATATATTAAAGGTTTGAGGACTTATACATCTACAGTAATTAAATCATTTGAATTCATTAAAAAACAATTGACATAGATCATTATTATAATTGGAATAATGGTCTATGTAATAATACGTTTGGGCTCCCGAGTAGCGCAGCGATCTAAGGCACTGCTTCTCAGTGCAAGAGGCGTCAGTACAGTCCCTGGTCCGAATCCAGGCTGTATCACATCCGGCTGTGATTGGGAGTCCCATAGGGTGGCGCACAATTGGTTGGGTTTTGGCTGAGGTAGGCCGTCATTGAAAATATGAATTTGTTCTTAACTGACTTGTCTAGTTAAATAAAGGTCACATTTTTGTTTAAGTTGGCAGGATAAGGCAATATTTGCTTTTTGTTGGAACAAGTAATATTTTCAGAGAACTCAATTGTGCTTTTCGGTCATCAAACTGGGTTATTTCGATGAATTTGTTAATTAATGTCCTTATATGGCGGACCATTATTGATGCACATGGGAAAATGTTGGGCATTGTCGTGTCTGGACTATCATTAAATGTGAAGACTGTATGTTATATTATATTATATACTCTCTAGATTGAAATATTACGAGATTAAACTAATCATGTAAACATTAATTAACTAGGAAGTCGGGGCACCATGGGAAAATGCTTAGAGTTACAGTTATAATTTCTTAAATATAACTCTTCAGAAATGTTAATATCTGATCGTTTAGGTCTTATATTAATGAATTATTATTATTACCTCATCAGTTCTGATTACTGAATGTCGCAAACCCTTGGATATCTGCACAAACCCTAGTTTACATAATGAATCAGGAATATACAAATTGGCTTAATTATTTATTTACTAACTAACTAATCACAGAAATACATAACAAACAAACAGTAGATATTGGTTTCTAAAAAATGAAAGAAAAGTCCTTAGTGGGCTAAGCTGATATGACGGCTTGGTAGACAAAGGAAAGGGGTGGTGGTATTTTCATTCTAGATTTACGTAATATCGAAATGCAGACTAGTAATTATACGTCTAAGATTTGCTCTTATTCTGTTGTGATTGATAGTCTCAGAGTTTAACTTCTCTAGGGTAGGGGGCAGCATTCTGGAATTTTGGATGAAAAGCATGCCCTATTTAAACGGCCTGCTTCTCGGGGCCAGAAGATATGATATGCATATAACTAGTAGATTTGGATAGAAAACACGCTAAAGTTTCCAAAGCTGTTAAAACAGTGTCTGAGTATAGCAGAACTGATTTGGCAGGCGAAAACCTGAGAAAAATCCATTCAGGAAGTATTTTGTTTTTGTAGTTTTCTAATCAATGCGATTACCGTATCCATTGACTTTGGACTCAATTTGCAGGTCCTATGCCTTCCACTAGAAGTCAACAGTCTTTAGAAATTGTTTCAGGCTTGTAATTCTTATAAATGAGAGTGTTTTCTATCTAAATCTACAAATTGTATGCATATCCTAGATTCTGGGCCTGAGCAACAGGTTAGTTTACTTTGGGCACGCTTTTCATCCAGAGGTGAAATAGTGCCCCCTACCCTAGTGAGGTTAACCATTTCCAGCCGTGCAGCCAAAACTACAGCTGTATGGCCTCCGATGGCCTATAGAATTGTAACCATTCCAACGTGGGAACTCCGTCCCAGCATTCTCTGACTTAATATATATTTTGTAGGATGGTGTTTTATACTCTGTGGAAGAACAGGCAGTTCTATGACACCTAAATGTGATGTCTGGGCTTACAGAGGTGTGGCCACTGACTAGTTAGTCTTTATATCAAAATCCGTACTCTCATTTAGAAGGTTAACATCACATCACATCTTTTCACAAATATTTTCATGTTTAATCAAATACGTTTCACAATATTTAGATGTAAACCTGACAGCTGGGAAATGTCCACTTTAAGAGATACAGTTATGTGTGTTTCCTATCCCTCACGAGAGCATTAAATGAAACACACTAGTCATAACTGTCCCTTAAGTGTCCAGGGACCATTCTCACATTCTCAAAAGTAGAAATATTGATTAATTCTCCCATTTTGGAGATTAGGAGTTTGGCCAAATCTCTCTTTGTTCTCTCTCCCTCAATACTGCATTTCAAAAGGGGGAGTGGGTCCCTTACAGGAATGTATGACCTGTCATTAAGTCATAAAACTGTGGAGAGCGAGAGGGGGGGCGCCAATGAGACTCCCCCAGAGACAGTCATGACAGAGTGAAAAACCCAGCAGCTTTGCGTGTGGCCCAGTATGTGCACACGAGTGTGTGTCTACACTGTGTGTGTGTGTGACACTATATTCAGAAGGGAAAGCTATTTGAATTTGTCTACCAGTATCTGTTGGAAAGCAGAGTGAAACAGATTTTTCTCTAGGACATTGCCTGTGCTTAGCTCTATTTCGTTTATTTTTTATCCCCCCCCAAAAAAGTCCTAGCCGATGACAAGTATACCCATGTAACGGTTCTCTTGTGGTGAAGGAGAGTCGGACAAAAATGCAGCGTGTAGATTGCATCCATGTTTAATAAACAAACGTAAAACACAAATCAATTACAAACCAAAGAACGTAACAAAAACCAAAACAGCCTATACTTGTGTAAACTAACACAGAGACAGGAACAAGGACACTAAGGACAATCACCCACGAAACACTCAAAGAATATGGCTGCCTAAATATGGTTCCCAATCAGAGACAACGATAAACACCTGCCTCTGATTGAGAACCACTTCAGACAGCCATAGACTTAACTAGAACACCCCACTAAGCTACAATCCCAATACCAACACACCACATACAAAAACCCCATGCCACACCCTGGCCTGACCAAATAAATGAAGATAAACACAAAATACCTCGACCAGGGCGTGACAACCCATAACATGAAGATAACATGAACATGCAGCTACCACCATCCTCTATGATGTGTTGTGTTGGATTTGTCCCAATCATAACGCTTTGTATTCAGGTCACAAAATGTATTTCTTTGCCACATTTTACCTTATTGAAAACAGGATCCATGTACTTTAATAGTTTTACTCTGTAGAGGCTTCCTTCTTTTCACTCTGTCATTTATGTTAGTATTGTGGGGTAACTCAAATGTTGTTGTTCCATTCCCATTTGTCTCCTATCACAGCCATTAAACTCTGTAACTGTTTTAAAGTCACCATTGGCATAGTGAAATCCCTGAGTGGTTTCGTTCCTCTGTATCTTTGTAATCACTTGGTGTATTGATACACCATCCAGAGTGTAATTAAGAACTTCACCATGCTCAATGACATATTAAATGTCTGCTTCTTTCAATTTTACCCATCTACCAATAGGTGAGCTTCTTTGCGAGGCATTGGAAAACCTCCTTGGTCTCTCTGCTTGAATTTGTGCTTGAAATTCACTGCTCGACTGAGGTACCTTACAGATGATTGAATATGTGGGGTACAGATATGAGGTAGTCATTCAAAAATAGTGTTAAACACTATTATTGCACACAGTGAATCCATGCAACTTATTATGTGACTTGTTAAGCACAATTTTACTCCTGAACTTATTTAGACTTGCCTTCGCAAAGAGGTTGAATAGTTATTGACTCAAGACATTTCAGCTATACATTTTTATAATGTGTACCATAAAAAAAAACATAACTCCACTTTGACATTATGGGATATTGTGTGTAAAACAGTGACAAAAAATCTACATTTTACGCATTTTCAATTTAGGCTGTAATACAACAAAATGTGGAAAAAGTCAAGGGTTGTGAATACTTATAAAGGCAATGTATAACAAATAACTGTCACGTATGTATACTAAAAATGTGAATGTAAAAAAAACAAGTACAAGCTGCTCTATGGAATGTTGACGATGAGTTATGAACAAAAATAGAGAAGTAACTGTACAGTGAATAACAACAAACAAAGTGCACCGTAGTTTCCCTTACATTTTTCAAACATATTTTAACCGATTATGCATTGTACCTTTTTGTCCATTTTCTGATATAATAATTCAGGACCAAATCCCAGATATATGCATGCAATTTGACGTTTTGTTGAAATCAGCTAATCATGTATCTGAAGTTAGAATTTGGCCGTTAGTGAGGCACAAAAGTACATTTAACAAAGACTGAGGTACTATTTCTTTAATCACATTTTAATGAAATGAAGGTTCTACTGGGGCATATAAAATTATACAGTGTATGGTATAAAAGTGAGTACCAACAGTGGAAGATAATAAAATTGTACCACATGAGTGAAGAAATAGGTAGCGCTGGCAGATCTCCTTGATCTCCTGCTCCATCTGGGGGTCCAGGGAGGCCAGCTCCTCCACGCTCTATGTTCGCATAAAAGGGGTCCCCTTTATTACCGCATGCTATTTACCCTGAAATTTGACACTGGTTCAAGCATAGCATGGAATGTTCACGCAAAGTCATCAATTATATTAAGTTTGTACTTGAGCTGAAAGATTTATAAGAATCCCAGGTTCAAGCCATGCACAAAAACCACCAATACTATTACAACAAAAAAAAAACATTTAGATCCTTACAAAATCCTCAAATACAGGCTCTCGGTAACAATTGATAAGAGATTGACAAGATGGGTGAGCATTAAGGCTCATACACATTGCACCGAATGTGGATGTAGCGTCCGTCTGCCATCTGACTGACAATATTTTCACGATTCCACATGTAAAATCAGTGCGCATTCGCATTGGACATTAAAGCCAGCACTCAAATCAAATCAAATGTTATTTGTCACATACTTCGGAAAAACAACAGGTGTGGACTAACATTGAAATGCTTACTTACAGGCACTTCCCAACAATGCAGAGAGAAAGAAAATTGAGAAAGTGGCGCTAAGTGCTCTCGGCCAGCAAATGCTATTGGTGTGTGTGAATCTTTATAATAATATAATAATAATATATATGCCATTTAGCAGACGCTTTTATCCAAAGTGACTTACAGTCATGTGTGCATACATTCTACGTATGGGTGGTCCCGGGGATCGAACCCACTACCCTGGCGTTACAAGCGCCATGCTCTACCAACTGAGCTACAGAAGGACCACACCAGTGGTTAGGCTATATACCAGATTATGATCTCATGTCTGGCTATGTTTCCCCTTGGGATTCCCCCTGAGCTTTTACGAGCAATCTAAAGCTAATTATATCCCCCACCACCACCTCCACCAATCAATAGAGTAAAAATAACAGTGGTGTCTTCATCATAGGCAGAGAGCCTTGAGAAGCCCCTGACAGTAGGTGAACAAGTTAACTCTAGGTTCTTCTCGCCGGCTCAGCTGTTGTTGCAGGAGTTATATGGTTGTCTGCTGTGCCGTGATCAATTGTTGCAGTAGGGCGTTGTCCATTGGTCTTGAATGGTTCCTTCGGGTCTACTGGAAGAATCTTGATTTACTCACTTATCCTTGTGTTACTCGTCCACCTAATGCCCGCATTCTCCACCAATGTGAGCGGACCAAGTAATTGGGCGTCACTCTAAAGCGGAAAGGTAGAATAAACTAAGTCGCTCTGGATAAGAGCGTCTGCTAAATGACTTAAATTAAATGTAAATGTAAACGAGTCAGGAGTAGGTTTTCTTGATTGAAAACAGTTCTCTATTGAGGGCATTTGGTCAACACAAACATATTCAATGAAAATCTCCCAAGGAAAAAGATACATCTTCTTCTCCAGATGAAACAGGAACACAATACGATTATCTTTAAACTACAACAAAAGTCACAAGATTGTCACGTCTTAGTGGTTCTTCATGGATAGCTCCTCTGTCTCGGTGGCCATCTTCGAGAGATAGTTTCCCCTCCTCTCTGCTGGTTCCATACTCTCTCTTATAGGGGAAGGAGAATATGTCATTAGTACCGTCAGCTGTGCTTAATTGCCTCTGGTTACCTTGTCTCCCATGCCTTGTTGGGCTACTATCCGTGAGCCCAGCCTGCCCTCTGGTAGTCCTTCCACAATACATAACTATAAACATTGGTGAGCATCCACACCAGCGGACAGTTTATCATTCTGCAGTACACTTCTCAATCAACTGATCAATACATCCTACTATACACTGTGTGACATACACTCTGAATTACCTAAAATGACCAATCCCTCTTTCAGAGTCAGGCCAACCCAAGCTGTCCTGTGCAAGTGGGCTAATAGTAGGCCTACCATTAAAACAGAGCGGCAGGTAGCCTAGCGGTTAGAGCATTGGTCCAATAACTGAACGGTTGCTGGTTTGAATCTCAGAGCCAAGTGAAAAAAAATCTGCCAAAGTGCCCTTGAGCAAACCGCGTAACCCTAATTGCTCCTATAAGTCACTCTGGATAAGCGTGTCTGCTAAATGACTAAAATGAATAAATGTAAAAGGTTTAAGATTTTTCTAACAATTTTCAGGTTTTCACTCTCAAAGTCACACTTTAACAGAAAAACAACATGTTCTAAGTCCACAACAATGCTTACACCACACGAGGAGACCACTTTTGAGGTCTGGAAAAATCTAAGAAATGTAGTGTAATTATTACCCTTTAATACAAGTGGGCAGGCACCTAGCAGTGTTGTTTAGTTAGCAGTGTTTCTGTAGCACATGAGTTGGAGTTTGGAAAAATCTTGGGGAAGCCTTTACATATACCAGAAGATGGTTAGGCCTCTCATTAGTATTGCTATAGTTTTTACATTCCTTAATTGTTTGAAACCTGGACGTTTTACTTCACAACATGAGGCATATCTTACCTTACTTGAAAGTAGCCTATAGCGAAATCCCAGCATAGAAACGTGGAGGCAATAAAACGTGGCGACTTACTCATATGCGTTCACCTGTTCTATTGACCTTCTTGCAATTTTCTTTTAGTGCCTACCAGCCAAAGGCATTATTCTAGTCATATAAGCAAACCATGATAGTTGTTGCATATTTAAATCGTTCTAAATTTCTAATGGATATTTCCATCTCTGTCCATGAAAACGCTCGCATGTGAAGTGCACATTGTTTTCCCTCATCAATCTACACACAATACCCATAATGACAAAGCAAACACAGTTTTTTAGAAATCTTTGCAAATGTATTACACATAAAAAACAAAATACTTATTTATATAAGTATTCAGACCCTTTGCTAGGAGATTCGAAATTGAGCTCAGGTGCATCCTGCTTCCATTGATAATTTACCTGTGGTAAATTGATTGGACATGTTTTGGAAAGGCACACACCTATCTACAGTATATAAGGACCCACAGTTGACAGTGCATGTCAGAGCAAAAACCAAACCATGTGGTTGAAGGAATTGTCCGTAGAGCTCCGGCACAGATCTAGAGAAGGGTATCAAAACATGTCTGCATCATTGAAGGTCCCCAAGAACACAGGAGACTCCATCATTCTTAAATGGAAGAAGTTTGGAACCCCAAAGATTCTTCCTAGAGCTGGCCACCCGGCCAAACTGAGCAGTCGGGAGAGAAGGGAGGAGACCAAAAACCCGATGGTCACTCTGACAGAGCTCCAGAGTTCCTCAGTGGAGATGGGAGAACCTTTCAGAAGGACAACCATCTCTGCAGCACTCCACCAATAAGGACTTTATGGTAGTGTGAACAGACGGAAGCCACTCTTCAGTAAACAGCCCGCTTGGAGTTTGCCAAAAGGCACCTAAAGACTCTCAGACCATGAGAAACAAAATTCTCTGGTCTGATTAAACCATGATTGAGCTCTTTGGCCTGAATGCCAAGCAACAATTCTGAAGGAAACCTGACACCATCCCTACGGTGAAGCTTGGTGGTGGCAGGATGATGTTGTGGGGATGTGTTCCAGCATCAGGGACTGGATGACTAGTCAAGATTAAGACAAAGATGAACGGAGCAAAGTACAAAGAGATCCTTGATGAAAACCTGCTCCAGAGCGCTCAGGACCTCAGACTGGGGAAAATGTTCACCTTCCAACAGGACAACAACTCTAAGCACCCAGCTAAGACAGCGCAGGAGTGGCTTCGGGACATGTCTCAATGTCCTTGAGTGGCCCAGCCAGAGCCTCGACTTGAACCCAATCGAACATCTCTGAAGAGAAGTGAAAATATCTGTGCTTCAACGCTCCCCATTCAACCTGACAGAGCTGGAGAGGATCTGTGGACACGCCCCCCTCAGAGAGAGAGAGAGACAGATGAAGAATGCAAAAACCTGTCCAACCAAAAACACAGAGACCTGGAAAATCTGAGTCTTCGCCTTCACTGTGGTGAATCACTAAAACAATATAGAAATACACTACGGAAAAAGAAGGAACAGCACGTCAGAAATCAGCTCAATGTAATTGGAGAATCCATATACTCTAACCACTTCTGGGAAAATTGGAAAAACACTAAACTGACAACAACACGAAGACTTATCTATCCAAAATGGAGATGTATTGTAAGGTCCTGGGTGTCATGAGGGTGAAATCACGCGCAGAAAAGCAGAGTTCAATAAAGTGCTTTTTATTTTAATGCACACACGATGAACTACGGTCACCCCACTTACGGGTGCTCAAACCAAATGCCCCAGACACAGGGAAACGAAAACAGTCTAGCACTAAATACACAAACATGTACATCTAATGCAAACACCAGGGTTACAATAATCAATCCCGCACAAAGAACCAGGCGGGCCGGCTGACTAATAAAGCCTCACTATTATAACCAACTCAAAACAGGTGTACTCAATAAACACATATGGAGGGGGAGAAAATAGTCAGTGGCAGCTAGTAGGCCGGTGACGACGACCGCCGAGCGCCACCCGAACGGGAAGGGGAGCCACCTTCGGTCGGAGTCGTGACATGTATGGGTAACCACTTCTCCAATATTTTTGGCTCTATAACAAAGAACAAAGAGCAAAAACATATACATGATCAAATACAAATCTTAGAATCAACTATTAAAGACTACCAGAACCCACTGGATTCTCCAATTACCTTGAATGAGCTACAGGACAAAATGAAAAACCCTCCAACCCAAAAAATCCTGTGGTGTTGATGGTATTCTCAATGAAATTATCAAATATACACACAACAAATTCCAATTGGCTATACTAAAGCTCAGATAGGGGGCAGTATTTAGACTCAAAATCTGTCCTAAATTGCTAATATATGCATATTATTATTAATATTGGATAGAAAACACACAGTTTCTAAAACCGTTTGAATTATGTCTGTGAGTAACAGAACTCACAGGGCAGGCAATCTTCCAAACAAGTTTTGAAATCCTGAAAGTTGGGGCAAATTTGACGTCATCGCCCCCTCCCTTCGCAACAAGTTATGGATCTGGAAACACTTCCTACGTCTTCCAATGGATGTCCTCATTCAGTAGAAAGTGTAATGGAGCATTTGCTGTGAACTTTGACCTAATGGGAAGGAAAGTAGTTGGTGTCGCAAAAGGATTCCATTTTGTTGAGGCGCGTTTGTCTCTGAGTGCTTCGGCTGTTCCAATCAGCCCCAGATTAAAACGAATGATCCGGTTGGAATGCTATTGGATATATTTACATTTACATTTAAGTCATTTAGCAGACGCTCTTATCCAGAGCGACTATGATTATAACATCCTGAAGATTGATTCTGCACTTAGTTTGACCAGTTTCTTCGACCTGTAATATGTCATTTGGAAGTTTTGATGCAAAGTTATCCTGGACCAGAAGTCATTTTTTGGGCATTTGAGCTGAAAGTGGTAGCAAATGCTGCTACTTGGACACTAGAATTGAACATTATGAAACAAAACTATTTATTGTTGAACTAGGACTCCTTGCACTACATTCTGATGAAAGATCATCAAAGGTAAGGGAATATTTATGTTGTAATTTTGTATATCTGTTGACTCCAACATGGCGGAGAAATATTGTTACGTCTTAGCGCCGTCTCAGATTATTGCAATGTTAGCCTTTTTCCATAACGTCAAAAAAATGTGACACAGCGGTTGTATTAAGAACCAGTGTATCTTTAATTATATGTAGAACATGTATCTTTAGTCAAGGTTTATGAAGAGTATTTCTGTTATCTGGCGTTGCTTTCTATAATTCCTCCAGATATTTTGGAGGATGTTCTGAACATGGCGTCAATGTAAACCGAGATTTATGGATATAAAATGCATATTTTCGAACAAAACATAAATGTACTGTGTAACATGTCATATGACTGTCATCTGATGAAGATTTTCAAGAGGTTAGTGATTGATTTTTTTTAAAATCCTGCTATTGTGATTTTTATCTTTTGCTGGAAAAAATGGATTAGCTTTTTCTTTGGTTTGGTGGTGGTCTAACATAAATATATGTTGTGTTTTCGCCATAAAACATTTAAAAAATCTGACACGCTGGGTAGATGAACAAGGTGTTTATCTTTCATTTGAGGTATTGGACTTGTTAATGTGTGGAGGTTAAATATTTCAAAATAATATTTTTGCATACCCTGCGCCACCTTTTCAGCTGAATGGGGGGGTGGAGTTCCTGTAGGGGAACCGATCTCCTTAACAAGTTTTAATATCATCCTTAGCTCTGGCATCTTCCCCAATATTTGGAACCAAGGACTGATCACCCCAATCGGAGACAAATTTGGAGACAAATTTGAACCCAATAACTACCGTGGGATATGCGTCAACAGCAACCTTGGGAAAATCCTCTGCATTACCATTAACAGCAAAAATAATGTACTGAGTAAATGTCAAAATGGCTTTTTACCAAATTACCGTACAACGATCTGAGAGACAAGGCAAGAAGGGCATTCTATGCCATCAAATGGAACATAAAATTCAACATACCAATTAGGATCTGGCTAAAAATACTTGAATCAGTTATAGAACCCATTGCCCTTTATGGTTGTGAGGTCTGGGGTCCACTCACCAAACAAGAATTCACAAAATGGGACAAACACCAAATTGAGACCGTATGCAGAATTCTGCAAAAATATTTTCTGTGTACAACGTAGAACACCAAATAATGCATGCAGAGCAGAATTAGGCCGATACCCGCTGATTATCAAAATCCAGAAAAGAGACGTTAAATTCTACAACCACCTAAAATGAAGCGATTCCCAAACCTTCCATAAACAAAGCCATCACCTACAGAGAGATGAACCTGGAAAAGAGTCCCCTAAGCAAGCTGGTCCTGGGGCTGTGTTCACAAACACAAACACACCCCACAGAGCCCCAGGACAGCAACACAATTAAACCAAATCTTGAGAAAACAAAACCATAATTACTTGACACATTGGAAGGAATTAACAAAAAACAGAGCGAACTAGAATGCCATCTGGCCCTAAACCGAGAGTACACAGTGGCAGAATACCTGACCACTGTGACTGACCCAAACTTAAGGAAAGCTTTGACTATGTACAGACTCATTGAGCATAGCCTTGCTATTGAGAAAGGCCGCCGTAGGCAGACATGGCTCTCAAAAGAAGACAGACTATGTGCACACTGCCCACAAAATGAGGTGGAAACTGAGCTGCACTTCCTAACCTCCTGCCCAATGTATGACCATATTAGAGACACATATTTCTCTCAGATTACACAGATCCACAAATAATTAGAAAACAAACCCAATTTTGATAAACTCCCATATCTACTGGGTGCAATACCACAGTGTACCATCACCGCAGCAAGATGTGTGACCTGTTGCCACAAGAAAAGGTCAACCAGTGATGAACAAACACCATTGTAAATACAACCCATATTTATGCTTCTTTATTTTCCCTTTTGTACATGAACCATTTAAACATTGTTAAAACACTGTATACAGTGCCTTGCGAAAGGATTTGGCCCCCTTGAACTTTGCTACCTTTTGCCACATTTCAGGCTTCAAACATAAAGATATAAAACTGCATTTTTTTGTGAAGAATCAACAACAAGTGGGACACAATCATGAAGTGGAACGACATTTATTGGATATTTCAAACTTTTGTAACAAATCAAAAACTGAAAAATTGGGCGTGCAAAATTATTCAGCCCCTTTACTGTCAGTGCAGCAAACTCTCTCCAGAAGTTCAGTGAGGATCTCTGAATGATCCAATGTTGACCTAAATGACTAATGATGATAAATACAATCCACCTGAACACACCAGGCAGGTCCGAGATACTGTTGTGAAGAAGTTTAAAGCCGGATTTGGATACAAAAAGATTTCCCAAGCTTTAAACATCCCAAGGAGCACTGTGCAAGCGATAATATTGAAATGGAAGGAGTATCAGACCACTGCAAATCTACCAAGACCTGGCCGTCCCTCTAAACTTTCAGCTCATACAAGGAGAAGACTGATCAGAGATGCAGCCAAGAGGCCCATGATCACTCTGGATGAACTGCAGAGATCTACAGCTGAGGTGGGAGACTCTGTCCATAGGACAACAATCAGTCGTATATTGCACAAATCTGGCCTTTATGGAAGAGTGGCAAGAAGAAAGCCATTTCTTAAAGATATCCATAAAAAGTGTCGTTTAAAGAAGGTGCTCTGGTCAGATGAAACCAAAATTTAACTTTTTGGCAACAATGCAAAACGTTATGTTTGACGTAAAAGCAACACAGCTCATCACCCTGAACACACCATCCCCACTGTCAAACATGGTGGTGGCAGCATCATGGTTTGGGCCTGCTTTTCTTCAGCAGGGACAGGGAAGATGGTTAAAATTGATGGGAAGATGGATGGAGCCAAATACAGGACCATTCTGGAAGAAAACCTGATGGAGTCTGCAAAAGACCTGAGACTGGGACGGAGATTTGTCTTCCAACAAGACAATTATCCAAAACATAAAGCAAAATCTACAATGGAATGGTTCAAAAATAAACATATCCAGGTGATAGAATGGCCAAGTCAAAGTCCAGACCTGAATCCAATCGAGAATCTGTGGAAAGAACTGAAAACTGCTGTTCACAAATGCTCTCCATCCAACCTCACTGAGCTCGAGCTGTTTTGCAAGGAGGAATGTGAAAAAATATCAGCCTCTCGATGTGCAAAACTGATAGACATACCCCAAGCGACTTACAGCTGTAATCGCAGCAAAGGTGGCGCTACAAAGTATTAACATAAGGGGGCTGAATAATTTTGCACGCCCAATTTTTCCGTTTTTGATTTGTTAAAAAAGTTTGAAATATCCAATAAATGTCGTTCCACTTCATGATTGTGTCCCACTTGTTGATTCTTCACAAAAATACACTTTTATATCTTTATGTTTGAAGCCTGAAATGTGGCAAAAGGTCGCAAAGTTCAAGGGGGCCGAATACTTTCGCAAGGCACTGTATATACATGACATTTGTAATGTCTTAATTATATAGAAACTTCTATGTGTAATGCTTACTGTTAATTTTTATTGTTTATTTCACTTTTTTTATATTATCTACATCACTTGCTTTGGCAATGTTAACATATGTTTCCCATGACAATAAAGTCCCTTGAATTGATTTTTTTTTACAAAAGGATAGATTTGGAGTTAGATAAATGTGGATTTTTCGACAGGTACATATACAGGTTGCTACTCTCCACAGCATGGCGTTCGCTCCAGATCAAAACTCCAAACCTACAATCTAATTTTTACCAACGTTAACTGGAGAGATTACTGCTTCCAATGTTTTATTTTTCCAATCTATATGGAGGGTGCTCTAGCAAACAAACAGCAGAGACCTAAGGACACCATCCAACCTGGAATTGAGCTGCCAGGCCTGAAAGGACAGATCAGATACAAATTCAATTAGCACTAAGGTGTGAAGTAAAAGGGCTTTTGGCCCAACAAGTGTCAGGACTATTTGAAGTGTCCTCTGAAGCTCCCTCCTGCTGTTCAAAGACCATTCACTGGCATTTTCTACAAGTAAGCTGCCTCCAGAAATAAAAGCTTTGTCCAAGTGGCTGTGACACTCACCTACTCCCATTGCCTCCTACACTACTGCTTGGATTCCACCTGGCGATCTGCTCAGCGTCTGCCCTGGCCTGTCTTCACCTGTCTGGTACAGGTACCTACACCACACACACCCCCTCTCTCTCTCTCGCCTCCAGCACACACGCACTGTTGGGGCGAGTGACTCTGAACTTACAATGGCTAGCCCCAAGTCGTTATATATAAAAAAAAATCTTGTGCATTTTGCCTCAAGACTGTTGCCTCAATGATCTTGTTGCCACCTGATGCACATTGATGTCAAATCAGCACTGCAGAGCTCTCCCTGTACTATGCAGTGCCTTAATTATACTATCTGGAAATATGCATGTACACCCTGGCCAATCTACTGTTGCTAGCCCCAATTCTGACTCGTGCTCTGATAACTGCTTCACTGATTTCTGCTATCGTAAAGGCCTCGTGTGTATGTTAACACTAGAAGCTTATTACATAAAAAAATATCAATTGAAAGTGTGGGTTCACAGCTCCAATCCAGATGTGTTGGTCGTTACTGAGACGTGGTTAACCTTAACCTGGTTATAACCTTTTTCAGCAAGACAGATCTTCCAAAGGTGGGGGAGTGGCAATCTTCACCAAGGTTCACCTTCGGTGTTCGATTGTCTCCACCAAGTCTGTCCCCAAACAATTTGATTTGCTGGTAATTAAGCATTACACTTTCCAATAGCTCTTTGTTGACTGTTGCTGGGTGCTATTGTCCTCCATCAGCACCGGCCTGTACCCTACTTGCACTAAGCTCTCTCCTTGCCCCTTACACTAAGTCTATATTTTTCCTGCTAGGTGACCTAAACTGAGACATGCTTAAACCACCTGACAAAGTCCTATAGCAATGGGACTCCCTAAATCTTTCTCAGATTATCACCAATCCCACAATGTATGACTCCAAACACACAGAAAAGGCTACTCTCCTCGATGTTATCCTGACAGGTATGTCTGGTGTTTTCTGTAATGGCCTTAGTGATCAATTTTAGTCTGTGTTCGTAATGGCTGCTCAGCCTGTGTCCTGATTTGTCAGACGCTTGCTAAAAAACTTTAATGAGCAAACCTTCCTTCATGAACTGGCCTACACCAAGTGAAATATATAGTACCAGTCAAAAGTTTGGACACACTGTTATGCAGGTGAGTGAGGACCCAAAAGCGATATAACAGAAACAGAGTCTTTTAATGTCCAAACAGGGAAAACATAAATCCTCAATCTTTACAGGAGAGTCCCCCTTCTAGTAGTTGAGGAGAATTGCAGGGCTAGCGGCAACAGACTGCAGGTCCCTTCGGGTAGGCGCGGGCCGTAGAGGATAGAGACCCCTGCTCACACGCAGTATCTGATGAAGAGGCAGATTACAACAGGACGGAACAAGGGCAAAGCAAACAAGAATCCGACAAGGACAGAAGCAGAAACAGAGAGAAATAGAGACTTAATCAGAGGGCAAAGAGGGAACAGGTGTGAGAGAGTAAACGAGGTCGTTAGGAGAATGAGGAACAGCTGGGGGCAGGAACGGAACGATAGAGAGAGATAGAGAAAGTAACCTAATACGACCAGCAGGGGGAAACGAAGAGAAGAGAAAGCACAGGGACAAGACATGACAATACATGACAGTACCCCCCCACTCACCGAGCGCCTCCTGGCGCACTCGAGGAGGAAACCTGGCGGCAACGGAGGAAATCATCGATCAACGAACGGTCCAGCACGTCCCGAGATGGAACCCAACTCCTTTCCTCAGGACCGTGCCGGGAAACGATGAAGAGGGAATCATAGTGCTATTATATTTATAATGAGACACGGGTAGAGAACTGTAAGAGTTTGAGCTATCAGGACCAAACAGGCCAGGAGAGTGACAACTTGGGACAGACTGAGACACAGCAAGGCTAAGACCAGGACCAGAAGAGAGGCGGTGGCTGAGGACAGACTGAGACACAGCAAGGCCAGGAGCAGGACCAGGAGAGATGCGGTGGCTGGGGACAGACTTAGACACAGCAAGGCCAGGAGCAGGAGCAGGAAGAGAGTTACCGGACTTAGTCTGCGCGCAGTCCGAACAAGCAGCCACGAAACGACGCGTGTCACGCTCCTGAGTGGGCCACCAAAAACGCTGGCGAATAGAAGCAAGCGTACCCCGAACGCCGGGGTGGCCGGCTAACTTGGCAGAGTGAGCCCACTGAAGAACGGCCAGACGAGTAGGAACGGGAACGAAAAGAAGGTTCCTAGGACAAGCGCGCGGAGACGGAGTGTGAGTGAGTGCTTGCTTTACCTGCCTCTCAATTCCCCAGACAGTCAACCCGACAACACGCCCCTCAGGGAGAATCCCCTCGGGGTCGGTGGAGGCTACTGAAGAACTGAAGAGACGGGATAAAGCATCAGGCTTGGTGTTCTTTGAGCCCGGACGATAAGAAATAACGAACTCGAAACGAGCGAAAAACAGCGCCCAACGAGCCTGACGCGCATTAAGTCGTTTGGCAGAACGGATGTACTCAAGGTTCTTATGGTCAGTCCAAACGACAAAAGGAACGGTCGCCCCCTCCAACCACTGTCGCCATTCGCCTAGGGCTAAGCGGATGGCGAGCAGTTCGCGGTTACCCACATCATAGTTACGTTCTGACGGCGACAGGCGATGAGAAAAATACGCGCAAGGGTGGACCTTATCGTCAGAATGGGAGCGCTGGGACAGAATGGCTCCCACGCCCACCTCTGACGCGTCAACCTCGACAATGAACTGTCTAGAGACGTCAGGTGTAACAAGGATAGGAGCGGATGTAAAACGCTTCTTGAGGAGATCAAAAGCTCCCTGGGCGGAAACGGACCACTTAAAGCACGCCTTGACAGAAGTAAGGGCTGTGAGAGGAGCTGCCACCTGACCGAAATTACGAATGAAACGACGATAGAAATTCGCGAAACCGAGAAAGCGCTGCAGCTCGACACGTGACTTAGGAACGGGCCAATCGCTGACAGCTTGGACCTTAGCGGGATCCATCTGAATGCCTTCAGCGGAAATAACAGAACCGAGAAATGTGACGGAGGAGACATGAAAAGCGCACTTCTCAGCCTTCACATAAAGACAATTCTCTAAAAGGCGCTGGAGGACACGTCGAACGTGCTGAACATGAATCTGGAGTGACGGTGAAAAAAATCAGGATATCGTCAAGGTAAACGAAAACAAAGATGTTCAGCATGTCTCTCAGTACATCATTCACTAATGCCTGAAAGATAGCTGGAGCGTTAGCGAGACCGAACGGCAGAACCCGGTATTCAAAGTGCCCTTTGGGAGTGTTAAACGCCGTTTTCCACTCGTCCCCCTCCCTGATGCGCCCGAGATGGTAAGCGTTACGAAGGTCCAACTTAGTGAAAAACCTGGCTCCCTGCAGGATCTCGAAAGCTGAAGACATAAGGGGAAGCGGATAACGATTCTTAACCGTTATGTCATTCAGCCCTGGATAATCCACGCAGGGGCGCAGGGTCCCGTCCTTTTTCTTAACAAAAAAGAACCCCGCTCCGGCGGGAGAGGAGGAAGGGACTACGGTACCGGCGTCGAGAGCTACAGACAAATAATCTTCGAGAGCCTTACGTTCGGGAGCCGACAGAGAGTATAGTCTACCCCGGGGGGGAGTGGTACCCGGAAGGAGATCAATACTACAATCATACGACCGGTGAGGAGGAAGGGAGGTGGCCCTGGACCGACTGAAGACCGTGCACAGATCATGATATTCCTCCGGCACCCCTGTCAAATCACCAGGCTCCTCCTGTGAAGAGGGGGCAGAAGAAACAGGAGGGATAGCAGACATTAAACACTTAACATGACAAGAGACGTTCCAGGAGAGGATAGAATTACTAGACCAATTAATAGAAGGATTATGACACACTAGCCAGGGATGGCCCAAAACAACAGGTGTAAAAGGTGAACGAAAAATAAAAAAAGAAATGGTTTCGCTATGATTACCAGAGACAGTGAGGGTTAAAGGTAGCGTTTCACGCTGAATCCTGGGGAGAAGACTACCATCCAAGGCGAACATAGCCGTGGGCTCCCCTAACTGTCTGAGAGGAATGTCATGTTCCCGAGCCCAGGCTTCATCCATAAAACAACCCTCAGCCCCAGAGTCTATCAAGGCACTGCATGTAGCACCCGAACCGGTCCAGCGTAGATGGACCGACAAGGTAGTACAGGATCTTGACGGAGAGACCTGAGTAGTAGCGCTCACCAGTAGCCCTCCGCTTACTGATGAGCTCTGGCCTTTTACTGGACATGAAATGACAAAATGACCAGCGGAACCGCAATAGAGACAGAGGTGGTTGGTGATTCTCCGTTCCCTCTCCTTAGTCGAGATGCGAATACACCCCAGCTGCATGGGCTCAGCACCTGAGCCAGTGGAGGAAGATGGTAGTGATGCGGAGAGGGGGGAAACGGATAACGCGAGCTCTCTTCCACGAGCTCGATGACGAAGATCTACCCGTCGTTCTATGCGAATAGCGAGTTCAATCAAAGAATCCACGCTGGAAGGAACCTCCCGGGAGAGAATCTCATCCTTTACCTCCGAGTGGAGACCCTCCAGAAAACGAGCGAGCAACGCCGGCTTGTTCCAGTCACTGGAGGCAGCAAGAGTGCGAAACTCTATAGAGTAATCCGTTATGGATCGATTACCTTGACATAGGGAAGACAGGGCCCTGGAAGCTTCTTTCCCAAAAACTGAACGATCAAAAACCTGTATCATCTCCTCCTTAAAGTTCTGATACTGGTTAGTACACTCAGCCCTTGCCTCCCAGATTGCCGTGCCCCACTCACGAGCCCGTCCATTAAGGAAAGATATGACGTAGGCGATACGAGCTGTACCCCTGGAGTACGTGTTGGGCTGGAGAGAGAACACAATATCACACTGGGTGAGGAACGAGCGGCATTCAGTGGGCTCCCCAGAGTAACACGGTGGGTTATTAATTCTGGGCTCCGGAGACTCGGAAGCCCTGGAAGTAGCCGGTGGATCGAGACGGAGATTGTGAATATGTTTCGAGAGGTCGGAGACTTGGGCGGCCAGGGTCTCAACGGCATGTCGAGCAGCAGACAATTCCTGCTCGTGTCTGCCTAGCATCGCTCCCTGGAACTCGACGGCTGAGTAGAGAGGATCCGAAGTCGCTGGGTCCATTCTTGGTCGGATTCTTCTGTTATGCAGGTGAGTGAGGACCCAAAAGCGATATAACAGAAACAGAGTCTTTTAATGTCCAATCAGGAAAAACATAAATCCTCAATCTTAACAGGAGAGTCCCCCTTCTAGTAGTTGAGGAGAATTGCAGGGCTAGCGGCAACAGACTGCAGGTCCCTTCGGGTAGGCGCGGGCCGTCGAGGATAGAGACACCTGCTCACACGCAGTATCTGATGAAGAGGCAGATTACAACAGGACGGAACAAGGGCAAAGCAAACAAGAATCCGACAAGGACAGAAGCAGAAACAGAGAGAGAAATAGACTTAATCAGAGGGCAAAAGAGGGAACAGGTGTGAGAGAGTAAACGAGGTCGTTAGGAGAATGAGGAACAGCTGGGGGCAGGAACGGAAGATAGAGAGAGACAATACATGACACACACCTACTCATTCAAGGGTTTTTCTATATTTTTACCATTTTCTACATTGTAGAGTAATAGAGAAGACTTCAAAACTATGAAATAACACATATAAAGTGTTAAACAAATCAAAATGTGTTATATTTGAGATTCTTCAAAGTAGCCACCCGTGGCTTTGATGGCAGCTTTGCACAATCTTGGCATTCTCAATTTCACAGCGACAGACTTTTGTCCATATCTCCAAAAATCAGCAACTACCCAGTATAGATCATCTACAGCCAAGCAAGTACCCCAAAATAGTGTCCAGTGGGGAATGGGGTGCAGTGTGAAAACCCCTGACGTTGGTAAACAGCCCTTACCTTCCGTTACTTGGTGTGTTCAGAGTAGAGGAGCTTTTGGAGACAAAAACGTGGTAATTCATAATCTCTCTCGTGCATAATGCAGACAAATGCTATCCCCCAGCTGTTCTAGCACACATTCATCCAGAGTTGCAATTTAAGGTAGCAGCATGGCCACCTGTTCTACAACCATAATTTCATAAGGCAGAAAGTACTTCCATAAAGCATTCTGCCCAGACTGTCTGTAGTGACATTTAGGTCAGTGTTTCCCAACTATTTCCTTGAGGTCCACCAATCATCAGATATTTGTTGTAGCCCTGGGCTAGCACATCAGATTCAACTACTGAATATAAACCGCACCCACTGAATTATAAAAAAATATGTATTTTGTACATAAATACGCCGCACATGTCTATAAGCCGCAGGTGCCTACCGGTACATTGAAACAAATGAACTTGGTCACTATCTTCCTCCTCCTGTGCACTGAAACCACTGAAGTCATCTCCTTCGGTGTCAGAGATGAATAGCCTCAGAATTGCTTCATCCGATGTTGGATCGTTTTCATTGTCACTCTCGTCACTTTTTCATCCGGAGGCAAATACCCCGCAGAGCTCATGCTGCCCCTTCAACACGCAGCAGTCCAGCCTTTCGAAACCCGTTGATGATAGTGGATTTTTTGTCAATGCTCCACGCTGTCAGGACCCACTGGCAGACTTGACCATAAGTTGCTCTTCACATGCAGCCCGTTTTAGTGAAGGATTTCTCCCCACTTGTCATCCAAGCCTCCCACTGAACACGGAGCGCCATCTTAAATGCACGATTTACACTGATGTCGAGTGGCTGCAAATACTTTGGGGCCATCTGCTTTTCTTCCCTCTGAAAGCCTTTGTTGTCTTTTTGCACTGAGTCAGTTCCTCACGCTGCTGTTTCCAACGTCTTATCATCGACTCATTAAGGCCAAGCTCCCGTGCAGCAGCTCTCTTTCCTTTCCCAACAGCCAGATCGATCGCCTTCAACTTGAAAGCTGCATCATATGCATTTCTCCGTGTCTTTGCCATGATGAGGGTGACAAAATTACTACCGTAATCAGAATGATGGGAAGACGGTGCTCAGTTTTTTGGCGGCATGAATCTTGTGAAAGCGGGAAAAATCCATAAATTAGCTGCGTCATTGTATAAACCGCAAGGTTCAAAGCGTGGGAATAAAGTAGCAGCTTATAGTCCAGCAATTACGGTAGGTAAAGGCTTGATTTTCTTTTGTGTACTAGTTGAATGAGGTGTGCTTTATCAGAGTTGCAACAAATATGTTAAAAAGCTAGTGGTTTCCGTCTTTGGGAAACACTGATCTAGGCCTAGACATGTTACCTTGCCTGAAATGTCATTGCAAAGCCAAAATACTCAATGGTTCCAAAACACTTATTCCAACATCAGTAACTTCAAATGGGGAGAGAAAACATATGGAACAAATAAACACATTCCTTAAACTGGTTTTAATAGGCAAGCAAAAAATACACAAATCAAACACATGCATGACTTTCATTGCATAATTTAAGGGATCAACATTTGAAAACCATTTTCTTGGAATGAATACTAAATTTAAGGACAAGTGGAGACTTGAGTACACACCAGTTCTTCATTCATATTACAGGGCTGAAATGCTTTCCAGTGATTTCTACTTCAATGAATGCCTTTCAATATAACATAAAAACATAGACCGCCTTACTCAGAAACAATGGTTGTAAGTAACAATGTGAAATCTCAAATAAATAATCAGATCAAAAGAGGTTTAGATTGAGTGATATGTCAAAGGTTTGAGGAGTTATAAACCTACAGTAATTAAATAACTGTAATTCTTTTTTTTAACTAGTAAATTGACAGGTGATTATTACAATTATAAAGCAGAAAAACAAATAAGTAGGCAGTATAAGGCAATTAAATACATTCCCTTTTTGCTTGTAACAAGTAATATTTTCAGATAACTAAATTGTGCTTATTGGTCATCAAACTGGGTTATTTCGTTTAATTTCTATTTTACTGTCCTTGTATACGAACCTGAGAATATCTGACCTGAGAGGCTAGTTTGCACACGGATGCAAATTTCTGTAGCACAACAAATACAAAATGTATCTTCCTCGTAAGGATATAACTGCCTAAACTATATATACAAAATGATTGCCCATACGTATACCAAAAGTTTGAATGTTAAAAAAATAAGTACAACCTGCTCTATGGAATGTTGACGATGAGTTATGAACAAAAATAGAGAAGTAACTGTACAGTGAACAACAATGAACGAATTGCACCATGGTTCAACACAAAAAACAAGGTTTCACTTACATTTTTCAAACATCTTTTAACCAAACCTCATTGTAATATCTCTAAAATTACATAATTCAGAAAAAAAATCCAAATATGTGCATGAAACTTGACGTTTTCTTGAAATCAAGCATTAACATCAGCTATGCACGTATCTGAAGTTTGAATTTGTTTTTTATTGTGGCACATGCATTCAACTCTGGCTGAGGTACTATCTATTGAATTTAAATTCAGGTTCTCCTGGGTCATATACCCATGAAGTAAATTGAACTTCCCTTTGGCAGGATATTGTACTGTGCTGAAAAATGAATAGAATGGAGAACCTAAATACAAATTAAGGAATAAGTACCATATTACATAAGTGGTAAAACACACAAAATGATACAGTGTATGGTATAAAAGTATTTTCCAATTACCAATGCAGCAGTTGTTTCAAGAGTACCAACAGTGTAAGATACTACAATTGTACCACATGAGTGAAAAAAAAGAATACTTGAGGTCTCAAGTGCCCTAAACAAAAAAATTAAAATAACTTAAAAGACAAAAAAAATGGATGCTTGGCGGCATTAAGTGGTTTTCCTATAAAGAAAAAGACAAGAACAGCAATGAAGGAGTCCAAAGCAATGAACAGAAGTAATCTGTCCGTGTCATTGTCCAGTGTGAATGACCAAGAGTCCACTTAAAGACGTTTGAGTATGGGCATGTCAAAGTGCCTCAGAGGTTCTGCTGGCGTCGCTTCTTGGCCTCGATGGCGTCCAGGATGGGCTGGCGCTTGGCCAGGTAGCGCTGGCGGATCTCCCTGATTTCCTGCTCCATCTGGGGGTCCAGGGAGGCCAGTCGTAACCTCAGCTCCTCCACGCTCCATGTTCGCATCTAAAAAGCATACATGTTCACGCAAAGTCATCAATTATACTAAGCTTGAACTTGAGCTGAAAGACATGTAAGAATCCCACCTTCAAACCATGCCGACACAACCAATATACAGTGGGGCAAAAGAGTATTTAGTCAGCCACCAATTGTGCAAGTTCTCCCACTTAAAAAGATGAGAGGCCTGTAATTTATCATAGGTACACTTCAACAATGACAGACAAAATGAGAAAAAAAAATCCAGAAAATCACATTGTAGGATTTTTAATGAATTTATTTGCAAATTATGGTGGAAAATAAGTATTTGGTCAACTACAAACAAGCAAGATTTCTGGCTCTCACAGACCTGTAACTTCTTTAAGAGGCTCCTCTGTCCTCCACTCGTTACCTGTATTAATGGCACCTGTTTGAACTTGTTATCAGTATAAAAGACACCTGTCCACAACATCAAACAGTCACACTCCAAACTCCACTATGGCCAAGGCCAAAGAGCTGTCAAAGGACACCAGAAACAAAATTGTAGACCTGCACCAGGCTGGGAAGACTAAATCTGCAATAGGTAAGCAGCTTAGTTTGAAGAAATCAACTGTGGGAGCAATTATTAGGAAATGGAAGACATACAAGACTACTGATAATCTCCCTCGATCTGGGGCTCCATGGAAGATCTCACCTTGTGGGGTCAAAATGATCACAAGAACGGTGAGCAAAAATCCCAGAACCACACGGGGGGACCAAGTGAATGACCTGCAGAGAGCTGGGACCAAAGTAACAAAGCCTACCATCAGTAACACACTACGCCGCCAGGGACTCAAATCCTGCAGTGCCAGACGTGTCCCCCTGCTTAAGCCAGTACATGTCCAGGCCCGTCGGAAGTTGCTAGAGAGCATTTGGATGATCCAGAAGAAGATTGGGAGAATGTCATATGGTCAGATGGAACCAAAATAGAACTTGTCGTGTTTGGAGGACAAAGAATGCTGAGTTGCATCCAAAGAACACCATACCTACTGTGAAGCATGGGGTGGAAACATCATGATTTGGGGCTGTTTTTCTGAAAAGGGACCAGGACGACTGATCCGTGTAAAGGAAAGAATGGGCCATGTATCGTGAGATTTTGAGTGAAAACCTCCTTCCATCAGCAAGGGCATTGAAGATGAAACGTGGCTGGGTCTTTCAACATGACAATGAATCCAAACACACCGCCCAGGTAAAGAAGGAGTGGCTTCGTAAGAAGCATTTCAAGGTCCTGTAGTGGCCTAGCCAGTCTCCAGATCTCAACCCCATAGAAAATATTTGGAGGGAGTTGAAAGTTCGTGTTGCCCAGCAACAGCCCCAAAACATCACTGCTCTAGAGGAGATCTGCATGGAGGAATGGGCCAAAATACCAGCAACAGTGTGTGAAAACCTTGTGAAGACTAACAGAAAACGTTTGACCTCTGTCATTGCCAACAAAGGGTATATAACAAAGTATTGAGATAAACTTTTGTTATTGACCAAATACTTATTTTCCACCATAATTTGCAAATAAAGTCATTAAAAGTCCTACAATGTGATTTTCTGGATTTTTTTCTCATTTTGTCTGTCATAGTTGAAGTGTACCTATGATGAAAATTACAGGCCTCTCATCTTTTTAAGTGGAAGAACTTGCACAATTGGTGGCTGACTAAACACTTTTTTGCCCCACTGTAATTACAAAAAACATGGTCTAAACATTGCATACTAAACCATGGTGTCCTCAGAAGTACTTAGTGCTTTCAGATTGCATAATGTTGAAGTTCATCCTAAGAACTCTTTACCAATGAATGTTAAGATCCTTACAAAATCCCAAAATACAGGCTCTCGCTAATGATAGATAAGGCACATGAGCATTAACGCTTTCGCACATTGCACCGAATGTTGATCTATTGTTCTGCTGCTGACATTTTCAAACGATTCTACATGTAAAATCGGTGCGCACTCAGTTCGCAAATTACGGCCGGCACTCTATTCAGAGGTGCTAAGTATTCTCGGCCAGCAAACGCTATTGGTATGACTGAGCCTTTGTACTGGTTAGGCTATATGCCAGATTAGGATGTCATGCCTGGTTTGGGTGGCAGTTAAGGGCATTGGTCCAGTAACCAAAAGGTTGTTGGTTTGAATCCCGAGCTGATTAGGGGTAGGTAGGAAATTACCCCAAATAACCAAAATACCAATGTAACCCTTTAAATATATGAATCTGGGACCGATGCCTATCGGTGAACCGTTACATCCCTAATAGCCACATAGGCTGATGGATTAATCTATCAGTAAATGTAGGCTAATGTCCTACAACAGCCTACTTCGGTTGCAAAGTGATGCCATGAGCTCAATATTAAGAGGTGAAAAATCTATGATGTAGAAAGTATTCAGACTTATTAATTTTTCCCACATTTTGTTATGCTTCAGCTTTATTCTAAAATGGATTAAATACATGTTTTCCCGCCGAAACACACACACACACACACACACACACACACACACACACACACACACACACACACACACACACACACACACACACACACACACACACACACACACACACACACACACACACACACACACACACACACACACACACACACACACATAACGACAAAGCAAAAACAGGGTTTTAGAAATGTTAGTAAATGTATTAAAAATATAAAAGAGAAATGTTTAATTGACAATTTGGAGTGCCAACAGAAGAAGATCTTCAAAGGCTAAGACATTAATTATATCGTTATTTCGGATTTTTGTGTAGCACCTGCCTGGTTGAACTCTGATTTTCATGTGCTGGTATGCTGGGCGCTGTCCTCAGATAATCGCATGGTCTGCGTTCGCCGTAAAGCCTTTTTGAAATCTGACACTGTGGCTGGATTAACAAGAAGTTCATCTTTAAACCGATGTATAACACTTATATGTTTTATGAATTCTTATGAGTGGTTCTGGTTTTGAATTTGGCGCGCTGCAATTTCACTGGGTGTTGTCAAATCGCTCCCACGAAAGGGATTGGCACGCGAAGGGATCCATAAGAAGTTAAGGCCTCAGCAAGCTTCAGTTCGGCTGGTGCCTAGCCGAACTCGGCTAGCTGAACTGAACGAGTGTGCTCTCATACTCCCTTAAAAGACGTTCACTTGAAAAAAAGCTGCAATTGTAGTGTTTGTCCATTTTGAGATGGCGTACCCAGAAGATACCTCGTTAAAATAGTTAGAATTTATCTAAGCTCAAGAAATCTGTCATTAATTTTGCCAAATAGATCTTAGTCGCGTAAATTTACATTAAGAGGTTTGGTGCAATATCTTTCAATTAAAAAATGTCTTGTTGAATGACAACAAAGACTATTGAAGAATCACTGCTGTTGACCAATCACCGACAAAGGGGCTTAAAGGCTCCGAACGTCAGCTTGCCTCCAGAAGAAATGTGTGGCCGAACAGGTGAAAAAACCCTCACCGAAGTCCAAAACTACACAAAATGTCATAATATATGCACAAACTCTACCGAACTGTTTCGGCTGGGAAGCAGGCAAAAACCTTTACACTTGTTTTGTCATGGGATGTTAATGCAATCCTTGGCCTATCCAGATAGATGGTCCATCCAAGATACTTTGGGCAACATGTTTTGTCATATTGAGATGGTAATGTAATTATTGGCCTGTCCAGACAGATCTATTTGAACAAAAGGACAGGTAGACTAATTTCCCCTCCAGGATAGTTTGGTTGACTTGGGGAAAGTGGGGTTTCTTTGGGGGATAGTGCTCCCTTTCATGTGTGCTCAGAGGCACCCTTTTCTAGTGTGGGGCCTGACTATATCCACTAAATCAGGGATGGGCAAAAGTGTGACACCAATCAGGACCCCGAGGACTGCAGTTGCCCATCCCTGCACTACAATAATATTATCAACTGCATCCAACCTAAGTGCAATATGGCATACCAAGAAGTGTCCCATATTACCTTTTTATATGGATGTCAACATCCTTTTGCTTTTCTTCTCTTTTCTCACAGACACGCCAAGATTAAACATTGTCTACCCAAAACAATCAAAACAGTGGATTGCACGGCCAATATATCAGCCCACCACTGATATAGTGGTTCATTCAGGAATGACCTAATGGAGCACAGACAAACACTGGGAGACCAAATCCTGTTGAAAAGGCCTTCCCAAAACCCATCAAGGAGGTCATTGCAGGCCATATAAGATTCAAGGACACTTGGGGGCTATTCTGACACCGCCAATTCACCCAGTATTCATGGACATGGTCCTCTTTGCACGACAACCTAATACAAACACACTAACAATTTGTTAGCCTCTGGTCATTATCACTCTGCATCTTTAGTGTAGAAAAAAAAACATTCACTGTAGGCTACTACTGTACAGTCGTGGCCAATGACACAAATATTAATTTCCACCAAGTTTGCCGCTTCAGTGTCTTTAAATATTTTTGTCGGATGTTACTATACTGAAGTATAATTACAAGCATTTTATAAGTGTCAAAGTCTTTTATTGACAATTACATGAAGTTGATGATGCAAAGAGTCAATATATGCAGTGTTGCCCCTTCTGTTTCAAGACCTCTGCAATCCGCCCTGGCATGCTGTCAATGAACGGAAGTTTACGTAAACTAGATTTAATGACTCCAACCTAAGTGTTTCAACCACTCCACACATTTCTTGTTAAAACTATAGTTTTGGCAAGTCGGATAGGACATCTACGTTGTGCATGACAAGTAATTTTTCCAACAATTGTTTACAGACTATTTTACTTATAATTCACTGTATCACAATTCCAGTCGGTCAGAAGTTTAAATGCACTCATTTGATTGTGCCTTAAACCTGTTGAGTGTAGGGGCAGTATTTTGATGTTTGGATGAAAAACCGACCCAAATGAAACTGCCTATTTCTTAGGCCCAGAATCTAGAATATGCATATAATTGTCAGATTAGTATAGAAAACACTCTAAAGTTTCCCAAAAACTTTGAGTATAACAGAACTGACATTGCAGGCAAAAAATTCACCACGGAAGTGCTTTTTTCCCTGAAGGCTCTCTGTTCCATAGCCTGCCTTCGCTCCATTTAAAGGGATATCAACCAGATTCCTTTTCCTATGGCTTCCACATCGTGTGAACAGTCTTTAGACATAGTTTCAGGCTTTTATTCTGAAAAATGAGCGAGAACGATCACATCATGTCAGTGGATGGCTGGGTGCCAGCAGAGTTTTGCATGCGCAACAGCTTCGAGCAGACATTTTCTCTCTCTCTCTCCTATTGAAAAAGCTACGGTCCGATTTAAATATTATCAATTATTTATTGTAAAAACAACCTGAGGATTGATTATAAAAACATCTGACATGTTTCTACGAACTTTACGGATACTATTTGGAATTTTTGTCTGCCTGCATGTGGATTTCTGAACAAAAACACAGCAACCAAATGGAGGTTTTTGGATATAAAAATAATCTATCGAAAAAAGGAACATTTATTGTGTAACTGGGAGTCCCGTGAGTGCAAAC
The DNA here is from genome assembly GCF_021184085.1 of Oncorhynchus gorbuscha. NCBI lineage: Eukaryota > Metazoa > Chordata > Actinopteri > Salmoniformes > Salmonidae > Oncorhynchus > Oncorhynchus gorbuscha. The sequence goes on along the minus strand of NC_060193.1, from coordinate 35,659,468 downwards.
ATCCGAAGATCAAAGGTAAGTGATTCATTTCATTGCTTTCCTGACCAATCTACTTTGCTGCTAGCAGTTTGTAATGTTTTGTCTGCTGAGAGAGATGTCCTAACATAAACACTTGGATAGCTTTTGCTGTAAAGCTTTTTTGAAATTGACACACCAGGTGGATTAACAACAAGCTAAGCTGTGTTTTGCTATATTGCACTTGTGATTTCATGAAAATAAAATATTTTTAGTAATTTCATTTGAATTTGGAGCTCTGAAATTCAGTGGATGTTGACAAAAATGATCCCGCTTAACTTCTTGCGTCGAGCCATCCCGGATCTGGGATCATGAATACAGCCTCAAGCTAATTACCATAACACAACTTTAACTATTAATGAAAATCGCAAATGAAATTAAATAAATATGCTAGCTCTCAAGCTTAGCCTTTTGTTAACAACACGGCCATCTCAGATTTTAAAAAATATGCTTCTCAACCATAGCAAAACAAGCATTTGTGTAACAGCATTTAGCGTTAGCATAGCATTTAGCGTTAGCATTCAGCAGGCAACATTTTCACAAAAACTCACAGATAATATCTTCAAAACTGCCATAAAAAAGTCAGACTACGGTTTGCAACTGCACATGCGGATTGTACTTTTTGGAGAAATGTCCTCTGGTCTGATGAAACAAAAATAGAACTGTTGGCCATAATGACCATCGATATGTTTAGAGGGAAAAGGGGGATGCTGGCAAGCCGAAGAACATCATCCTAACCATGAAGCACGGGGGTGGCAGCATCGTGTTGTGGAGGTGCTTTGCTGCAGGAGGGACTGGTGCGCTTCACAAAATAGATGGCTCATGAGTAAAATGATGTAGATATATTGACGCAACATCTCAAGACATCAGTCAGGAAGTTAAAGCTTGGTTGCAAATGGGTCTTCCAAATGGACAATGACCCCAAGCATACTTCCAAAGTTGTGGCAAAATGGCTTAAGGACAGCAAAGTCAAGGTTTTGGAGTCGCCATCACAAAGCCCTAACCTCAATCCTATAGAACATTTGTGGGCAGAACTGAAAAAGCGTGTGCAAGAAAGGAGACCTACAAACCTGACTCAGTTACACCAGCTTTGTCAAGAGGAATGGGCCAGAATTCACCCAATTTATTGTGGGAAGAATGTGGAAGGCTACCCAAAACATTTGACCCAAGTTAAACAGTTTAAAGGCAATGCTACCAAATACTAATTGAGTGTATGTAAACTTCTGACCCACTGGGAATGTGAAAGCTGAAATAAATCAATCACTCTCTACCATGATTCTGACATTTCACATTCTTAAAATAAGTGGTGATCCTAACTGACCCAAGACAGGTACTTTTTACGAGGATTAAATATCACACAAGTACCTGTCTTTATTTTTACTTTGTAAAATAATAGTGAAGACATCACAACTATGAAATAAAACATTTGGAATCATGCAGTAACCAAAAAAAGTGTTGAACAAATTAAAAATATTTTATATTTGAGATTCTTCAAATAGCCACCCTTTGCCTTGATGACAGCTTTGCACATTCTTGGCATTCTCTCAACCAGCTTCACCTGGAATGCAGCTAAATGTTATCCCTCGGCTGTTCTAGCACACATTCATCCATTGGTGCAACTTAAGCTAAAAGCATGGCCACACTCTGTACCTGTTCTGCTTCCTAGTGAGTTAACCACCATAATTTCAAAAAGCAGACTGCCCACAGACTAAGTCTGTAGCGACATCATGGCCAGTGTTTCCCAACCATCTCCTCAAGGACCACCAGCCGTCAGATATTTGCTGTAGCACAGATCTTCCACATCAAATTCAACTAGTTAATGGCTTGATGTCTTTGGTGGACTAGTTGAATTAAGTAAATCAGGGCTGCAACAAACATTTTAAAAGGTCGGTGGTCTTGGAAGAGAAGGTTGATATAGGCCTACACAATTTTTATTGCAAAAGCCCTCTCTTGAACCACATGGTCCCTTAAAAGTAGTCTAGATATTCTGTCTCCCTCATGCAATGTGGAAAACACCAAAGTCCACTGTGACGTCTTAACCGTCAGACATTAACGTATTGAAGCCACGCAAACAAAATCAAGGCAATACAGGCAAAAATAGTTTGTATGACAGGTCTATATTCAGATCCAGTGCAAATTAGGCTAGCTTCAGCTAGCCTATAGTAAAGACCCCAGTCTTCATGACACTTCAACGAACGACCAAGCTGGACTGATCAAACCAAAATGCTGCATATTGCATCCTCATCTCCAAGTCTAATTTGCAGCTACTGACCCAATTCTGTTGAGTTTTGAAACAAATGTGATGTTTGTATTGTCCAATTGAAGATATTGCCGCTGCTCGTGCTGCCAGTGTAAGTGACTTCTGGAGTCACTAGACAGTTGTTTGTCAGTCTGTTTTAACATAACAAAACAAGAACAAGAAATATGTCTAGCGTGACACGGCAAGAGAGCAAAACTGCTGACTCAAGGATGCCACAACAGGTCTCATCTTTTCACTGCTGAGATGTTTCATACCCATCATCTGTGTGGCGAGCGCACTTAAACTAAACAGAATGTGTAGGCAAGGGATGGAGTTGTAAAAAATAAGATTTACCCTGCACTACATCCTTGGTGTAGGCTTAATCCAACTGTTGATGCTAAACATTGTACCTTATATTTTTGTTTTAAGTCATGGGATTCAATAAGTGAACTCATTGGACAGTTTCCCAGAATGATTAAGCCTAGTACTGGAATAAAAAGCATTTAAGGAAATTCTCAGCTGAGCATGTTTTCAGTCCAGGAATAGGCTTAATCTGTGTCTGAGAAACCAGCCAATAGGGTTTATTCTAATTCTAGCTCATCAGGGGATTTAGTTAATTGGAAGAAATGTCAACACTTAGTTGACCGTTAAGCACACCATGACTTGCATGACTCCATCACGTTGTAATTAATTTTGAGGTACTGAGCCACGTAGGTTAAAACAATGACAGTTCTATAGGAAGTAGAATAACTACTTTACTAGAGGCATCGTCATCATGTCACTTAACTTACCACCTCTAGGTCCCCCTCCGCAGGCAGTTTGCGGTTGTCAGCGTTGTGTCCTGGGTCTTCTCCACTGTCGTCGTGACAGTTGGCCTCCTTCTCTTTCTGCTCAAAGTACTCCAGGAAGGACGGCTTGGCGGGCTGCATGGTCTCATCTCTCCCTAGACATGCACCGAAACAAAAAGGGCATTGAAGAAGACTGTTCACGTTCATATTTCATACAGTTTCATAAGGGAGAATTCTATAGATATAAAGGGCTGTTTTCATGCAACCAAACATAATATTTGCATTGAAATGGTTTGAATCCCCATGGACCTGTATTGATGAAAGGGAAGATATTGGTGATCAAAGAGACATTTTGAAGAGAGGAAAGTATTGAGTAAGATGGTATTACTCACTCCTATAGGAATCATTGTAGTGACCATTAAAACCCCCAGGACTACAATCACACGAACCAGCTTACAGAAGAAAAATACCTTTAACTAAATGCTATGGCTAGTGTTAAGAAATTGTCTTTATCTATATGGCCATATGATGCCTGTACCCCGCTTCCACTGGCGTATCATTAATTCAGCCATTTCCCTGGTCTCTTACAATAGCAGATTTGGTCCATTTGTACAGGAAGAAGAGACAAGCTCCCCACCGTAGCGAAACATTTTGCAACAAAAAGCTAAAACAAAGCATTTCTTATTGGACAGGTTTAAGCTGGCCAAAACAGGAAGGGACTGTTTTCTTCACGCTGCGTTTTCTGCCTTTTCTTGCCTACTGAACATAACCCAGCACACTACATCCAGTTTGAATAAACTACCATTGGTAGAGTATGGAATATTGTATGACCAAACTGTGTCCCTGTGGCTCGTTTGACAGGGTTGTACTGTATGCTACATTACAATTACATCCACCCCAAAATAATAGTGAAGAAATCAAAACTATGATATTAAACATTTGGAATCATGCAGTAATCAAAAAAACAAATCAAAATATACTTTATATTTGAGTTTCTTCAAATAGCCACCCTTTGTCTTGATGACAGCTTTGCACATTCTTGGCATTCTCTCAACCAGCTTCATGAGTTAGTCACCTGGAATGCATTTCAATTAACAGGTGTGCCTTGTTAAAAGTCAATTTGTGGAATCTCTTTCCTTCTTAATGCATTTGAGCCAATCAGTTGTGTTGTGACAAGGTAGGGGTGGTATACAGAAGATAGTCTTATTTGGTAAAAGACCAAGTCCATATTATGGCAAGAACAGCTCAAATAAGCAAAGAGAAATGACAGTCCATCATTACCTGAAGACATAAAGGTCAGTCAAAATGGAACATTTCAAGAACTTCGAAAATGCAGTCGCAAAAAACATCAAGAGCTATATTGAAACTGGCTCTCATGAGGACCGCCACAGGAATGGAAGACCCCGAGTTACCTCTGCTGCAGAGGATAGGTTCATTAACTTCTTTGGGATAGGTGGCAGCATTTTCACTTTTGGATGAATAGCGTGCCACCTAGATGTCAACAGTCTTTAGAACGTTGTTTCAGGATTCTACTGTGATGTGGGATTGGATGGGAGCTCTTTGAGTCAGTGGTTTGCCTACAGCCTCGTTCTCAGTCATGCGCTTTCACTTGAGAGGTAGCTGTCGTTCCATTGCTTTTCTACAGACAATGGAATTCTCTGGTTGAAACATTATTGAACTTTTATGATAAAAACAACCTAAAGATTGATTCAATACTTAGTTTGACAAGTTTCTTCGACCTGTAATATAACTTTTTCAACGTTTTGTCCGAATGGACCAGATCGCGCATTTGGATTTGTTTACCAAACGCCCTAACAAAAGAAGCTATTGGACATAAATGTACATAAATGGACATTATCGAACAAAACAAGCATTTATTGTGGAACTGCGATTCCTGGGAGTGCATTCTGATGATGATCATCAAAGGTAAGTGAATATTTATAATGCTATTTATGAATAATGTTGACTACCCAACATGGCGGATATTTCTCTGGCTGGTTTGGGCTCTGAGCTCTGTTCTCAGATTCCGTTTAATTTTTTAAATATTTTTTATCTGACACAGCGGTTTCATTAAGGAGAGTATATCTAAATTTCCATGCATAACACTTGAATTTTCATCTACATTTATAATGAGTATTTATGTGAATTCATGTGGCTCTCTGCAATATCACTGCATGTTTTGGAACTACTGAACGTTACACGCAAATGTAAAATAAGATCTTTGGATATAAATATGAACTTTACCGAACAAAACATACATGTATTGTGTAACATAAAGTCCTATGAGTGTCATCTGATGAAGATCATCAAAAGGTTAGTGATCAGGTTAGTGATCCTCTCTTTGGCTGGGTTTTTCTGTGAGTTGGTGGTGACCTAACAGGTGACCTAACAATCGTTTGTGGAGCATTCGCTGTCAAATATTTTTGAAATCAGACACTGTGGCAGGATTAACAAGAATTTTATCTTTAACCTGTTGAGTGTAGGGGACAGTATTTTGATGTTTGGATAAAAAACGTACCCAAATGACACTGCCCATTTCTCAGGCCCAGAATCTAAAATATGCATTTAATATAATATATGCCATTTAATTGTCAGATTAGGATAGAAAACACTCCAAAGTTTCCAAAACTGTCAAAATATTGTCTGAGCATAACAGAACTGATATTGCAGGCGAAAACCTGAGGAAAATCCAACTCGGAATAACTTTTTTTCCTGAAAGCTCTCTGTTCCATAGCCTGCCTTCGCTCCATTTAAAGAGGTATCAACAAGATTCCTATGGCTTCCACATGGTGTGAACAGTCTTTAGACATAGTTTCAGGCTTTTATTTTGAAAAATTAGCGAGAAAGATCATATCGCGTCATTGGATGGCTGGGTGCCAGCAGAGTGTTGCATGTGTAACAGCTTGGAGCAGACATTTTCTCTCGCTCTCTCTCCTATTGAAGAAGCTACAGTCACGGTTGAAATATTATCGATTATATATTGTAAAAACAACCTGGGGATTGATTATAAAAAACATTTGACATGTTTCTACTAACTTTACGGATACTATTTGGAATTTTCTTCTGCCCAGTCTTGACCGCTCGAGCCTGTGGATTTCTGAACATAACGCGCCAACCAAATGGAGGTATTTTGGATAAAAAAATAATCTTTATGGAACAACAGGAACATTTATTGTGTAACTGGGAGTCTCGTGAGTGTAAACATCCTAAGATAAGCAATAAACTGAATCGCTCACCTTTAATTTTCTGACTTTCGTGACCAATCTACTTGGCTGATAGCTGTTTGTAATATTTTGTCTACTGAGAGAGATGTCCTTACATAAACGCTTGGTATGCTTTCGCCGAAAAGCTTTTTTGAAATCTGACATGCCAGGTGGATTAACAACAAGCTAAGCTGTTTTGCTATATTGCACTTGTAATTTCATGAAAATGTTATACTTTTAGTAATTTAATTTGAATTTGGCGCTCTGCAATTCAGCGGATGTTGACGAAAATGATTCCGGTAACGGGATGGGTGCATCAAGAAGTTAAAATGGTGCCTAGTACTTGTATGTTTGAGAAATTTGATATATGAGATTTCTGTTGATATGTATTTGGCGCCCTGCAATTTCATTGGCTGTTGGTGAGGGGTTCCACCAGTCCTAGACAGGTTAAAGTTACTAGTCTCAGAAATTGCAGCCCAAATAATTGCTTCAGAGTTTAACCTCTTAACTTCTTGCGTCGAGCCATGCCGGATGCGGTAGCGTAATCATAGCCTCAAGCTCAATACCATAACGCAACGTTAACTATTCATGAAAATCGCAAATCAACTGAAATTAATATGCTAGCTCTCAAGCTTAGCCTTTTGTTAACAACACTGTCATCTCAGATTTTCCAAAATATGCTTCTCTACCATAGCAAACTAGCATTTAGCATTAGCATTTAGCGTTAGCTTTAGCAGGCATCATTTTCACAAAAACCAGCAAAAACTTTCAATAAATCATTTACCTTTGAAGAACTTCGGATGTTTTCAATGAGGAGACTCAGTTAGATAGCAAATGTTTTTCCTGAAATATTTTTTGTGCAGGAGAAATCGGTCCGTGTGGTGCGTCACGTTTGGCCACCAAAAAAAACGAAGATTCAGTTATCCAAACGCCAAACTTTTTTTCCAAATTAACTCCATAATATCGACTGAAACATGGCAAACGTTGTTTAGAACCAATCCTCAAGGTGTTTTTCACATATCTCTTCAATGATGTATTGTTCCTGGAAGTATGAGTCTCCTTCTGTATCGCATGGTACAAGGACTGCCACTGAGAATACGCACCGACTTAGACAAAGGACACCGGACGGCCCCCTGGCAAATGTAGACTCTTATGGCCAATCTTCCAATGATATCCCTACAAATACATCACAATGCTGCAGACATCTTGGACGAACGGCAGAGCGCATAAGCTCGTTCACAGCATATTCACAGCCATATAAGGAGAAGTTAGTAGAACAGAGCGTCAAAAATCCTGATCATTTCCTGTTTGAAGTTTCATCTTGGTTTCGCCTGTAAGATCAGTTCTGGGGTACTCACAGATAATATCTTTGCAGTTTTGAAAACGTCACAGTGTTTTCTTTCCAACGCTGGCAATTATATGCATAGTCGAGCATCTTTTCGTGACAAAATATTGTGCTTAAAACGGGCACGTTTTTTTTATCCAATAATGAAATAGCGCCCCCATAGCTTCAAGAGGTTAAGCCCACCTGACACGCAAATGCCCCATCTAGCCATCTGGAAATGCAAATGCGCTATGCTAAATGCTAATAGCACTCGTTAAAACTCAAACGTTCATTAAAACACACATGCAGGGTACTGAATTAAAGCTACATTCGTGAATCCAGCCAACAAGTCAGATTTTTAAAATGCTTTTCGGCGAAAGCATGAGAAGCTATTATCTGATAGCATGCAACACCCCGAAATACCTGAAGGGGACGTAAACAAAATAATTAGCATAGCCGGCGCTACACAAAATGCAGGAATAAAATATAAAACATTCATTACCTTTGACGAGCTTCTTTGTTGGCACTCCTAGATGTCCCATAAACATCACTATTGGTTCTTTTTTTCAATTAAATCGGTCCATATATAGCCTAGATAACGATCTATGAAAAGTGTGTGATCCAGGAAAAAACAGTTTTAAAACGCAACGTCATTTTTTTAAATTAAAAAAGTCTACAATAAACTTTCACAAAACACTTCGAATACTTTTGTAATCGTCATTGAAAATAAGAATGTGTTCTTAACTGACTTGCCTGGTTAAATAAAGGTAAAAAAATAAATACAAAATAAATAAAAAATCCAACTTTAGGTATTAGTAAACGTTAATAATCTATCAAATTGATCACGGGGCGATGTGTATTCAATAGCTCCACGTCTTCAAATCATGGTCGGAAATTTCTCTTCCAAAACATCCTGTCGGAGACCGGAAGGAATGGGCTCTCTCTTACTCGTTTGACCAAGAAACAAAGCCTAGGCAATTGACAAGACTGGCGACATCGTGTGGAAGCTGTAGGACTTGCAATCTCAGCCCCATGTAATTTGCTTTCCCATAGACAATACATGCAAGTGGCGCATTTTTTTTCCAGTTTTCAGAGATCAGTTTTTCTTGCGCTTTTCGATGAAACACACGTTCTGTTATAGTCACAGCCGTGATTTAACCAGTTTTAGAAACGGCAGAGTGTTTTCTATCCACATATACTAATCATATGCATATACTATATTCCTGGCATGAGTAGCAGGATTCTGAAATTTTGCGCAATTTTTAACAGAATGTTCGAAAAAGGGGTAAGCTTAAGAGGTTTTAAGTAAGAGACACATCTCAACATCAACTGTTCAGAGGATACTGTGAAATCAGGCCTTCGTGGTCAAATTGCAGGGAAAAAAACACTACTAAAAGGTCACCAATAAGAAGAGACCTGCTTGGGCCAAGAAACATGAGCAATGGACCAGTGGAAATGTGTCCTTTGGTCTGGAGTCCAAATTGAAGATTTTTGGTTTTAACTGGCATGTCTTTGTGAGACGCGGTGTGGGTGAACATCTCTGCATGTGTATTTCCCACTGTAAAGCATGGAAGAGGTGGTGTTATGGCGTGGGAGTGCTTTGCTGGTGACACTGTCAGTGATTTAAGGCACACTTAACCAGCCTGGCTACCACAGCATTCTGCAGCGACACGCCATAACATCTGATTTGGGCTTATTGGGACTATCATTTGTTTTTCAACAGGACAATGACCCAACACACCTCCAGGCTGTGTAAGGGCTATTTTTACCAAGAAGGAGAATGATGGAGTGTTGCATCAGATGATCTGGCCTCCACAATCTCCCAACCTAAACCAAATTGAGATGGCTTGCAATGAGTTGGACTGCAGAGTGAAAGAAAAGCAGCCAACAAGTGATCAGAATGTGTGGGAACTCCTTCAAGACTGTTGGAAAAGCATTACAGGTGAAGCTGGTTGAGAGAATGCCAAGAGTGTGCAAAGCTGTCATCAAGGCAGCAGGTAGGCTAGTGGTTAGAGCATTGGACTAGTAAATCGAAAGGTTGCAAGATCGAATTTCCAAGCTGACAAGGTAAAAATCTGACGTTCTGCCCCTGAACAAGGCAGTTAACCCATTATTCCTAGGCAGTCATTGAAAATAAGAATTTGTTCTTAACTGACTTGCCTAGTTAAATAAAGGTAAAATACATACATTGTATTTATTTTTATTTTACCTTTATTTAACCAGGCAAGTCAGTTAAGAACACATTCTTATTTTCAATGACAGCCTGGGAATAATGGGTTAACTGCCTGTTCAGGGGCAGAATGTCAGATTTTTACCTTGTCAGCTCGGGGATTTGAACTCACAACCTTCTGGTTACTAGTCAAACGCTCTAACCACTAGGCTACGTTGCCGCCCCAAATAAATAAAGGCAAAGGGTGGCTAATTGAAGAATCTCAAATATAAAATATATTGTTATTTGTTTAACAATTTTCTGGTTACTACAAATTCCATATGTGTTATTTCATAGTTTGATGTCTTCACTATTAATTCAACAATGTTGAAGACTGTTCAGATTCCAGCATCTAAGCCAACATTGCTTATTGTTCGCCATGCACAGAAATTATATCCTACATACACACATCACTACTTGAGAAGAAACATACTGGAAGTGTCATTTTGGATTCATGTATTCATCAGTAATCATAGCCAATCTATTAAAAATGTGTGTCACTGAAGAACTTTTTAAAAAGTATTGGAAAGTTCTGAGATGAAGCAATTCGAAAGTAATTGATTTAACACACCAAAATGTTTAAATGTAATTAATGAGTGGGAGAAAGTAGTTACTCAAACAATTACTCATATTTGACGAGTGATTTTGAATTTTGTAGCTTGCGAGTCCATCGCAGGACCATGACGGTGTAAAAGGAATAGCCTTCTCATTCCTACAGCCCCATTACGGAAAATCAATAGTCCTAACTTATTCTGGGCAGCTGACTCCAAGACCAAAGACTTACATGGGGTAAGAGATCCGGATTGGAGAGGGACTTCCATTTTGGTGGATAAAGGTCATTCTTACACGTTAATTTGTTAATGTCGCTTTAACAGCTCCGAGGAGAAATCTATACAAACTGGATTCTTTTCCATTAGGGAAGAGAAGGAGAATGTGAGCAGGCCAAGGATTAGTGGATTGATCGCTTATCTGAAACCAGAGATACCAGGGCTGGTACTCTAAAGGCCATCTGCACAGGGCATTAGGTCCTGATCTGTTTTTTGGGTTATGTTACAGATTCTTTTTGGGGGGGGGGACTTACCGACATCCAGTACCAGTCCAAATTTTGAGGACCACCAGCAGTCAGATATTTGTTGTAGCTCTGATCTTCCACATTAGATTCAACTAGTTAATGGCTTGATTTCTTTGGTGGACTAGATGAATGAAGTATATCAGGGCTAGAGGTCGACCGATTATGAATTTTCAAAGCCGATACCGATTATTGGAGGCCCAAAACAGCCGATACAGATTAATCGGCCAATTTGAATTTTTTATTTATTTATTTGTAATAATGACAATTACAACAATACTGAATGAACACTTATTTTAACTTAATATAATACATCAATAAAATCAATTTAGCCTCAAGTAAATAATGAAACATGTTTAAATAATGCAAAAATAAAGTGTTGGAGAAGAAAGTAAAACTGCAATATGTGCTATGTAAGAAAGCTAACGTTTCAGTTCCTTGCTCAGAACATGAGAACATATGAAAGCTGGTGGTTCCTTTTAACAGGAGTCTTCAATATTCCCAGGTAAGAAGTTTTAGGTTGTAGTTATTATAGGAATTATAGGACTATTTCCCTCTATACCATTTGTATTTCATTAACCTTCGACTATTAGATGTTCTTATAGGCACTTTAGTATTGCCAGTGTAACAGTATAGCTTCCGTCCCTCTCCTCGCTCCTCCCTGGGCTCGAACCAGCAACACAACAACAACAGCCACCATCGAAGCAGCGTTACCCATGCAGAGCAAGGGGAACAACTACTAGGAGGCTCAGAGCGAGTGACGTTTGAAACGCTATTAGCACGCGCTAACTAGCTAGCCATTTCACTTCGGTTGCACTAGCCTCATCTCGGGAGTTGATAGGCTTGAAGTCAAACAGCGCCATGCTTGACGCACAACGAAGAGCTGCTGGCAAAATGCACGAAAGTGCTGTGAATGAATGTTTACGCGCCTGCTTCTGCCTACCACCACTCAGTCAGATACTTGTATGCTCAGTCAGTTTATATGCAACCCAGGACATGCTAGATAATATCTAGTAATATCATCAACCACGTGTAGTTAACTAGTGATTATGATTGATTCTTTTTTATAAGATAAGTTTAATGCCAGCTAGCAACTTACCTTGGCTTACTGCACTCGCCTAACAGGCAGTCTCCTTGTGGAGTGCAACGTGAGAGAGGCAGGTCGGTATTGCTTTGGACTAGTTAACTGTAAGGTTGCAAGATTGGATCCCCCGAGCTGACAAGGTGAAAATCTGTCTTTCTGCCCCTGAACGAGGCAGTTAACCCACCGTTCCTAGGCCGTCCTTGAAAATAATAATGTGTTAACTGACTTGCCTTGTTAAATAAAAGGTATATATATATATACATTTTTTTTAATCGGCGCCCAAAAACACTGATTTCCGATTGTTATGAGAACTTGAAATCGGCCCCGATTAAATCGGCCATTCCCATTAATCGGCCGACCTCTAATCTGGGCAGCAACAAACATTTTAAAAGGCCGGTGGTCTTGGAAGGTTGATATAGGCCTACACATGTTACCTTGCCTGAATTTTTATTGCAAAAGCCCTCTCTTGAACCACATGGTCCCTTAAAAGTAGTCTAGATATTCTGTCTCCCTCATGCAATGTGGAAAACACCAAAGTCCACTGTGACGTCTTAACCGTCAGACATTAACGTATTGAAGCCACGCAAACAAAATCAAGGCAATACAGGCAAAAATAGTTTGTATGACAGGTCTATATTCAGATCTAGTGCAAATTAGGCTAGCTTCATCTAGCCTATAGTGAAGACCCCAGTCATCATGACACTTCAAAGAACGACCAGGCTGGACTGATCAAACCAAAATGCTGCATATTGCATCCTCATCTCCAAGTCTAATTTGCAGCTACTGACCCAATTCTGTTGGGTTTTGAAACAAATGTGATGTTTGTATTGTCCAATTGAAGATATTGCCGCTTATTGTGCTGTTGGACTAGTTAACTGTAAGGTTGCAAGATTGGATCTACCGAGCTGACAAGGTGAAAATCTGTCGTAAGTGACTTCTGGAGTCACTAGACGGTCGTCTGTCAGTCTGTTTTAACATAACAAAACGAGAACAACAAATACGTCTAGCATGACACGGCAAGAGAGCAAAACTACTGACTCAAGGATGCCACAACAGGTCTCATCTTTTCACTGCTGAGATGTTCCATACCCCTCATCTGTGTGGCCAGCGCACTTAAACTAAACTAAACAGAATATGTAGGCAAGGTATGGAGTTGTAAAAAATAAGAAAAGCAGCCAACAAGTGGTCAGCATTTGTGGGAACTCCTTCAAGACTGTTGGAAAAGCATTCCAGGTGAAGATGGTTGAGAGAATGCCAAGAGTCTGCAAAGCTGTCATCAAGGCGGCAGGTAGGCTAGTGGTTAGAGCGTTAGACTAGTAAATCGAAAGGTTGCAAGATCGAATTTCCAAGCGGACAAGGTAAAAATCTGACGTTATGCCCCTGAACAAGGAAAGGCAGTTAACCCATTGTTCCTAGGCCATAATTGAAAATAAGAATGTTTTTAACTGACTTGCATAGTTAAATAAAGGTAAAATACATAAGGGTGGCTATTTGAAGAATCTCAAATATATTGTTATTTGTTAAACACTTTTTTGGTAACTACAAATTCCATATGTGTTATTTCATAGTTTTGAAGTCTTCACTATTAATTCAACAATGTAGAAAATAGTAAAAACAAACAAAAAAAACACTGTTTTCTAAAACTTTTGACTGGTAGTGTTGATACCAGGCACCACTAAAGTCCAGCAGTGGGACATCTTCAGTGGGGATAATATAAATTATTTAACCCATTTTAAGATAAAACAGGGAGATGTGTCTGTTTATTATATATATTATATATAATATATATATATTATAAATAATATATATATATTATAATTAAGTTCTCATTTGCAACTGCGACCTGTCCAAAATAAAGCAAAGCAGTTCGACACACACAACACAAAGTTACACATGGAATAAACAAACATACAATCACATGCACAAATGAGGTAGGATAAGAGCGGTAAGGCAATAAATAGGCCATGATGGCAAAGTAATTACAATATAGTAATTAAACACTGGAATGGTAGTGTGTGCAGAAGATGAATGTGAAAGTCGAGATACTGGGGTGCAAAGGAGCAAGATAAATAAATAAATGCAGTATGGTGATGACGTAGATTGGATGGGCTATTTACAGATGAGCTATGTACAGGTGCAGTGATCTGTGAGCTGCTCTGACAGCTAGTGAGGGAGGTAAGAGTCTCCAGCTTCAGAGATTTTTGCAGTTCGTTCCAGTCATTGCCAGCAGAGAATTGGAAGGAGAGGCGGCCAAAGGAAGAATTGGCTTTGGGGATGACCAGTGAGATATCCCTGCTGGAGCGCGTGCTATTGGTGGGTGCTGCTATGGTGACCAGTGAGCTGAGATAAGGCGGGGCTTTACCTAGCAGGGACTTGTAGATGACCTGTAGCAAGTGGGTTTGGCGACGAGTATGAAGCGAGGGCCAGCCAACGAGATCATACAGGTCGCAGTTACTTGAACTCTGTGAAGCATTTATTTGAGTTGCAATCTAAGGTGCAATCTAATTAATCCTCTGCAGCAGAGGTAACTGGGTCTTCCTTCCCTGTGGTGGTCCTCATGAGAGCCAGTTTCATCATAGCGCTTGATGGTTTTTGAGACTGCATTTGAAGAAACTTCCAAAGTTTTTGAAATTTTCCAGATTGACTGACATTCATGTGTTAAAGTAATTATGGACTGTCGTTTGTCTTTGATAATTTGAGCTGTTCTTGCCATAATATGGACTTGGGCTTTTACCAAATAGGGCCATCTTCTGTATACCACCCCTACCTTGTCACAACACAACTGATTGGCTCAAACGCATTAAGAAGGAAATAAATTAGACAAGTTAACTTTTTACAAGGCACACCTGTTAACTGAAATGCATTCCAGGTGACAACCTCATGAAGCTAGTTGAGAGAATGCCAAGACTATGCAAAGCTGTCATCAAAGCAAAGGGTGGCTACTTTGAAGAATCTCAAATATAAAATATTTGTATTTATTTATTTAACACTTTTTTGGTTACTACATGATTCCATATGTGTTATTTCATAGTTTTGATGTCTTCACTATTATTATACTCTGTAGAAAATAGTAAAAATAAAGAAAAACCCTTAAATTAGTAGGTGTATCCAAACTTTAGGCTGGTACTGCATCTGCCAATATACAGTTTTACAGCAGGGACAAAGTGTAATTTTTCCACACTGAAATCTCTTGCCATCCAAAACAGTAATTGTCCAATAACTTTGCTTCAAATGTTGATTTCATATACTTTGCCATCAGAAATTTTTACAAATTAATAAAAATACAAAGCTGCAATGTCTTCAGTCAATAAGTATTCAACCCCTTTGTTATGGCATGGCTAAATAAATTAAGGAGTAAGCATTTGCTTAACAAGTCACATAATAAGTTGCATGGACTCACTGTGTGCAATAATTGTGTTGAACATGATTATTGAATGACTACCTCATATCTGTACCCCACGCATACAATTATTGGTATGGTCCCTCAGTCAAGCAGCGAATTTCAAACACAGATACAACCATAAAGACCAGGGAGGTTTTCCAATGCCTCACAAAGAGCACCGATTGGTAGGTGAAAATAAATAAATAAATAAGTGGATGGAGAGGAAGGAAACAGTTCGGGGATTTCATCATGAGGCAAATGGTGACATTAAAAGTCCTACAGAGTTGAATGACTGTGATAGGAGGGGCTACAGTACATTACAGTACATTACGGATTATAAAGAAAGATCCAACCGTGATCTGCCCAACGATGACACTACCAGACGAACTCAATCCATTTTATGCACACTTTGAGAACATTGTGACGGGTGTGAGGACCGTCACCGACCCAGAGGATTGGGTGATCTCGGTCTCAGAATGGTAATTTGCAACGTCTCATTGTCCCAATCTGTAATCCACACATGTTTTAAAATGACCACCATCATTCCTGTCCAAGAACTCTAAGGCTTCATGCCACAATGACTACCCCCTGTAGCACTAACTTCTGCAATCGTGAAGTGCTTTGAGAGGCTGGTTATGGCACACATTAACTCCACCATCCCAGACCCACTCCAATTTGCATACCCCCCCAACAGATCCATAGATGGCACTCTCTCACCCACCTAGACAAGATGAACACCTATGTGAGAATGCTGTTCATTGACTACAGCTCAGCGTTCAACACCATTGTCCCCTCCAAGCTCGTCACTAAGCTTAGGACTCTGGGTCTGAACACCTCCCTCTGTAATTGGATCCTGATGGGCCGACAACGTCACCTCCACCACACTGACCCTCAACACATGGGCACCCACAGGGGTGTGTGCTTAGTTCCCTCCTGTACTTCCTGTTCACCCACACACAACACACAACTTCCTGTTCACCCACACACAACTCCAATACCAAGTATGCTAACGACACGACGGTGGTAGGCCTGATCACCGGTGACGATGAGTCAACCTACAGGGAGGTGCTCCCTCAACCTACAGGGAGGTGGACTACATGAAACGGGGGGACGAGCAGTTCAACATCTTCAAGTTCCTCAGTGTACAAATCATTAGACTTAAAGTGCACCATACACACGCACAGTCATGAAGGTGGTGCGACATCACCTCTACCCCCCTCATGAGGTTGAAAAAGTTCTACATCTGTATGGTATGGCAATAGCACCGTCATCGATCTCATGGCGCAACCGAGGGTGGTGCGGAGAGCCCAGTAAATCACTGGGGTCGACCTCCCTGCCATCCAGGACATCTATATCAGGCGGTGTGGATGGAACGCCCTGAAAATTGTTAAAGGTGCCAACCACCTAAGCTATAGACAATTCCCTCTGATTCTGCACGGCAAGTGCATCAAGTCTGGCACAGACAGGCTCTTAAACAAATCTCCTATCACCAAGTAATAAGACTGACAAATAGCTTACAAAATAGCTACACAGCCTCTCTTTATTGACCTTTTATTTACCCCTATACATATCTATCTCCGTCACTCCAGTATCACTGCACATTGTAAATAGGGTATTGGAACTGACCCTGTATATCGTATGCTTACTTATTGTGATCTTCATATTCCTTGTGGATTTTTTTCTAGTATTACATTGTTATTGATTATTGAATTGTTAGGTTTTGAGTTTGCAAGAAAGGCATTTCACTGTACCTATGCATGTGACATTAAAACTAGAAACTATAGAAAGTTACTGAGTACCACAATAATACATTGACATTTAGAAGACATAGACAAACAAATAGGCAACACCCAAATGCAAATAGTCCCTTCCTCTCCAATACCTTTTTCTGCCTGAGCCCCATAGAAAAAGACGGGGAATTTGGCCCCTGGTGACGGGAGCTGAGCCCCGTCTCTGCCACTTTCTAGTCTGTGCCCCTCTACTTGTGACTACTTCCCTCTCCACCTTCCCACTGCTCTTTCAATAAAAATAAAATACCTTAGTTAGAATACATCTCTGATCTCTTACACCATTAATCTGAAACATAATATAATTAACTTAAAATGATCATGTTACATGTCTGTGCATAACTAACGTGTGCGGTAGAATGGAATGGCACAGTAGTGATTTAGTTATTTAAGTCCCCACACACTTCAACCAGTCTTTTTACTCAAAGGGAAAGCTGACAGGAAGGTTAAAAGATAGTCGTCTGTTAAACACATCCAAAGAGTCACATACAATATGTGTCTTTGATTGGCATCAGGAGTAGGATTGAAAAATAACAAATCACTCAGAGAACTCACCATTGTCCAATCACTAGACATCAATTTTGGACAAAAACATATTTTACATATTATAACCCATGAGATGTTTTCTTTGGGAACTCTACATTCCCATTCATTCGCCCCCAACTCCACCCGCTTGGCATTCTCCAGATGAGGGTAATATGGTCATCTCGAATTTTGTTCAATTTTTTCCTCTCTAAATAATAGTTGTACAGTTAAAAGGTCACAAGCACTTTGCTACACTCGCATTAACATCTGCTAACAAATCAAATTTGATTTGATTTAATGAACAGTCCACAATAATTGTATTAATTCAGTGCTTACAAAATTATACTTAGGCTAAATAAGCCTTCCACAACCATAACAACCACAAAAAAATGACATTTGATGAAAATAGTTTAACCTATTCTGCAATAATCACTGATCTGACTTAAGTCTACGAAAATGACCCCTTTGTTACAAATATAACAAGAACCATGCACAACTGCACACCCACTAATAATTACTTCTTGTAGTAGGTGAATGCATTATAGCAAAAAAGGCTAGCTAGCGAGCGAGGTAGAACAGTTAAACCGTTATGAACACACCCTTCGGTCTGTCTCCACCTGTTTTAATTAAGAGCACGTATCCTTATTTCTCAGAATGAGGACGAGTTGCCAATTCCTTATTAATTAGTATTTGTAAATGTATTAAAAAAACAGACTAGCCACAGCTTGATATGTGCTAGCTGTCTAAAATGCTGCTAACGGTACATAGTACGGCAATGTCATGTACTGAAACTGAGGATTTGCCCAGGATTAACATTCATTGATACTACCGTTTTAGTAAGGTCTGCTGTGAGGTCAATTTTAGGTGCTTTCGTAGAAAGATTAAATTCCCCTCTGTTACAGTAAAATATTGTCTCACTGTGTTTTGGTGTCCACGTGACTGATTATGTTGGACCAAACTTAAAATACAAATAGCGAGTTAGTACTGCTTACTGTCAGAGAGGAAGAAGCGATCTATAATCTTTGTCGTCGTGAGTGACGGGGAGGGCTCAGTGTGTGAGTGGGAAAGTGCTGCACAGCAGTCAAAACGAGCGAGGGAGACGAGACAAAAAGGCAACATTGGAACAAGTAGACATAAATGCTCATAAGAAAAGAAATACTGCAATACAGGCATTTTCAATTTTGCGCATTCTTTTTTTATTTGAATGAACTCGATATATCACCCAGCTCTACAGTAAACCCTCTTTATTCTCTGGAACGTCACACCTTTGGTATTAGTCTGAGCGGCCATCAGCACTATGCAGCAAGGGAAACAATCTACCCCTTCAGCCCAGTGAAATCATGCCATCTAGTGGGCCTTGGAGAGAAATCAGCTCAAGCTGTCAGTCCTATATACCATGGGCAGCCACTCTAGGGTCACACGGTCCACTGGTTCAATGTGTGTCTCCAAGCTTAATGAAGTAACCACAATCTCACTATATGCATAACAGTGGTTTTAAAATGGAAGCATTCTAGCAACAACAAAAAATTGGACGGATCACATCTGGACTTGCGTACAGCACTTTTAATTATAGAGACTAACTTTGTTGAATTGTATTTGTTAAATTTATTTAAATGTGGTTTCACATTTACTTAAAGTTATTTAACCAGGTAACTTGACAGGGAACACTAATTTACAACATGTTTCAGGTGAGATGAAAGGGTTTGAATGAGCTAATTTGATGCTGGGCGTGATGAATGAACCATACCGTGATAGAATCATGTGACATCTTTTTGTGTAATACTTTGACAACTCATTATCTTTTGACACCAAAAGTCTCCAGTGATCACGTAACGGCTCGAAATGACATTCACAGTAACTCCAACAGGGAATTATAAATCTACAATGACATTGTGGCGTCTGTAGCTTACGTTTCATGGTGCCGGCCTCCTCGTCCTCGTCATCGTCTGAGTTGATCACCATGGTGCCCAGCTGAGACTCCATGGTGCCCATGTCGCTCTGCTCGATCATGGTCCTCGCCGTGCCCCCTAGCGAACCGGCCTCCCGGATGGTGCCCATGTCGCTAGTGCCCGCCCTCACCATCGTTCCCTGGTCTACCTCGTCCTCGTCCTGATTGAACAAAACATCATCTCAAGTCAAGACTGTTCCTAGGCCGACATTGAAAATAAGAATTTGTTCTGCAACTGAACCACACATTCACTCAAACAAAGTTACATGGAAATACATTTGACACAGTGATTTTGAAAAATCATGTGACATCATGCAGTTGGTAAGTTTTTTTGTAAAGAGGCAGTTCGATGTTTCAAGTGTATAATATCAGGGCAGAGCAATAGCAGTATGCCAACGAAGCACAAGCTACAACTTTCTGCCGGTCATTTCAATCACTAGCTGTGTTTCCATTAAATTGAGAAAGTTTACAAAGAAAATATATTGATATTTACTAAATAAACTAAAGTAAAAAAAATAAAATAAAAGTAACAATAACAAGCCAATATACAGGGGGTACCGGTACCAAATCAATGTGCGGGGTACAGATTAGTCGAGGTAATTTGTACATGTAGGTAGCGGTAAAGTGACTATGCATAGATAATAAACAGTGAGTAGCAGCAGTGTAAAATCAAAGGGGGCCGGGGGTGTCAATGTAAATAGTCAGGGTGGCCATTTGATCAATTGTTCAGCAGTCTTACGGATTGGGGGTAGAAGCTGTTAAGGAGCCTTTTGGACCTAGACTTGGCGCTCCGGTACCGCTTGCAGTGCGGTAGCAGAGAAAACAGTCTATGAATTGGGTGACACATTTTTGGGCCTTCCTCTGACACCGCCTAGTATATAGGTCCTGGATGGCAGGAAGCTTGGCCCCAGTAATGTACTGGGCCGTACGCACTACCCTCTGTAGCACCTTACGGTCAGATGCCGAGCAGTTGCCATAGCAGGCAGTCATGCAACCGGTCATGATGCTCTCGATGGTGCAGCTGTAAAACTTTTTCAGGATCTGGGGAACCATTACAAATCTTTTCAGTATCCTGAGGGGAAAAGGTGTTGTTGTGCCCCCCTCACAACTGTGTTGGTATGTTTGGACCAGGATAGTTTGTTGGCGATGTGGACACCAAGGAACTTGAAACTCTCAACCCACTCCACTACAGCCCCGTCAATGTGAATGGGGGCCTGTTCGTCCCTCCTTTTTCTGTAGTCCACGATCAGCTCCTTTGTCTTGCTCACATTGAGGGAGAGGATGTTGTCCTGGCACAACACTGCCAGGTCTCTGACCTGCTCCCTATAGGCTGTCTGTCAGTGATCAGGTCTACCACTGTTGTGTCGTCAGCAAACTTAATGCTGTTGGAGTTGTGCTTGGCCACGCAGTCGTGGGTGAACAGGGAGTACAGGTGGGGACAAAGCAAGCACCCCTGAGGGGCCCCAGTGTTGAGGATTAGTATGGCAGATGTGTTGTTGACTACCCTTACCACCTGAGGGAGCCCCATCAGGAAGTCCAAGATCCAGTTGCAGAGGGAGGTGTTTAGTCCCAGGGTCCTTAGCTTAGTGATGAGCTTTGTGGGCACTTTGGTGTTGAACACTGAGCTGAAGTCAATGAACAGCATTCTCACATAGGTGGGAAAGGACAGTGTGGAGTGCGATTGAGATTGCGTCATCTGTGGATCTGTTGGGGCAGTATGCAAATTGCAGTGGGTCTAGGGTTTCTGGTATGATGGTGTTGATGTGGGTCATGACCAGCTTTTCAAAGCACTTCATTCAAATTTGGAAAACGGAACCTCAACTTCTGTCAACAAAAATTCTAGCTAAAAATTACTACACTTCCATCAAACACCAAGCTGAAAAATGTCAAGCAGGTATTTTCTGGGACTGAGGAGGAGAAATAGCACTATCTGCTGAAATGACTTGATGTGCCAGGGTTACCGGACCCTATGGACGCCGCTGTGAGAAATGAACAATTCTAACTGACCTCCCTGATGTCAGTCAGCTAAATATCTTTTGAGTATCTTGTTGAAAGGCAATGTTATTACACCCGAGAATCCTTAAGTACATATCGAAGCCTAGATGGGTACAAGTACTTTCAGGCTGAAAAGGTCAAAGTGTGCTACCTATAGTGTAGAGCATGTCAGTTGTTACTGTGAGATAGAGGCTAAGCAGATGCTGTCTAAATAATACTCTGCCTGGGTCATTGTCCGCAAAAACAAAGAGAACCAAAGTGGACACTGAACATTCTTTGCAGGGTAAGAGCCAATTTATGCTCGATCTGTTTGGATAGCAGACTCCGTTTGAAAGAGGTGACGCAATAGCGGAACCTCCAAAGGCACGCAGAGTCCAAATTAAGCTCCGTACCGCATTGCTGTGCGCCTCCCAAATGTTGTAACAATGCAGAGGGCTCCAAATAGCTTTGCATTGACGTGATTGGTTGATGGTAGGTGGGTGCAGGAGATCCTGTATAAACACAAAGTCACTTATTTGACAACTTTCCTCACAACAGCTCTGCGCTGCTCCCCAAAGTGCAAGAAGAATGAATGCCCTGACCTGGTTAACTGCCTGTTCAGGGGCAGAACGACAGATTTGTACCTTGTCAGCTCTGGGATTCGAACTTGCAACCTTTCGGTTACTAGTCCAACGCTCTCGAACCACTAGGCTACCCTGCCGCCCCAATACAGACGAAGGATCAACCACTCAGCGCCTTTAAGTACATATTCGTCGCCAGACCCACTGGCTTCAGGTCACGATGGCAACACCCACCCGTAGCACGCGCTCCAGCAGGTGTATCTCACTGATCATCCCTAAAGCCAACACCTCATTTGGCCGCCTTTCGTTCCAGTTCTCTGCTGCCTGTGACTGGAACGAATTGCAAAAATCGCTGAAGTTGGAGACTTTTATCTCCCTCACCAACTTCAAAACATCTGCTATCTGAGCAGCTAACCGATCGCTGCAGCTGTACATAGTCTATCGGTAAATAGCCCACCCAATTTTACCTATCTCTTCCCCATACTGTTTATATTTATTTACTTTTCTGCTCTTTTGCACACCAATATCTCTACCTGTACATGACCATCTGATCATTTATCACTCCAGTGTTAATCTGCAAAATTGTAATTATTCGCCTACCTCCTCATGCCTTTTGCACACAATGTATATAGACTCTTTTTTTCTACTGTGTTATTGACTTGTTAATTGTTTACTCCATGTGTAACTCTGTGTTGTTGTCTGTTCACACTGCTATGCTTTATCTTGGCCAGGTCGCAGTTGCAAATGATAACTTGTTCTCAACTAGCCTACCTGGTTAAATAAAGGTGAAATATATATATATTTTTTAAGTAGCGTTACTTAGCAAAGTTTTAAGTGGGCATCCTATTAGAGCTCACGTGAAACTCACCATCTAATAAAATAAATAAAGTCACATACTCTGATGCTAGCTCGATATTTCATGCACTGGCTAAACTCAGAACTGACTCACATTGTCATTTGGATCACATTGTGGACAGTCAAGAATGAATAATCAATCAACAACTCCAATCTGAACTGATAATAAAGCTAGAATGAATCATCTTAATAAACTCCTGTTCATGCCGAAACTATTATGTGTATGAAGTTACAAATTTAGTCAGTCACAGTCACTGAATAAAATGTAGTTCCAAGGGAACATCGCAGCAAAGCATTGGAGAGAAAATTAGTCACTTGCTTTTCAGCACATGCAACAAGTGGTGGGATATGCCAATGAACGCAAAGAGCAAGTGGTGTGCATTGAAGATCCATGTGTGGCAGCAAGACCTGATGGCATTTTAGACAAAACCGCAATGCTAAACTGTCCAGTGACCCCCCCCCCACCCACAACACCCCCTCAAGGAAGCTCTCACAGCCAAAAACCCTGACATTAAAGTGCAGGATGGACTGTATGTAGTGCACCCAAAGGAGCCCAGAGGTTACAAGTACAGATGGCCATGTATTGCCTGGGGCTGCATTCAGCACAATCAGAGCACATTGAATTGGAGGTTCCATTTGACAAGGTCTTTGTCAACACCCACATCAGGAGGCTCAGAAGCTTCTAAACTCAGCAAAAAAAGAAATGTCCCTTTTTCAGGACCTTGTCTATCAAGGATAAATGGTAAAAATCCAAATAACTACACTGTAAAGGGTTTAAACACAGTTTCCCATGCATGTTCAATGAACCATAAACAATGAATGAACATGCACCTGTGGAAGGAAAACTTAGGACACTAAAGAGGCCTTTCTACTGACTCTGAAAAACACCAAAAGAAAAATGCCCAGGGTCCCTGCTCATCTGAGTGAATGTGCCTTAGGCATGCTGCAAGGAGGCATGAGGACTGCAGATGTGGTCAGGGCAATAAATTGCACTGTCCATACTGTGAGACACCTAAGACAGTGCTACAGGGACACAGGAGGTTCAGGATGGCAACAACAACTGCCCGAGTTACACCAGGAACACACAATCACTCCATCAGTGCTCAGACTGTGCTCCAATATGCTCAGAGAGGCTGGACTGAAGACTTGTAGGCCTGTTGTAAGGCAGGTCCTCAACAGACATCACCGGCAACAACGTCACCTGTGGGCACAAACCCACCGTCGCTGGACCAGACAGGACTGGCAAAAAGTGCTCTTCACTGACGAGTAGCGGTTTTGTCTCACCAGGGGTGATGGTCGGATTCACGTTTATTGCCGAAGGAATGAGCGTTACACCGAGGTCTGTACTCTGGAGCGGGATTGATTTGTAGGTGGAGGGTCCGTCATGGTCTGGGGTGGTGTGTCACAGCATCATCGGACTAAGCTTGTTGTCATTGCAGGCAATCTCAATGCTGTGCGTTACAGGGAAGACATCCTCCTCCCTCATGTGGTACCCTGCCTGCAGTCTCATCCTGACATGACCCTCCAGCATGACAATGCCACCAGCCATACTGCTCGTTCTGTGCGTGATTTCCTGCAAGACAGGAATGTCCGTGTTCTGCCATGGCCAGCGAAGAGCCTGGATCTCAATCCCATTGAGCACATCTGGGACCTGTTGGATCGGCGGGAGGGTGAGGGCTAGGGCCAATCCTCCAAAAAATGTCTGGGAACTTGTAGGAAGAGTGGGGTAACATCTCACAGCAAGAACTGGCAAATCTGGTCCAGTCCAAGAGGAGATGCACTGCAGTACTTAATGTAGCTGGTGGCCATACCAGAAACCAACTGTTACTTTAAATATATATATATATTTTACCCCCTTTTCTCCTCAATTTCGTAGTATCCAATTGTTAGTAGTTACTATATTGTCTCATCGCTACAACTCCCGTACGGGCTCGGGAGAGACGAAGGTCAAAAGCCATGCGTCCTCCAACCCAACCAAGCCACACTGCTTCTTAACACAGCGCGCATCCAACCCGGAAGCCAGCCGCACCAATGTGTCGGAGGAAACACTGTGCACCTGGTGACTTGGTTAGCGTGCACTGCGCCCGGCCTGCCACAGGAGTCACTAGTGTGCGATGAGACAAGGATATCCCTACCGGCCAAACCCTCCTTAACCCGGACGATGCTAGGCCAAATGGGCCTCCTGGTCGCACTGTGATGCAGTGCCCTAGACCACTGCGCCACCCAGGAGGCCCCCCGACTGTTACTTTTGACCACCCCTTTGTTCAGGGACACATTATTGCATTTCTGTTAGTCACATGCCTGTTGAACTTGTTCAGTTTACGTCTCAGTTATTGAATCTTGGTATGTTAATACAAATATTTACACGTTAAATCAACGCAGTTGACAGTGAGAGAATGTTTCTTTATTTGCTGAGTTTACTTTCAACATATGCTGCCAAAGTTGGTACATGACTTTATGAAGTGAAGGCTGCAGGTATTCAACGGACACCTGGACATTGCTCACAGGCATTAAATAGAAGTGCAATGAACAGAAGCGAGGCAATTCCTAACTGTAGATGTCAGAGAGGAATGTGTGTTCTATGTTATATTTCAATGATCTGTATGGTTTTTTTTCCAACATATACTTATGAGCAGTACTCATAAAATCATATCTCAATGCACTTAATAATTCAGTCAAATATTCAAACAATTTATTAAAAATGTATCTAACTTCTAAAAACATTCTGTACAGTAATTGAAGTCCTGACT
This sequence comes from Oncorhynchus gorbuscha, assembly GCF_021184085.1. Lineage (NCBI taxonomy): Eukaryota > Metazoa > Chordata > Actinopteri > Salmoniformes > Salmonidae > Oncorhynchus > Oncorhynchus gorbuscha. Next base: position 35,633,735 of record NC_060193.1, on the reverse strand, counting down.
GATTAATATTTACATTCTCCCTCCCTCTCTCTCAGCATGGGCGCATGAGCCCATGCTGTTGTAAGGTATGTCACTAGGGTAAAAAAAAGAATGACAGAGGGAAGACTGGCGTAGAATCTGGTGGCATCTTCATTGTTCAAAACACGTTCTGATTGCAATCTTTTTCGCTTCTTCTTGTACATTTCTTTTGAGCACCATCAGTGGTGTGGTGATGGCTCACCTAAAACAGAATAATGAAAGCATAAACATCTTTGAATATGCCTAACTCCAAAAAGTTGTAGTCATTCCAAATTGCAGATGAATTTAAACCTCTACTGTCTTTACTTTGTGGATCTCCCAGACTCCTCATTATCTAGGACGTAAAAATTGATAGTGCAAGTTCCTACATGCATTTCATATACATTGAATCTACAGATAGCTGCTGTACACTGTTATTTGCCAAATATTTTAATCTGAACAAACAATGAACACAAACATTACACATAGTAATGGCAGTTTTCATCCTAAACCATATTTGGTAATGGGGTAAAATAGGTTAAGTGCTTCATATGCGTAACCCTGCTTAGTTACTACAAATTAGTTAATCTAGCTAACTAATGTTGGATGCTAAAAAACAACATTAGCTTGTCTAGCTAAGTTATCTAGCAAGCTAGCAAACTGTATTGAATAGATTTGTCATATTTCAGACGTTGCTAATAATGCTCGTCTTTCAAGCTAGGTATATTTTAAATTAATTGTGTACTAGTGAACTTACCTGAAATGAAGTGAGTGCTGCAGACCTGCTATGATTTTTTGACTCCCAAGCCTCCATTCAGACTGCAGTGACCGAAGCTCATCGCGATCCTCGTTTTTTGGAAATCTGACCATTTGAATCTTTGATAAGGCATTTTTGCCTGATATCACAACACAACTAACAGAACAGCAACTACCAAAGTTGGTCTGATCATTTCACTTGTTTGGTTGTGATGGATACTGAGTTATAAACTTGAAATATCCTTAAATCAAGTCATTAATCAAGAGGGGAGAATGCAGAACATTTACATTCTGTCAGAACATGTTATTGTTAGACATCGGGTATCCTATGAAAAGGAGAAGGGCCACAGTCTGGTACAAGTCAACAGGTCAGAAGTGAGAAAGAACAAACATCACTAAAGTCCTGTCTAGCAACAGATGTATTGGCTGTTCAGATGTGTAAGAAGGAGACTCCACATAGGAGGTAGGTTTAAATACCAGTGCTTATGTGAATATGTTTTTGTCTCTTCAGCTGATTGACCCATTGGGTGAATAAACTTTTATTCACCCAATGAATATTACAATAAACCTAGTTGTCCGTTTGTTTACTTAGAACCCGAGTAAAAACGAACAGTTGGAAGAGAGGCAGGCTAGTAATAAGAAGAACAACAAGTTTCCGGAGAGGAAGTCATCAGGGGTCCCACAATTATTTAGAACGTAAGTGTGCATTCCATGATAACAGTATATAGCTGCCGTTTCCATTACACGTCGCAATGTGTTTTTTTTGCGACATTGTGTTTGTTGAATAAACCTGAGTGAGTGGAAACCTGCCTAATGATAACTCATTGCATTTGTTATTGAATATAAGTTATACATGCCTTATGAGCTTAATCCCATATCTAAGGCTGTGTTACTCCATTGTGTATGTATTTGTTGTAATTTGTAAACAAATGTAAGGCTCCAAAATATGATGTACAGTGGGGAGAACAAGTATTTGATACACTGCCGATTTTGAGTTTTCCTACTTACAAAGCATGTAGAGATCTATAATGTTTTATCATAGGTACACTTCAACTGTGAGAGACGGAGTCTAAAGATCCAGAAAATCACATTGTATGATTTTTAAGGAACGCATTTGCATTTTATTGCATGACATAAGTATTTGATCACCTACCAACCAGTAAGAATTCCAGCTCTCACAGACCTGTTCGTTTTTCTTTAAGAAGCCCTCCTGTTCTCCACTCATTACCTGTATTAACTGCACCTGTTTGAACTCGTTACCTCTATAAAAAGACACCTGTCCACACACTCAATCAAACAGACTCCAACCTCTCCACAATGGCCAAGACCAGAGAACTGTGTAAGGACATCAGGGATAAAGTTGTAGACCTGCACAAGGCTGGGATGGGCTACAGGACAATAGGCAAGCAGCTTGGTGAGAAGGCATCAACTGTTGGGGCAATTATTAGAAAATGGAAGAAGTTCAAGATGACGGTCAATCACCCTCAGTCTGGGGCTCCATGCAAGATCTCACCTCGTGGGGCATCAATGATCATGAGGAAGGTGTGGGATCAGCCCAGAACTACACGGCAGGACCTGCTCAATGACCTGAACAGAGCTGGGACCACAGTCTCAAAGAAAACCATTAGTAACACACTACGCAGTCATGGATTAAAATCCTGCAGCGCACGCAAGGTCCCCCTGCTCATGCCAGCGCATGTCCAGGCCCGTCTGAAGTTTGCCAATGACCATCTGGATGATCCAGAGGAGGAATGGGGAGAAGGTCATGTGGTCTGAGGAGACAAAAATAGAGCTTTTTGGTCTAAACTCCACTCGCCGTGCTTGGAGGAAGAAGAAGGATGAGTACAACCCCAAGAACACCACTCCAACCGTGAAGCATGGAGGTGGAAACATCATTCTTTGGGGATGCTTTTCTGCAAAGGGGACAGGACGACTGCACCGTATTGAGGGGAGGACGGATGGGGCCATGTATCGCGAGATCTTGGCCAACAACCTCCTTCCCTCAGTAAGAGCATTGAAGATGGGTCGTGACTGGGTCTTCCAGCATGACAACGACCCGAAAACACACAGCCAGGGCAACTAAGGAGTGGCTCCGTAAGAAGCATCTCAAGGTCCTGGAGCGGCCTAGCCAGTCTCCAGACCTGAACCCAATAGAAAATCTTTGGAAGGAGCTGAAAGTCCGTATTGCCCAGCGACAGCCCCGAATCCCGAAGGATCTGGAGAAGGTCTGTATGGAGGAGTGGGACAAAATCCCTGCTGCAGTGTGTGCAAACCTGGTCAAGAACTACAGGAAACGTATGATCTCTATAATTGCAAGCAAAGGAAACCTACAAAATAATAGCAAGAACCCCCTCTGCAGTTTAGAAAATGCTGTCATAATGCTGTGCTGATAAACATTTGCAAAACATGAAGGATCTGGAGAAGGTCTGTATGGAGGAGTGGGACAAAATCCCTGCTGCAGTGTGTGCAAACCTGGTCAAGAACTACAGGAAACGTATGATCTCTATAATTGCAAGCAAAGGAAACCTACAAAATAATAGCAAGAACCCCCTCTGCAGTTTAGAAAATGCTGTCATAATGCTGTGCTGATAAACATTTGCAATACATGTTTACCCCAAAAGTTTCGCATTGTGGGTAGTGCAGTGCATTTGCAATACATGTTTACCCCAAAAGTTTCGCATTGTGGGTAGTGCAGTGCGCACCAAATATTAAGTTCTGCTTTTCTGATGTATCAAATACTTATGTCATGCAATAAAATGCTAATTAATTACTTAAAAATCATACCATGTGATGTTCTGTATTTTTGTTTTAGATTCCGTCTCTCACAGTTGAAGTGTACCTATGATAAAAATTACAGACCTCTACATGCTTCGTAAGTAGGAAAACCTGCAAAATCGGCAGTGTATCAAATACTTGTTCTCTCCACTGTATGTCGATCTCATTGATTTTCAGTCCTGCATCCATAGCCCCATCTATGAATAGATCTACAGTATTTGAGAGTGGTTACATTTCCCCAGCCCAATTATTCAGCTTACAAAATAAAGTGGGAGAGTAATGCTGTTCATAGTCTGCTGTCTGTTGTGACGTAGGCATGCGTGTTGATAAAAAAAACATTAAATGAGGCTCATAAATAGCTGATAAATGGGCCAGTGGACTGTCATGGCCATGCAGCCTAAGCTTTAGTGGGGTTTGTGCGTGTGGGTCTGTGTTTACCGAGTTGTCTTCGTCCTCTTGGTCCTGTTCTCTCTGCTCGGCCTCCACTTTCTTCAGTTTAATTTCCATGGCATCTGTGATCAAAGCTCTGAGGATGCTGCTGGGCTTAGCAGCCTTAATGAATGGATGCTGCAGGAGGACAAACACACAATGTACAAACACACAATTGAGCCAACATCCAGTGTTTACCCCAAAGTTTCGCATTGTGGGTAGTGCAGTGCGCAGCAACGAGTCTTTGAATTAATCTCGCCATGAAATCAACTAGAAAAAATAAATAATAATACATCGATACCATCCAGGTGATCTATCGTAACAAACACGTGTTTAGAAGAACAGGGGCAAGAATGTTGCTCTTGCAAAAAAAAAACAGTTTGGGGGAGCAAAGTAGCCATTACATTTTTCAAAAGTGATTTGTTTCATTTTTTTTCCCTCCGATGTCCATGGAAAAGAGGCATTTATAATCTTTAACCCGAGTTTAAAGCAATGCAACCGCGAGTTGCAGTTTTACTCGGTAATGGCCTCATAATGTGCTATCCCATGTAAAATATTAACGGTTAGTTGCAAAATTTAATCCAGAGAGAAATTATGGTAGGACAAATAGGAAATTAACAGACAGAAAGCGAGAAAAAGAGGAAGAGAGAGAGAAGGGAGAGACTGACGTAGTAGGCTGAGTAAGGTAGTTTTGGTATGGGTGCCAGAGGGGACAGTGGCTTTGCCCCATATGGCATCATATTCTCTAAATTGTGCACTACGTTTGGCTGTCAAAAGTAATGCACTATATAGGGAAAAGGGAGGCATTTGAGATGCAGACAGTGTCGGTGAGATGGGGTCTTCTACCTGTAGAAGCTGTGTGGCAGTGGCTCTGTTCTCTGGGTTCTTCACCAGACACTGGGAGACAAATTCTTGGAACAGCTCCGACCACAAGTCTGGGTTTCGGAACGTCGGTGGAGGATTGGTAGGAATCATAAATATGGCCTATAAACAAAGCAATGTAACAGACAGAACAGAAACAAAGTCACATACGGGGACAATTTAACAACACAAAATCACATTTCAAGTCGTCTCTGTTTTCACCACTATACTCAGATTGGTTTTAGAGGGGTTGAAGCCTGAGACTGAGAAGTCTTGGACAAGTTCAATCACTAACGAAATCAGATCTGTACACATTAACAATAGACTCACCCTCATAGGGTGGATGTCTGCATAGGGAGGCTTTCCCTCTGCCATTTCTATGGCTGTGATGCCCAGGGACCAAATGTCTGCCACACAGTTATAACCAATCTCCTGGATCACCTCAGGGGCCATCCAGAATGGAGTGCCAATCACTGTGTTCCGCTTGGCCATGGTATCCTGAAAAACAGACAAGTAGTAGACATGATTTACTAATTATATTTGCACATGATATACAGAGAACATTATGAAAAATATACACCTCATGGCATCCTGGTCAGTCCTGGATTGCTTGAGCATGATTTTCGTCTATCCACAAACAATTTAGCTATATTAACTAAAATGCAGGATGTTAAAAAGGGACTACAGTATGGCACAGAAGACCAAAACTCCCATTTTAAAGGTAAATAAAAAAAGTTAGTTGACGGGAAGCATCTTTTGGTTGGGCCCAGTCCAGATCAAAAAGGTTTCAACTGATGAGACTACTAGACAAGACTAGCCAGCTTTCAGCACATTCAAGCAAGATGACGAATAAATGTAAAACTATTTCCATTGGTTGAGCAGATAAGTCTTGTTTCTGAACCTCTTCCCAAGATTTTACATAGTGAATCTTGGGAGACAAAAACAGTCAATGTTGCAGTTGTAATTTGATAGTTCAGATCAATCAAACCAAGGAATTAAATCAACATTCTTGATCAGTGGTATCAAACATAATTCCTGGAGAGCCCTGGGTCTGCTGGTTTTTTGATATTTCCATTTAATTAACCTACAATTAAGACCTAGACAACCAGGTGAAGGGAGTTCCTACCTAATTAATTAACTTAATTGATCAATCAAGTTCAAGGGAGGAGCAAAACCCAGATACTCAGCCCTCCAGGAATTGAGTTTGACACCCCTGTCCTAGTTCAAACATTCATCTCATTAACGTATGACTCAATGGCTGCGTTTAGACATACTGACAAGTTCTGATATTTTTTTCACTAATTGGTGTTTTAATCAATCAGATCAGTTCTGAAAAAGTTGTGATTGGTCAAAACACCACAGTGGAAAAAAGATCGGAATTGGGTTGCTTGTGTAAACGCAGCCCATGATCTGCACCAGCTATCTTCTGATGAATTCCTTACAGTCAGCTGTCCCGCCACCCCAAAGTCAGCCAGCTTGGCCTGGCCCTCTGCGTTTAGCAGGATATTCCCTGCCTTGATGTCTCTGTGGATCTTCCTCATAAAGTGCAGGTACTCCAGTCCCTTCAGTGTGGACTGCACTATGGTGGCGATCTCATCCTCTGTTAGCTACAACAGACACGTGAGGCAAGAGACACTATAAGACATAATTCTACTTATTTTAGGGCAACGATATCCACAACTGATTGCATATGCCCAGCACTCAAAATAAATATTTTAAAATGTACAGCAAGCAGAAATGAATCAAAAACAATTAATACATTTTTGTAATGTTAACTTAAAATCTGTATAAATAATGTTGACATTGTTAAAATAGTCAGGTCTAAAATAATTGGCACCATCAATAAAGATCAGCAAAAACACAATTGTTTGCAAAAACATATAGACGATATTCAGTCAGATTGGACATGTTGGATGTAGCATGTTACCGTTTTGTTGCGCAGGCGAATGATGTCGGAGACAGAGCCAGCTCCGCAGTACTCCATTACGATCCACAGGTCACTGTTCTTAAAGTAACTTCCGTAGTATCTCACAACATGGGGACTGAGGATGCAAAAGAGCCTAATGAGTTTGCCTATTTCTGGTACCTTGTCTATTTTACACTAATCATATAAACCATATGTTCCACTCTTCTTCTGTTCACAAATAATGTTACCAACACAGCAACAGATTATTCGATCTGACGACACAGAAGCAAGTCAGGCAAGCAGAGGAGGTAGAGTGGAGGGTGCCTCACCTGTTACACTGCTGCATGATGGAAATCTCTTTGATGATCTCCTGCAGGTCAGACTCCACAGGGACCTGCTTGATGGCCACAATCTCCCCAGTCTCTTTATAGTTGGCCTTAAATACACTGCCATAGGACCTGCATATAAAACAGGTGTGAAAACATTATTTAATATTTTTTTTTTATCTTGGCTACTACTGAATGAGTCAACTCGTGACATGCTCCTCAAATAGTATACCTTCAGCGAAGTGTGGTCATAGGGTCGACATGATAAGTGGTTTGTTTGAGAGGTAAATAGATTAATGAATGTGGTCTTATTCTAGCACAGTGGGTTCATTTTATAAATTCTTGATATAGGCACATCAGTGTTGGGTTATGAAAATATGAAATATAATTATTCATGTCACTGAGGGAGGTCTTAGGTATAGAGGGTCTACACCAGAAGTTAATGGTTATCTGTAGGAGGAAGGTATATAGTGGGTGCAATTAAGCTTGGAATGTGCTGAGCGCAGGGACGAGATCACATGCGGCAGGCATTGATAAGGGCAGAGAGCCATGGATTAGTGATGAAGGGGGTCGAGGCCGGGTCAGGTTAAGGGAGAAAGAAAAGTTTATAGCCGTATTACTTAGTTTCATGCCTAGAAGTAAAGATAATGTTTGTTCAGATGGGTAGGAGGAGACTCAGCCTAGGAGAAAAGGTTAAATATCAGTGCTTGTGTGAAAATGTTTGTCTAATGCAGCTGTATTGATCATCTTGGAAGAATAAACTTGGGTGAGCTTTCACAGTGTCCGTAGAGTTTTTATTCTGAAAATTAGAACCTAACAGTTGGTGCTACGAGCAGGGTTCACCACGAGTTGTTGTCAAACCAGAGAGTCCTGATCAGTAGAGCTGGCAACAAACAAGGTAGACAGTTCCTACACCTGTTTCCACTCATTTTGACATCTTGGGGAGATGAGAATCGTAGGCTGAAAAATTCTAGGATACGGACCTAGAAAGAGTTTATTCAGTCGGTCCATTGTGTAACGACCGGTCGTAAATATCTGGTGTAGGGTAGGTTCCATAAAGATAGGTCCCGAGTGGAGGTTTTCCACTGCGAGATTCATGAGTGACAATACAGTATAGGGTAGGTTCCGTTTAGGATAGGTCCCTAGTGCTGAACTTCGGCAAGACGGAGCTGCTCTTCCTCCCGGGGAAGGACTGCCCGTTCCATGATCTCGCCATCACGGTTGACAACTCCATTGTGTCCTCCTCCCAGAGCGCTAAGAACCTTGGCGTGATCCTGGACAACAAACTGTCGTTCTCAACTAACATCAAGGCGGTGGCCCGTTCCTGTAGGTTCATGCTCTACAACATCCGCAGAGTACGACCCTGCCTCACACAGGAAGCGGCGCAGGTCCTAATCCAGGCACTTGTCATCTCCCGTCTGGATTACTGCAACTCGCTGTTGGCTGGGCTCCCTGCCTGTGCCATTAAACCCCTACAACTCATCCAGAACGCCGCAGCCCGTCTAGTGTTCAACCTTCCCAAGTTCTTCACGTCACCCCGCTCCTCCGCTCTCTCCACTGGCTTCCAGTTGAAGCTCGCATCCGCTACAAGACCATGGTACGGAGCTGTGAGGGGAACGGCACCTCAGTACCTCCAGGCTCTGTTCAGGCCCTACACCCAAATAAGGGCACTGCGTTCATCCACCTCTGGCCTGCTCGCCTCCCTACCACTGAGGATACAGTTCCCGCTCAGCTCAGTCAAAACTGTTCGCTGCTCTGGCTCCCCAATGGTGGAACAAACTCCCTCACGACGCCAGGACAGCGGAGTCAATCACCACCTTCCGGAGACACTTGAAACCCCACCTCTTTAAGGAATACCTAGGATAGGATAAAGTAATCCTTCTCACCCCCCCCCCTTAAAATATTTAGATGCACTATTGTAAAGTGGTTGTTCCACTGGATGTCATAAGGTGAATGCACCAATTTGTAAGTCGCTCTGGATAAGAGCGTCTGCTAAATGACTTAAATGTAATGTAAATGTAGTGGGGGTATTACCCTGCGAGATCTGTAAGAGGGACAAAACTCCCAGCTGCAGTGACAGTGAGTTTTAGGAAGATGAGAGTTCTAGCAGCTAGTGAGTAAAAAAAAAGAGGAAAAATAAGATATTCGAACACTGTTTGAGTTACGTGTAGTAGCAATACAGAGAGAGGTTGGTTTATGCCCTATGGGGAAGGGGAACCACAAAAGATTGTGTGGATAATAGGAAGAAAAGTGTGAATAATTTTGGTAATGTGGGTTAACAACAACAGTGATATTTGAGGCGCAATACTGGAATAAGACATGAAGTAATCCGTATTCTCCAGTAATACATTTGCAGACGCCATAGTATTGGTTCTAATACAAGGTATTAAGTGCCGTGACCAATTAATAGGCACAAATACCATACTACTCTCCGGGGATGTGGGTAGCGCTACCTTGGAAAATAGTTAATAGAAGGTGTTTTATAGACAGGAGTGAAGAAATCTAAAACACCCTGAAAACAGTCAGGAGAGGTTTGGGAGTAATTACTATTGATATGGCGACAGACGGCCACAATTTTCCCTGTAAAGAGAGCTAGAGGATTTGAATAAAGCCATGGAGGCGGTGAAAGAAGCGCACAAGTATTCTACCAATTCGGCTAAAACATGGGAAAATTTAGCTAACTGGATAAGATTGGTCAGCATTTCCCGACTGACAGAAAATTTGAATCTGATAGAAAATTCAGGGAGGCAATTATGACTTGGCATAATAACATAAAAACAGAATCAAAAGCTCAATATACCAGCGTGTTTATGTCAGCATTCTATCAACAAAAAATACAAACCAGTAAACACGGAATAAGGAGAAGTACTCAGCCACAGAAAGACTGGGTATGTGAGTACGTTGACCTGTGATCAAAACGGCTTTTGCGGGGGTTGTGGATGAAATAGAGCAAGATGCTTTGAGAGTGGAGTATAACTTTGCAGACGTGCGAGGGGTTAATACGGCCACAGGGAAAGTCACTAACTATAGTTTCAATGGCCAAGGTAAGACAAAGAAACGTAGCGGGATGTGGGAGACAGTTCTGTTTAAGGTGTACATACTCAGTTGGTCTTTGGAAAAGGGAGTGTAAAGTGGGAATGGAGCCTGCTGCATTCGGGGGAAATGCTGCCATGCAAGTGTTTGGATCTTTTTCAAAAGAGCAACAATGAATTCTCCAGAAAGTAGCAGGACAGGAACTTTAGTGTATGTGTATAGTGTATGGCTCGGTTCGATCGATAGTGGTTCATAGAGATTCCAGTTTCTATGTAAAGGAAGACGTATGAGATCACATCTTACCCAACTTTTTAATAGATGTCAGGGAACAAATATTGCAGATTCCTTAGGATGACAAATTGGCTAAATTTGCCACGGGAAAAATTATTTGTGGTTGAAGAATCTAGGCAAAATGCCAGAGGAATGGATTCTAAAGAGGTAACAAATGTATCATAAATGTAAGAGTTCTAAACTTCCTTAATAAGCAAGTCTCGAGTCAAAGCCAAATTGGATTTATACCAAAACATCGCACAACTGATCATATTCACACCCTACACAAAATATACTCTTGCTTTATCGACCTCCAAAAAGCATTTGATTCTATTTGGCATACAGGACTGTTCTACAAAGTTATTGAAAGTGGTGTATGGGGTAAAACATATGGCATAATTAAATCAAATGTATACTGGCAATACGTGCAGCATTAAAATTGGCAAGAACATAACTGAATTCTTTAAGCAGGAGCGGGGCCTTCATCAGGGTTGCAATCTGAGCCATGCACTCTTCAATATTTACATCAACGAATTGGCCACTATTCTAGAAAAATCCTCAGCCCCTGGTGTTAGTCTCCACAATTCAGAAGTTAAATGCCTAATCTTTGCAGATGACCTATGCATTCTGTCACCCACAGCACATGACCTGCTAGAGCAGGACTGCCAGACCTGGACCCTGGCAGTAAACCCCCAAAAATACTAAAATAATGATTTTCCAGAGAAGATCCAGATCAGGGAATTAGACCAAAGTTCTCAATTGGTACAAAATATATAGAGTACTGCACACACTACAATTACTTAGGTTTAAAAATAAGCTCAACTGGACACCTTAATGATGCAGTGAATGAACAGAGAAAGCACACAGGGCATTCTATGCCATTAAAAAGCTAATTCAAATTGAAATACCTATTAAAATTTGGCTAAAACTAATTGAATCTGTCATTGAACCAAAACCAATTGCACTTTATGGCAGCGAGGTGTGGGTTCCACCTGCAAAACAAGATTTCATCAAATGGTACAAACACCCCATTGAAACCCTGCTGCATGCAGAGTTCTGTAAGATTCTCCTACAAGTCCAGCGGAAAACTACAAACAATGCATGCAGGGCAGAATTAGTCCAATATCCACTAATAACAAAAACTCAAGATAGAACAATTAAGTTTTGGAAACATCTAAAATACAGTGACCCCCTCTCATATCATTACCAAGCCCTGCAATGCCAAGAGCTGAGCAAAGAAAAGAGTACCCTCATCCAGCTGGTCCTGGGGCTGAGTTCACAAACCTGTTCTACTAACACACTGAAGCCTCAGGACCTGAACATCCAATCAATCAGAATAAACCAAATTACAACACAGTCAAAACAAAACTACATTGCTTATTGGGGAAACACAAGCACAAAGCAAAATGCAGTGCTATCTGGCCCTAAATCGACAGTACATCGTGGCTAAATATTTGACCATGGTTACTGATCAAAACCTTAGAAAAACCTTGACAAAGTACAGGCTCAGTGAGCACAGCCTTGCCATTGAGAAGGGTAGACACAGGGAAACCTGGCTCCCTGTAGTGGAAAGACTGTGCAACCACTACACAACAGCAGAACCGGAGACGGAGCTGCATTTCCAGACAAAATGTAAAAAATATAAAACAATTAGAGAGTGTCATTTCCCCAAATTTGAAACCCTTATTCAAGGTTTCAAAGACCTCTCTGTTGAGAGGAGGCTACCCGTACTGTTGGGGGAGGACGCAGAGAGCTGTGGGTTGGCAGCGCACTACATTGCTGCCTGCCATAAGTTGGGGGACAGTGTCTGACAGACCAATCAACCTGCACATGTACTCTAGTGTATGCTTTATTGTTATTGTTGAATGTATGGTTATTTTGACCCTTGGTTATTGTTGTCCAGTTGACCATTTTTATTCTCTTTTTTTGTAAATATCCAAAATAATCTTTGGCAATATGTACAGTGGGGCAAAAAAGTATTTAGTCAAAATACCAGCAACAGTGTGTGGAAACCTTGTGAAGACTTACAGAAAACGTTTGACCTCTGTCATTGCCAACAAAGGGTATATAACAAAGTATTGAGATAAACTTTTGTGGACCAAATACTTATTTTCCACCATAATTTGCAAATAAATTCATAAATTGCAAATAAATTCATAAATTGCAAATAAATTCAATTTCTGGATTTTTTTTTCTCATTTTGTCTGTCATAGTTGAAGTGTACCTATGATGAAAATGACAGGCCTTTCTCATATTTTTAAGTGGGAGAACTTGCACAATTGATGGCTGACTAAATACTTTTTTGCCCCACTGTAAGTGGCTCGGGGAACAAAACATCAATATTTTGGGTCCATGGCCAGGAAACTCCCCAGACCTTAATCTTATTGAGAACTTGTGGTCAATCCTCAAGAGGCCAGTGGACAAACAAAAACCCACAAATTCTGACAAACTCCAAGCATTGATTATGCAAGAATTGACTGCCATCAGTCAGGATGTGGCCCAGAAGTTAATTGACAACATGCCAGGCCGGATTTCAGAGGTTGAAAAAGAAAGGTCAACACTGCAAATATTGACTTTTTGCATCAACTTCAGTGTGTGTTTGTGGCCAACGGGTGACAAAGGCGTTCAATGCGACAGTGATTTTTAACACCGAGTCCGAGCCATTAACCTGGGTACCGGCAGCAGGAGTGCAGCAGTCCTAAGACCACGCATGTTGAGTGAGCGTGGAGAGAAATATCATACACATTTCTCTCTTGTTCCTGGGTGCTGGTGGGAGAAATGGACCAGAGAGGATGGTGATAGCGGCTCAGCTGAGAGACTCGTGTACGTGGGAAAAACGGATGTATCTATTTGGATATTGAAATCGGGACAGTATCAAAGGCCATCAAATGTGACAGGCAAGAGTTACATGTGCCGTTGGGAAGATGAACTGTGTCGCTATCTGAAGAAAACTGTCTAGAATGATAAGTGAGGGAGAAGGGGGGGGGGGGGTCTACACACTGCGAACAATTTAGACTAAGTATGCACTGAGATACCGATCTTTCATTAACAGTGTTGGATTCGGGGTAAACTTTGAACATTGAGATATTAAAGACATGATAGATCAGACGCATAGAATATAAAGTAGTGAGAAGTTAATGGTTCTCTGTAGTAAGACAGATTGGCTGTGGAATGTGCTGGGTGGACGGGAGGGAGTCATGGGAATGCGATAGGTGATACGAGAGGCCATCTGTGGATTAGGCGAAGGAGGGGTTGAGGTAAGGAGGTCAGGTCAGATCCCCTGAAGGGGGATTTATTATCCTGTTACCCTCTTCCTGTCGAACCATAAGATACAAGGTTTGGAGAGGAGGGGTGTTGAAAGTAGAGTATATATACACTTGTGATGATGGGAACATGTCTTTGTCTGAATTACAGCTGTAACGACCCTTTGGGAAGAATTAAACTTGGTTAAGCTTCTCTAGTGTCCTTGAGTTATTTACTCTGAAAAATTAGAACCTAACTCCAGGCCACTTGCGACAGGAAAACAGGGAGAAAGGGGAGCTGTAATGAGAAGAGTTCTTACCGGGCAAAAAAAGATTCTGTTTATAAATGTACATTCTAACAGAGATGATGTGTGCTAAGTTGAGGAGCTTGAAAATCGAGTCATAAAGTCGAAGTAAGCACTAAGGACTGTCATTCAGAATTTGGGTTGGATAATTTATAAAATATTTTAGTTATAATTTGGATACATCAAGAGAGTTGCTTTCAAATGGTGAGGTGTGGGGGGGCATTGCTCAAATTTATTAGGCCTAGGGAGGATCTAGAAACCATATCTTTAAGTATCCTCTGGCAGGGAGGTTATTAGAGAATTTACTGGATGATAGCTTGGGTCAACCATGAAGGTTTTCTCATTTTCTTTTGTTTTCCCATGTCATCATAATTTTAATGTTAAATCACATCAATACATATAGATTGCTGGATGATTCGGTTCAAGGCTCATAGTCTGTTTGCGATAACACCCAAGGATGAAAATGAAGGAGAGGGGATGGCGACCAGCATCACATGGGTATAGAACGTAACGGTGGACGGTTCTTTCCCTAGTTTTAGTCACATCAAGAGAGGGGGGGGGATTATGAAACATGCTTTTTTCCCCCTCTTTCCTTTTTAAGTCAACATGTTTTTAGGTTTTGTGGAACATAAGAGTGATCATTGTTCTAGAGGATGGACTGATGTATATTGACTAATTATTTGAGAATGCTTTAGTAGGTTTATAACTTTATAAGTACATTAGGAGTAGAGACCATTGTGTTATGGGTTAGGTAGAATAGTATCTGAGGTAGAAGGCGAGGTACACATGAGGCCTGTGGTTGAGACTAAATGTTTACATAGGGCTGTTAAGTGGGATGGAATGTGTTTGTGGTGATCTGATGGGGCTCATAAATTAAGGTTGTGGTGATAGAGGGGTATCATTCCCAGAGACTATGTATATTGTTACAGGAAATAGCTCATAGGAGGGAGGACAGCTAACTGTGCAATATTGGGACTATGAAGTTAAATTACATTTACATTTACATTTAAGTCATTTAGCAGACGCTCTTATCCAGAGCGACTTACAAATTGGTGCATTCACCTTATGACATCCAGTGGAACAGTCACTTTACAATAGTGCATCTAAATCTTAAAGGGGGGGGGGATTACTTATCCTATCCTAAGTATTCCTTAAAGAGGTGGGGTTTCAGGTGTCTCCGGAAGGTGGTGATTGACTCCGCTGTCCTGGCGTCGTGAGGGAGTTTGTTCCACCATTGGGGGGCCAGAGCAGCGAACTGTACTGTACGGTCCATCCAGAAACACTCCCTTCACCCTGCTAAGGGACATTTAACTGTACTGTAGGGTCCATCCAGAAACACTCCCTTCACCCTGCTACGGGACATTTAACTGTACTGTAGGGTCCATCCAGAAACACTCCCTTCACCCTGCTAAGGGACATTTAACTGTACTGTAGGGTCCATCCAGAAACACTCCCTTCACCCTGCTAAGGGACATTTAACTGTACTGTAGGGTCCATCCAGAAACACTCCCTTCACCCTGCTACGGGACATTTAACTGTACTGTAGGGTCCATCCAGAAACACTCCCTTCACCCTGCTAAGGGACATTTAACTGTACTGTAGGGTCCATCCAGAAACACTCCCTTCACCCTGCTAAGGGACATTTAACTGTACTGTAGGGTCCATCCAGAAACACTCCCTTCACCCTGCTACGGGACATTTAATTGAAAGTTAAATTGAACACATACCCAGATCATGGTGAGAGTAGAAGAGATAGTTGGCATTTCAGACACCATGGTAAACTTTCAAGAAACCTGTGACTCAAGAGTTTTGTTAGATTGGATATACTTCCAACTCATTAAAATCGCTTTCCCAATTTCGAACAGCCGGCGAACACTTGACAGATTACATGCATCAGGTATTCTCACAGCAGTCACTGTAGGGACAGTAATTGAAAGAGGCTATAGTCATGGGCCATGTTAGTAGTAGTAGGGGTTACTTTTGTTGGGTTCTGAGGATATGAAATACACTTTTGTCAGAGGGAGTGCTGAGGTTTAGAGGGTCTTCACCAGAAGTTAAGAGTTATAGGAGGAAGGTATATAGTGGGTGCAACTAAGCTTGGAATGTGTTGAGTGCAGGGAAGTAATTACACGTGGCAGGCATTGATAAGGGGAGAGAGCCATGGATTAGTGATGGAGGGGGATTGAGGTCAGGTCGCCTTAAGGGAGAAATAAAAACATTTATGGTCTGTATCACTTAGTGTCCTGCCTAGCAGTAAAGAACAATGTTTGTACAGATGTGTAGGAGGAGCCTATGAGAAATGGTTAAATATCAGCGCTTGTGTGAAAATGTCTTTGTCTGATGCAGCCGTATTGAATAAACTTGGTTAAGCTTTCATAGTGTCCGTAGAAGAACACTTTAGTAGCATTGTTGGGATATCAGTTTATGAGGACTCATGCCACATGGAATTGGTAGCTGGTAATTGGGAGACCAATGAGTGATTTGGCCATAAGGGGGGAGTCTATGTATGTTGTCAGGACGTAACCCATGCATCGCAGTGTGTATATCCTCAGGTGAAAGCAGCACATGAGGAGCAGGAGATAACCGAGGGCACGGGCTGAATTCTGGAGATTGATTGTACATCAAGATACACCAGGTGGGGGTGTTGGGACAGCGTTGGTCTGGTCCACACACAGTACTCCTTATAGCACCTGCAGCGGTGAAGATCGTCATGTCTCTCCTCAGTGGATGCATAGTTCTCACGAGATGTAAGGTTCAGCTGAATAATGGGTGAGCTTGAAAACGCCATGAGAGGAAGCGGAGCTAAAGAGAGAGAGACTAGAGACTAGCTACGTTAAACATCGTAGTTGGGTTAGCTGCTGTATTGGTTAATGCATCACATGAAAAGGATAGATGTTGGGATAATCGTACTCTAAACAACATTTTGAAGGCATAGATGTGAAAGTCGGCAGGGTAGCCTAGTGGTTAGAGCATTGGACTAGTAACCGAAAGGTTGCAAGTTTGAATCGCAGAGCTGACAAGGTACAAATCTGTTGTTCTGCCCCTGAACAGGCAGTTAACCCACTGTTTCTAGGCAGTCATTGAAAATAAGAATTTGTTCTTAACTGACTTGCCTAATTAAATAAAGGTCAAATAAAAAAAAAGTCTATACAGTGCCGAGTTACCTGAAGAGGATGTAGCGTTGATTAGAGTTAAGCACTTGTCTCAGGTAAGGTGCCTATCAGGTGGCAAAGAAGGAGGTGGGGAGCAAAGTGAGAATAACTTGGCTTGGGAACACCTCTTGGATCCAGTGGTCTAACGGGGAAGACTGGGCCAAAGCATAAGGCGGCTTTTTAGGGCTTTCATTTTTGCCGAACTCAGCAGAAAAGTATTCTGAAGGCATAGTCAGGTGAATAGAGAATGAGAATTGTCATGTTATTAAACTTTGGGTTTGCATGCATATATAATTATGCATAGCTTACCACATTGTTAATACCGTTATGTTTTGTGTTTCTCGTTGCGTTGCAAGTCTTGTGCTATAACTCTCTTAGGAACCAGAAGGAGAATGTTGAACTGGGAGAAGTCAACGGATCCAGTGGACACGTTATTATCAGTGTTCTATGAGAGATGGAAATAAGATTGTGTGATCATAGAACAGAGGCCATAAGTCTCTGAGAATTTGAACCTCACTGTGAATGTTGTTCATTTTGTGTTCATGTTTTATTATCATTGTTTGTCCATTTACAAGTAATTTACAAGTTTATTTACAGTTGAAGTCAGAAGTGTACATACATTTAAACTATTTGGCTAACGTCTGTAAAGCATATATTATTATTATTATATTTTTCACATTTAAACTATTTGGCTAACGTGTAAGTTTTTCACAATTCGTGACATTTAAAATTCCCTGTCTTATGTCAGTTATGATCACCACTTTATTTTAAGAATGTGAAATATCAGAATAATAGTAGAGAGAATTATTTATTTCAGCTTTTATTTATTTCACCACATTCCCTGTGGGTCAGAAGTTTACATACTACACTCAATTAGTATTTGGTAGCATTGCCTTTAAACTGTTTAACTTGGGTCAAACGTTTTTGGGTAGCCTTCCACAAGCTTCCCACAATAAGTTTGGTGAATTTTGGCCCATTCCTCCTGACAGAGCTGGTGCAACTGAGTCAGGTTTGTAGACCTCCTTGCTCGCACAAGCTTTTTCAGTTCTGCGCACAAATGTTCTATAGGATTGAGGTCTGGGCTTTGTGATGGCCACTCCAATACCTTGACTTTGCTGTCCTTAAGCCATTTTGCCAAAACTTTGAAAGTATGCTTGGGGTCATTGTCCATTTGGAAGACCCATTCGCAACCAAGTTTTAACTTCCTGACTGTTGTCTTGAGATGTTGGTTCAATATATCCACAATTTTACTCCCTCATGATGCCATCTATTTTGTGAAGTGCACCAGTCCCTCCTGCAGCAATGCACCCCCACAACATGACGCTACCACTCCCGTACTTCACGGTTGGGATGGTGTTCTTCGGCTTGCAAGCCTCCCCCTTTTTCCACCAAACATAACAATGTTTATTATGGCCAAACAGTTCTATTTTAGTTTCATCACACCCAAGGACATTTCTCAAAAAAGTATGATCTTTGTCCCCATGTGCAGTTGCAAACCGTAGTCTGGCTTGTTTTGGAGCAGTGGCTTCTTCCTTGCTGAGCAGCCTTTCAGGTTACGTCAATACAGGACTCGTTTTACTGTGGATATAGATACTATTGTACCCGTTTCCTTCAGCATCTTCACAAGGTTATTTTCTGTTGTTCTGGGATTGATTTGTACTATTTGCAACAAAGAACACATCTCCTTCCTGAGCGGTATGACGGCTGTGTGGTCCCATGGTGTTTATATTTGCATACTATTGTTTCTACAGATGAACATGGTACCTTCAGGCATTTGGAAATTGCTCCCAATGAAGAACCAGACTTGTGGAGGTCTACAATGTTTTTTTCTGAAGTCTTGGCTGATTTCTTTTAATTTTCCAATCATGTCAAGCAAAGAGGAACTGAGTTTGAAGGTAGGCCTTGAAATACATCCACAGGTACACCTCCAATTGACTCACAATCATGTCAATTAGCCTTTTAGAAGCTTCTAAATCCATGACGTCATTTTATGGAATTTTCCAACCTGTTTAAAGGCACAGTCAACTTATTGTATGTAAACTTCTGACCCACTGGAATTGTGATACAGTGAATTATAAGTGAAATAATCTGTCTGAAAACAATTGTTGGAAAAATTACTTGTGTCAGGCACAAAGTAATATAATAATAATATATGGCATTTAGCAGACGCTTTTATCCAAAGCGACTTACAGTCATGTGTGCATACATTCTACGTATGGGTGGTCCCGGGAATCGAACCCACTACCCTGGCGTTACAAGCGCCATGCTCTACCAACTGAGCTACAGAAGGACCACAAGTCTGTACTAACAGACTTGCAAGTCTGTACTAACAGACTTGCAAAAAACTATAGTTTGTTAACAAGAAATTTGTGGATTGGTTGAAAAACGAGTTTTAATAACTCTAACCTCGGTGTATGTAAACTTCCGACTTCAACTGTAAGTTGAACAGTAGGAAGGTATTGTTCAAGAGGGACTGTTGGGTTCTGAGAATATGAAATATACATATTCATGTCACTGAGGGAGAGCTTAGGTTTAGAGGGTCGACACCAGAAGTTAATGGTTATCTGTAGGAGGAAGGCATATAGTGTGTGAAATTAAACTTGGAATGTGCTGAGTGCAGGGAAGCGATCACGTGGCGGGCATTAATAAGGGCAGAAAGCCATGGATTAGTGATGAAGGGGGTCGAGGCCAGGTCACATTAAGGGAGAAAGAAAAGTTTATGGCCGTATTACTTAGTTTCATGCCTAGTAGTAAAGATACCAGATGTTCAGATGGGCAGGAGGAGACTCAACCTAGGAGAGAGGGTTAAATATCAATGTTTGTAGGAAAATGTTTGTCTAATGCAGGTGTTTTGATCCTATTGGAAGAATAAACTTGGTTGCGCTTTCACAGTGTCCGTAGAGTTTTTACTCTGAAAATTAGAACCTAACATCAGTAAGGAGCAGTACAGTGACTCGTGCAGCACAACTTACTCATACACCGATCAGCTGTCATTTATGACGCAACACAAGAGGGCATGTTAATCACAGACACTAACAAAGTTGAGTAACAGGAAACAAGGAAGCGGCTTAATGCATGAGTGACACGTATGACGTGGTGTTATGTTGCTCTTCTTCCTTGAGTCTAATGTAAGTCAGAGAGATAGCGGTGCTTCCCAGAACTGAAACATGGCATTTTAGCCCCAACTGTCCATAACAAAACACGTCCAGGACTCACCCTTCGCCAAGTTTCTCTAGCACATCAAAGACTTCCTCTGGCTGCTTGGTTAAACTGTCTTCACTGAGCTTCTTTAGCTGCCTGTAGGGTGGAGAAAGTTTCAAATTGTTATTAGTCATATGTACAGGATACACATGGTGTTGCAATTAAATGCTTACTTGCAGGTTCCTCGACAAAGCAACAAGAAATAAAAAGATGCAAAGTAAATGGCTCAGTATAAATAGATTAAACATTTTATCATAAGTATAATACCGGAAGGAACAATTCATTTACATATGTTTTTGGTAAGGGGGGGATTGGAGGGAAAGTGTTAATTTTGCAATCATAATAAGAGTCCGGTAGCAGCAGCTGTGATGGGTGTGTTGCCTGAATGTGTGTGTGTGTGTGTGTGTGTGTGTGTGTGTGTGTGTGTGTGTGTGTGTGTGTGTGTGTGTGTGTGTGTGTGTGTGTGTGTGTGTGTGTGTGTGTGTGTGTGTGTGTGTGTGTGTGTGTGTGTGTGTGTGTGTGTGTGTGTGTGTGTGTGTGTGTGTGTGTGTGTGTAAACTCAGCAAAAAAAAGAAACATCCCTTTTTAGGACCCTGTCTTTCAAAGACAATTTGTAAAAATCCAAATAACTTCACAGCTCTTCATTGTAAAGGGTTTAAACACCGTTTCCCATGCTTCCTCAATGAACCATAAAACATGCATGAACATGCACCTGTGGAACGAAAGTTAACATTTACATTTAAGTCATTTAGCAGACGCTCTTATCCAGAGCGACTTACAAATTGGTGCATTCACCTTATGACATCCAGTGGAACAGCCACTTTACAATAGTGCATCTAAATCTTTTAAGGGGGGGGGGTAGAAGGATTACTTTATCCTATCCTAGGTATTCCTTAAAGAGGTTCCTTAAAGAGGTGGGGTTACTGTTGGTAAGACTAACAGCTTACCAACAGGTAGGCAATTAAGGTCACAGTTATGAAAACTTAGGACACTAAAGAAGCCTTTCTATTGACTCACCAAAAGAAAGATGCCCAGGGTCCCTGCTCCTCTGCGTGAACGTGCCTTAGGCATGCTGCAAGGAGGCATGAGGACTGCAGATGTGGCCAGGGCAATAAATTGCAATGTCCATACTGTGAGATGCCTAAGACAGCACTACAAGGAGGCAAGACGGACAGCTGATCATCCTCGCAGTGGCAGACCACGCTTAACACCTGCACAGGATAGGTACATCCAAACATCACACCTGTGGGACAGGTACATGACGGCAATAATAACTGCCTGAGTTACACAAAAAACGCACAATCCCTCCATCAGTGCTCAGACTGTCCGCAACAGGCTGAGAGAGGCTGGACTGAGGGCTTGTAGGCCTGTTGTACAGGTCCTCACCATACATCACCGGCAACAACATCGCCTATGGGCAAAATCCCACCGTCGCTGGACCAGACAGGACTGGCAAAAAGTGCTCTTCAATGACAAGTCGCAGTTTAGTCCCACCAGGGGTGATGGTCGGACTCGTGTTTATCGTCGAAGGAATGAGCATTACATCGAGGCCTGTACTCTAGAGCGGGACCGTCATGGTCTGGGGTGGTGTGTCACACGCTGTGCGTTACAGGGAAGACATCCTCCTCCCTCATGTGGTACCCTTCCTGCAGGCTCATCCTGACATGACCCTCCAGCATGACAATGCCACCAGCAATACTGCTCGGTTCTGTGCGTGATTTCCTGCAAAACAGGAATGTTAGTGTTCTGCCATGGCCAGCGAAGAGCCCGGATCTCAATCCCATTTAGCACATCTGGGACCGTTTGGATCGGAGGGAGGACACACCACTGTGGGGCCCCTATGTTAAGAGTCAGTGGGGAGGAGGTGTTGTTGCCAATCCTCACAGCCTGTGGTCTGCCCGTCAGGAAGTCCAGGATCGTTATAGAGGTCGGTGTCCAGACCAAGGGTTCTGAGCTTGGAGGGAACAACCATGTTGAATACTGAACAGTAGTAAATGAACAGCATTCTCACATAGGTGTTCCTCATGTCCGGATGTGTTATGGCAGTGTGAACAGCGATAAAAATGGCATCTTCCATGGACCTGTTGGAGCGACAGGCAAATTATAGCAGGTCCAGTTTGCCTGGCATGCTGGACTTGATGTGGGAAATGACCAGCCTCTCAAAGCTCTTCATTATGACTGGGGTGAGTGAGAAGGGGCAATGGTCATTTGGGCATGTCATCTTGTTTTTCATTGGTGGTTTCCTTGAAGCAGGTGTGGACTACAGCCTAGGACAGGGAAAGGTTGAAGATGTCCAAGAAGACGTCAGCCAGCTGGTCAGCACACACACTGAGGACGCGTCAGGGATGCTATCTGGGCCAGCGGCTTTGTGAGTTTTCAATTAAAAGTTTTCTGGAACATGCCCAGGCGTTGTAGGGAGGTCATACAGGCACGTGGAGGCCACACACACTACTGAGCCTCATTTTGACTTGTTTTAAGGACATTACATCAAAGTTGGATCAGCCTGTAGTGTGGTTTTCCACTTTAATTTTGAGCGCGACTCCACATCCAGACCTCCATGGGTTGATAAATTTGATTTCCATTGATCATTTTTGTGTGATTTTGTTGTCAGCACATTCAACTATGTAAAGAAAAAAGTATTTAAGAATATTTAATTCTTTCAGATCTAGGATATGTTATTTTAGTGTTCCCTTTATTTTTTTGAGCTGTGTATTTTACCTCTTGGTGATGTAATTCGGAAAGATAATGTTAACTTTCACTGCTATGCGGATGACACACAGCTGTACATTTCAATGAAACACAAAATTGCCCTCGCTGGAAGCCTGTGTTTCAGACATAAGGAAGTGGATGGCTGCAAATGTTCTACTTTTAAACTTGGACAAAACAGAGATGCTAGTTGTAGGTCCAAAGAAACAAATAGATCTTCTGTTGAATCTGACAATTAATCTTGATAGTTGTACAGTCGTCTCAAATAAAACGGTGAAGGACCTCGGCGATCTCTCTTTTGACGAACATATCAAGACTGTTTCAAGAACAGCTTTTTCCATCTACATAACATTGCAAAAATCAGAAACTTTCTGTCCAAAAATGATGCAGAAAAATTCATCCATGCTTTTGTCACCTCTAGGTTAGACTACTGCAATGCTCTGCTTTCCGGCTACCTGGATAAAGCACTAAATAAACTTCAGTTAGTGCTAAACACGGCTGCTAGAATCTTGACTAGAACCAAAAATGATGATCATATTACTCCAGTGCTAGCCTCTCTACACTGACTTTCTGTTGAGGCAAGGCCTGATTTCAAGGTTTTACTGCTAACCTACAAAGCATTACATGGGCTTGCTCCTACCGATCATTCCAATTTGGTCCTGCCGTACATACCTACACGTACGCTCGTCACAAGACTCAGGCCTCCTAATTGTCCCTAGAATTTCTAAGCAAACAGCTGGAGGCAGGGCTTTCTCCTATAGAGCTCCATTTTTATGGAATGGTCTGCCTACCCATGAGATGGACGCAGACTCGGTCTCAACCTTTAAATCTTTATTGAAGACTCATCTCTTCAGTAGGTCCTATGATTGAGTGTAGTCTGGCCCAGAAGTGTGACGGTGAATGGAAAGGCACTGAAGCAACGAACCGCCCTTGCGGTCTCTGCCTGGCTGGTTCCACTGTCTTTCACTGGGATTCTCTACCTCTAACCCTATTACAGGGGCTGAGTCACTGGCTTACTGGTGCTCTTCCATGCTGTCCCTAGGAGGGATGCGTTACTTTATTGGGTTAAGTCACTGACGTGATCTTCATGTCTAGGTTGGCCCCCCCTTGGGTTGTTCCGTGGCGGAGATCTTTGTGTACTCTGCCTCGTCTCAGGATGGTAAGTTGGTGGTTGAAGATATCCCTTTAGTGGTGTGGAGGCTGTGTTTTGGAAAAGTGGGTGGGATTATATCCTGCCTGTTTGGCCCTGTCTGGGGGTATCGTCGGATGGGGCCACAGTGTCTCCCGACCCCTCCTGTCTCAGTCTCCAGTATTTATGCTGCAGTAGTTTGTGTAGGGGGGTAGGGTCAGTCTGTTATATTTGTATTTCTCCTGTCTTATCCGGTGTCCTGTGTCCTGTGTGAATTTAAATATGCTCTCGCTAATTCTCTTTCTTTCTTTCTCTTGGAGGACCATGCCTCAGGACTACCTGGCCTGATGACTCCTTGCTGTCCCCTGTCCATGCTGCTGCTCCAGTTTAAACTGTTCTGTCTGCGGCTATGGAACCCTGACCTGTTCACCGGACGTGCTGCCTGTCCCAGACCTGCTGTTTTCAACTCTCTCGAGACCGCAAGAGCGGTAGAGATACTCTGAATGATCCGCTATGATCCACTCCTGAGGTGCTGACCTGTTGCACCCTCAACAACCACTGTGATTATTATTATTTGACCCTGCTGGTCATCTATGAACATTTGAACATCTTGGCCATATTTTGTTATAATCTCCACCTGGCACAGTCAGAAGAGGACTGCCCACCCTTCATAGCCTGGTTCCTCTCTAGGTTTCTTCTTAGGTTCTGGCCTTTCTAGGGGAGTTTTTCCTAGCCACTGTGCTTCTAGACCTGCATTGCTTGCTGTTTGGGGTTTTAGGCTGGGTTTCTGTACAGCACTTTGAGATATCAGCTGATGTAAGAAGGGCTTTATAAAAAAAATAATCTGTCTCGAATCGAGCATAGAATGTGTTGAGCTCGTCTGGGAGGGAGGCGTCGGTAGGCACCAGACAGCTGGATTTGCATTTGCCCATGATAATCTGTAGTCCTTGCAACATGCCGAGTCAGTTGTCGAACATCAACTCAAGTTTGAGTCGGAGGTCTTTTTGCATCCCTAATGGGTTTGCAGAGCTCGTTCCTGCTTGCCTTGTACACATCGTGCGCTACTGAGTCAGAGTTCTTTCTGATGACATTGAATGCTACAGTACGGGCTCTCGGCATGGTACGGATATCTCCGCTCATCCCATAGACATTAAAACTAGTAGATAGTGATAGGAATACGTGGATGACGTGAGCGCAGTCTTAAACTCCAGATGGTGCATGAAGCCGTAAGTATTTGAATTTGAAGCACGCCATATTACTGAATGGGGCTGAATGGCACCAACAATGTTTTTGCTAAGGATCATGGTGAAAGTGGCCGTAACTAGCAAAGGATCACGGTCGATGCAGTCGTTTTCATTCTGCCTGAGAAAGTCAACCTTGTTTTAATGTCTATGAACCAGATGCTAGCCAACTGTTAAGCTTTTGCAGCAGAAGGTTCATTTCAAAGCTCAGCCTTACCAGGTCAACATTGTAATACAACACGGAATGTAAATATTAAGCATGACAAATCAGAATTACAACTGACTACCAGAAAAAAAATCAAGATTAGACTCCCTATCTATCTACTCTAGACATCATATGACCATGATCCTTCCACCTGAAAATAAAAAGTTAATGGGCTACCATCACAACAACTGATCACAACTCAGTTTGGCTAGATTGAATTACCTCAGAATAAAGTGGACTAGCATATATATAAATAACAATTATTTAATCTCAATTCTATATTTCTTTATGATTTTAGTATATC
The DNA here is from genome assembly GCF_021184085.1 of Oncorhynchus gorbuscha. NCBI lineage: Eukaryota > Metazoa > Chordata > Actinopteri > Salmoniformes > Salmonidae > Oncorhynchus > Oncorhynchus gorbuscha. Next base: position 35,607,897 of record NC_060193.1, on the reverse strand, counting down.
ATTTGTGAAACTGCAACGTAATCATAAATAAATTGAATTCTAAATGGATTACATTTTAATCGCATACTAAATAGATATTTCAAAAACAGTGAGAGCCCATTACGTCGCCATTCTCCGCACTGTCATCCTCCGTCAGCTCATAGACATTAAAACCATGTCAGCCCCATAGACATTGGTTCAGCCCATAAATCTCCACTTGACAGGCTCGTTGACGCAGCACTTGACAGGCTCGTTGACAACACACCACACCCCCTTAGGTGCACTTGCAAAGAGCGTGCACAAGGGCGAGTCTCCTTGTAGCCTGCCGGCCCGTGATCGGTCTGTGTGATGATAATTGTACTAGTCAAAATGGATCACTATAATTACACGTCTCGATTTGTAGCAAACTTTAAAATAATAACTCACCGTGGGGATTGAACTTGATTATAAACACATTTTTGAGCACATTCTTTTTTTTATGGGGGCGGGTTGGCCATTCTGGCTATCGTAATTTACATAAGCATTCTAGTACAGACCAGGGCTTTTGGCAACACTAAGTTGCTAGCACAGTAGCCGACAAGCATAGCTCATGGCTTTGAGCTGGCTTCAAGTTCCAGACCGGACACTGGAGGCCTGGTTCATCCAGGGATTTTGGTTGGGGTATGTCCAGATTGTTGTGCCCACAATAACATCAACACATTTCCTAATGAAGCCTGTGACTGAAGATGTTGATGAATGAGTGGATGAATCTTTGAACATATTCCAATCAGTATTTTCTAAACAATCCCACAGCACCAAGTCTGCCTCCTCTACCCAGCACCTCGCTATTCTCTGTGTTGGTTGCTCCCTTTTGAGTTGCTGCTTGTAGGGCGGGAGTAGGAACACAGACGTGATCTGATTGGCCAAAGTGGGGATGCTTTGTACGCATCACAGATGTTTGTATATACTGTACATGATCCAGCATGACGGTACCTCGTGGGCCAGGATATATGTTGGTAATATTTTTGGAAAAATGTGCTTTCAACGTGCTTGGTTAAAGTCATCCACGACAATAGACTGCTTCCGGGTGAGAGGATTCTTGCTGGCTAACGATCTTGTTCAGTTTGTTGAGTGCCGCCTCTGTGTTTGCTTTTGCAGGTATGTACACAGCTGTGATAAAAACACACATGAATGAACTCGGCATACAGTATAGTCGGGTCGGCATTTTTGCATCAGAAACTCCAGGTCGGGAGGACAAGAGCTTGAGATATTTTCAACTTTGGTACAGCAGGAATTGTTGATGAGGAAACATACCTCGACCTCCCAGTCTTACCAGAATCCACCGTTTGATCCATACGTCAAATGAAAAAGCAGTCTGGTAGAATAGCATAATTGAGCGTTTCGTCCGTAAGATCTGTCTCTGTAAAAACAAAGACATAGCATTCCCTGATGTCCTTCATCGATTGAAGACTTTCTCAGAGTTCAAAGTTTATTTTCCAGTGATTGAACATTAGACATCAGGATACTAGGAAGAGGAGACAATGCTTACAGCCTAGCTTGGAGTCCCCCTTCCCTTCCTCTTTTTGTCACCTACGTTGCCTTCTGTCTTCTTGTTCAGCAGCAAATGGTACATCTGCAGTATCTACAAGGTTTTCACACACTGTTGCTGGTATTTTGGCCCATTCCTCCATGCAGACCTCCTCTAGAGCAGTGAAGTTTTGGGGCTGTTGGGAAACACGGACTTTCAACTCCCTCCAAAGATTTCTATGGGGTTGAGATCTGGAGACTGGCTAGGCCACTCCAGGACCTTGAAATGCTTCTTACGAAGCCACTCCGTTGCCCGGGCGGTGTGTTTGGGATCATTGTCATGCTGAAAGACCCAGCCACGTTTCATCTTCAATGCCCTTGCTGATGGTAGGCTTTGTTACTTTGGTCCCAGCACTCTGCAGGTCATTCACTAGGTCCCCCCTGTGGTTCTGGGATTTTTGCTCACCGTTCTTGTGATCATTTTGACCCCACGGGGCGAGATCTTGGGTGGAGCCCCAGATCGAGGGAGATTATCAATGGTCTTGTATGTCTTCCATTTCCTAATAATTGCTCCCACAGTTGATTTCTTCAAACCAGGCTGCTTACCTATTGCAGATTCCGTCTTCCCAGCCTGGTGCAAGTCTACAATTTTTTTCTGGTGTCCTTTGACAGCTCTTTGGTCTTGGCCATAGTGGAGTTTGGAGTGTGACTCTTTGAGGTTGTGGACAGGTGTCTTTTATACTGATAACAAGTTCCAACATGTGCCATTGATACAGGTAACGAGTGGAGGACAGAGGAGTCTCTTAACCTGTTAAGCCTAACCCTGTTTACTGCCCCTTCTGGAGGAATTGGGTACCCATATAAAACAGGATAATTTTTTGTCAAAAGTTGCTAATATATGCATATAAAAAATATTATCGAATAGAAAACACTCTAAAGCTTCTAAAACCGTTTAAATTTTGTCTATGTAAAGCAGAAGTGTCAGGGCATGCATTCTCCCAAAGTCTCTCGTCATGGAAAACGTTGGCCCAACTTTGACGTCATCGTATACGCCTTCCCAAACAACTACCGCTCTGGGAACAGTCTGTACGTGTTCAGCGCGAAGCCTGCTTTCAATGGGGCTTCTCATTGTGAGAATCGCGCGCTCGAAAGGTCTCGGTCACTCGAAAAAGAAGTGTACGATTAGGCGCGCTCTGCTCCGGTGAAGTCTTTTCTTCAGGATCGATTAAAAGACGTGTGTGTTACGCTTCGTCCTCACAATTGCTGTACACCTTTATAACATGTTAAAGCTTAATTATGAACATAGTTTGACAAGTTTACTCGACATATAATATATATTTTCGACGTTTTGGTGCGCATCCACTTGAATTTTGCCTACATTTCGAAAGAATTTTGCATACATTTGGAAAGAAATGTGGCTATTTTGAGAAACCGAAAGACGCAGACTTGAAAACTAAACGCTGTTTTGGTAAGTATAATCCCTTCCAGGTCTTTTGATAGAAGAACAGCAAAGGTAAGGGAATATTTATGTGTTAATTTTGGGTTTCTGTCGACTCCAAGATAGAGGAGGCATAATGATACATTTGGAGTGCCGACTCCTAGTATAGCCTAGTGAACGCAACCTGTAACGTTAAAAATAAATGTAACACAGCGATTGCATTTAGAAGAAGTGTATCTTCCTATACATATGTAAAACATGCATATTTAGTCAAAGTTTATGATGTGTATTCCTTGTTAGCTGACGTTATCTGCCGGAGCTATTTCATTTCTCCTGACATTTTAGTAGCATTTTTTGAACGATGCGTCATTGTAAACAGAGATTTATGGATATATATTGCAGATTATTGTAAAAAAATGAATGTACTGTGTAACATGTTATATTACTGTCATTTGATGAATATTTCAAAAGGTTAGTGAAATGATTTTTTTTTAATCCTGCGTTTGTTGATTGCATATTTTTTCCTACTTGGCTATGCTAATGAGCTATGTCTGCGGTGGTGGTATGACATAAATATGTGCTATGTTTTCGCCGTAAAACATTTTAGAAATCTGACTTGTTGCCTGTATTCACAACGAGTGTAGCTTTAATTCAATACCCTGCATGTGTATTTTAATGAACGTTTGAGTTTTAACTAATACTATTAGCATTTAGCGTAGCGCATTTGCATTTCCAGAGCTCTAGATGGGACGCCTGCGTGCCAGGTAGGACAAGAGGTTAAAGAAGAAGGTACAGGTCTGTGAGAGCCAGAAATCTTGCTTGTTTGTAGGTGGCCAAATACTTATTTTCCACCATAATTTGCAAATAAATTCATTAAAAATCTTACAATGTGATTTTCTGGATTTTTTTCTCATTTTGTCTGTCATAGTTTAAGTGTACCTATGATGAAAGTTTCAGGCCTCTCTCATCTTTTTAAGTGGGAGAACTTGCACAATTGGTGGCTGACCAAATACTTTTTTGCCCCACTGTATATATAAAGTCTGATTTGATAGAGCCGTCAGACTGAGCAGCAGCAGGCCCGTAATCACCATTCAAACAGCACTTTAGTGCATTTTGCCAGCAGCTCTTCGCAAGCACAGCGCTGTTTATGACTTCAAGCCTATCAGCCTAATGGCTGGTGTAACCAACGTGAAATGGCTAGCTAGTTAGCTGGGTGTGCGCTAATACCTTTTCAAACGTCACTCGCGTTTAGATTTAGAGTAGTTATTCCCCTTGCGCTGCAAGGGCCGTGGATTTTGTGGAGCGATTGGTAACGCTGCTTCGAGTGGGGCTGTTGTTGATGTGTTCCTGGTTCGAGCCCAGGTAGGGGCGAGGAGAGGGACAGAAGCTATACTGTTACACTGGCAATACTATAGTGTCTACAAGAACATCCAATAGTCAAAGGTATATGAAATACAAATGGTAGAGAGAGAAATAGTACTATCAATACACTGCTAAAAGGGACACTAAAATAACACATCCGAGATCTGAATGAATGAAATATTCTTATTAAATACTTTTTTCTTTACATAGTTGAATGTGCTGACAACAAAATCACACAAAAATTATCAATGGAAATCAAATTTATCAACCCATGGAGGTCTGGATTTGGAGTCACACTCAAAATTAAACTATAGGCTGATCCAACTTTGATGTAATGTCCTTAAAACAAGTCAAAACGAGGCTCAGTAGTGTGTGTGGCCTCCACGTGCCTGTATGACCTGACTAACAACCCCTGGGCATGCTCCTGATGAGGTGGCGGATGGTCTCTTGAGGGATCTCCTCCCAGACCTGGACATGATGTCCCAGATGTGATCAATTGGATTCAGGTCTGGGGAACGGACAGGCCAGTCCATAGCATCAATGCCTTCCTCTTGCAGGAACTGCTGACACACTCCAGCCACATGAGGTCTAGCATTGTCTTGCATTAGGAAGAACCCAGGGCCAACCGCACCAGCATATGGTCTCACAAGGGGTCTGAGGATCTCATCTCGGTACCTAATGGCAGTCAGGCTACCTCTGGCGAGCACATGGAGGGCTGTGCGGCCCCCCAAAGAAATGCCACCCCACACCATGACTGATCCACCGCCAAATTCTGGAGGATGTTGCAGGCAGCAGAACGTTCTCCACGACATCTCCAGACTCTGTCACGTGCTCAGTGTGAACCTGCTATCATCTGTGAAGAGCCAGTGGCGAATTTGCCAATCTTGGTGTTCTCTGGCAAATGCCAAACGTCCTGCACAGTGTTGGGCTGTAAGCACAAACCCCACCTGTGGACGTCGGGCCCTCATACCACCCTCATGGAGTCTGTTTCTGACCGTTTGAGCAGACACATGCACATTTGTGTCCTGCTGGAGGTCATTTTGCAGGGCTCTGGCAGTGCTCCTCCTGCTCCTCCTTGCACAAAGGTGGAGGTCCTGCTGCTGGGTTGTTGCCCTCCTACGGCCTCCTCCACGTCTCCTGATGTACTGGCCTATCTCCTGGTAGCGCCTCCATGCTCTGGACACTATGCTGACAGACACAGCAAACCGTCTTGCCACAGCTCGCATTGATGTTCCATCCTGGATGAGCTGCACTACCTGAGCTACTTGTGTGGGTTGTAGACTCCGCCTCATGCTACCACTAGAGTGAAAGCACCGCCAGCATTCAAAAGTGACCAAAACATCAGCCAGGAAACATAGGAACTGAGAAGTGGTCTGTGGTTACCACCTGCAGGACCACTCCTTTATTGGGGGTGTCTTGCTAATTGCCTATAATTTCCACCTGTTGTCTAATCCACTTGCACAACAGCATGTGTAATGTATTGTCAATCAGTGTTGCTTCCTAAGTGGACAGTTTGATTTCACAGAAGTGTGATTGACTTGGAGTTACATTGTGTTGTTTAAGTGTACTATATTAACTACCTAAAAACCTCTTACCTTGGAATATTGAAGTCTCATGTTAAAAGGAACCACCAACTTTCGTATGTTCTGAGCAAGGAACTTAAACGTTAGCTTTTTTACATGGCACATATTTTACATGGCACACGTTTTTACATGGCAAATACATGGCACATATTGCATATTGCAACATATTCCTTTCTTCAACACTTTTTTGCATTATTTCAACCAAATTGCAATGTATTTGAGGCTAAATTCATTTTATTTATGTATTAATTTAAGTTAAAATAAGTGTTCATTCAGTACTGTTGTAATTGTCATTATTACAAATAAATAAATAGGCCGATTAATCGGAATCGGCTTTTTTGGTCCTCCAATAATCGGTATCGGCGTTGAAAAATCATAATCGGTCGACCTCTACTCTGGAGAGACCTGAAAATAGCTGTGCAGCAAAGCTCCCCATCCAACCTGACAGAGCTTGAGAGTTTCTGCAGAGACGAGTGGGAGAAACTCCCCAGATACATTTATGCCAAGCTTGTAGCGTCATACCCAAGAAGACTCGAGGCTGTAATCAACAGGACAGCAACATCAGAATCCATTACCTTGCAAAGAAGAACAGAGGAGTATTGGCGCCAGAGGAGACGGCTGCTGTTTTACGATGCCCTAACCACCAATTGTGCTACTGTGTGTGTGTTTTTGAGTTATTTGTAACTTATTTTGTACATAATGTTTCTGCCACCATGTTTTATGACCGAAAAGAGCCTCTAGATATCAGGACAGCGATTACTCATCCCATACTGGAGGAATACTTTTCTTTTAACGAGTCTGACGGGTGGCGGTATATGTACCCGCAAAACACCAGTCTCACTGTCAACAGTGAAGAGGTGACTCTGGGATGCTGGTGTAACTGATGTGAAACGGCTAGATTAGTTAGTGGTGCACGCTCAATAGCGTTTCAATCGGTGACGTCACTTGCTCTGAGACCTTGAAGTAGTAGTTCCCCTTGCTCCGCAAGGGCCACGGCTTTTGTGAGGCGATGGGTAACGATGCTTCGAGGGTGACTGTTGTTGATGTGTACAGAGGGCCCTGGTTCGCGCCCGGGTATGGGCGAGGGGACGGTCTAAAGTTATACTGTTACACTGGCCTTCTAGGCAGCATTGCAAAGAAAAAAACATATCTCAGACTGGCTAATAAAAATAAAAGATTAAGATGGGCAAAAGAACAGACACTGGACAGAGAAACTCTGCCTTGAAGGGCAGCATCCCGGAGTCACTTCTTTACTGTTGACATTGAGATTGGTGTTTTGCGGGTACTATTTAATGAAGCTGGCAGTTGAGGACTTGTGAGGTGTCTGTTTCTCAAACTAGACAGTCTACTGTACTTGTCCTCTTGCTCATTTGTGCACCGGGGCCTCCCACTCCTCTTTCTATTATGGTTAGAGACAGTTTGCGCTGTTCTGTGAAGGGAGTAGTACACAGCATTGTACAAGATATTCAGTTTCTTGACAATTTCTCACATGGAATAGCCTTCATTTCTCAGAACAAGAATAGACTGACGAGTTTTAGAAGAAAGTTATTTGTTTCTGGCCATTTTGAACCTGTAATCAAACCCACAAATGCTGATGTTCCAGATCCTCAACTTGTCTAAAGAAGGTCAGTTCTATTGGTTCTTTATTCAGGACAACAGTTTCCAGCTGTGCTAACAATTGCAAAAGGGTTTTCTAATGATCAATTAGCCTTTTAAAAATATAAACTTGGATTAGCTAACACAACATGCCATTGGAACACAGGAGTGATCGTTGCTGATAAAGTGCCTCTGTACGCCTATGTAGATATTCCATCAAAAATAAAAAAATCTGCCGTTTCCAGCTACAATGGTCATTTACAACATTTACGATGTCTACACTGTATTTCTGATCAATTTTAGCGGACAAAACATGTGCTTTTCTTTCAAAAACAAGAACATTTCTAAGTGACCCCAAACATTTGAACGGTAGTGTACATATGAGATGAGTAATGTAAGATATTAAAGTGACTAGTGATCTATATATTAAGTGGCCAATGATTCGAGTCAGTATATAGGCAGCAGCCTCTCTGTGTCAGTAACGGCCTTGAAATATACACTGTTTTTCAGTCTCTCGGTCCCATCTTTTGACCTCGCCTTCTGGATGGTAAGCGGGGTGAACAGGCAGTGGCTCGGATCGTTGTCCTTGATGATCTTTTTGGCCTTCTTGTGACATCAGATGCTGTAGGTGTCCTGGAGGACAGGTAGTTTGCCCCCAGTGATTCGTTGTGCAGACTGCACCACCCTCTGGAGAGCCTTGCAGTACAGGATGCTCTCAATTGTGATTCTAACATCTACCAACACAGGGGCGTGAATACTTATATATATATTTTTTTATTTTATTTAACTAGGCAAGTCAGTTAGAACACATTTTTAATTACAATGACGGCCTACCCCGGCCAATTGTGTGTAGCCCCATCCCAATCACGACCGGATGTAATAGGGCCTGGATTCGAACCAGGGACTCTAGTGACACCTCTTTCACTGAGATACAGTGCCTTAAGACTGCTGCGCCACTCAGGAGCCCCATATATAAATTACATTTCTGTATTTAATTTTCAGTAAATTTGCTAACATTTGTTTTTACTTTGTCATTATTGGGTAATGTGTGTAGATGGGTGAGAGAAAAAAATCGATTTAATCAATTTTGAATTCAGGCTGTAACGCAAATTTATTTTGGAATAAGTCAAGGGGTATGAATACTTTCTGAAGGCACTGTATATCGTCAGTTATGTGTCCAATAATGTTGGCCTATGTTGTTGTGTCCTTTGTCACTCCTGCTACATTACAGCAGTGATCCACTAAATGGATAGGCAAGCTAATGTCGCCCTCATGTCGGTACTAGCAAGAACGCTATGTAGTGTTAAGTATCAACAGTCAATCTAGTAGGTACTGGAAACTGGTCCTTCTGTAGCTCAGTTGGTAGAGCATGGCGCTTGTAACGCCAGGGTAGTGGGTATCAACGTAGAATGTCACATGACTGTAAGTCGCTTTGGATAAAAGCGTCTGCTAAAATGGCATATATTTAACTATAGTGAGCTTCCATTGGTCAATAGCAACGCGATGTCGCGGTGAACAACGTTGGTCCTCTCTTTCGCCCATGCTTGCATCGCCCAATGGTTTCCGCCCACGCCCCTTCTTTAAATTGAATCGGACTCCGTGGTTTCATAGCCCCCAGCGTGCCAAATCAAATGCTAGATGCTTTTCTGCTGTTAGGTTAGTCGCTTGTCAACATTGTATAGGCATTAGCTAGCTTATGTACAGTAGGTAGTTAACACCATGTTCAGTTGACAGTAGGCATCAGGGAAAAGCAACTGTTGACCCAACCATAGGTGCGGAATGATAGGAGTTGGCAAGACGACACAATCAGATCTGGAGCCAGGCAATTTTGTGCCATTTCAAACTATCTTCCTACAAATATATCTATGTGGTGCAATAACAGGTATGTTACACTAGCAGTGACAGCTAACTACCAAGCATGTAGACAGTTAGTTGATAACGTTGGAGCTTGGTAGTGTCTCTCCGCTGTAAAATGCTAGCTAGCTATGTTTCCCTTAGCTAGCTTATATTAACCCAAACACGATCAGGCTAATATTCAAACTGGAGAAACAAACTTTCTGCAGCCAATTTAACTAGGTTGTACGGATTCATTACCTGCGTGGGTGTGTCCTCATTTGTACTTTGTCCTTGTTCTCCATTGTTTTCTTCAAGATAGTTCACTTCTGTAAAGCTAGCCAGCGGCTCTTGCTGCGATGATACGCTTTTCTGAATGTTTTACAGTTGCTTCTCATTCGTGTTTCATTGTGTAAAGCCAAGTTTCTAAAATCTGAATTTTTCCTTAAACTACTGGAATCTCATTCGTTGCTCCATCCTCCTCTGACTAGGCTGCTTTTGACTTTTTTGACAATTTGTAGCCAAGTGTCTTGACATTCAGTTAAAACCAGGAAGAGCGTTTTGAGACTGGGCGCGGAATGAGGGGGGCCAAAGAGAATAGCCTACCACAGCATGAATCATAATACCCATAAAACCCAACGTTCAAACACGGAAATGGTTATAATCGTTTTTCCACCATTCATTTTATCCCGGCATTGTAGATTTTAGAAACACTTCAAATAAGTTTTTCGCGTATGCTTACGTTTTAATAACCATGTAAATGTCTATCGTTAAAGGTGACGTTTATCAATATATTCGCCTGTATTTAGCCCCCCAAAAATGAAAAGCTAATTTGCTGCTAATGTGGCTATCATACAGAACTACAAATGCCTGTCTCAAGCGTCATGTCACTCATCAAGGTCATGATAATCTGGATGTGTCTGCCGAATATAGGCAAAAAGTAAGAATCTCTGGATTAACTATCTAATGTTAGCTAAATTGGCTAAAGTTATTTAAATGGACAATTATGTGAATTACATTTCTTATATAACTAGCTAACATTAGCTTTCTATTTGTCTAGCCATTTAAATTAATAAGAAATTAATAAAAACAAGTTACGTTTTATTTGGCTTTTATAAACCACCAGTCTTACTTGCTAGGTAACTAGGGCTACGTGTTCTTGATGGCTAGGTGTATTTTAGTCTGTTTTTTTAGATTTCAGGGATTGATTTTTATTGATTTTATTTAACCTTTTATTTAACTAGGCAAGTCAGTTAAGAACACATTCTTATTTACGATGACGGTCTAACCTGGGCGACGCTGGGCCAAAAGTGCGCTGCCCTATGGGATTCCAAATTACGGCCGGTTGTGATACAGCCTGAAATCAAACCAGTGTCAGTAGTGACGCCTCGAGCACTGAGATGCAGCGCCAGACAGCTGCACCACTCGGGACAATTGATACGTTTGCTGTTACCCTCTGGACAGCAGATCATTAGCCTTCACTTGTAACTATACTATACTATGTAAACTGATTTAGTCCTACATGGTATGGTGGGTTGTAAAATTGGTATTCACACTTGTTATTGATGCCTAATTGCAAACCTTATTTGAACATTCTCTATTCCAGAACCAATGGGTGTGCCTGAGTCTTATCACCTTTCAACTAGGTTAGCTGTTTCAACCTGGAACACTATTCTCCTGCTTTGGTCAGTTGTCATTGCAGGAAGTCCTGAAGAGCATGAGTGTGTGTTAAACGTTTTGTTCCAGCCCAGCTCTAACACCTGACTTAAACAATCAACCTGCCGAATTACGACAATAGGCTATGATTACAAGCTTATACACACTCATCCCAAGGGTCCCATTATATATACACACTCAAGTCTCCAATGGTCCCAGTACTGGTTGATGTGAAGGCCTAGGTGACCACACACAAACGGATCTACAGCTGGGATAAGATTATTCTATCATTCACACACTGTAGACAGTGTAAAACACAATTTCAACAATGCTTAAGTTGTATTGTCTATGGCTCAATTTGTGGAAATGCTGTCATAACTCATCGTCTTTAATGTTGTGATTTACAGACATGATTTGAACACCGCAACTGAGATGGACTGATGTTGACGGACACACGCTGAGACCACGAGTATGACTGGACATGGGATGGATATTTGTGAAGACCTAAAAGGGGTGCAAAAGCACACCAACTTATTTTTTATTCCATGGCCAACCATCTCGGGCTGAAAGCCTCAACCTCACAGGTTAGGGTATATATTCCATGTCAGACTTTTCAATGCCACCCTGAAGGTTGCCAGGCAAGCTGTTTCTTGTACATACATTCAATTGTAAAATGCACAAACATTTTAGTAAAATGAGTATTCTTGAGTGAATAACATAAAATCCCACTTTTGTATATGTCCAATAGGTTATGAAAAGCATCAACAATTTAACATGACCTTATGGTGAGTGACCTTTAATGAAGTGAGATGACTGCATTATTATTTACAATCAAGTTCTCTCTGTACACATACAATTGCTTGAAAAATCAACCCCAATATGAATGAAGAAAAGATCCATGGAAGGGTGATCCAAAGGGGGTTGGTTGTATCTACACAAACATATATTTGGCTTTCTATTCGTGCATATCTATTCCGCGCTCTTAAACTGAGCTCATCTCCCCCATGGTTCTTAACTTAAATAGATAAAGTTTTGACCAATTCAAATCCAGGGTGAAACTCCCCATAAAAGAGTCTTTATCAACAGGATCATATTGCCCTCTCAGGTTAGAATAATGTTTAAACAAGAGTAAAACTGGGTTAAATGAGACCTATTCTTAGTTTGAAGAACAGCACTTCATGTAAGTCCATCTCTCGTGAAGTATTAGCTGCATTATCTGCTATATGGAAACTATTCCACAATGGGTGGTACCACATACACTGAACAAAAATATAAACACAACATGTGTTGGTCCCATGTTTCATGAGCTGAAATAAAAGATCTCATAAATTGTCCATGCGCAGAAAGCTTATTTCTCTCAAATGTTGTGCACAGCATTTCTCCTTTGCCAAGATTATCTGACTGATTTCCTCACATGAACTGTAACTCGGTAAAATCTTTGAAATGGTTGCGTTTATATTTTTGTTCAGTATAGTTCTGCAGTAGACTTGTCATGCTATAAAAACATCTGTTGCCAGTCAACATGCATGAGAACCTGTCTGCCTGTCATCTGATCATGCAGGTAACATCAGTGGCTCAGTCCTATGTTGTGAACAGGAAAGGATAATAACGATTATAAAAATCATGTACAGAAACACAGAGATGGGGGGGGGGGAAGCAGAGGTACATTTTTAAAAGCATGAGTAAAACACTTTACAAGCTTTGTCCCACTCTCAAAATAATATCACCCAGGAATGCAGTGGGTACATACAATAGCTCTCCTTTTCTTTGTAACAACAGCTCTGTGTTCTGGGCCAGACTGGGGAGTTTCTCTGGACTCCACAGGTATATCGTGGGAGAGTCATTGGTTGGCAACACCCTTTGTGTCCGGGGGAACAGATGCAGCTGGTTGCAGGTTAGCGGTGGGTACAGGGGGTCTTGATCTGATCCGCACTCTGGGAGCAGCCCCCCTCAGCTGGAGGCAAACAGATAGGGATCAAGTCTCTTTACTAAAACTTTACTAGTTTCACTAAAACTTTACTAGTTTTAGTGAGTGAGAATTATCACAGTATTAGTAAGTGACACTTGTTTTGTTATTCTACTACAATAACAGCCGGTGTCTTCTACATGGGCCAGACAGGGTGGTCTGGCTGAGTGGCTCGTGACTGGTTCCCAGCTGGAGAAGCTTTGTGACGGACCACCGCTGTGGCATAAATACTTGGTGTAGGACCACATTACCATCAGAGATTTACACGTTTATAAATTATTCATTAACCATTACTAATTATAAACCCCTTGTAAATAGACCCTTATTGTAACATGCCATTTTGCACAAAAAGCTATCAAAATATTACAGTTATAATAGTTGATAGCAGGAGAGTGCAGTAAGAGAAGTAGCGGTGCGTGGGTAAAATCACAGGGGAAGCCAAGTCAGGGAAAAAACTCCATATTACAACCTGTGTGTTGTGTTAATAGTGTTGTTTGCTCTATAACTTGTTAGGCCTTTATATCACAGTTGCAAGGCATATTAACTAAGGCCGAGACAAGAAAGACTGGCAGAATAAATTCAACCACACCTTTGTTTCATCACAAAAGTCCACAAAGCATATTGTATGTAACAAACAGTTACATGACATTTTCGGACTAATTAACAACTACTGATTTAGAACCACAGAGAGTTTCCGCAACTTGCAAAGACAGTACCATTTCAACTTTAACACTTCAATATTATCAAATCACCTATGCTTAGTCTAATACAGTGACAACTAAAAGATACCAAAAACAATTTAGTCCTATCAACATAAGATAAATATGATGTGGCTGTTCATGGTTCTGATTTCTCTCTGTGTGTGTGGCGGTGCAAGTAGAAAAAACATTGACTCACCTTACTTGCCATCTTCCTCTATTTCATGTTGATGAAACGGTCTATGACTATCATGTAGTACACACATTTTTTGTTGTCCTAGGCTACCTGGCTAAAATGCTTGCCCGCTTGCCTAACTTCCTTTCATGGGCAACGTTAGCTAGTTAACAGCCTTCTACATCTAGCTACATATTGAACTTCCATCCTCTCAGGCCAGGGGCACAATGTATGAATTTATGGTTGGATCAGAATCGTCGTCATAATCATTGGCCAGTACGGAGAATTAAGCAAAACCACGTCCAAATCCTTGTCTCCATCCATGGCTAATTTAGGAAAGGGACAGTTTTACCTAGCTAGCCACTGGTGGACAACAAGACAAGGAGATGCAAGAATTCAAGTAGTCAGTGTCAGTGACGTATTGCTCTTGATTTGATTGGAGTGAAGCCATATCCAAAATGGCTTCCCTTGACACTTTTTTGTTGTTCAGCCAGGACCATTCACAGTTTAGCTCACTTAGTTTAGCTCAACGCTGATTGTCATACTTTTTTTTAATCAAGGGAGGCCAAATGCCCGCTGGCTTCCCTTGCATTCAATGCTACTTGCAGCAACAACGTCATACTCTTTTTTTACCAATACGGTATCAGATAGATGGCCTACACATAATGAGACAGAAGTCTGGCTTCCCTTGGCATCCATGAATACACGCCACTAAGGAAGAGTAACCCACCTTCCATTAGCTCTTGGTAAAGTTCTTCTTGATCTGGGCACTGACAGACTCATGGATGTTCTTATCATGGGCTGTGTCTCCAGGGCACTGTAAATCCCAGTCAGGATGGGAAGGAAGAAGATATGACCGTCTTGTGGTAGTTAGATGTGCATTCTGCCACCTACTTTGCGGGAGGATAACAAGGATCCCAAAAAGGAAAATATTTTGGTAAAAATAAATATAATATTAAATAAACAAAATCAACCTGCTTTTCTGTAAAAACCTCATTCGAATCAGGTCTCAACACAGGCTCAGAAACCTCCTGTGAGGACGGGACATTTCCTAGCAACAACAGTCCTTGTAGTGCTTCTGCTGGTTGCAGATATAATGATATCCAGCTTCTTGAACTTCTTAGACACTTGTGCTGTGCAATTAGTAACTGTGGCTATAAATGCCACAAAATCCACCTTCTTCACAATGAGTGTATCCAGATCACCCGATTGACTTGAAACACTAGCAACGGGTTGCAATGCATCCACCGCCATATCTTCAACAATGTTGCCTCTTGCCCCTTTGACTCTCTTCACCAGCCTCCACATAGGAGATCCGCTGTGCAACCCTGACCCTTGACACCTCAACCTCCTTCGCCCTAATAGGACACTCAAGGAAGTCCGGAGTATGATCCCCACCACAAATGCAACATTTTCCATTCACAGATTCAATATCATACTTCTCCTGTCTGCAAACATTTGATACGTGACCATATCCTTTACAATTTCCACATTGTAATGGTTTGGACACAAATGCTCTGACCGCATACCTCACATATCCAGTCTCCTCAAAGAACAACAATATCAACAGGCTTTTCTCCTTCCTTCCATTCACCATACAGGTCAAGTGAAGTGCACTGACCACTCCTGAGATTTTCTGACTAAGGTACTCATCATCTGTATCCAACGAGACTCCAGCTATAACTCCTTTGGTAGGCGCCCTGCTCCGAAGATCAAAACATGTTACCTCTGGCATAGACAATTTTGCCAGATCCAGTGCACACTTCTTCTGTTCTTCATCAACAGAATGAACTAAAACAAGGCCGCTTCTAGTCACCTTGATTGAATCCACTTTTCCCACTAGTTCCTTCACAGTCCTCGATATTACAAATGGATTTCCCAAATGAATCTCCTTGTCCAATAAGAAATACATTATTGGTCCAGTCCTTGTCTTCCACTACAATCTTTGCTCGTTTTGTTCCATTCTTTGATTAAACTATTTTCCACTCATTATCACACGTCACTTGCTGCATTTTCAGATTCAAGCACAGTCACCATTTCTTTCTCGACTTCCTCATGCAAAAAAAATAAACAATCTTCTGTGGATTTATATGGCGGTTGGCAACCAACCTTAAGGTGTATTACCGCCACCAACTGGACTGGAGTGTGGACCAGAGACCTACCCAATATTCTTATCTCCTTAATTAACAAAATACATAATTAAATACTACATCCATAAACAAATCGCTAGGAGAATATAGCTACTGAGATTGGACGTCACACACACACATCCATATATGGCAAGTGTGGTGTTTTGAGAAATGTATTATGTGTTATTGAGTTTAGATGTAAAATGGTTGCAAATAGCCAATGGGATTTGTATGCAGGGGTTAAGTTATTTGAATTAACAAATGATAATGGGGTTTCCGTTCTTGCTTTGAAGTGATTGGAATACAAGATGCAAGGTCGATAAAAGTTCAATGATGTATTGGAGATTCGGGCTGAAGATACTGTAGAGAGTAGTTGACTGTAATGTGTTAAGGAGAACATTAAATAAATCTGTTCTGTTTATTATAAGTATGCTTCGTAGTCTTCAGTAAAATAACCCAGCTTCTTCGGATGCAACAGCAAGAGATATTAGAAAATGGAGGAGATAGGAAACCCATTAGGCAGTGAATGGAGGAGCGGTCAGTAGCAGTCAAAAATTTCGACACACTCATTCAAGTGTTTTTCTTTATTTTCTACATTGTAAAAAAAATTGAGAATAAATCAAAACTATGAAATAACACATATGGAATCATGTAGTAACCAAAACATTGTTAAACAAATCAAAACAGATTTTAGATTTTAGATTCTTCAAAGTAGCCACCCTTTGCTTTGATGACAGCTTTGCACGTCCCTGGAACTTGGACCATGTTAAAGGCGGCTAAATGCTCCACTCCATTGATCTATGTGGGTGAAGTCTGTTTTTTTGGGGTGTGGACTCTGTTGGTTGCATTCCACCCAGAGAGGAAGTCAGTCTTGTATAGTGTATATCCACTAGAGGGCTTGGGGAGTCAGACTAGCATACCAAGCAGGAGGGACCAAAGCACACATTTTGACTCTAGCGAGTGACAACATTTGAACTTCCGGATCCGGTGTCGTATGCCTGTCAGGCTAGTCTGGTCTTCTATGCTTTACAAATCTACTTTTTAGTCACAGAAGCAAACATCTCTTTTTGAATTGCAATTGCTAGAGCTTTAACGGCAAGAGCGTGAACTGCTCTTTGTCATGTTCTGACCTTTAGTTCCTTTGTTTTGTATTTATTTAGTATGGTCAGGGCGTGAGTTGGGGTGGGCAGTCTATGTTTGTTTTTCTTTGATTTGGGGATTTGTATGTTTCGGCCTAGTATGGTTCTCAATCAGAAGCAGGTGTCATTAGTTGTCTCTGATTGAGAATCATACTTAGGTAGCCTGGGATTCACTGTTTGTTTGTGGGTGATTGTCTATGTTGATTGCTTGTGTCAGCACAGTTCTCATTAGCTTCACGGTCGTTATTTCGTTTATTGGTCGCCCCAGGTGGTGAGGGTAGGCAACAACATCTCCACCCCGCTGATCCTCAACACTGGGGCCCCACATGGGTGCGTTCTGAGCCCTCTCCTGTACTCCCTGTTCACCCACGACTGCGTGGCCACGCACGCCTCCAACTCAATCATCAAGTTTGCGGACGACACAACAGTGGTAGGCTTGATTACCAACAACGACGAGACGGCCTACAGGGAGGAGGTGAGGGCCCTCGGAGTGTGGTGTCAGGAAAATAACCTCACACTCAACGTCAACAAAACTAAGGAGATGATTGTGGACTTCAGGAAACAGCAGAGGGAACACCCCCCTATCCACATCGATGGAACAGTAGTGGAGAGGGTAGCAAGTTTTAAATTCCTCGGCATACACATCACAGACAAACTGAATTGGTCCACTCACACTGACAGCATCGCGAAGAAGGCGCTGCAGCGCCTCTTCAACCTCAGGAGGCTGAAGAAATTCGGCTTGTCACCAAAAGCACTCACAAACTTCTACAGATGCAGAATCGAGAGCATCCTGGCGGGCTGTATCACCGTCTGGTACGGCAACTGCTCCGCCCTCAACCGTAAGGCTCTCCAGAGGGTAGTGAGGTCTGCACAACGCATCACCGGGGGTAAACTACCTGCCCTCCAGGACACCTACACCACCCGATGTTACAGGAAGGCCATAAAGATCATCAAGGACATCAACCACCCGAGCCACTGCCTGTTCACCCCGCTATCATCCAGAAGGCGAGGTCAGTACAGGTGCATCAAAGCTGGGACCGAGAGACTGAAAAACAGCTTCTATCTCAAGGCTATCAGACTGTTAAACAGCCACCACTAACATTGAGTGGCTGCTGCCAACACACTGACTCAACTCCAGCCACTTTAATAATGGGAATTGTTGGGAAATGATGTAAAATATATCACTAGCCACTTTAAACAATGCTACTTAATATAATGTTTACATACCCTACATTATTCATCTCATATGTATACGTAAATTCTGTACTCTATATCATCTACTGCATCTTTATGTAATACATGTATCACTAGCCACTTTAACTATGCCACTTTGTTTACATACTCATCTCATATGTATATACTGTACTCGATACCATCTACTGTATTTTGCCTATGCCGCTCTGTACCATCACTCATTCATATATCTTTATGTACATATTCTTTACACTTGTGTGTATAAGACAGTAGTTTTGGAATTGTTAGTTAGATTACTTGTTGGTTATTTCTGCATTGTCGGAACTAGAAGCACAAGCATTTCGCTACACTCGCATTAACATCTGCTAACCATGTGTATGTGACAAATAAAATTTGATTTAATTTGATTTATAGTGTGTTTCAGTGTTCTCTTTATTAAATTTCATCATGAACACATACCACGCTGCATTTTGGTCCTCCGATCCTTCTCGCCTCTCCTCTTCAGATGAAGAGGAGGACGCCCGTGACACTCTTATTACTCAGGAGAATAAGAAGCAGAAGAAACTGATAAAATGGAGAGTTCATCCACTGAACACTACAAGAGGGGAATACGGAGAATACACATCTCTTGTCCATTTCTTGTGAAGCATTGACAAGGAAACACATTTTCAATACTTTCGGATGTCCGTTTCCAGATTTGACAACTTGCTTCAGCAGCTTGCCCCTCACATTTCGCACGAGAGAACTCACAGCTTTACAATAATTGCTGCGGGAAGGCTGTCTGTGACCATTTGGTTTTTGGCGAGTGGTAGCACACAGCAAAGTATTGCTGCGAGTTATAAGTGAGGAATCTCAACAGTTTGTGCTATCATCCCAGAAGTATGCTGGCATATCCTAAAGGGGGATTTTGTTGGGCTTCACCGTGATCAACGTGGGTACATAGTTGGGAGCAAGTTTGGCTCCCAACTCATTGCAGGCCAGCTGCCGCTACCAAGGCCAGAGCGCTTGCCGAGGGACCCAAGCACCGAGCACATACAGTATGTCTTCGTGGGAGATTAGGCATTCCCTCTGATGCGACGATATCCAGGTAAGATACGCAAAATAAATGTCATGTGAAAATTCTACCAATGTTGCCATTATAATTATATGCCTCACATAAAAGTCTTCTGGCATCCCAGTAAGAGGATAAGGGCATATGTCCAAAGCATAGGCTACACAGTTGTTACAGTACACATTTGATAGCCTTCATGTTCCTGTTCAATAACAATGGAAACACTTATTTTATTCAAAAGGTTGTCGTGACGTGACAATCATTAATCTGATGACTGTTATTTATTTTATCAACTAACTATGTTTAATTGTTACTCGATTGAATTAATCGTGTAAGAATGAACTCATTAAGAATTTGGGACACAAAGTTGTAATGAGTTACTATCTCCCGACTTAAACTCTAAAGACATATAGATATCCTTTACATCAATAACAGTCACATATTAATCATCATTACCTCGTATCAGTCTCAGAAGAACCCTAACCTTATTGATGAATCAGCAATACACAAATTGGCTTAATTATGTATTTACTTACTAAGAAAATAATAACACAGAATACCTAAACACAGGTTATTGATTACTAACGTAATACAATGAAAACAGGTTCCTAGTGGACAAAAGTGTTTGGTTATAAAAGATGGAGGGATGGAAAAAGAGGAAAAGGATGAGACAATGAGAGTCAACTATCGTTGTTACATTTGGAAGCTACGGAAATACAAATACTTAGCACCCTAACCACCGCTCATTCGGATTAGAAAGGCAACATATATTTACACAAAGCTGTCTTTCTCTGTTGAACTCGATGGGTCCTTTGGGGAAGTTGTCGAGGGATGTAAGACTGGTTTGTCCACCAGAGTTCACAATGTCCTTTGTAGAGCTTCTCTGGTAGTGGATTGGTTGTTAGAACATATACTTCAGATGTTCCAATGGTTGTCTGAGAGGAATCTGTTCTTCCCACTCGTGTTTTTGGTCAAATGTCAACTTTACAACTTTACTGTTATGCAGGTGAATGAGGACCCAAAAGCGACTTGGCGAAAACAGAGTCTTTATTCCAGTAAAGGATATAAGCAATACTCCTGGACAATCAGAGCAGAAAACAAAACATAAAAAACTTAATTCCACTCGTAGTGACGAGGACAGACTGGAGACTCGACCATTAACTGTAGGTTGCCTCGGGAAGGCACCGACCGTAGCAGACTCAGACACCTGCTCACACGCAGCATCTGAGGGAAACAAGACACGACAGGGCGAGACAAAGACACAGCACGGCGAACATCATACAAGGATCCGACAGGACAGAAACGGAAAACAAGGGGAGAAATAGGGACTCTAATCAGAGGACAAGATAGGGAACAGGTGTGAAAAGACTAGATGATTGAGTAGGAGAATAGGAACAGCTGGGAGCAGGAACGGAACGATAGAGAGAGGAGAGAGAGGGAGGGAGAGAGAAAAAGGGAACGAACCTAATAAGACCAGCAGGGGTAAACGAACAGAAGGGAAAGCATAATGACAAGACAATATAAGACAAAACATGACAGTACCCCCCCACTCACCGAGCGCCTCCTGGCGCACTCGAGGAGGAATCCTGGCGGCAACGGAGGAAATCATCAATCAGCGAACGGTCCAGCACGTCCCGAGATGGAACCCAACTCCTCTCCTCAGGACCGTAACCCTCCCAATCCACTAAGTATTGGTGACCCCGTCCCCGAGAACGCATGTCCATGATCCTACGTACCTTGTAAATAGGTGCGCCCTCGACAAGGACGGGGGGAGACGAACGGGGGTGCGAAGAAAGGGCTTGACACAGGAGACATGGAAGACAGGATGGACGCGACGAAGATGTCGCGGAAGAAGCAGTCGCACAGCGCAGGATTGACGACCTGGGAGACACGGAACGGACCAATGAACCGCGGAGTCAACTTACGAGAAGCTGTCGTAAGGGGAAGGTTACGAGTGGAAAGCCACACTCTCTGGCCGCAACAATACCTAGGACTCTTAATCCTACGTTTATTGGCGGCTCTCACAGTCTGTGCCCTGTAACGGCAAAGTGCAGACCTCACCCTCCTCCAGGTGCGCTCACAACGTTGGACAAACGCTTGAGCGGAGGGAATGCTGGACTCGGCAAGCTGGGACGAGAACAGAGGAGGCTGGTAACCCAGACTACTCTGAAACGGAGATAACCCGGTAGCAGACGAAGGAAGCGAGTTGTGAGCGTATTCTGCCCAGGGGAGCTGTTCTGCCCAAGACGCAGGGTTTCTAAAAGAAAGGCTGCGTAGTATGCGACCAATCGTCTGATTGGCCCTTTCTGCTTGACCGTTAGACTGGGGATGAAACCTGGAAGAGAGACTGACGGACGCACCAATCAAACGACAGAACTCCCTCCAAAACTGTGACGTGAATTGCGGACCTCTGTCTGAAACGGCGTCTAACGGGAGGCCATGAATTCTGAACACATTCTCGATGATGATTTGTGCCGTCTCCTTAGCGGAAGGAAGCTTAGCGAGGGGAATGAAATGTGCCGCCTTAGAGAACCTATCGACAACCGTAAGAATCACAGTCTTCCCCGCAGACAAAGGCAGACCGGTAATGAAGTCTAAGGCGATGTGAGACCATGGTCGAGAAGGAATGGGAAGCGGTCTGAGACGACCGGCAGGAGGAGAGTTACCTGACTTAGTCTGCGCGCAGTCCGAACAAGCAGCCACGAAACGGCGCGTGTCACGCTCCTGAGTAGGCCACCAAAAGCGCTGGCGAATAGAAGCAAGAGTACCTCGAACGCCGGGATGACCAGCTAACTTGGCAGAGTGAGCCCACTGAAGAACAGCCAGACGAGTAGAAACAGGAACGAAAAGAAGGTTACTAGGACAAGCGCGCGGCGACGCAGTGTGAGTGAGTGCTTGCTTAACCTGTCTTTCAATTCCCCAGACTGTCAACCCGACAACACGCCCATAAGGAAGAATCCCCTCGGGATCAGTAGAAGCCACAGAAGAACTAAAGAGACGGGATAAGGCATCAGGCTTGGTGTTCTTATTACCCGGACGGTAAGAAATCACAAACTCGAAACGAGCGAAAAACAACGCCCAACGAGCTTGACGTGCATTAAGTCGTTTGGCAGAACGGATGTACTCAAGGTTCTTATGGTCAGTCCAAACGACAAAAGGAACGGTCGCCCCCTCCAACCACTGTCGCCATTCGCCTAGGGCTAAGCGGATGGCGAGCAGTTCGCGGTTACCCACATCATAGTTGCGTTCCGATGGCGACAGGCGATGAGAAAAATAAGCGCAAGGATGAACCTTATCGTCAGACTGGAAGCGCTGGGATAGAATGGCTCCCACGCCTACCTCTGAAGCGTCAACTTCGACAATGAATTGTTTAGTGACGTCAGGAGTAACGAGGATAGGAGCGGACGTAAAACGTTTCTTGAGGAGATCAAAAGCTCCCTGGGCGGAACCGGACCACTTAAAGCACGTCTTGACAGAAGTAAGAGCTGTGAGAGGGGCAGCAACTTGACCGAAATTACGAATGAAACGCCGATAGAAATTAGCGAAACCTAGAAAGCGCTGCAACTCGACACGTGACCTTGGAACGGGCCAATCACTGACAGCCTGGACCTTAGCGGGATCCATCTGAATGCCTTCAGCGGAAATAACAGAACCGAGAAAAGTGACGGAGGAGACATGAAAGGAGCACTTCTCAGCCTTCACGTAGAGACAATTCTCTAAAAGGCGCTGGAGTACACGTCGAACGTGCTGAACATGAATCTCGAGTGACGGTGAAAAAATCAGGATATCGTCAAGGTAGACAAAAACAAAGATGTTCAGCATGTCTCTCAGAACATCATTAACTAATGCCTGAAAAACAGCTGGAGCATTAGCAAGACCAAACGGCAGAACCCGGTACTCAAAATGCCCTAACGGAGTGTTAAACGCCGTTTTCCACTCGTCCCCCTCTCTTATGCGCACGAGATGGTAAGCGTTACGAAAGTCCAACTTAGTAAAGAACCTGGCTCCCTGCAGAATCTCGAAGGCTGATGACATAAGGGGAAGCGGATAACGATTCTTAACCGTTATGTCATTCAGCCCTCGATAATCCACGCAGGGGCGCAGAGTACCGTCTTTCTTCTTAACAAAAAAAAACCCCGCCCCGGCAGGGGAGGAAGAAGGCACTACGGTGCCGGCGTCAAGAGACACAGACAAATAATCCTCGAGAGCCTTACGTTCGGGAGCCGACAGAGAGTATAGTCTACCCCGAGGAGGAGTGGTCCCCGGAAGGAGATCAATACTACAATCATACGACCGGTGAGGAGGAAGGGAGTTGGCTCTGGACCGACTGAAGACCGTGCGCAGATCATGATATTCCTCCGGCACTCCTGTCAAATCACCAGGTTCCTCCTGAGAAGAGGGGACAGAAGAAACAGGAGGGATAGCAGACATTAAACACTTCACATGACAAGAAACGTTCCAGGATAGGATAGAATTACTAGACCAATTAATAGAAGGATTATGACATACTAGCCAGGGATGACCCAAAACAACAGGTGTAAAAGGTGAACCAAAAATCAAAAAGGAAATAGTCTCACTGTGGTTACCAGATACTGTGAGGGTTAAAGGTAGTGTCTCATATCTGATACTGGGGAGATGACTACCATCTAAGGCGAACATGGGCGTAGGCTTCCCTAACTGTCTGAGAGGAATGTCATGTTTCCGAGCCCATGCTTCGTCCATAAAACAACCCTCAGCCCCAGAGTCTATCAAGGCACTGCATGTAGCACCCGAACCGGTCCAGCGTAGATGGACCGACATAGTAGTACAGGATCTTGATGGAGAGACCTGAGTAGTAGCGCTCACCAGTAGTCCTCCGCTTACTGATGAGCTCTGGCTTTTACTGGACATGAATTGACAAAATGTCCAGCAAGTCCACAATAGAGGCACAGGCGGTTGGTGATCCTCCGTTCCCTCTCCTTAGTCGAGATGCGAATACCTCCCAGCTGCATGGGCTCAGTCTCTGAGCCAGAGAAGGGAGATGGTTGCGATACGGAGAGGGGAAACACCGTTAACGCGAGCTCTCTTCCACGAGCTTGGTGACGAAGATCTACCCGTCGTTCTATGCGGATGGCGAGTGCAATCAAAGAGTCCACACTGGAAGGAACCTCCCGGGAGAGAATCTCATCTTTAACCTCTGCGTGGAGTCCCTCCAGAAAACGAGCGAGCAGCGCCGGCTCGTTCCAGTCACTAGAGGCAGCAAGAGTGCGAAACTCTATAGAGTAATCCGTTATGGATCGATCACCTTGACATAGGGAAGCCAGGGCCCTAGAAGCCTCCCTACCAAAAACTGAACGATCAAAAACCCGAATCATCTCCTCTTTAAAGTTCAGGTAATTGTTAGAACAATCAGCCCTTGCCTCCCAGATAGCTGTGCCCCACTCTCGAGCCCGGCCAGTAAGGAGTGATATGACGTAAGCAACCCGAGCTCTCTCTCTAGAGTATGTGTTGGGTTGGAGAGAGAACACAATATCACACTGGGTGAGAAAGGAGCGGCACTCCGTGGGCTGCCCGGAGTAACAAGGTGGGTTATTAACCCTAGGTTCCGGAGACTCGGCAGACCAGGAAGTAGCAGGTGGCACGAGACGAAGACTCTGGAACTGTCCAGAGAGGTCGGAAACCTGAGCGGCCAGGTTCTCAACGGCATGACGAGCAGCAGACAATTCCTGCTCGTGTCTGCCGAGCATGGCTCCTTGGATCTCGACGGCAGTGTTACGAGAATCAGTAGTCGCTGGGTCCATTCTTGGTCGGATCCTTCTGTTATGCAGGTGAATGAGGACCCAAAAGCGACTTGGCGAAAACAGAGTCTTTATTCCAGTAAAGGATATAAGCAATACTCCTGGACAATCAGAGTAGAAAACAAAACATAAAAAACTTAATTCCACTCGTAGTGACGAGGACAGACTGGAGACTCGACCATTAACTGTAGGTTGCCTCGGGAAGGCACCGACCGTAGCAGACTCAGACACCTGCTCACACGCAGCATCTGAGGGAAACAAGACACGACAGGGCGAGACAAAGACACAGCACGGCGAACATCATACAAGGATCCGACAGGACAGAAACGGAAAACAAGGGGAGAAATAGGGACTCTAATCAGAGGACAAGATAGGGAACAGGTGTGAAAAGACTAGATGATTGAGTAGGAGAATAGGAACAGCTGGGAGCAGGAACGGAACGATAGAGAGAGGAGAGAGAGGGAGGGAGAGAGAAAAAGGGAACGAACCTAATAAGACCAGCAGGGGGAAACGAACAGAAGGGAAAGCATAATGACAAGACAATATAAGACAAAACATGACATTTACATGCCAGCTGCAGACTGGTAAATGCTACGGTCTAGTGAGTTTCTTCTTCTTGTGTAGAGATTGAGGGTTTCAGAGTTTCACCATTTCAAACGTATGGACTACCGTCTCATGTTTTCTGCTCTGTAAAATTTAAACCATTTGTCACGTTCAGCTCGCGCTGTACGTTGGCTGGTCTCGTAGTGGTCTCAAGGTTGATTATTCAGGTTCAGGCTCCCGACCACTTTACACGCCAGCAGCATGTCACGTCCTGACCTCAGTTCCTTTTTTTATGTCTCCATTTTAGGTTGGTCAGGGCGTGAGTTGGGATGGGCATGCTGTGTTTTGTTCTATGTTTGTATTTCTATGTGTTTGGCCTGGTATGGTTCAATCAGAGGCAGCTATCAATCGTTGGCTCTGAATGAGAACCATACTTAAGCAGCCTGGTTTCGCCCTTGAGTTGTGGGTAGTAGTTTTCTTTCTCTGTGTCTGCACCAGACAGAACTGTTTCGTGTTGGTCTATTTTTGTTATTTTGGTCTTAGTGTTCTGAGTTAAAATAAATATGAGCATGGACACTTATCACGCTGCATATTGGTCCGATCCTTCCTACTCCTCCTCAGACAAAGAGGACAGCCGTTACAGAACTACCCACCACAAAAGGACCAAGCAGAGTGGTAAGAAGGAGGAATGGACATGGGAGGACATTCTGGACGGGAAGGGATCCTACACATGGGAGGAGATGGAGGCAGCCAGGAGAGCGGAGGCAGCAGGAGAGTTGAACCAGCGGTACGAGGGAACACGGCTGGCAAGGAAGCCCGAGAGGCAGCCCCAACATTTATTGGGGGGTGGCACACGGGGGGATTGGCAAAGTCAGGTAGGAGACCTGAGCCAACTCCCAGTGCTTACCGTGGAGCGAGAGTGACCGGGCAGGCACCGTGTTAAGTGCACGGTGTCCCCAGTGCGCATACATAGCCCGGTGCGCTACATTGCAGCTCCTCATATCGCCCGGACTAGAGTGGGCATCGAGCCAGGAGGGATGAAGCCGGCTCAGCGCATCTGGTCTCCAGTCCGTCTCCTCGGTCCGTGTTATATGACACCAGCCCTACGCACTGTGTCTCCCATGGGTCTGCACACCCCAGGGCGTCCTGTGCCTGCGACCCGCAAGTCCCAGGCTAAAATCAACATCCAGCCAGGACGGGTTGTTCAGGCCCTTGGTTCGAGACCTCCAGTGCACCTCCACGGACCGGTATATCCTGTGCCTCCTCCAAGGACCAGGCCTCCAATAGATCTCTCCAGCCTGGTGAGTACTGTGCCTGTTCTAAGAACCAAGTCTCCTGTGTGTCCCTCCAGTATGGATCTGCCAGAGCCTCCCTCCAGTCAGGAGCTGCCAGAGCCACCCGTCACTCCGGAGCTGCCAGAGCCGCCCGTCACTCCGGTGCTGCCAGAGCCACCCGTCACTCCGGCGCTGCCAGAGCCGCCCGTCACTCCGGCGCTGCCAGAGCCGCCCGTCACTCCGGCGCTGCCAGAGCCGCCTGTCACTCTGGCGCCTCCAGAGTCGCCCGTCACTCCGGCGCGGTATTAGGTGAACAATAGTTAAGAAATAAAAAACAACAGTAAAAAGACTGTGAAAAATAACAGTAGCGAGGCTATATGCAGTAGCGTGGCTATATACAGACACCGTTTAGTCAGGCTAATTGAGGTAGTATGTAGGTATGGTTAAAGTGACTATGCATCTATGATAAACAGAGAGTAGCAGCAGCATAAAAGAGGGGTTGGTGGGTGGCAGGACACAATGCAGATAGTCCGGGTAGCCAATGTGCGGGGTCACCGGTTAGTCGGGCTAATTGAGGTAGTATGTATATGAATATATAGTTAAAGTGACTATGCATATACGATAAACAGAGAGTAGTAGCGTAAAAGAGGGGTTGGGGTTGCGAGAGAGGGGGATCCACACAATGCAAATAGTCTGGGTAGAAGCTGTTGAGAAGCCTTTTGGTCCGAGACTTGTCGCTCCAGTACCACTTGCCATGCGGTAGTAGAGAGAACAGTCTGTGGGTGGGGTCTGTCATGACGTGGCCCTTTCTGGGTATAGAGCGTGGCATCCCCCTCTCTCTCCCTCCTACACCCAGGTTCTGTTATTTCAGGTCGTAAATTCCTGGAGGAGACTCTCTCCTCCTGGCCATGCAGTATAGAGAGAGTTTCACCGTAGAACAAAGGAACTTCTTCTACATCACAGAACTTGAGAACTGAACAATATCCATGTTTTGGAGAATGTGTAAACAGTCAGTTGGAGAAGCCAGCTATGACCCAGTCCATTTGGTTTCATGTTTGTGACCTCATGAAAGACAATTCAGCCACATTACCATAACTCTGTTTACACAGGTGCCCCCATTATGAGATTTCCGTCTAATTATTGTATACAATTAATGAGCAAAGATTAAGCTATTTGTGAAGCCTACAGTGGCGCATCCTTGGCTATGATGTTATTGTGAGAGAATTGTATTCCCTTTAAAGTTTAACTAAGTCATTGGCCCGCCCCCATGAGCACAGACATGATCTGGCATCATGGAACAGTACTTTTCTGCTGTTATGAATAAAAATCCCACCTGAAGAAATCCTCTTCAGACCATGCATACCTCGGTCAGCTGAGGGGGCAAAGGTTTGAGTAGAGACCACAAGAACCTCAGTCTAAGATAAGGTTTAATTGTTGTTGAATTCCTAACCATACCACGTGGAGCATTGGCTACACAGCGGGAAATGGTTAAACTCTGAGACTATCGATCCCGACAGAATAAGAGCAAATCTTAGATACTAATTACTAGTCTGCAGCTAGAAATTATGTCAACCTGAGATGCGAAGACAGACAACCGCCAAACCATCTATTCTATAAGAACATTTCTGAATGGTACTCTGAAGTATCCATTCTAACCATAAAAGACTTATATGAGTGAGCGTTCATGTGCAAAGGTTTAGCATTTCAATTAATATAATTATCAATTGTGTAGTGACTTTTTGTCTTTCCCGCCCTTCTCAGTCCACACCCACTTCCCTTTGTCCACCAAGCCGTCATATCGGCTTAGCCCACAAGGGAACCTCCCGTATCATTTCCTTGTAACCATATCTACTGTTTTGTTTGTTTATGCATTTCTGTGATTATTTAGTTAGTTAGTAAATAAACGATTAAGACAATTGATGTATTGATGATTCGTAGTAAAGGCTGGGTTCATGCAGATAACCAACAAATTATGATGTTTGGAATGAGACTAACGTGAGGTAAACAATAATTAATTAATTAGAAGACTAATTGATCAGATATTAAAATATCTAAAGAGTTAAATTAAGAAAATTATAACTTTGTAATGTGAAGATTTTTCTTGGTGCCCCAACTTCCTAGTTACTTACATTCACATGATTAGTTTAATCACATATTAATAATTACAGAGAATTTATTTCATAAAATAACAGTCTTCAATTTAATGATGCCAAAGACACGACAGGTCTTTTAACATTTTTAGGGCCTTCCTCTGACACCGCCTGGTCCTGGATGGCAGGAAGCTTAGCCCAAGTGATGTACTGGGCCGTACGCACTACCCTCTGTAGTGCCTTGCGGTCGGAGGCTGAGCAGTTGCCGTACCAGGCAGTGATGCAACCAGTCAATATGCTCTCGATGTTGCAGCTGATTTAGACTAAAGCCAAATCTTTTTAGTTTTCCTGAGGGGGAATAGGCTTTGTCGTTCTCTCTTCACGACTGTCTTGGTGTGTTTGGACCATTCTAGGTTGTTGGTGATGTGGAAACCAAGGAACTTGAAGCTCTCAACTTGCTCCACTACAGCCCCGTCGATGAGAATGGGGGTCCTCCTTTTCCTGTAGCCCACAATCATCTCCTTAGTCTTGGTTACGTTAAGAGATAGGTTGTTATTCTGACACCACCCGGTCAGGTCTCTGACCTCCTCCCTATTGGCTGTCTCGTCATTGTCAGTGATCAGGCCTACCACTGTTGTGTTATCTGCAAACTTAATGATGGTGTTGGAGTCGTGTCTGAACAGGGAGTACAGGAGGGGACTGAGCACGCATCCTTGAGGGATTCCAGTGTTGAGGATCAGCATGGCAGATGTGTTGCTACCTACCCTCACCACCTGAGGGCGGCCCGTCAGGAACTCCACGGTCCAGTTGCAGAGGGAGGTGTTTAGTTCCAGGATCCTTAGCTTAATGATGAACTTAGAGGGTACTATGGTGTTGAATGCTGAGCTGTAGTCAATGAATAGCATTCTCACATAGGTGTTCCTTTTGTCCAGATGGCAAAGGGCAGTGTGGAGTGCAATAGATATTGCATCATCTGTGGATCTGTTTGGGCAGTATGCAAATTGGAGTGGGTCTAGGGTTTCTGGGATAATGGTGTTGATGTGAGCCATTACCAGCCTTTCAAAGCACTTCATGGCTACGGACGTAGCCATTTAGGAAGGTTGCCTTACTGTTCTTGGGCACAGGGATTACGGTGGTCTGCATGAAACATGTTGGTATTAAAGACTCAATCAGGGACATGTTGAAAATGACGAGCGTCGGAGCCGCTCGTCTTTTATAGGACTAGAGAAATAGTCCTATAATAACTACAACCTAAAACTTGTTACCTGGGAATATTGAAGACTCCTGTTAAAAGGAACCACCAGCTTTCATATGTTCTCATGTTCTAAGTAAGGAACTTAAATGTTAGCTTTATTATATGGCACATAATGCACTTTTACTTTCTTCTCCAACACTTTGTTTTTGCATTATTTAAACCAAATTGAACATGTTTCATTTTATTTGAGGATAAATTGATTTTATTTATGTATTATATTAAGTTAAAATAAGTGTACAGTCAGTATTGTTGTAATTGTCATTATTACAAATACTTTATTCTTTTTAAATCGGTCGATTAATCGGTATCGGCATTGGAAAAATCATAATCGGTCGACCTCTACTCTTGATAGCTCCATTCTGGCCGAGACCACCATGCTTTAGCCTTCTGTTGGCAGCTGACCCTGAGGCTCGACCTACTCTTTCAAGCTGGGGGGAACACTGTGGATCAGGAACTTCAACGTCTCCAGCTTGGCTGCTGTCCTCATGCCTAAGGCACATTCCCACATATGTATTTGATTTAACCTTTATTTATCTAGGCAAGTCAGTTAAGAACAGATTCTTATTTTCAATGAAGGCCTAGGAACAGTGGGTTAACTGCCTGTTCAGGGGCAGAATGACAGATTTGTACCTTGTCAGCTCGGGGATTTGAACTTGCAACCTTTCCGTTACTAGTCCAACGCTCTAACCACTAGGTTACCCTAGTACCCTAGGCTACCATGCCGCCCCACACATAATGTGTGAACACGTTGCGGAGCCCCATGGTTTCTTCTACCAGTGCGTCATATCAAATGTGGTTGAGCATATTCTGTACCTGGTGTGAGTGTCATATGTGCAAACGGTTTTATATTTTTCGCATTCACTGCTCGACGCAGGCTGAGTGGCATCCACATTGAGAGTGTATTTCCAAGAGGGACCCATGAGTGGCTACCCATTGTTCTCCAAATTTATGAAGGTAGTTCGATGTCTGTTTCTAGCAATGGCCCGCTCAGTGCCAGAACCTTGACGTGGGGCAGTCAGCGCTTGCTAAGCCGCCTCGAGCCCCTAGAGACGATGACTTTGAAGCACCTATCTATGAAGGTGGCATTCCTGTTGGCTATTACCTCCACTGAGAGGGTGAGTGAAGTTAATTTTACAGTGAGCACTGAATGTTTTTCCGAATGGGTCCAGACAAGGAGTGCCACCCTCTGTCTTAACCCCTCATTCTTGCCAAAGGTCCTGTCTGATAGACATGTGAACCGGCCTTTACATCTGTCCACATGCCCCTTCTGTGGCTGCGGGTGAGCTGGTTGTTTTTTTCCCAAGTGTGCTGTGCCCGTGTCCAAGGCACTTACATTACACACACACATGCAATACGACAGTCTGATCAGCTATTAGTTTGCTATGGTGAGAGAGTTCTCGGCCGGATCCTATCAATACAAAGACTCTCACATTGTATTGTGGACATTATTACTACAGCATATCGGCTGGCCAGCCAGCCTCTGCTGTCTGGCGGATAGAGAGACGTTTATTATGTTCAACATAGGAGGGCCAAGCGCAGGAAGCAGCTCTTTCAGTAGTTTAGTTGGAATAGGGTCCAGTATGCAGCTTAAAGGTTTAGAGGCCATGATTATTGTCATCATTGTGTCAAGAGATATAGTACCAAAACACTTGAGCGTCTCTCTTGATCCTAGGTCCTGGCAGAGTTGTGCAGACTCAGGACAACTGAGCTTTGAAGGGATACGCAGATTTAAAGAGGAGTCCGTAATTTGCTTTCTAATAATCATGATCTTTTCCTCAAAGAAGTTCATGAATTTATTACTTCTGAAGTGAAAGCCATCCTCTCTTGGGGAATGCTGCTTTTTAGTTAGCTTTGCGACAGTATCAAAAAGGAATTCCGGATTGTTCTTATTTTCCTAAATTAAGTTGGAAAAATAGGATGATCGAGCAGCAGTAAGGGCTCTTTGATACTGCACGGCACTGTCTTTCCAAGCTAGTCGGAAGACTTCCAGTTTGGTGTGGCGCCATTTCCGTTGCAATTTTCTGGAAGCTTGCTTCAGAGCTCGGGTATTTTCTGTGTACCAGGGAGCTAGTTTCTTATGAGAAATGTTTTTAGTTTTTAGGGGTGCAACTGCATCTCGGGTATTGCGCAAGGTTAAATTGAGTTCCTCAGTTAGGTGGTTAACTGATTTTTGTCCTCTGGCGTCCTTGGGTAGACAGAGGGAGTCTGGAAGGACATCAAGGAATCTTTGTGTTGTCTGTGAATTTATAGCACGACTTTTGATGTTCCTTGGTTGGGGTCTGAGCAGATTATTTGTTGCAATTGCAAACATAATAAAATGGTGGTCCGATAGTCCAGGATTATGAGGAAAAACATTAAGATCCACAACATTTATTCCATGGGACAAAACTAGGTCCAGAGTATGACTGTGACAGTGAGTGGGTCCAGAGACATGTTGGACAAAACCCACTATGTCGATGATGGCTCTGAAAGCCTTTTGGAGTGGGTCTGTGGACTTTTCCATGTGAATATTAAAGTCACCAAAGATTAGAATATTATCTGCTATAACTACAAGGTCCGATAGGAATTCAGGGAACTCAATGAGGAACGCTGTATATGGCCCAGGAGGCCTGTAAACAGTAGCTATAAAAAGTGATTGAGTAGGCTGCATAGATTTCATGACTAGAAGCTCAAAAGACGAAAACGTGATTTTTTTCTTTGGTAAATTGAAATTTGCTATAGTAAATGTTAGCAACACCTCCGCCTTTGCGGGATGCATGGGGGATATGGTCACTAGTGTAGCCAGGAGGTGAGGCCTCATTTAAACACAGTAAATTCATCAGGCTTAAGTCATGTTTCAGTCAGGCCAATCACATCAAGATTACGATCAGTGATTAGTTCATTGACTATAATTGCCTTTGAAGTAAGGGATCTAACATTAAGTAGCCCTATTTTGAGATGTGAGGTATCATGATCTCTATCAATAATGACAGGAATGGAGGAGGTCTTTATCCTAGTGAGACTAAGGCGAACACCGCCATGTTTAGTTTTACCCAACCTAGGTCGAGGCACAGACACGGTCTCAATGGGGATAGCTGAGCTGACTACACTGACTGTGCTAGTGGCAGACTCCACTATGCTGGCAGGCTGGCTAACAGCCTGCTGCCTGGCATGCACCCTATTTCATTGAATTCATTTGCAAAAATGTCTAAAACCTGTTTTCGCTTTGTCATTATGGGGTATTGTGGGTAGATTGAGGTATTTAATCCATTTTAGAATAAGGCTGATACGTAACAAAATGTGGAAAAAGTCAAGGGTTCCGAATACTTTCTGAATGCACTGTAAATGACCAAGAATGGTAGTAAAAAGCTTTGGAGCACCTTAAATGAAATTTGGGGCAAAAAGGCAAACTCAGCTACATCATTCATTGAACCAGATGGCTCATTCATCACAAATCCCGCTTATATTGCCAACTACTTTAATTATTTTTCCATTCGCAAGATCACCAAACTTAGGCATGACATGCCAGCAACAAATGCTGATACTACACACCCAAGTATAACTGATCAAATTATGAAAAGAGACACTTTGTAATTTTGAATTCTGTGAAAAGAGTGTTGAAGAAGTGAAAAATGAAGTGAAAAATGTTTGTCTATCATCAATGACAAGCACCCAGGGTCTGACAACTTGGATGGAAAATTACTAAGGATAATAGTGGACAATATTGCCACTCCTATTTGCCTTAACTTCAATCTAAGCCTACTAGAAAGTGTGCACCCTCAGGCCTTGAGGGAAACTAAAGTAATTATGCTACCCAAGAGTAGTAAAGCCCCCTTTACTGGTTCAAATAGCAACCAATCAGCCTGTTACCAACACTTAGTAAACTTTTGGAAAAAATGTGTTTGACCAGATACAATGCTATTTTACAGTAAACAAATTGAGAACAGACTTCCAGCACGCGTATAGGGAAGGACATTCAACAAGCACAGCACTCACACAAATTACTGACGATTGGCTGAGAGATGATAAAAATATTCAGAGAGCTGTTTTGTTGGACTTCAATGTGGCTTTTGATATTTTTGACCATAATCTGCTGATGGAAAAACATATGTAATGGATTTAGACCCCGTGCTAAATCGTGGATAAAGAGTTACCTGTCTAACAGAACAAAAGGGCTTGTAAGGGCTTACTTACAAGCCCTTAACCAACAATGCAGTTCAAGAAAGAGTTAAGAAAATATTTATCAAATAAACTAAAGTAAAAAAATATTTTAATAAGTAACACACTAAAATAACAATAATGAGGCTATAATACAGGGGGTACCGTTACCGAGTCAATGTGCGGGGGTACAGGTTTGAGCACAGTTGGTTAGGAGCCTGTAAAATGGCAGAAATCCCCTTCGGCGCCAGTTAGTTTCAGAATGGGTGGCAAGGAATAAGTTAGTCCTAAATATAGTTAGTCCTGTCTCCCTGTAGCGCTGTTTTAGGCATCTCACAGTACGGACATTACAACTTAATTCCCTGGCCACATCTGCAGTCCTCATACCTCCTTGCAGCATGCCTAAGGCACATTCACACAGATGAGCAGGGTCCCTGGGCATCTTTCTTTTGGTGTTTTTCAGTCAGCAGAAAGGGCGCTTTAGTGTCTTAAGTTTTCATAACCGTGACCTTAATTGCCTACCGTTTGTTTACATTAATCTCACCCGTCTGATAGAACATGATTCCACCATCTTTACCGTACCATACTTCCACCCAGTTCCAGCAATAAGCTGATGTAGTAGCAATTTAATTTACACCTAAACTAGCAATGAAACTCCCCCCCCCCCCCCATGAAAGCAACAGAATTGTTAACGGGATATGTAATGCTCCATACCAGTTACTCTTTCGCTAATGGAAAAGTTTGCAAGGAATGTTTTTTTACTAACAAGTTCGTAAAACTTTCTTCTTTCTCAATTCAGTCAAAAGAGAATCTTATAAAACATGTCCAATTGCAGGTGATTCCCCAAAAAACAGAATTTTTATCAAGATATTAAATCCACGTTTTGTATTGAGAAATGCCTCAAGTGAGCAGATCTTGGTTTTGGTCGACTGATGCGCTGTCATCTACTTCCACACTTCGCAGTGTTGCATAGAAATGACTAAGTCCTGCAAAGATGTTGGGAAATGCAAGATATCTGGCAGATAAAATGGTGAAGGAACTCATCACTTGGTGCAAAATGTGGGTTTATCTTTCTGAATATTTTCTGGAGAACCATCTGCAACTGGACAGACATTTATAAAAAAAATATATTTTTGCTGAATCCAGAACAAAAGAAAGCAACTTCAAGAACAGGTTATTTGAAAAAAATCCTTGCAAGGCTTTCCATCAGCCAAGCTGCAACGGTTATGGAGCATCACATTCCATTAACAATTCTGTAGCTATGGAAGCACAGACTTTACATGTACATATTACCTCAATTAACCGGTGCCCACCCCACACTGTACTGGTATCCCCTGTATATAGCCAAGCTATTGTTATTTTACTGCTGAATATTTTTCTTAATCGCATTGCTGGTTAAGGACTTGTAAGTATTTCACTGTAAGGTCTACACTAGTTGTATTCACCAGTTGCATAAGATTTTATTTGACTTCAACTGGTAATCTGAGAATGATAGCTATGTTGCTTTCTTGAGAAAAACTGTTTCTCTATCACAACTTTTGTGATAATTCAAAACGATGAGACAGAGGCACCCATAGAGAGAATAGTTTATTTATGAGAACATAACAGCAATGTTCGATCAGTCAATCACAGAGCAGGAACATCAGACCAGGAATGCAACCTGTAATACAAAGGAAGACCGCATAAGATGTTGCACAGTACTGCATTTATAACAATGAAAATTTGACAATAATTGATTACAAAGATATCCACCAAGAGGACCGCAGCATGCATTTTTTCTCCTAACCCAGCACGAACTAATCATTTGAATTCCTTGTTTAGATGATTCAAAAGGTGTGTTCAATAGGCAACAACATTTTGAAATACTTGCACACTTATTACACATTGAAACACCTTCTAATGACTTGTGCCTACAGAACACAACCCAGGTGCGCTGCTGGCTGGGACAAAAGCCTGCACACACCCAAAACATACGGGACAAGAAGTGAAAAACACTAGCCTAATAGATAGATGAAATTATGCCTAATTGGTTGCAAAATACTCACAGGGTTTATTCACCAGTTGGCCTGACACTTTCAAAAATACCAGCTTCCCTCATGTTGTTGAACTCCTTTGTGGCATCATAATGTTTGTAGAAATCGGCATAGGCCTGTTTCCTTGGTTCTGTTACGCCGTACTGAGAAGACAAAGTATTTACATCATGCCTGTTCCTGAAGACACCCATTCAATGTGGTAACATCAATTCCATGATGGACTTTAACTCTTTTGTTTTACACTTCTCTACCCAGAGCCTCAAGATTATTATTATTTTTTTAATTGGCAAATTATTAGCATCCATCAGCTGACCTTGAAAGCTGCTGCAGCCACCACTGACAGGGCGAAGGCGATGGGCAGGTGGAATCTCAGACGCTTCCCGAGGAGTCCTCGCATTGCAGGCTTAGCCAGAGACATTGTGGAGTACCTGGAAAGTTGAGAAGAAAAATGTAACATTGTTTAATTAGGTTGAAGTAGAACAATGCTGCTTTCAGAAATGTCCTTATGTCAAGAAAATTCTTGATATGGTTGTAGTTAGACGTCCTCCAGCAATGTATTAACTTTTACTGTTGAAAAGCCATATCCCAAACATAAATACAGTAAAGTACACACGCAAAAAAATATATAAGTTGAGCACAATAGTGTTTTCTAGACAACTGCCAACTTCAAGGAGTAGGGTATTCAAGGAGTTTGTCTAACGGGAATCTGTGATGTCATTGGCCTCCCCCTTGCTTGCGGAGCAATAGAGAAAAGTGGAAAGGCCCCAGGGTTTGATACTGCATTTGCAACCATTTGAGTCCTATTTTAGACAGCCAAGTTAAGTTTAGATAGCTGGCCGCTAAACTATCATGGTCGAATTACCGGCCAGGGGGCCCCCCATTGATTTTGTTAGTCTCACTCAGTTACTAAAACAGCAAACATTTCTCTCTACCCCATGGCAAAATGTGTAGAATTGCAGCAAACTTGCTTTAAAAACAGCAACATTTTCTCTACACCCATTGCAAAATGTGTAGAATTGGGGGGGGGGGGGGTATGGGGGACCAATGAGCAACAGCAGCCCCTCACAAGTTCAGATTTTTTTGTGGCCCCCACCCTCAAATTTGCCCATTCCTGTTATAGATAATATGTCGGGCAGAGAGCACACAGCTCTCAAACAGCTGATTGTTGTGTGGAGCAAAGACCAACAGCATTAGAGGTTGGAAAGATGATCCAAGTTATGATGGCTCTACCAGTAACTGCCAAGGCATGACTGGGTATACAAACCAGGTATTTTAACTTTATAAACACTTGGTTGAATATATGCGGGCAAAGTTCAGTCATCACAGCTTAACTTGAAAATCCGACATTTCCCCTAGGCTCCTTGGTCCTTGAAAAGTCATTGAAGTTATGGTAGCCGATTTAGGAGTTCTACTGCGCAAAACAAAATGTTTTCGATACAAAGCGTTCCATTACAAAGGGAACCTGGTTTTTGGTCACTTTCTCATTTTTTAAAACATGATACAGTAACCCCTCAACAACTCTTCAATATATCAAATGGCAAGACTGACCAGACATGGACAGACTTCATTAGTGTGTTTGTGTCAGGAACATTTTGTCTATTTAGTCAGGCTATGTGGACTTATTCGATTACTTTAAAATAATGTGAATGTCAATGCATAATGTAATTCGGTAGGCCTATTAAAAAAAACATTTAAAAAGGGCATTATTCTTAGTGGTAATGCATACTTTTTTGCATATATTTGGGACATTTTTTCCCCTATAGACTGTTACAATAATTAAATATAAAACTTAAGTTAGGTCCTTAAATTATTACAATTAATTGCTTGAAAAACCATTATATTTGACTTGCCAATGTCTGTATAAAACACTGTATAGGCTACTTGCTCACCCCACACATGAAAGAGAATCACATGCTCCTGAAATGATGAACGTATCATTCGCTTTCCTGTCAGATCTTGACGTGACCCGGTTATTATTATTTTTTTCCTCATTCGGTCAGTAGGTTTGGGCCACTGGCAAATGTACCTGAATGTAGAGCCCTGCTGTGTGCGATGAAGGGCTACTATGTCTAACACTTTGTGTAGCAGTTAGCGATGCTAATGACAACCTAATCTTTTTCGGATAGATGGAAGGCAATTAATATAACTACAAAGTAGTCTATGCCTACCTGATTATTTCCATCAACACAATGGCATTTTTTTAAACAGTATTTCAATATTCGGGAAAAAATAAAATAAAACGTTTGCGGCAATTTGGTTGGTAGCTATAGTTTTACCGGAAGAATAAATAAATATCTACAACACCAACCACTGAAAAGTGCATCGAAAATAGAACGTTGACAGTCCGAGGCTAAAGTAGCTAGGTAGCAAACGTTGCAACAAACTAGAGGGCAATGTCGACAATTATAATATTACTATGCAATGGACAGAATCATAACATTTCAACACCTTGAAGTACATATTTTCTGTACAGATTAAATGGAAAGTATTCGATTTAGCGTTCACATTTACTAAATACTTACAAGAAGAACTCACGACCTTCACCAAAATATGCTAGCGCGACACTGAGGCGTTGATCTTCCGGAAGGAATACTACTGGTCTCGCGAAGGGACAATCAGAGTAAATAAAGTGGCCAATCCAAGACACGCGAAACGTCCATCTACGGAAATGTCATGGGCACAAAAATGATTAGAGATAGCCAAATTCAAGTGCCGGGTTCCCGACCGATTCGTGTATGGTTCTTTCAATCAATATCCGAATTTAACTAAGACGGATAATCATTTCGAATGCGTTAATTCATTTGTCATATTTCGTCCACAAGATTGAATTAATGAACAGAGACGGTGTTGGCGTAGAGAAGAGGGGCTCGAACAGGAAGCGTGTGCTAGCTGTCTTCAAAGTAAAGGCTGTGTGACTATCTGACCCCAGTCAACACGGTGGGTTCGGGCCTATTCAGTTTGAGACTCGGGGGAACTCAGCATCGACTCCGGTAGAATCAAACTACTCTGGGATCCGGCTAATGTTACTCGGGCGAGTCCACTAAAGCATATCTGTCCCGATTAGCTTTTTCAGAAGTAGGGCAATATGAGGTTTTTATTTGGCACGTGATGGAAGAGCTAACTAATAAATATAATAATTTCACCTCTAATTAAGTAATTTGCATGCTAAAATTCGTCCCATTAGGCTACTAGATGGAGAAGGACCGTAGAGAATTTATGCTATAAATGAATTAAATTTTACCACAGATTATCTTTTTTTTTTACCCAACTCACACTAATTCTAAAAATGTAAGTCCATAGGCCAAACCTGGCTGGTATAATGGCTGGTGGCCACGTTAATTATAAGATTTTTTTATATTTTTTATTTCACCTTTATTTAACCAGGTAGGCTAGTTGAGAACAAGTTCTCATTTGCAACTGCGACCTGGCCAAGATAAAGCATAGCAGTGTGAACAGACAACACAGAGTTACACATGGAATAAACAATTAACAAGTCAATAACACAGTAGAAAAAAATGGGCAGTCTATATACAATGTGTGCAAAAGGCATGAGGAGGTAGGCGAATAATACAGTTTTGCAGATTAACACTGGAGTGATAAATGATCAGATGGTCATGTACAGGTAGAGATATTGGTGTGCAAAAGAGCAGAAAAATAAATAAATAAAAACAGTATGGGAATGAGGTAGGTGAAAATGGGTGGGCTATTTTCCTATAGACTATGTACAGCTGCAGCGATCGGTTAGCTGCTCGGATAGCTGATGTTTGAAGTTGGTGAGGGAGATAAAAGTCTCCAACTTCAGCGATTTTTGCAATTCGTTCCAGTCACAGGCAGCAGAGTACTGGAACGAAAGGCGGCCAAATGATGTGTTGGCTTTAGGGATGATCAGTGAGATACACCTGCTGGAGCGCGTGCTACGGATGAGTGTTGCCATCGTGACCAGTGAACTGAGATAAGGCGGAGCTTTACCTAGCATGGACTTGTAGATGACCTGGAGCCAGTGGGTCTGGCGACGAATATGTAGTGAGGGCCAGCCGACTAGAGCATACAAGTCGCAGTGGTGGGTGGTATAAGGTGCTTTAGTGACAAAACGGATGGCACTGTGATAGACTGCATCCAGTTTGCTGAGTAGAGTGTTGGAAGCCATTTTGTAGAT
This sequence comes from Oncorhynchus gorbuscha, assembly GCF_021184085.1. Lineage (NCBI taxonomy): Eukaryota > Metazoa > Chordata > Actinopteri > Salmoniformes > Salmonidae > Oncorhynchus > Oncorhynchus gorbuscha. The sequence continues at coordinate 35,567,327 of NC_060193.1, read as the reverse complement.
GACATCGCCGAAGTCGAGGATCGGTAGGATAGTCAGTTTTACTAGGGTAAGCTTGGCAGCGTGAGTGAAGGAGGCTTTGTTGCGGAATAGAAAGCCGACTCTTGATTTGATTTTCGATTGGAGATGTTTGATGTGGGTCTGGAAGGAGAGTTTGCAGTCTAGCCAGACACCTAGGTACTTATAGATGTCCACATATTCAAGGTCGGAACCATCCAGGGTGGTGATGCTAGTCGGGCATGCGGGTGCAGGCAGCGATCGGTTGAAAAGCATGCATTTGGTTTTACTCGCGTTTAAGAGCAGTTGGAGGCCACGGAAGGAGTGCTGTATGGCATTGAAGCTCGTTTGGAGGTTAGATAACACAGTGTCCAATGACGGGCCGAAAGTATATAGAATGGTGTCGTCTGCGTAGAGGTGGATCAGGGAATCGCCCGCAGCAAGAGCAACATCATTGATATACACAGAGAAAAGAGTCGGCCCGAGAATTGAACCCTGTGGCACCCCCATAGAGACTGCCAGAGGACCGGACAGCATGCCCTCCGATTTGACACACTCTGTAATTGGTGAACCAGGCAAGGCAGTCATCCGAAAAACCGAGGCTGTTGAGTCTGCCGATAAGAATATGGTGATTGACAGAGTCGAAAGCCTTGGCGAGGTCGATGAAGACGGCTGCACAGTACTGTCTTTTATCGATGGCGGTTATGATATCGTTTAGTACCTTGAGTGTGGCTGAGGTGCACCCGTGACCGGCTCGGAAACCAGATTGCACAGCGGAGAAGGTACGGTGGGATTCGAGATGGTCAGTGACCTGTTTGTTGACTTGGCTTTCGAAGACCTTAGATAGGCAGGGCAGGATGGATATAGGTCTGTAACAGTTTGGGTCCAGGGTGTCTCCCCCTTTGAAGAGGGGGATGACTGCGGCAGCTTTCCAATCCTTGGGGATCTCAGACGATATGAAAGAGAGGTTGAACAGGCTGGTAATAGGGGTTGCGACAATGGCGGCAGATAGTTTCAGAAATAGCGGGTCCAGATTGTCAAGCCCAGCTGATTTGTACGGGTCCAGGTTTTGCAGCTCTTTCAGAACATCTGCTATCTGGATTTGGGTAAAGGAGAACCTGGAGAGGCTTGGGTGAGGAGCTACGGGGGGGCGGAGCTGTTGGTCGAGGTTGGAGTAGCCAGGCGGAAGGCATGGCCAGCCGTTGAGAAGTGCTTATTGAAGTTTTCGATAATCATGGATTTATCGGTGGAGACCGTGTTTCCTAGCCTCAGTGCAGTGGGCAGCTGGGAGGAGGTGCTCTTGTTCTCCATGGACTTCACAGTGTCCCAGAACTTTTTGGAGTTGGAGCTACAGGATGCAAACTTCTGCCTGAAGAAGCTGGCCTTAGCTTTCCTGACTGACTGCGTGTATTGGTTCCTGACTTCCCTGAACAGTTGCATATCACGGGGGCTATTCGATGCTATTGCAGTCCGCCACAGGATGTTTTTGTGCTGGTCGAGGGCAGTCAGGTCTGGAGTGAACCAAGGGCTGTATCTGTTCTTGGTTCTGCATTTTTTGAACGGAGCATGCTTATCTAGAATGGTGAGGAAGTTACTTTTAAAGAATGACCATGCATCCTCAACTGACGGGATGAGGTCAATGTCCTTCCAGGATACCCGGGCCAGGTCGATTAGAAAGGCCTGTTCACAGAAGTGTTTTAGGGACCGTTTGACAGTGATGAGGGGTGGTCGTTTGACTGCGGCTCCGTGGCGGATACAGGCGATAAGGCAGTGATCGCTGAGATCCTGGTTGAAGACAGCAGAGGTATATTTGGAGGGCCAGTTGGTCAGGATGACGTCTATGAGGGTGCCCTTGTTTACAGAGTTAGGGTTGTACCTGGTGGGTTCCTTGATGATTTGAGTGAGATTGAGGGCATCTAGCTAATTGGGATAGATGAATTGGGATACATGATCCACGACAGACAGCACATCTCAGTGTCATAGTCTATAGCCTATTTTTCTATAGTAGGTCTATTCGCTGATACATCCTGACAAAATACACCATATGAGTGGCCTAATATAATTTTACATCATTGCAATTTACAGCCTAGCCTAGCCTATTGTTGTGTTCCAACAATAATAAATTCCTCATTGTTACAGCATAGGTCTAGGAGATATGTTCTTCTTCTAAAAATGTAGGCCTATCAATAATGGAGGAAGGAATGAATTATGGGACGTTTCAGGCCCCGAAGTGAACATAATTGTACCTTTTTGGGATAAGGAGCAGCATTTTCACTTTTGGATAAATAGCGTGCCCAAAGTGAACTGCCTCCTACTTTGTCCCAGATGCTAATATATGCATAGTATTATTAGTATTGGGATAGAAAACACTCATATGGCAGGCAAAAACCTGAGAAAAAAATCCAGCCAGGAAGTGGGACATCTGAGGTTTGTACTTTTTCAACTCAGCCCCCATTGAAGGTACAGGTTGATATTAGTTATCTTTCACTTCCCATGGCTTCCACTAGATGTCAACAGTATTTAGAACCTGTTTTGAGGATTCTACTCTAAAGGAGGGGCTCATAAGGGCTCTTTGAGTGAGTGGTCTGGCAGAGTGCCACAGCCTCGGTCTGGAGCGCTCAAGTGAAAGGTAGCTACGTTCCACTTCATTTGTACAGACAAAGGAATTGTCCGGTTGGAACATTAATGAAGTTTTATGTTAAAAACATCCTAAAGATTGATTCCATACTTAGTTTGGCATGTTAAAAAAATATCTAGTTAACAGAAGAAAGGAAGACAAAATAAGGACAAAAGAAGGATAGAAGAAAAAGGAAAAGAAAGAGGACAACAAAGTGAAACAGTCAGCACTTCTATTGCAACTTCGTATTTCGTCGTCCTAACGTAGTCTACACTGCTATCTGCCCAGCAGCTAGCCAGCTAGCATACGTCCACCGTCTACCGAATAGCAGCACTGTAGAAACTATTACACTCAACTGAACGACTTGATTAGTGTAGTGTTAGCTAGCTACATAGTTGTCTTTGCTGTCTTCGTATCCAAGATAATTGTGTAGTTTAGAGCGTGTAGTCTTAGAGTGATTATCTTAATTTACCGAGGTTAGCTAGCCAGCTATTTGTCGTCATTAACGTAGGAGACACTGCTAGCTAGCCAACAGCTAGCCAACGTCTACTGAATAGAACTTCCGCACTCAACAACCCGGTCGCATTCCGCTTCGCTCCACAGGTAGTATCACATTTTTCATTTAATTTCATTACAGCACAACGGTTTGATTTGTTTAATCGTAGCTAGCTACATAGCTAGCTACATAGCCGTCTGTGTATCAAAGATAATTGTGTAGTCTAGAGCGATTTTCTAGGTTAGCTAGCCAGCTATTGTCGTTCTTTTAACGCAACGTAACGTAATCAACACTGCTAGCTAGCCAGCTAGCCCCGAATAGCAGCACTGTAGAAACTATTACACTCAACGGAACGACTTGATTAGTGTAGTGTCAACAACGCAGCCACTGCCAGCTAGCCTACAAAGTCAACAACGCAGCCACTGCCAGCTAGCCTACTTCAGCAGTACTGTATCATTTTAATCATTTTAGTCAATAAGATTCTTGCTACGTAAGCTTAACTTTCTGAACATTTGAGACGTGTAGTCCACTTGTCATTCCAATCTCCTTGCATTAGCGTAGCCTCTTCTGTAGCCTGTCAACTATGTGTCTGTCTATCCCTGTTCTCTCCTCTCTGCACAGACCATACAAGCGCTCCACACCGCGTGGCCGCTGCCACCCTAATCTGGTGGTCCCAGCGCGCACGACCCATGTGGAGTTCCAGGTCTCCGGTAGCCTCTGGAACTGCCGATCTGCAGCCAACAAGGCAGAGTTCATCTCAGCCTATGCCTCCCTCCAGTCACTCGACTTCTTGGCACTGACAGAAACATGGATCACCACAGATAACACTGCTACTCCTACTGCTCTCTCTTCGTCCGCCCACGTGTTCTCGCACACCCCGAGAGCTTCTGGTCAGCGGGGTGGTGGCATCGGAATCCTTATCTCTCCCAAGTGGTCATTCTCTCTTTCTCCCCTTACCCATCTGTCTATCGCCTCCTTTGAATTTCATGCTGTCACAGTTACCAGCCCTTTCAAGCTTAACATCCTTATCATTTATCGCCCTCCAGGTCCCCTCGGAGAGTTCATCAATGAGCTTGATGCCTTGATAAGCTCCTTTCCTGAGGACGGCTCACCTCTCACAGTTCTGGGCGACTTTAACCTCCCCACGTCTACCTTTGACTCATTCCTCTCTGCCTCCTTCTTTCCACTCCTCTCCTCTTTTGACCTCACCCTCTCACCTTCCCCCTACTCACAAGGCAGGCAATACGCTCGACCTCATCTTTACTAGATGCTGTTTTTCCACTAACCTCATTGCAACTCCCCTCCAAGTCTCTGACCACTACCTTGTATCCTTTTCCCTCTCGCTCTCATCCAACACTTCCCACACTGCCCCTACTCGGATGGTATCGCGCCGTCCCAACCTTCGCTCTCTCTCCCCCGCTACTCTCTCCTCTTCCATCCTATCATCTCTTCCCTCTGCTCAAACCTTCTCCAACCTATCTCCTGATTCTGCCTCCTCAACCCTCCTCTCCTCCCTTTCTGCATCCTTTGACTCTCTATGTCCCCTATCTTCCAGGCCGGCTCGGTCCTCCCTCCCGCTCCGTGGCTTGACGACTCATTGCGAGCTCACAGAACAGGGCTCCGGGCAGCCGAGCGGAAATGGAGGAAAACTCGCCCCTCTGCGGACCTGGCATCCTTTCATTCCCTCCTCTCTACATTTTCCTCCTCTGTCTCTGCTGCTAAAGCCACTTTCTACCACTCTAAATTCCAAGCATCTGCCTCTAACCCTAGGAAGCTCTTTGCCACCTTCTCCTCCCTCCTGAATCCTCCTCCCCCTCCCCCCTCCTCCCTCTCTGGAGATGACTTCGTCAACCATTTTGAAAAGAAGGTCGACGACATCCGATCCTCGTTTGCTAAGTCAAACGACACCGCTGGTTCTGCTCACACTGCCCTACCCTGTGCTCTGACCTCTTTCTCCCCTCTCTCTCCAGATGAAATCTCGCGTCTTGTGACGGCCGGCCGCCCAACAACCTGCCCGCTCGACCCTATCCCCTCCTCTCTTCTCCAGACCATTTTCGGAGACATTCTCCATTACCTCAACTCGCTCATCAACTTATCCCTGACCGCTGGCTACGTCCCTTCTGTCTTCAAGAGAGCGAGAGTTGCACCCCTTCTGAAAAAACCTACACTCGATCCATCCGATGTCAACAACTACAGACCAGTATCCCTTCTTTCTTTTCTCTCCAAAACACTTGAACGTGCCGTCCTTGGTCAGCTCTCCCGCTATCTCTCTCAGAATGACCTTCTTGATCCAAATCAGTCAGGTTTCAAGACTAGTCATTCAACTGAGACTGCTCTTCTCTGTATCACGGAGGCGCTCCGCACCGCTAAAGCTAACTCTCTCTCCTCTGCTCTCATCCTTCTAGACCTATCGGCTGCCTTCGATACTGTGAACCATCAGATCCTCCTCTCCACCCTCTCCGAGTTGGGCATCTCCGGCGCGGCCCACGCTTGGATTGCGTCCTACCTGACAGGTCGCTCCTACCAGGTGGCGTGGCGAGAATCTGTCTCCTCACCACGCGCTCTCACCACTGGTGTCCCCCAGGGCTCTGTTCTAGGCCCTCTCCTATTCTCGCTATACAACAAGTCACTTGGCTCTGTCATAACCTCACATGGTCTCTCCTATCATTGCTATGCAGACGACACACAATTAATCTTCTCCTTTCCCCCTTCTGATGACCAGGTGGCGAATCGCATCTCTGCATGTCTGGCAGACATATCAGTGTGGATGACGGATCACCACCTCAAGCTGAACTTCGGCAAGAAGGAGCTGCTCTTCCTCCCGGGGAAGGACTGCCCGTTCCATGATCTCGCCATCACGGTTGACAACTCCATTGTGTCCTCCTCCCAGAGCGCTAAGAACCTTGGCGTGATCCTGGACAACACCCTGTCGTTCTCAACTAACATCAAGGCGGTGGCCCGTTCCTGTAGGTTCATGCTCTACAACATCCGCAGAGTACGACCCTGCCTCACACAGGAAGTGGCGCAGGTCCTAATCCAGGCACTTGTCATCTCCCGTCTGGATTATTGCAACTCGCTGTTGGCTGGGCTCCCTGCCTGTGCCATTAAACCCCTACAACTCATCCAGAACGCCGCAGCCCGTCTAGTGTTCAACCTTCCCAAGTTCTCTCACGTCACCCCACTCCTCCGCTCTCTCCACTGGCTTCCAGTTGAAGCTCGCATCCGCTACAAGACCATGGTGCTTGCCTACGGAGCTGTGAGGGGAACGGCACCTCAGTACCTCCAGGCTCTGATCAGGCCCTACACCCAAATAAGGGCACTGCGTTCATCCACCTCTGGCCTGCTCGCCTCCCTACCACTGAGGAAGTACAGTTCCCGCTCAGCCCAGTCAAAACTGTTCGCTGCTCTGGCTCCCCAATGGTGGAACAAACTCCCTCACGACGCCAGGACAGCGGAGTCAATCACCACCTTCCGGAGACACCTGAAACCCCACCTCTTTAAGGAATACCTAGGACAGGATAAAGTAATCCTTCTCACCCCCCTTAAAATATTTAGATGCACTATTGTAAAGTGGCTGTTCCACTGGATGTCATAAGGTGAATGCACCAATTTGTAAGTCGCTCTGGATAAGAGCGTCTGCTAAATAACTTAAATGTAAATGTAAAATGTTTCTACGAGCTGTAACGGAACCTTTTGAACTTTTGGTCCGACGTTCGGCGTGACCTGAACGTGCTTTTGGATTTGTTTACCAAACGCCCTAATAAAAGAAGATACTTGGACATAACTGATGGACATTATCGAACAAATTAAACATTTATGGTGTAACTGGGATTCCTGGGAGTGCATTCTGATGAAGATCATCAACGGTAAGTGAATATTTAAAATGCTATTTCTGAGTATTGTTGACTACCCAATATGGCGGGTATCTTTTTGGTTGCTTTGTTGTCTAAAGGCTGTACTCAGATTATTGCATGGTTGGCTTTCTTTTTCTGAAATCTGACACAGCAGTTGCAGGAGAAGTTTATCTAAAGTTTCATGTATAATAGTCGTATCTTTATCAATGTTTATTATGAGTATTTTTGTAAATTGATGTGGCTCTCTGCACAATCACTGCATGTTTTAGAACTACTGAACGCAACGCACCAATGTAAACTCAGATTTTTTTAAACAAATATAAACTTTATCAAACAAAACATATATGTATTGTGTAACGTGAAGCCCTATTAGTGTCATCTGATGAAGATCATCAAAGGTTAGGGATTACTTTTATCTCTATTTCTGCTTTTTGTGACTTACCTATCGCTGCTGCTGTGCACAGCCCATCTGTAAATAGCCCATCCAACCAACCAACTACCTACATCATCCCCATATTTGTTTTTGTTTTCTGCTGTTTTGCACACCAGTATTTGCACATCCTCATCTGCACATATATCACTCCAGTGTAAATTGCTAAATTGTAATTACTTCGCCACTATTGGCCTATTTATTGCCTTACCTCCTTACTTGATTTGCACACACTGTATACAGATGTTTCTGTTGTGTTGTTGACTGTATGATTGTTTATACCATGTGTAACTCTGTGTTGTTTTTGTCACACTGCTTTGCTTTCTCCCGTTTCTTCATCATGCTTGGCTGAGAAATCGACCGAAAAATGCTACTACTACGACGCCAAACTTTTTTCTAAATTAGCTACATAATATCGACAGAAACACGGCAACCGTTGTTAGGATCCATCCTCAATGTGTTTTTAACAAATATATTTGATAAAATATCCGTCGAGGCAGTTGGTTTCTCATAAGAAGCGATTGGAAAAATGGCTACCTCAGTATTTTACGCGAGATTTTCTCCGGGAGACACCCACATGCTCTATATGGTCCCTTACAGCCATTCTTCAATGGAAATGCCTAAAAAGACGTCACAATGCTGTAGACACCCTGGGGAATGCGTGGAAAACATAAGCTCATTCGTAGCTCATTCACAGCCATATAAGGAGTCATTGGCATGAGGCGGTTTCAAAAAATGCGGCACTTCCTGATTGGATTTTTATCTGGGTTTCGCCTGTAACATCAGTTCTGTTGCACTCACAGACAATATCTTTGCAGTTTTGGAAACGTCAGAGTGTTTTCTTTCCAAAGCTGTCAATTATATGCATAGTCGAGCATCTTTTCGTGACAAAATATCTTGTTTAAAACGGAACGTTTTTCAACCAACATTTTTAATAGCGCCACCTAGTCGCAAGAAGTTAAGGAGAAGTCTATCTTTAATTCTGTGAATAGCACTTGTATATTTTATCAATGTTTATTATGAGTATTTCTGCAAAATCACCAAATGTTTTGGAATCAAAATGTACTGCAAGTAACGCGCAGATCATCAAAGGTTAGTGATTCATTTTATCTATATTTCTGCTTTTTGTGACTCCTATCTTTGGCTGGAAAAATGCCTGTGTGTTTTTTTTCTTGGCTCTGACCTAACCTAATCATATGTTGTCCTTTCGCTGTAAAGCATTTTAAAAATCGAACATGATGGGTAGATTAACAAGATTTTTATCTTTAATTTGCTGTATTGGACTCGTTAATGTCTGAGAGATGCATATTTCAAAAAAATAATAATGAATTTCGCATGCTGCCTTTTCACCAGAATGTTGTCGAGGAGTTCTGCTAGCGGAACGCCTGCCCTAGAAAGGTTAAGCATATCCCAGTTTAGCTCACATAACAGTATGAACTCTGAAGATAGATGAGAGTGCCTGGGGACACGCAGGGCCTGGGTTAGCCTCCACATCACCCGAGGAACAGAGGAGGAGTAGGATGAGGGTACGGCTAAAGGCTAGCAAAACTGGTCGTCTAGTGCATTGGGGACAGAGACTAAAAGGAGCAGATTTCTGGGCATGGTAGAATAGATTCAGGGCATAATGTGCAGACAGGGTGCGGGTACAGTGGAGGTAAGCCCAGGCACTGAGTGATGACAAGAGAGGTTTCATCTCTGGACATGCTGGTTATACTGGGTGAGGTCACCTCATGTGCGGGAGGTGGGACAAAGGAGGTATCTAAGGCATGTACAGTGGGACTAGGGGCTCCGCAGTAAAGTAAAACAATGATAATTATCCTAAACAACAGTATACATGGCATATTGACATTTGAGAGAGACATAAAGCGAGGCATAAAGCAATCACAGGTGTTGATTGGGAGAGCTAGCTAAGTCAACAACGGATAAGACAACAACAGCTAATCGGCTAAGTCAACAACAACAGGTAAAATGGCGATGAATGGGCAGGGAGGGTCAGTTAACTACACACAGGGCCTGAGTTTGGGGCTAGGGTGACAGATAGGGTGACAAACAAAGTGGAGTACCGTGATAAATGAACAGACCAGCAGGCATAAGCTATGTAGCCAAGTGATCATAGGGTCCAGTGTACAGCAATAGATGAAACAGGGAAACCTCTAGGTAGTCGTTATTACGCTAGCACGCGGGAGAAACGGCGTTTAAAGTTAGCAGTCCGGGGTAAGTAGAAGCGTCTGCTCCATCATCCGGCAAAGGCCGGTTGAAGGCACAGCTGATGGAATTACGTCTGCCGACCAGTGGTGGTGGTACGGCGGGGCGTCGTGGCGACGAGCCAGATGGCGAAAGAGGTATTGTAGTTGTGGGAATTTCGTTTGCTAGCCAGGAGATGCGCCTGGCTCAGGGCTAACTTCGGGGCTGGGTCACTCAGTTGAAGATAGCTAGCTGTGATGATTAATGATCCAGGGGTTTACGGCAGGAATCTGGCGTTGTAGTGGGGAAAAACAACACACTGACTCAACTCCAGCCACTTTAATAATGGGAATTGATGGGAATTGATGTAAAATAGATCACTAGCCACTTTAAACAATGCTACTTGATATAATGTTTACATACCCTACATTATTCATCTCATATGTATACGTATATACTGTACTCTATATCATCTACTGCATCTTTATGTAATACATGTATAACTAGCCACTTTAAACTCTGCCACTTTGTTTACATACCCTGCATTACTCATCTCATATGTATATACTGTACTCAATACCATCTACTGCATCTTGCCTATGCCGCTCTGTACCATCACTCATTCATATATCTTTATGTACATATTCTTTATCCCTTTACACTTGTGTGTATAAGGTAGTAGTTTTGCCAAATCTACACAACAATGTTACAAGTGGTTAAGGGCGCTGCACTGCAGCACCAGCTGTGCCACCAGAGACTCTGGGTTCGCGCCCAGGCTCTGTCGTAACCGGCCGCGACCGGGAGGTCCGTGGGGCGACGCACAATTGGCCTAGCGTCGTCCGGGTTAGGGAGGGTTTGGCCGGTAGGGAAATCCTTGTCTCATCGCGCACCAGCGACTCCTGTGGCGGGCCGGGCGCAGTGCGTGCTAACCAAGGTTGCCAGGTGCACGGTGTTTCCTCCGACACATTGGTGTGGCTGGCTTCTGGGTTGGATGGCACTGTGTTAAGAAGCAGTGCGCCTTGGTTGGGTTGTGTATCGGAGGACGCATGACTTTCAACCTTCGTCTCTCCCAAGCCCTTACAGGAGTTGTAGCAATGAGAAAAGATAGTAGCTACTAAAACAATTGGATACCACGAAATACCACAAAAAAAAAAAATGTTACCAGTAATCCAGGAAATCAAGGAAATGCCTGACAGTTTGAAAGACGTTTTGGACACTACAGTGAAAATGGTTAACTTTGTTAAAGCAAGGCCCCTGAACTGTTGTGTATTTTCTGCATTATGCAATGATGTGGGCAGCGACCATGTAACACTTTTTGGTTATCAAGCGGCAAACTATTGACACGTTTTTAAATTGAGAGACGAGCTTAAAGTGTTCTTTACTGACCATAATTTTCACTTGTCTACCGCTTGCATGATAACGTGTTTCTCACATGACTGGCCTATCTGGGAGATGTTTTTTCTCGCATGAATGATCTGAATCTAGGATTACAGGGACTCGCCGCGACTATATTCAATGTGCGGAACAAAATTGAGGCTATGATTAAGAAGTTGGGTCTCTTCTCTGTCTGCATTAACAAGGACAACACATAGGTCTTTCCTTCATTTTATGATTTTTGGTGTGAAAATGAACTCAAGCTTATAGATAATGTCTATGAATTGCAACAAGCGGTTCTGTGAAAATGTAATTTAATGAGAAGCCTCTGACAGATTTCTGGATAGGGCTGCGCTCAGAGTATCCTGTCTTGGCAAATCGTGCTGCTAAAACACATTTATTTATTTTATTTGACCTTTATTTAACAAGGCAAGTCAGTTAAGAACAAATTCTTATTTACAATGACGGCCTACTTCGGCCAAACACCGATGCCCTTTGCAACAACGTAACTATGTGAGAGTGGATTCTTGGCCCTCACTAGCATGAAAACTAAATACAGGCACAGACCGCGTGTGAAAAATGATTTAAGAGAGACTCTCTTCAATACAACCCAAGATTGCAGAGTTATGTGCAATCTTGTATTTCAAGCACACCTGTGTTAAGCTGTCCACCATTTTTGATGAACAAATAAGGTTTATATGTAAGATGGCTAAATAAAGAGCAAAATGATTGATTATTATTTTATTATTATTTGCGCCCTGACTCTTTGTCACTTCCCACGAGCCGGGTTATGACAAAAACTCACACTCATTCTTATGTTTAATTTACATTTAATTAATTTATTTAATTAATAAATGTACCGTATAGTGTGTGTGTGGTAGCATTTGAGAGTGCTCTGACCCTGGTGCTAGAGGGGGTATGCAGCTGGAGGTTGAATGTATGAAGGGGTACGGGAGTATGAAAAGTTTGGGAACAACTGCCTTAACGGTTTTGATTGAGCCGTGTTCATTTCTTTACCATGCACCTACTTACATTGAGCTACCATACCTCGAGAGTTTGGACTTCTGTTTTTAAGCAGAGAATGAGTCTGAATCGTATTTCACTGTTAGTTTTACACAAATAATTATTTATTTTCAGTTATAAAACGGATGATTGTTTATTTTGTCATTAAATGTATAGATGATGGGTGTACTGTTGCTTCTAGTGTTGTATGCATGTGCTTCGTGTGACTGTCACCCTGATTTTGGCTACTAGGTAGCAACTTCCTATGCCCCCGTTGCCTGACAGTAGTGCCACAGAGAGAACAATGAGACAGATATTTCACCGGATGTATAAATATAATGCATCCGCTTGACGTTTCCACTCACTACCAAATATGGTTGTGAGAGGAAGCCCAGTAGCCTGCAAAGGGAGAAGATGAAACTGAAATTCTATTAAAAAAATTAAGGTGAAATCTAGGTGGATATCAATATTAGATATTTATTGTGTAGATTGCTATCATACTTTAAATAAACTGATGTGAGAGAAAAAAAATGGCCACGTAGCTACTGCCAACGACACCATCATGATACCAAGCAGGACACACTTCAAGTGGGCAAGCACAACACCAGTGCAGACAATAACAACAATAGTGCAGACCAGTCAGCAACACAAAACGGTCTTGTGTGGCAACAAATCTGCCAAATTAGCTGATTCGCTTTCCATAAACACACTACTTAAAACAAAACCAAAATTAAACACCCATTACTTTCGACACACCCACTCGCCCATTCTCCGGTCGCCATATTGGGCTGGAGCTACCCAACACCAAGATAGCGTGTCCGTCCTTGCAAAGCTCTCCATTCCGCCAGCAAGAATAATCAAGAACTTGCAAGAATAAAGCCGTGACCTCGGCGATTTTCCTTCAAAATAAAAGTCCCACAATGATGATAAAAAATAATACAAATGGTCGAAATTCGTAACATTTTATGAGGAAATGTTAGCAGACTTTGTTTAACAATATGAAAAAAATAATACATGTAATAGCCTTTATAGCACAAATAATATTATATAGCATTGACATTATTGTTAACAGCATTAAAAGTAATAATTACTAGATAGTTATCATGGTCCTTCTGTAGCTCAGTTGGTAGAGCATGGCGCTTGTAACGCCAGGGTAGTGGGTTCGATCCCCGGGACCACCCATACGTAGAATGTATGCACACATGACTGTAAGTCGCTTTGGATAAAAGCGTCTGCTAAATGGCATATATTATTATTATTATTATGGTAACAACAGTAATATAAATTACAAAACATTATTTAAAAAGCCATTATTACTATAATAATAGAAATAACAATATTAATAGTATTACTATATTATTATAGTTTCCAAATCAAGACAGTTTACACCCAGAGGAGCATCACTGCTCATTTGGTGGCCCTTATAGAGTGGCCCGTCAACTTAAATCCAATTGTTTTTTCATATTGGACATATAATTATTTGTTGTACTTTTCCAAGATGGATTTGAAAGCACAATCATCTGTTGAATGCTATATGTTGCATGATTATCAGAAATTGTATTTTGTCTTTCAGGAACTGAAGGCCTGGGACCGTTGAGACAATGTTTCTCACCAAGGACATTTGCTGAAATCACAAAGAGAACCAAGTGGAAGTTGTGTTGATCTTCTTGTAAATATATTGTTTAAATTCAAAAGCATGACTTATGACATTTATATTAGCCAAAACTTCGAAAGCATAGATTTTAGGCCAGTTATCAATCAACTAATTTTCTGTTTCATTTTGTTATTTTTTTGTGTGCTTTTGTACTTGTCTAATGACTCATCCTTTTATGGGTGTTTCCCAGCACTTTGTGATTTGTTAGTATTTTGTATCTGGGATGGTGGCTTCATGTTCAATCTCCATTCTACCACACTTAATTCTACTAACCAGCTTATTAGTAGGAACATGTATGGTAGAACTGGGCTTGAACAAAGCCTTGCACAACCTGTGGGTCCTTAAGAGCAGACACCAGCCCTGAATATTATGTACTAGTTCCAAAGTCTGATTATTGTAGGTTCGGCTATTAAATAATTGTTTTTGTTGTAATAAGTCACTATTTTTACATGTTTTGAAAGTATGTAAATAGTTTAGTTATTGTTAATGATTTGTGTATTTCCATGAGCTTGCTCGATTGTCTTAAAAGCGATCAGGGAAGTTATTTATCAGTTTCTCCAACATTGGCTTAAGTAGGTATCTGTTTTTTCACTTCCCTCTTGAAAATAGGTATTTCAAAGTAGCAACAAATAAAAACTAGCATTGACATTATTTTTGTTTCCATTTGTCATTATTTTGCATTCGTATTCATCAGTAACTCACTTAAGGAGCATAACCAGCTCTATGCTTTGAATATCAGTTTTCAGTAACTTTTCCACAGATTAAGGGCCACTATAATAGTATAAATTGTGTACAGTGCAATATGTATGTTCCAGAGGAGGCTGGTCAGAGAATGTATAGGAGGACAGGCTCATTGTTATTGCTGGAATGGATTCAATGGAATGATACCCAGCCTCAGGAGGCTGAAGAAATTCGGCTTGGCCCCTAAGACCCTCACAAACCTTTACAGATGCACAATTGAGAGCATCCTGTTGGGCTGTAAGGAAACTGCACTGCCCACCACCGCAGGGCTCTCCAGAGAGGGTGGTGCGGTCTGCCCAATACATCAACTGGGGCACACTGCCTTCCCTCCAGGATACCTACAGCACTCTATGCCACTGGAGAGCCAAACAGATCATCAAGGACATCAACCAGGCGAGCCACGGCCTGTTCACCCCGCTACCATCCAGAAGGCAAGGTCAGTACAGGTGCATCAAAGCTGGGACCGAGAGACTGAAAAACAGCTTCTATCTCAAGGCCATCAGACTGTTAAATAGCCATCACTAGCTGGCTACCACCTAGTTACTCAACCCTGCACCTTAGAGGCTGGTGCCCTATATGGCACACTAGTCACTTGATTAATAATGTTTACATATTTGCTTAACTTACTTAATATGTATATACTGTATTCTATTCTACTGTATTTTAGTCAATGCCACACCAACATTGCTTGTCCTAATAATGCTATATTTCTTAATTACTTTCTTTTACTTTAGATTTGTGTGTATTTTTGTGAATTGTTAGATCGTACTGTACTGTTGGAGCTAGGAACACAAGCATTTCGCTCTACCCGCAATAACATCTGCTAAATATGTGTGTGAATGTGACCAATAAAATTTGATTTGACTTGAAACACACCAAACATATGGAAACAACGTGTTTAACCCCGTTCGATTGATTACATCCCAGCCATTAAAATGAGCTCCTGACACCAGCCTCCTCTGATATGTTCAATATAACACTGAACGCTACAAAAAAAGGACATTTTCCGTCATTAGTCAGAATTTTAAAAGGACACTAGATGGAGTAGTTGTTCAAAGTGAAATGTTTTAATAAATATTTTTCTCTTTTATTAATCATGTTCATTTTCTTATAAATCTTGTAAACTCTGTCTACTTGGAAGCTACAGGTGCTCCTGAGTAAAATGGACCCCCTTTTGCTGCAACACAATGTACAGAAATGGTGCAAAATGTATGTCCGACATGAAATATGGCCTCAAAATGAGCAGCGAAACGACTGGGGGTGTAAACTCTGGATTTGGAAATTAAAAGTGCTTTTGAGTAGAATGGACCCCCCCCTTTTTACAGTGGCACAAAGTATAGATACTTTTGTACAGTGCAATAGGTATGTCCAATATGAATATTTTTTACATTTAAGTTGATGGTCCACTCTATAAGGGCCGCTAAAATGAGCAGCGACACTCCTCTGGGTGTAAACTCTATGGATTTGAAAACCTCAAGTGCTCCTGAGTAGAATGGACCCCCTTTTACTGTGACACAACGTGCAGATAATTTTGTAGTGCAATACGAAAAAAACATTGGATTTAAGTTGATGGCCCGCTCTATAAGGGCTGCCAAATGAGCAGAGATGCTCCTCTGGGTGTAAACTCTGTGGATTTGGACACTAGAAGTGCTCTGAGTAGTATGGACCGCCCTTTTACTGCAACACAACATACAGATAATTTTGTATGATGCAATAAGTGATAGAAGTACACACACACAAACATTGTTGACCATATAGGCTTGGAAAAAATATACATAAAAAATGAAATTACATAACATAATATGGAAATACTCGTATAGTACCCTCCAAGCTCGTCATCAAGCTCGAGACCCTGGGTCTCGACCCCGCCCTGTGCAACTGGGTACCGGACTTCCTGACGGGCCGCCCCCAGGTGGTGAGGGTAGGCAACAACATATCCTCCCCGCTGATCCTCAACACTGGGGACCCACAGGGGTGCGATCTGAGCCCTCTCCTGTACTCCCTGTTCACCCACGACTGCGTGGCCACGCACGCCTCTAACTCAATCATCAAGTTTGCGGACGACACAACAGTGGTAGGCTTGATTACCAACAACGACGAGACGGCCTACAGGGAGGAGGTGAGGGCCCTCGGAGTGTGGTGTCAGGAAAATAACCTCACACTCAACGTCAACAAAACTAAGGAGATGATTGTGGACTTCAGGAAACAGCAGAGGGAACACCCCCCTATCCACATCGATGGAACAGTAGTGGAGAGGGTAGCAAGTTTTAAGTTCCTCGGCATACACATCACAGACAAACTGAATTGGTCCACTCACACAGACAGCATCGTGAAGAAGGCGCAGCAGCGCCTCTTCAACCTCAGGAGGCTGAAGAAATTCGGCTTGTCACCAAAAGCACTCACAAACTTCTACAGATGCACAATCGAGAGCATCCTGGCGGGCTGTATCACCACCTGGTACGGCAACTGCTCCGCCCTCAACCGCAAGGCTCTCCAGAGGGTAGTGAGGTCTGCACAACGCATCACCGGGGGCAAACTACCTGCCCTCCAGGACACCTACACCACCCGATGTTACAGGAAGCCCATAAAGATCATCAAGGACATCAACCACCGTAGCCATTGCCTGTTCACCCTGCTATCATCCAGAAGGCGAGGTCAGTACAGGTGCATCAAAGCTGGGACCGAGAGACTGAAAAACAGCTTCTATCTCAAGGCCATCAGACTGTTAAACAGCCACCACTAAGATTGAGTGGCTGCTGCCAACACACTGACACTGACACTGACTCAACTCCAGCCACTTTAATAATGGGAATTGATGGGAAATGATGTAAATATATCACTAGCCACTTTAAACAATGCTACCTTATATAATGTTACTTACCCTACATTATTCATCTCATATGCATACGTATATACTGTACTCTATATCATCGACTGCATCCTTATGTAATACATGTATCACTAGCCACTTTAACTATGCCACTTTGTTTACATACTCATCTCATATGTATATACTGTACTTGATACCATCTACTGTATCTTGCCTATGCTGCTCTGTACCATCACTCATTCATGTAACCTTATGTACATATTCTTTATCCCCTTACTGTTATGCAGGTGAAGTGAGGACCCAAAAGCGACTTAACAGTAGTTAGGAGAATGAGGAACAGCTGGGAGCAGGAACGGAACGATAGAGAGAGAGAGAGAGAGAGGGAGGGGGAGAGAGAGGGATAGAGAGAGGGAAAGAACCTAATAAGACCAGCAGGGGGAAACGAATAGAAGAGGAAGCACAGGGACAAGACATGACAATCTATGACAAAACATGACACTTACACTGTGTATAAGACAGTAGTTTTGGAATTGTTAGTTAGATTACTTGTTGGTTATTACTGCATTGTCGGAACTAGAAGCACAAGCATTTCGCTACACTCGCATTAACATCTGCTAACCATGTGTATGTGAGAAATACAATTTGATTTGATTTATTATTTGTATGATAATTAGTATAAATTAGTATATATATGTCGATAGTTGTGCACATTTTCATTTTTAATTTACAAAGTACACAGGACGGAACTTTTACTGATTCCACAAATCCGTGACCCGGAAGTACTTATTTGTTCTTGGCTTTTTCAATCACAGCGGTTTTGCCAATAACGGGAGTTAACGTGATTCTGAAAGCCCACTGATCGATGCTCGTGATTAGCTAGTAAACGAGACACGTATTACACCTCTATAGCTAACTTGTTTAAGATCTTGAGTTTACTAGCTAACATTATTAGTTAGACGATTTGCGGACGAGTACAGTAGAGTATAGCTAGTTACACAACCGGCTTGCCCAGATATCAATATTCATTCAGTCACTGGTAAATTGAGACCTAGCTGAATACACTAATACTATGCTAGTTAGCTACTGTATTTTTAAGGATTTAAATTATCAAATTATGCTGGCCAGATTATTCAAGGGAAGTATGTAGAAGCTAACGTTAGTTGGCTGGCTAGATTTAGTAGCTATTAACAATAATTTGTTTACTGTAAAAGTTAGCTTGCTTGCTGCCAAACGTAAAGCTAACGTTAGCCAACTAACGTTATCTTGCAACTGTTTTCTGACATGTGTTATAGAAAAAAAGATGTCACAGAGGCGTCGTTCCAAGTCTTGGACAGAGTTGAAACAAGCAGGCAACGAATTCTTTAAAACTGGACAGTATGGGGAGGCTGCTTCTATTTACAGCCAGGCTATCAAAGAAGTGGAGAAGTCAGGTAGGCAGCTAGCTAACAAGCCAGTCACAACAATGGCTTAATGTTCTAGTAGTGTTTTCTGTGACCAGGCTACATGGTAGGGGGTTACATTAAACGTTGGTTCTGGTGTTATACTTTGTATTGCATGTTATAGAGAAGCTTCTCAGGAACACACAGCACTATTTCATGAGGATAGGATTTACCATTGCTAAAATCTTATTTTATGGGAAGATTTATGGGAAGATTTTTTCCATTTAATTAGATCTGCTTTCATATTGTTGAGTAATGGGATAAAGTTATCTTTATACACTGTGTACAAAACCTTGGAAACACCTTACTAATATTGAGTTTTGCACCCCCTTTTGCCCTCGGGACAGCCTCAATTCGTCAGGGCATGTGCTCTGCAAGGTGTCAAAAGCGTTACATAGGGATGCTGGCCCATGTTCACTCCCAATGCTTCCCACAGTTGTGTCAAGTTGGCTGGATGTCCTTTGCATGGTGGGTCATTCTTGATACACTTGGGAAACGGTTGAGCGTAAAAAATCCAACAGTGTTGCAGTTCTTGATACGCTCAAACCGGTGTGCCTGGAACCAACTAATATACCCTGTCAAAAGTACTTAAATCTTTTGTCTTGCCCGTTCACCTTCTGAATGGCACACACACAATCCATGTCTCAAGGTTTAAAAAAAAGAAGTTTAAACTGTCTCCTCTCCTGGTCAGTCTGTCATGGAAAGAGCACTTGTTTAATGTTTTTTACACTCAGCGTATATTTGTTGTTTGTGGTCACTAATAAGCATCCTAAGTATTTGATATTGTTTGTGGTCAACTTAATAGATTGCTGTAGATCATTAATCTTCCTAATGATATTATTTTGTTTTTCCCCCAGGTGAATTGTATTAGTATTTTGAAAATAATTTTAGCAAGGGGGGCATTGTTTTCAATATTGGTTAGGTATAGCAGGACATAATCTGCAAATGCGTTTAGTTTATATTAATGTTTGCCAAGACTGATACTTGTTACGCTTGGGTCCTGTCTAATTCTTTCTGCAAGAGATTCACTTGCCAGTGCAAACAGGAGAGAGAGAGAGAGACATGCCTTTTTCTCCCCCTTTCTTAAGCAATTTAATCAGATAATGTATTATTTGTGTATATTTTTGCATCAGCAGATTTATTATTTCAGCTGGAAAGTTGAAAGCTTTCAAAGTTTTGAATAGAAAAGGACATTCAAGATGGTCTAATAGCCTTTTCGGCTTCAATAGCCATTTTTGATGAATCTATATACAGTGTATTCGGGAAGACTCCCAGACATTTTGTTAAGTTAAAATTGATTAAATAGTTTCCCCCGCTCATCTATCTACACACAAGACCCCATAATGACAGAACAAAAACAGGTTTTTAGAAATGTTTGCAAATGTATTTAAAAATAAACTGATTTCACATTTACCTAAGTATTCAGACCCTATACTCAGTACTTTGTTGAAGCACGTTTGTCAGCGATTACAGCCTTGAGTCTTCTTGGGTATGATGCTACACCTGTATTTGGGGATTTTCTCCCATTCTTCTCTGAAGATCCTCTCAAGCTCTGTGAGGTTGGATGGGGAGCGTCGCTGCACAACTATTTTTAGGTCTCGCTAGAGATGTTCGATCAGGTTCAAGTCCAGGCTCTGGCTGTACCACTCAAGGACATTCAGAGACTTGTCCCGAAGCCACTCCTGCATTGTCTTGGCTGTGTGTTTAGGGTCCTTGTCCTGTTGTAAGGTGAACCTTCACCCCAGTCTGAGGTCCTGAGCTCAATGGAGCAGGTTTTCATCAAGGATCTCTCTGTACTTTAATCTGTTCATCTTTCCCTCGATCCTGACTAGTCTCCTAGTCCCTGCCGTTGAAAAACATCCCCACAGCATGATGCTACCACCACCACGAATCAAAGTAGAAATGTCGAGAATCTTGTTTCTCATGGTCGGAGAGTCCTTTCGGTGCTTTTTGGTGAACCAAGTGGGCTGTCGTGCCTTCTACTGAAAAGTGGCTTCTGTCTGGCCACTCTACCATAAAGGCATGATTGGTGGAGTGCTGCAGAGATGGTTGTCCTTCTGGAAGATCCTCCCATCTCTACAGAGGAACTCTGGAGCTCTGTCAGAGTGACCATTGGGGTCTTGGTCACCTACCTGAACAAGGCCTTTCTCCCCTGATTGCTCAGTGTGGTAGGGCGGCCAGCTCTAGGAAGAGTCTTGGTGGTTACCCTTCTCCAGATCTGTGCCTCCTCACAATCCTGACTCAGAGCTCTACTGACAATTCCTTTGACCTCATGGCTTGGTTTTTGCTCTGACATGCGCTGTGGGACCTTATACAGACGTGTGTGCCTTTCCAAATCATGTCCAATCAATTGAGTGTACCAGAGTGGCACCTGAGCTCAATTTCAAGTCTTAGCAAAGGCTCTTAATGCTTATGTAAATAAGGTATTTCTGTTTTTTATTTGTAATAAATTTGCTAACATTTCTAAAAACCTGTTTTTCGCTTTGTCATTATGGGGTATTGTGTGTAGATTGAGGAAAATGTTTTAGTCTTATTCTAAAATGGATTAACTAACGTAACAAAATGTGGGAAAAGTCAGTCTGAATACTTTCCCAATGTTCTGTATACAAAGTATGTGGACACCCCTTCAAATGAGTGGATTTAGCTAGTTCAGCCACACCCCTTGCTGGCGGGTGTATAAAATCGAGCACACCGCCATGCAAACTCACAGAACGGGATTGCGTTTTTTTGTGTAGCGTTTTTTTTAAAGCCTGTCCTCGGGAAGCAACGTCAGGACAAGAACTGTTCGTTGGGAGCTTCATGAAATGAGTTTCCATGGCTGATCAGCCGCACACAAGCCTAAGATCACAATGCGCAATGCCAAGCTCGCTGCCATTGGACTCTCTCTCTTCACGAATCTGGGTTTGGCAGATGCCAGGAGGACGCTACCTGCCCCGAATGCATCGTGCCAACTGTGTTGGAAGAGGAATAATGGTCTGGGGCTGTTTTTCATGGTTTGAGCCAGGCCCCTTAGTTCCAGTGAAGGGGAATCTTAAACGCATAAAGTGGCATTATATACGATTCTGTGCTTCCAACTATGTGGCAACAGTTTGGACAATGCCCTCATTGCACAAAGCAAGGTCCAGACAGAAATGGTTTGTTGAGATCGGTGTGGAAGAACTTGACTGGCCTGCAGAGCCCTGACCTCAACCCTATTGAACACCTTTGGGATTGGAACGCGAGCCAGGCCTAATCGGCCAACATCAGTGCCCGGCCTCACTAATGCTCTTGTGGCTGAATGGAATCAAGTCCCCGCAGCAATGTTCCAACATCTAATGGAAACGGGGGACCAACTGCATATTAATGCCCATGATTTTGGAATGCGATGTTCGATGAGCAGGTGATTAGGCTATTGTGGTTTGTGGAATCCCAATCCACAATCCCAGTGTGAAGTTGCTGGATATTAGCGGGAACTGGAACACGCTGTCAATCCAAAGCATCCCAAACATGCTCAATGGGTGACATGTCTGATGAGTATGCAGGTCATGGAAGAACTGGGACATTTTCAGCTTCCGGGAATTGTGTACCGATCCTTGCGACATGGGGGCATGCATTATCATGCTGAAACAGGATGTGATGGCAGCGGATGAATGGCACGACAATGGACATCATGATCTCGTCACTGTGTCTCAGTATTCAAATTGCCATCGAAAAAATGCTACGGTGTTCGTTGTCCGTAGCTTATGACTCCCAATACCATAACCCCACCGCCACCATGGCTCACCCACACGACGCCATCCATGCTGTCTGCCATCTGCCCGTCGTAACCAACTTCAGTGGGAAAATGCTCACCTTCGATGGCCAATGGCACGCTGGAGAAGTGTGCTTTTCATGGATGAATCCCGGTTTCAACTGTACTGGGCAGATGGCAGACAGCATGGATGGCGTTGTGTGGGTCAGCGGTTCGCTGATGTCAACGCTGCGAACAGAGTGCTCCATGGTGGCGGTGGGGTTATGGTATTGGGAGTCATAAGCTACGGACAACGAACACCGTAGCATTTTTTCGATGGCAATTAGAATGCTGAGACACCGTGACGAGATTATGATGTCCATTGTCTTTTATTTTTCCCAGCACATTGTGCACCTGTGTAATGATGATTCTGTTTAATCAGCTTCTTGATATGCCACACCTGTCAGGTGAATGGATTATCTTGGCAATTATAATTGGTTTGGCGTCTATTCTTTGTCCTGTATACATTTGTAATGGTAAATGTTTTAATTTACATATTTAATAAGAGCATCTTGACTGGCTGAATCACCGCTTGGTGACTGCAAGGTGCTACAGAGGGTAGTGGGTATAGCCCAGTACATCACTGTGGGCCGAGCTCCCTGCCACCCAGGACCTCTATACCAGGCGGTGTCAGAGGAAAGCCCTAAAAATGGTCAGACTCCAGCCACCCAAGTCACAGACTGTTCTCTTTGCTACTACAAGGCAAGCGATGCACCAAGTCTGGAACCAACAGGACTCTGAACAGCTTCTACCCCCAAGCCATAAGACTGCTAAATAGTTAGTTAAATAGTTAACCAAATAGCTACCCGAACTAACTGCATTGATCCTTTTTGCACTGACTTTTTTGTCTCATCACATACGCTGCTGCTACTGTTCATTATCCGTCACTTATTCCTAGTTATATTTGCATATCTACCTCAATTACCTAATACCCCTGCATGTATGTATGTATGTGTATATATACAAGTTATTTATTTATTAATTATTTATTACTTTTATTATTACATTAGACTTTTCTATTATTTCTCTCTGCATTGTTGGGAAGCATTTTACTATTAGTCTACTCCTGTTGTTTACTAAGCATGTGACAAATAACATTTTATTTGAAATTTAAAGTGTACCTATGATTAAAATTACAGACCTCATCTTTTTAAGTGGGAGAACTTGCACAATTGGTGGCTGACTAAATACTTTTTTGCCCCACTGTAGCTACGAAACTCTACATTGTAAAATGCTGTTTTTTTCGTGTCTCTGAAAACATCAATGACAGAAGCGAAGGAAAAACATTTCACCATCTATTTCAGACAAAAGACGTCTGATGACAGTGAAACACCCCCTACTTTCCACTATTGATCTTGCTCTGATGTGTTGAGGAATACTCATCGCAAATATAAATACACAGAATTCGTGGGTTTCACAAAAAGGTTCTTAGAGCACGGGACTTTACATTTTGGCTCATATCGTGTAAATATGATAACGCACAGTATTGGGATTTTTAGACATGGGTAACAACTGTCACATGGACATTTTCAAGTTATTTATTTTGTATTTTGAATACCACATTGAACAGATGTGTTTATTGCTTTTCTTTTGGTACAATTCTCGCATAGCGTCCAATGTTTGCCGCGTCACCTAACATCATATTTTATGTTTATGTTTTATATTGTGCGTCATTGAAGTCTTCTGAAACCAGAACAAGCTTTCCATGTTCTGATACATTGTTACCACTGTAAATTAATTTACAGGAAAGAAGAATCCAGAGGATCTTAGTATCCTGTATTCTAACCGTGCAGCCAGTTATCTGAAGGATGGAAATTGTTGGGAGTGTGTGAAGGACTGTACAGTGTAAGTAGCCTACATTGTGGACATTATGTTTTGTGTTAGGCCATGAAGGCCTTTTTCTTCGGCTCTACAGTCGGTTCATACTGCTGCAGTAACACTCCTACCTCAAACATATTGAATGAAACTGGCCGCGCTTATAAACCCAGGGTCGTTACAATATCAACATGATCTTTTCCCAATATACTGTAGCTCATTACTTTGTCCGGTGTTGCTTAGATTGTCTTTCTTTGTCCATACTACTGCAGTAACACTCCTACCCTAAAACTTATCAACATAACATTTTCCCAATTTACTGTAACTCATTACTTTGAAACTCATTACTTTGTCCAGTGTTGCTTAGGTTCTGTTCTGTCTTTCCTTGTCCATACTACTGCAGAAACACTTATACTTAAAACATATCACAATAATCTTTTTCCAATATACTCAAGTAGAACATTACTTCGTCTGTTGTATAGGTTCTCCGGCTTTCTTTGTCCATACTACTGCAACAACACTGCTACCTAAAAATGTTTTATTTTATAGATCTCTTGACCTAGTTCCGTTTGGCATCAAGCCTCTCCTTCGCCGGGCTGCAGCGTATGAAGCATTGGAGAGATACAGATTAGCCTATGTGGACTACAAGACGGCCTTACAGATCGACTGTAACATACCTGCAGCCCATGATGGTACCAGCAGGTATTACATGTTGCACAATTCCATTTCACTTACAAAAAGCCTTTCAAGTCCTTTAACTTCTAAGAACTTCTGTCATATATAGGGGACATAATCAAGATAGTGGAATGTACAACTTGTTAACCATCTTTCTTTCTAGAATGACGAAGTATCTGACAGAGGTGGATGGACTCTCATGGCGAGAGAAGCTCCCACTTATTCCCACTGTTCCGATGGCCGTCAAAGAAAAATTGTCTCTGGCAACAAGCCAACAAACAAAGCAACACAATGGCACCAGAGAAAATGAGAAATCTGGTTGGTCTGGTTGGTCATAGGATTCAGTCTCTCAAATATGAGTAGAAACACAAAATGATGTTAATAATTTGGCTATTACTATTGGATTCTCATCTTTGTACAACCTGTAACAGATGTACTGTAAATAATAAGATGTATCATTTTTTATTTCAGTCCCAGGAGAGGATTCCGTTAAAAAAGCCCTAACCCTGAAAGAGGAAGGCAATGCGCAGGTGAAAAAAGGAGAGTACAAGAAAGCCATAGAGAAATACACTCAGAGCCTCAAACACAATTCCTCAGAAATCACAACCTACACAAATAGGTGAGACTAATAATGTCTATCTGGTGTGTAGACAAATGCCAACAAACCCTTGGGAGTGGTATTCACAACTCTGCATTGTTATATAGTTCTGTGAAATGTTATTGCCCAGCTCCTGTTGTACAAGGGATGTGCATAATTCCTATATGGGACTAATTTGTGCCTTTTGTACTAAATAGGGCACTTTGCTACCTATCTGTGAAGATGTACAAGGAGGCAGTGCAAGATTGTGGAGAGGCCCTGCGACTCGACTCCGCTAATATCAAGGCACTGTACAGACGAGCACAGGCACACAAGGAGCTGAAAGTGAGAGCCTTTCTGATGAACAAAAAATTGTTAGTACATTGTATGGAGTTTTTACATTTTGTTTGATGTGTTAATTTTGCCGTTCAGGACTACAAAGCTTGCATTGAAGATCTAAACAGCTTGCTGAAAGTTGAGCCAAAGAACTCAGCCGGACAGAATTTACTGCTGGAAGTGCAAAAGAAGAAATGAGCTTGTGATTCGGATGGTTGCCTGTGGATGTGAACGACCCTACGCTGACCTGGTGTACATGCCTGAAGTGCCTGTATTCACTCACAGAAGCAGGTTTTCCAATCTATTTCCTGGCCTGTTTAATTTAAATCCACTCAAGATGGAGTATTGCTTTGACTACTACAGGGGAAGCACAGTCAATGCAGTGCATATTTAGCCTTCATATACATCATGCAATCACTGCATGAAACTGAAAATATAGCATTCAACCATTGTTTTACAAGGACTATGCATGTGTATGTATTTCCACTAGCATAAGCGATTTTCACGATCAACTACTGTTGTAGTTGAAGATATAGTTCAACCAAATTACAAAACTACATTGGTTTTACTTACAGACTTATTACT
This sequence comes from Oncorhynchus gorbuscha, assembly GCF_021184085.1. Lineage (NCBI taxonomy): Eukaryota > Metazoa > Chordata > Actinopteri > Salmoniformes > Salmonidae > Oncorhynchus > Oncorhynchus gorbuscha. The sequence continues at coordinate 35,540,955 of NC_060193.1, read as the reverse complement.
CTGTAAGCATTCTATGGACGAGGTAGGACAGCAATCCATGCATTGTTTTTGTTTACCTGGTCACTGTTTCAAATGCTAACTTTTTAGCATTTATGGCACAAAAATAAATTAAAAAATGAATATTTTATGGGTATTTTCATTGAGTCGAGGAAAGTAACACTATACCAGAGAAACAGATGGTTACCGTATTATTAGTGAATTTAAGAGCATATTGAAACATCATTACCACCTGTATCACCTAACATGTTGACAATTCTATCAGCAATGCATAATCTTTAATGTCATTTTTTTTCACTAATTAGGATTCAGGAAACAAATCAAACTTTCATCCTCCCTGATGGGGGCTGAATTGGATGATACCAGTTGTGAAACTAGTTGTTTTCCATTGTCCAGTTGTTGCTTCAATTACGGAATGTTTGAACATCTTTTTTTGTTAAATTTATCTTTGGAATATCAATGCTTTTGCAGTGGTGACACAAGTTAGTGTGGGTGTTTTAGATTTCAGCAATGTCATCTGGGTATATTGGTGATTGCAGCACTTTTTTTAAATTCTGTGAAATGTTGGAACGCTTACCTCATGTTGCAAAATAATAAAGATATGACTTTATACACAGTGTAATCATGGCATTTCAATATGTCAATTAAGGCTCAGCAATATTTCCCAAATGCAAGTATCCTACATGGTCAAAGGTATGTGGACACCTGCTCGTCTAACATCTCTTTCCAAAATCATAGGCATTAATATGAATTTAGTCCCCTTTGCTTCTATAACAGCCATTAATATTCTGGGAAGGCTTTCCACTAGATGTTGGAACATTGCTGCAGGGACTTGCTTCCATTCCTCCACAACAGCATTAGTGAGGTCGGGCAATGATGTTGGGCAATTAGGCCTGGCTCACTGTTGGTGTTGCAATCCATTCCAAAGGTGATCGATGGGGTTGACATCAGTGCTCTGTGTAGGTCAGTCAAGTTCTTCCACACTGATCTTGACAAACCATTTCTGTGTGGACATCGCATTGTACTCAGGGGCATTGTCATACTGAAACAGGAAAGAGCCTTCCCCAAACTGTTGTCACAAAGTTGGAAGCACAGATTTGTCTTGAATGTCATTGTATTCTGTAAGTGTTAAGATTTCCCTTCACTGGAATTAAGGGGGCTAGCCCGAACCCTGAAAAACAGCCCCAGACCATTATTCCTCCTCCACCAAACTTTACAGTTGGCACTATGCATTCGGGCAGGTAGTGTTCACCTGGCATCCACCAAACCCAGATTCTTTCATCCGACTACCAGATGGTAAAGTGAGATTAATTATTCCATAGAAAGCGTTTCCACTTCTCCAGAGTCCAATGGTGGCGAGCTTTACACCACTCCAGCCAACGCTTGACATTGCGCATGGTGATCATAGGCTCGTGTGCGGCTGCTCGGCCATGGAAACCCATTTCATGAAGCTCCCGGTGAACAGTTCTTGTTCTTCTTGATTTTGCTTCCAGAGGCAGTTTGAAACTCTGTAGTGAGTGTTGCAACCGAGAACATATGATTTTTACGTGCTTTAGCATTCGGCTGTCCTGTTCTGTGAGCTTGTGAGGCCTACCACTTCGTGGCTGTGCCATCGTTGCACCTAAATGTTTCCACTTTACAATAACAGCACTTACAGTTGACCAAGGCAGCTCTAGCAGGGTAGAGATTTGAGGAACTGACTTTTTTGCCAGTTGGCATCCTATGGCGGTGCCACACTGGTCACAGAGTTCTTCAATACAGGCCATTCTACTACCAATGTGTATTTTTATACACTGCTCAAAAAAATAAAGGGAACACTTAAACAACACAATGTAACTCCAAGTCAATCACACTTCTGTGAAATCAAACTGTCCAGTTAGGAAGCAACACTGATTGACAATAAATTTCACATGCTGTTGTGCAAATGGAATAGAACACAGGTGGAAATTATAGGCAATTAGCAAGACATAAAAGAGTGGTTCTGCAGGTGGTGATCACAGACCACTTCTCAGTTCCTATGCTTCCTAGCTGATGTTTTGGCCACTTTTGAATGCTGGCGGTGCTTTCACTCTAGTGGTAGCTTGGGACGGAGTCTACAACCCACACAAGTGGCTCAGGTAGTGCAGCTCATCCAGGATGGCACATCAATGTGAGCTGTGGCAAGAATGTTTGCTGTGTCTGTCAGCGTAGTGTCCAGAGCATGGAGGCGCTACCAAGAGACAGGTCAGTACACCAGGAGACGTGGAGGAGGCCGTAGGAGGGCAACAACCCAGCAGCAGGACCGCTACCTCCGCCTTTGTGCAAGGAGGAGCACTGCCAGGGCCCTGCAAAATGACCTCCAGCAGGCCACAAATGTGCATGTGTCTGCTCAAACAGTCAGAAACAGACTCCATGGGGGTGGTATGAGGGCCCGACGTCCACAGGTGGGGGTTGTGCTTACAGCCCAACACCGTGCAGGACGATTGGCATTTGCCAGAGAACACCACGATTGGCAAATTCGCCCCTGGCGCCCTGTGCTCTTCACAGATGAAAGCAGGTTCACACTGAGCACATGTGACAGAGTCTGGAGACGCCATGGAGAACGTTCTGCAGCCTGCAACATCCTCCAGCATGACCAGTTTGGCGGTGGGTCAGTCATGGTGTGGGGTGGCATTTCTTTGGGGGGCCTGACAGCCCTCCATGTGCTCGCCAGAGGTAGCCTGACTGCCATTAGGTACCGAGATGAGATCCTCAGACCCCTTGTGAGACCATATGCTGGTGCGGTTGGCCCTGGGTTCCTCCTAATGCAAGACAATGCTAGACCTCATGTGGCTGGAGTGTGTCAGCAGTGCCTGCAAGAGGAAGGCATTGATGCTATGGACTGGCCCGCCGGTTCCCCAGACCTGAATCCAATTGAGCACATCTGGGACATCATGTCTCGCTCTATCCACCGACGTTGCACCACAGACTGTCAAGGAGTTGGCGGATGCTTTAGTCCAGGTCTGGGAGGAGATCCCTCAGGAGACCATCCGCCACCTCATCAGGAGCATGCCAAGGCATTGTAGGGAGGTCATACAGGCACGTCGAGGCCAGACACACTACTGAGCCTCATTTTGACTTGTTTTAAGGACATTACATCAAAGTTGTATCAGCCTGTAGTGTGGTTTTCCACTTTAATTTTGAGTGTGACTCCAAATCCAGACCTCCATGGATTGATACATTTGATTTCCATTGATAATTTTTGTGTGATTTTGTTGTCAGCACATTCAACTATGTAAAGAAAAAAGTATTTAATAAGAATATTTCATTCATTCAGATCTAGGATGTGTTATTTTAGTGTTCCCTTTATTTTTTTGAGCAGTGTATTTTTTATTTCACCTTTATTTAACCAGGTAGGCCAGTTGAGAACAAGTTCTCATTTACAACTGCGAACTGGCCAAGATAAAGCAAAGCAGTGCGACACAAACAACACAGAGTCACACATGGAATAAACAAACGTACAGTCAATAACACAATAGAAAAGTCTATATACAGTGTGTGCAAATGAAGTAAGATTAGGGAGGTAAGGCAATAAATAGGCCATAGAGGTGAAATAATTACAATTTAGCAATTAAACACTGGAGTGATAGATGAGCAGAAGATGTATGTGCAAGTATAGAGTGGGGTGCAAAGGAGCAACAACAACAACAAAAAATATGGGGATGAGGTAGTTGGGTGGGCTATTTACAGATGCAATGATCTGTAAGCTGCTCTGACAGCTGATGCTTAAAGTTAGTGAGGGAGATATGAGTCCAGCTTCAGTGATTTTTGCAATTCTTTCCTGTCATTGGCAGCAGAGAATTGGAAGGAAAGGCTTTGGGAGTTGGCTTTGGGGGTGTCCAGTGAAATATACCTGCTGGAGCGCGTGCTACAGGTGGGTGCTGCTATGGTGACCAGTGAACTGAGATAAGACGGGGCTTTACCTAGCAATATGAGTCTCCAGCTTCAGTGATTTTTGCAATTCGTTCCAGTCATTGGCAGCAGAGAATTGGAAGGAAAGGCTTTGGGAGTTGACTTTGGGGGTGATCAATGAGATATACCTGCTGTAGCGTGTGCTACGGGTGTGTGTTGCTATGGTGACCAGTGAGCTGAGATAAGACAGGGCTTTACCTAGCAAAGACTTATAGATGACCTAGAGCCAGTGGGTTTGGCGACGAATATGAAGCGAGGGCCAGCCAAAGGGAGCATACAGGTTGCAGTGGTGGGTAGTATATGGGGCTTTGGTGACAAAATGGATGGCACTTTGATAGACTGCATCCAATTTGCTGAGTAGTGTGTTGGAGGCTATTTTGTAAACGACATCGCCAAAGTCAAGGATCGGTAGGATAGTCAGTTTTACGAGGGTATGTTTGGCAACATGAGTGAAGGATTATTTGTTGCAAAATTGGAAGCCGATTCTAGATTTAATTTTGGATTGGAGATGCTTGATGTGAGTCTGGAAGGAGAGTTTGCAGTCTAACCAGACACCTAGGTATTTGTAGTTGTCCACATATTCTAAGTCAGAAACGTCCAGAGTAGTGATGCTAGTCGGGTGGGAGGATGCGGGAAGCAGTGGGTTGAAAAGCATGCACTTAGTTTTACTTGCATTTAAGAGCAGTTGGAGGCCACGGAAGTAGAGGTGTATGGCATTGAAGCATGTCTGGAGGTTTGTTAACACAGTGTCCAAAGAAGAATACAAAAGTATACAGAATGGCGTCGTCTGCGTAGAGGTGGATCAGAGAATCACCAGCAGCAAGAGCGACATCATTGATGTATACAGAGAAACATTTGGGCCCGAGAATTGAACCCTGTGGCACCCCCATAGAGACTGCCAGAGGTCCGGACAACACACCCTCCGATTTGACACACTGATCTCAGTCTGAACCAGGCGAGGCAGTCATTTAAGACACCGAGTCTGCCGATAAGAATGCGGTGATTGACAGAGTCGAAAGCCTTGGCCAGGTCGATGAAGACGGCTGCACAGTATTGTCTTTTATCGATGGTGGTTATGATATTGATTTGGACTTTGAGCTTGGCTGAGGTGCACCCATTTCCGACCAGCTCGGAAACTAAATTCCATAGCAGAGAAGGTATGGTGGGATTCGGAATTGTCGGTGATCTGTTTGTTAACTTGGCTTTCGAAGACTTTAGAAAGGCAGGGTAGGATAGATAGTCTGTAACAGTTTGGGTCTAGGGTGTCTCCCCCTTTGAAGAAGCGGATTACCGCGGCAGCTTTCCAATATTTAGGGATCTCAGACGATACGAAAGAGAGGTTGAAGAGGTTAGTAATAGGGGTTTTAACAATTGTGGCGGGTTAATTTTAGAAAGAGAGGGTCCAGATTGTCTAGCACCGCTGATTTGTAGGGGTCAAGATTTTGCAGCTCTTTCAGAACCACAGCTATCGGGATTTGGGTGAAGGAGAAATGGGGGAGGCTTGGGCAAGTTGCTGTGGGGGGTGCAGAGCTGTTGACCGGGGTAGGAGGAGCCAGGTGAAAAGAATGGCCAGCCCGTAGAAAAATTCTCGATTATTGTAGATTATTCTGTGGTGACTGTGTTTCCTAGCCTCAGTGCAATGGGCAGCTGGCAGGAGGTGCTCTTATTCTCAATACACTTGTCAGTGTCCCAGAATTTATTGTAGTTTATGCTACAGGATGCAAATTTCTGTTTGAAAAAGCTAGCCTTTGCTTTCCTAACTCCCTGTGTATATTGGTTCATAACTTCCCTGAAAAGTTGCATATCGCGGAGGCAATTTGATGCTAATGCAGTATGCCACAGGATGTTTTTGGCTGGTCAAGGGCAGTCAGATCTGGAGTGAACCAAGGGCTATACCTTTTTTTAATGGGGCATGCTTATTTAAGATGGTGAGGAAAGCACTTTTAAAGAATAACCAGGCATTCTCTACAGACGGAAAGAAGTCAATATCCTTCCAGGATACCCGGGCCAGGTCGATTAGAAAGGCCTGCTCGCTGAAGTGTTTTAGGGAGCGTTTGACAGTGATGACGGGTGTTTGTTTGACCGCGGACCCATTATGGACGCAGGGAGTGATCGCTGAGATCCTGGTTGAAGACAGCAGAGTATTTAGAGGACAGGTTGGTCAGGATGATATCGATGAGGGTGCCCATGTTTATGGATTTAGGGTTGTACCTGGTAGATTCCATGATCATTTGTGTGAGATTGAGGGCATCTAGTTTAGATTGTAGGACGGCCGGGGTGTTAAGCATATCCCAGTTTAGGTCACCTAACAGTACAAACTCTGAAGATAAATGAGGGGCGATTAATTCACATATGGTGTGCAGGGTGCAGCTGGGGGTTGAGGGGGGTCTACAACAAGTGGCAACAGTGAGAGACTTATTTCTGGAAAGGTGGATTTTTAAAAGTAGAAGCTCGTACTTTTTGGGCACAGACCTCTGCAGGCTCTGCACTCCACCCCCTTTGGCAGTTCTATCTTGGCGGAAAATGTTGTAGTTGGGGATGGAAATGTAAGTATTTTTAATGGCCTTCCTAAGCCAGGATTCAGACACAGCTAGGACATCAGGGTTGGCGGAGTTTGCTAAAGCAGTGAATAAAACAAACTTAGGGATGAGGCTTCTGATGTTAACATGCATGAAACCAAGGCTTTTACGGTTACCAAGTCAACAAATGATAGCACCTGGGGAGTAGGTGTAGTACTGGGGGCTACAGGGCCTGGGTTAACCTCTACATCACCAGAGGAACAGAGGAGTCGGATAAGGGTATGGCTAAAGGCTATAAGAACTTGTTGTCTAGTGCTTTCGGAACAGAGATTTAAATGAGCAGATTTCTGGGCATGGTAGAATAGATTCAAGGCATAATGTACTGTACGGACAAGGGTATGGAAGGATGTGAGTACAGTGGAGGTAAACCTATGCGTTGGGTGACGATGAGAGAGGTTGTCTCTGGAGGCGTCAGTTATCCTAGGTGAGGTTTCCGCATGAGTGTTGGGTGGGACAAAAGAGCCATCTAAGGCATTTTGAGCGGGACTGAGGGCTCTACAGTGAATTAAAACAATGAAGATTGCATGGCTGTCTATGGAGATTCCATGGCTGTGTGCTCGATTTTATATACGTCAGCAACGATGGTGGCTGAAATAGCTGAATTCACTCATTTGAAGGGGTGTCCACATACTGTTGTATTTAGGGTGTATGTAGATGCTGGAGATAACTAATATAAGGTTGAAAAGTTGTGGAGTTGCACTTTAAGGTTTAATCATAGGATGGCTATTTCACCCAATTCCAGGTCACTAAGGGTATAAGCCATAACATTTCTACATGCATGCTAATGTGTATAATGTATGAGATGTATCATATAGGCTATGCAGTAGTAGGAATTCAATTGAGAGAAAATCCCATTTTTATTTGAAGCTATCCATTTGAAGTCGCTTGATAGTGTAATTCTCAAGAGTGGTCAGCCAAGCCACTGTATGCTGGTAGGTTTTTGTTCTAGGAAGTTGAAAATCTATAATAATACTGTAAGCCACTTGACTGCAGGGAAACTATGCAGAGTTTCTTAATTTTAGGTTCGCTGACTAAATTATTTTCAGCTGTGTTTTGTATTTTTGTTTATTTTATCTTCAACTGCATGACCCACAACCCTGTTTTCCCCAACTAACCTTTTTTACATTTTTTAAATGCTGTTAAATAATGCAAGGTACATACTATACTGGGTTCGAGGTTGGCCGATCACAACATTTAATTTTAAAGAGAAAGCAAGTGCCATGATGATCCCATAGGAAATAAGCAGTGTTGGGGAGTTTAAAGGAAAAACTCCCTAAATAGGACAAATCCATGAGAGTAACCAGACTTCAAAGAGGGGGCCCCACAGAAATGACTATCCTCAGATTTTCAGAACTGCTGGTCAATTCCTGGGGCTATTCAATCAATTTTGATATTTGGCAATCTTTTGTTGATGTAGCAAAATAATAGTTTCCCCCGTTTATCTTCATTGTGGTCAATGACTGCACTTCAAGATGTATCTAGTGCCCTGACGCTTCATTTCAATTTCTAGGTTGTGTGCAATAGTATGTAGCCTAATTTAAGAGCCCATAGTAGAAAGGACCAAATAAAAATAGGACGCCTGAGGAATATATTAAGTTCTCTATTCAATCAGATCCGCTTTCAGACATCAGCATAGCGGTTGTTTTGGCAGTGTCAAAGGTGAGCTGCGCTAGAGCTGTCAAATCCAAAAGCAGCTCCTGGCGTTATACCTAAAGTGGACATTGCCATTGGCTGCACGGAGTTGCATGAAGAGCAATCCCATGCAGCCTTGTTCACACATTCGAACAGTGGAATGTGACTTGTAGGCCTAATCTACTCAATTAGGTTGATAGAAATCCTCATTCATTATTTCAAATTTAAGCGTAATTTCTATATAGCCTACACTTTTTCATTCTGAACATCTAATGCAAGCAGGAAGGTGTGGCTTTAATGACAATTATCAAGAGCTGCTTCTCACCAATTTGACAGCTCCAATGCATCTACACTGCCAAAACATCAGCTATGCGGGTGTTGGCTATCCGGTTAATACTTGATCTGATTGAATCTTCTTTGGCTGCATTTACACAGGCAGCCCATTTCAGACATTTTTCCCACTAATTGTTCTTTTGACCAATCGCTGATCTGATTGGTTGAAAAACCAATTAGTGAAAAGAAGATCAGAATTGGGCTGTAAATGCAGCCTTTGAGGTCAACTAAATAATTAGCCTGTTTTAATTTAACATTAAATAATGCTTATCAGACTAAGTAAAAATGTATGCAAGTGTTTAACTCTGTCAGACAAACCACTTGTTACAAAAACAAAACAGGACAATTTGGAACTGATAAAACTTTTATTTCACTTTAAATTGTCTTTTACATTTTCCTGATAACATGTAGGGTGAAACTAGAACTGTTTTAAAAGACATACAAATCTAGTATTACGTCAATAACCAGGGGTTGTTTTTTTGTGTATTTTTGTTTTAATGCTATTCTAAATTTTCACAACCACGTGCGCGCTAAGCAATATAAACCATCACAGAAGCAAACTTTAGGCAGAATACTGGTCAGTAAAAACAAAGCAATTGGAGATACCAGATATACAGACAGGCTCGGTTCCACATTCACTACTGCATTTTTTTTATTAAGCGTAGAATAACTGCCATTTATTCAGCTAACGGGGAGATTTTTTTCAGTGCATGAAACATTGTCTTCAGCAAGACTGAACCAGATGAATTCAACACCTAAGTGGAATGTTATGGTGATGACAAAGTATTGTGACACCGAGTGAATTCAGCTACTTCAAGTTCCTTGCACTACTCCAGAATCTAACCCATCCACTGACCGCATTCCACTACAATATGGTCTCCTCTGATAGACCCTTAAGTCTGGAGATACACAAAACAAAAGCATCAATGCCATCTCTGACTGACACAATTTACATAAGGGGACTTGCTTACACACTCTTCGTGCATCTACACTGCCAAGAGCGTGCATTCTCTTATTGTTTCCTTTATGAAATCTAACTTTTGACTGGTCAGTTTGGACTGTCAGCATAAGGCCTTCAAGAAAGGCTTTAATAACCAATATGTAAAAGTTCAACGTAAAACAGCTTTAAGGTATTTCTTTGCAAGCAGGTTAACAAAATTTAAGAGATTTAAAATGTATTTTAAAAGGGTTTACAATTTAGTTTTGAACCAATGTGCAAGTCACTATTACGCAAAGCAAAAAAGTAACATTTAAGAACAAAATAGTATGATTATACTAATGTCAAACAGCACCTTTTTGTCAACTGTTCTAGTACATACCATTAGGAGAATGCTCCCGTTTGAAGGTAGACTCAGCGAAATGACGTCAATGCAGAAAGTAAACAGCATAGTGGGTCTATTTCCGCAACGAAGAGCGCTGAAGTGGGAGCTCAACTTTCACTCTGTTTTGGTCTCGTACCTACCACACTAACAATGTGATGCAAACCTGTGCACATGCACAGATACTGTGTGACCGTGTAAGACTTGCTCATCTCAATATCTGCAGTGCTGCAACGTTATTTCGCTGAGTCTACCTTTAATGTTAGGTTCTAATGGAATGTTTTTTTTTCTTTTCAGCTGGACATACATATTGAATGGCAAAACCTGGGGTCCCTTGTATTCATTTTTAGTTCCAGATCCAAAATCAAATGTACAATACACAGCAATATGCATGTTAGTCAGTGTCACAATACAACCTCTTCTACCATTCTCTATGAGGCCACAGCAGAATTGCACTGCTACATACAGTACTGAATTTTAGCGACCAGAACTTGTGATTATGTGGAGAAAAACTAAGCATCACAGTGTTTGTTGAAAATAAACGGACAGTTTAATGACCTTTTTGAATAAAAACCAGCAATCGCCAGTACACTAGCAAAGCAAAAAAGGATATTAAAATGCATATCTTGCTAGGTGAAAGAACATATCTTTATGAAATGTTAGGAGAGAATCAAAAGGGAAAGGGGGGGGTGAATGGCCTTGCCACTCAACCGGGTAAATGTATTTTTCTTTTATCCTCACAAAACAATACTCTGCTTGTTAACAACTGAGCATATCTGAGAAAGGGCACAACTGGTAGGTCAGGTACAATTCATGCTGCTTGTCATACAGAAAGGGAGGGGTCTGGATGGAGCAGGGATGTATGGGCTGTATATGTGTAAAATAAGAGAAAGAAGAGTGTGGGTGGATTAACAGTGATGTGCAACGCCTTTAGTTCTCCCCTTCGCCGGCATCCCCCTCGTCACCCTGGTTTTCTGATGTCCACAGCTGTAAAGGGGGAAAAAACAAAATCCAATGATTCATACACTCGAGGCATTCAGTTCCAAGTCTATCGAACGATAATGCATTTGAATGGCATGACAAGGGGGTAAAAAAAAAAAAAAGTTTTATGTTCGCGGTAAGCACTTACGGTGAGATTGTCCCTTAGTAGCTGCATGATCAAGGTGCTGTCTTTGTAAGAGTCCTCGTTCAAGGTGTCAAGTTCGGCGATCGCTTCGTCGAAAGCCTATAGGGAAAATAGGTATATGAAAGGGGGTAAAAAAAAAACATGTTTTATAAGGCCCAGAATACCACAGCATAAAATGCCTCCAAAACACTTTACCAATTGACAAAGCTTGGTACTCCAGATGACAAAGCACCATCACAACAGTCAATTTTTCATTTAAACATTTGGCAAATGCCAACAGCACAAGCACCGGTGTTAACGAGCAGGTTTGTGTAAAAAATCTGAGCAGGAGGGGCGTGTTTGCACTCCGTATTGATTCGGAGGCTAAAAAAGGCTCCTTCTGTATCACGCAGTCACTGCAGTGTGATGGTGTAACGTGTGTGAGCGTATAACGGTGCCCCACCGCCTTCGCCAAACTGCAGGCCTGCTCGGGGGAGTTGAGGATCTCGTAATAGAAGACGGAAAAGTTGAGAGCGAGGCCCAGCCTGATGGGGTGTGTCGGCTGCATGTCCTTCTTGCTGATGTCAAATGCCTCCTGGTAGGCCTGCTGGGAGTTCTCCACTGTGGCTGTGATGGGGAGAGAAGGGGCCCAATGAATTAACACCATTCACTCATCATGCTTTTGTTGAAGAGAATTAATGTTACATTTCACAGAGCATCTCCTGTATAATGGATACTGATTGAACATTGTCTCTTATCCAGAGCGACTTACTTCTACTGTGGACATCAAATCAGGCCAGTGATGATACCACTTAAGCCTTAAAAAGCACTGCAAGCAGCAGATTATTAAAAATGTAGGTTTTGCTTATTTCCATGATAATCAGAGGCTGAAGAAAAGTGGCCAATTAACGATTATGGGTTCTTGGCAACAAGAACACGGAAGCTTCCGGAAGCTTTTAACACGGAAGCTTCCTCACAGAACAGAGATCTACTTACTCTTTTTTGAGTCTCCAGATGCCACCTCGGACAGATATCTGTAGTAGTCACCTTTCATTTTAAGGTAGAACACCTTGCTTTCTGCCTGAGTCGCATTGGCAATGAGGTAATTGTCGAGGAGTGCCTAAAACCAAGAAAAGGGGTTGATTGGGTGTCAGTCAACTCCACTCTTTCAACACACAGGACCAAACAAAAGATTAACCAAAAATAGATGCTCTGCAACCTTGCTTTGGTGTCAAATTCATTCCAGCTCACATTCACACTAAATGAAAAATGCTTGTTGTGTAAATAGGGCATTTTCCCTGTACAATTTCCACTTCCAACCACATTCCCAAAATGCCTGGACTCTAAATGAATGTAACTCTAGCCCCAGTGTCACGTTATATCACCCGTCCAATAGCATCAAGGGACTCCTTTAAAAGCGATGGAGGCACATAGACTAGCAAGCTCTCGCTTGCATAGACTAGCAAGCTCTCTCACCAGCACATCCTTGCAGATGTCCTGCAGCTCGGCCTCAATCTTCTCGCGGTATTCACGGGCCATTTGCTGCTTCTTCTCGTTGCCCTCGGTCTTCTGCTCGATGCTGGAGATGACGCGCCAGGAGGAGCGACGCGCCCCCACCACATTCTTGTAGGCCACCGACAGCAGGTTGCGCTCCTCGTTGGAGAGCTCACCGCCCTGCTCCGTCACCGCTTTCATCGCCGCCGCCATGTCGTCATAGCGTTCGGCCTGCTCGGCCAGCTTAGCCTTCTGTACCAGGTCGTTCTTGTCCATGTCGAGGCTGTGAAATGGCACAGAGTTATTGTGGTTATAGTCACACCAAGCAACAGTTATTAGTAGTGTTAGAAAGTATGAGGTTACCCATTCTACAATCCTAGTACTGTGGACCCAAGGGGATGAACATTTTTTATCTAGTCGTATACTAACAGACCTGATTAGATGCATCTGGTGTGCTTGTGCTGGGCTAGAACATTAATGTGCACCACTGTGGGTCCTGAAAAGTTTTATAATGTTCTGATTTTATTAATCCGTTTTATCATGTAGCCTACTGAATACTCAGTTATTAGCCGTAATAAAATGCCCAACAAACCAATAGCCTATTAGCACAGACGTCTCTCTCAGCTAAGGGAGGGCCTCATTTCTGACTGATGATGATTAGGATTTTTAAATATGCATTAATATACGGATATAAAGACAACCCAATAGCATGTCCAGACATGTCCGGGTCAATTTCATTTCAATTCAGTTAATTCTGGAAGTAAACTGAAAAGCAAGTTTACTTGACTGAATTTAAATGGAACTGACCCAAAACCTGCAAGTGTTCTTCAAATGGAAAATGATTGAGTATTCAGTAGGCTACACGATCAAATTGATTAATAAACATCATAAAACCTTTCAGATACCAGTCAGGAACTACTCCCTTACATGCAAACCACAACGGCTACATTCCGTGCACGAGCGTTGCAAAATAATAATATCTTGATTTTTTGTTTTTACTTTTAACCCATTTTCTCCCCAATTTCGTTGTGTCCAATTGGTAGTTAGTCTTGTCTCATTGCTGCAACTCCCGTACGACACCAACGTGTCAGAGGAAACACTACACCTGGCGACCGTGTCAGCGTGCATGCACCCGGCCAGCCACAGGAGTCGCTAGAGCACGATGGAACAAGGACATCCCTGCCAGCCAAACCCTCGCCTAACCCGGATGACGCTGGGCCAGTTGTGCGCCACCCCATAAGTCTCTCGTTCGCGGCCGGCTGTAACAGAGCCTCGACTCGAACCAGGAACTCTAGTGGCACAGCTAGCAACTGCGATGCAGTGCCTTCGACCACTACGCCACTCGGGAGGCCACATTTGTACTATTTTCTACAATTGTAGAATAGTAGTGAAGACATCAAAACTAGGAAATAACACGTGTTTAACAAATCCAAATATATATTTTTACTTAAGATTTTTCAAAGTAGCCACCCTTTGTCTCGATGACAGCTTTGCACACTCTTGGCATTCTCTCAACCAGCTTCATGAGGTATTCACCTGGAATGCATTTCAATTAGCAGGTGTGCCTTGTTAAAAGTCAATTTGTGGAATTTCTTTCTTATTCCTTAATACGTTTGAGCCCAACATTTATGTTGTGACAATGTAGTGGTGATATACAGAAGATAGCTCTATTTGGTTAAAGACCAAGTCCATGTTATGTTAAGAACAGCTCATATAAGCAAAGAGAAATGACAGTCCATCATTACTTTAAGACAAAGGTCAGTTAATACGGAACATTTCTTCAAGTACAGTTACAAAAACCCATCATCCATCAAGACCCAGAGTTACCTCTGCTGCAGAGGATAAGTTCATTAGAGTTACCAGCTTCAGAAATTGTAGCCCAAATAAATGCTTCACGTAACAGACATCTCAAAATCAACGGTTCAGAGGAGACTGCGTGAATCAGGCCATCATGGTTGAATTGCTGCAAAGAAACCACTAGCAACAGACACCAATAATAAGAGAGCAATGGACAATAGACAGGTGAAAATCTCCTTTGGTCTGAAGAGTCCAAATTAGACATTTTTGGTTTTAACCACCGTGTCTTTCTGAGATGCAGAGTAGGTGAACGGATGATTGGCACATGCGTGGTTCCCACCATGAAGCATGGAGGAGGTGGTGTTATGGTGCTTTGCTGGTGACAATATTCTTAATTTATTTAGAATTAAAGGCACACTTAACCAGCATGGCAACTACAGCATTCTGCAGCGATATGCCATCACATCTGGTTTGCGCTTATTGGGACTATCATTTGTTTTTCAACAGGACAATGACCGAACACACCTCCATGCTGTATAAGCGCTATTTGACTGAGAAAGAGAGTGACGGAGTGCTGCATCAGATGACCTGGCCTCCACAATCACCCAACCTCAACCCAATTGAGGTTTGGTTTGGAATGAGTTGGACTGCAGAGTGAAGGAAAATCAGCCAACAAGTGCTCAGCATATGTGGGAACTCCTTCAAGACTGTTGGAAAAGTATTCCAGGGGAAGCTGGTTGAGAGAATGCCAAGACTGTGCAAAACTGTCATCAAGGCAAAGGGTAGCTACTTTGAATTATCTCAAATATATTTGGATTTGTTTAACACTTTCTTGGTTACTACAGGATTTAATGTGTTATTTCATAGTTGATGTCTTCACTATTATTCTACAATGTAGAAAATAATAATTAAAAAAATAATAACAAACCCTTGAATGAGTATGTGTGTCCAAACTTTTGACTGGTAGTGTACATGTTATTCAACCATTTCACCCACGCCGCTCACAGGCCTGAACGAGAGTATGCGTAGTCAAACGATAAAATATAACTTGTCTATTTTTGAGACACTTGACACGCTGGAAGTCCCACCTCTCCCATCTACTCATTGGTTTTCAGGAGCATACAACATGATGTGGGTATCTGAAAGATGACCGGGGAGAGACTAATCATAGACAACTAAACTCAGAGAGCATCATTGAGGTCATATGAATTTAACATTTGAATTATTCTGCCATTTGCAAAGTCATGCCCCCCCCATCCTTGACTTTTCTTAAATAAGTCTATTCAAAACACTGAGGACATGTAATTTTCCCCACTTGCACTTGGCTGCCATATGACAATGGCCCATGGCTCCCGAGTGGCATAGCAGTCTAAAACACTGCATCTCAGTGCTAGAGGCATCACTACAGACGTCATCAGGAGTCCCATAGGGCGGGCACAATTGGTCTAGTGTCGTCCGGGTTAGGCCATCATTGTAAAATAAGAATTTGTTCTTAACGGACTTGACTAGTTGAACAAAAATACAATTAAAATAGATTGAAACTACACCCTAACCAGTGGTCACCAACCGGTCGCTTTCAGTCGATCGCCAAACATTTCTGTAAAAAAGGTAATAGGTGCACCCACTTTAGCTGGCCTGAGCAGGCAAAGAGTTTGCATTTTGAAACATGTGTCTGAAGTTACGGACCCTGCCTTCCAGGCTGGCCCGGAGAGTAAATCAAGTGCACTAAAGGCCTACCGCTGGCCAATGGTGTGGCTCAGTTTACCGTGTCTGCAGTAATGTAGCAGGAATTTAAAAAAAGCTACATTAAAGCTGATACTGCGAGATTTTTTATTTTTAAACCATGACGAGAGCGGCTGTCTTTATGAGTGAGTTCATGTAAGTCCTTACTCAGCACTGTCAACTCTTTTTATTCAACACCTTTATAAGCCATAATATGCATATTCTTCCCACTTCCACTCGTGCTACAACCAGCGCTGCAGCTGTAACGAAGAAGTAGGAAAGTGTATCGATAGGCTTGCGTTTTTATTAGCGTCTTGGTTCTTTTTTAATATCCAGGAATATTTCACTTTCTCTGTTCACAGCATGAATTTGTGGTGCGTGAGTTGTCATCAGCTAGAAAACGGTGCCCCTTTTTGGTCAGTGTCAGCAGAGGAAAGGGAAAGCGGCAGGACGTTGAGGCAGACCCTCAGTCAGCTGCTCTCTCCCTCTGCTGAGACTGACCATCAGATGCAGGCACCATCAGCCCAGTAAAGTAAAAAATAAGCAAATTATTTAAATGTATGCTCAATCAGCTGTGACTCAAAAGTAATACAATGACTTATCTATTACCGCTGTGATCATATAACTCACAGTTTTAAATGAACTTTTTTGGGGGGCGGGGGACAATGCATTGGGAGGGAAATTCAAGCAAAGCAAATGTGCGGTGATAACGTATTGGGCCTATAGCCCACTGCACAAATCTCATTGCTACAGTACTGTTTTTAATAGGTTAGTGTTGCATAGACTTAAATGTTTTAAGACACGTTAAAATAAAATCTGAGCAGTAGATCTCGGGTTGCATTTTGACTCAGAAAGTGATCTTCAGAAGGCTAGTGACACCTGACCTAAACTATATCAAAACTAATTTCACACATAGATGTAGTAATAATAGATGTAGCCTAAAGACCAGATTAGAGTTACAATATTCTGATGGGTGATAATATTCTGATGGGTGACGATAGTATTAACTGCCTTGTGATTGAAGAGACTACAGCGCAGTGTGGGTAATTGACAAAGGGAAAGGAGCTTCAGCTTACCAAAAAGCAACCTTTTCAAATATTTTTTCATGCAGGCAAACTTTTGGATTTCCTAACCAGAAAAGAGCAGGTTAAAGTTTCTAAAAACATGTACATTTGCCAAACAACTTAAAGGAAAAAATCCAGCCATAGAAACCCATTCCTTTAATTTACAGTGTGACTGTTACCTAGTCCGTTGAATGTCTGAATGCATTCAACTGAAATGTGTCTTCCGCATTTAACCCAACCCCTCTGAATCAGTTGTGTGGAGGGCTGCATTCATCGGCGCCCAGGGAACAGTGGGTTAACTGCCTTGCTCAGGGACAGAATGACAGATTTTTACCTTGAAAAAATAATTTTTAGCTTGGAAAATTCCGGAAGATGAAGTCATGGCTTTAGAAGCTTCTGATAGGCTAATTGACATCATTTGAGTCAATTGGAGGTGTACCAGTAGATGTATTTCAAGGCCTACCTTCAAACTCGGTGCCTCTTTGCTTGACATCATGGGAAAATCAAAAGAAATCAGCCAAGAAAAATTGTACACCTCCACAAGTCTGACCTTCCAAATGCCTGAAGGTACCACGCTCATCTGTACAATTAATAGTACGCAAGTATAAACACCATGGTACCACGCAGCCGTCATACCACTCAGGAAGGCGTTCTCCAAAAGATGAACGTACTTTAATGTGAAAAGTGCAAATCAATCCCAGAACAACAGAAAAAGGACCTTGTGAAGATGCTGGAGGAAACAGGTACAAAAGTATCTATATCCACAGTAAAACGAGTCCTATATCAACATAACCTGAAAGGTCGCTCAGCAGGGAAGAAGCCACAGCTCCAAAACCGCCATAAAAAAGCCAGACTACGATTTGCAATTGCACATGGGGACAAAGATTGTACTTTTTGGAGAAATGCCCTCTGGTCTGATGAAACAAAAATAGAAATGTGTGGCCATAATGACCATCGTTATGTTTGAAGGAAAAAGTGGAAGGCTTGCAAGCCGAAGAACATCATCCCAACCGTGATGCACGGGGGTGGCAGCATCATCTTGTGGGGGTGCTTTGCTGCAGGAGGGACTGGTGCGCCTCACAAAATAGATGGCATCATGAGGGAGGAAAATTATGGGGATATATTGGAAGCAACATCTCAAGACATCAGTCAGGCAGTTAAAGATGGGTCGCAAATGGGTCTTCCAAATGGACAATGACCCCAAGCATACTTCCAAAGTTGTGGCAAAATGGCTTAAGGACAACAAAGTCAAGGTATTGGAGTGGCCATCACAAATCCCTGACCTCAATCCTATAGAAAATTTGTGGGCAAAAGTGAAAAAGCATATGCGAGCAAGGAGCCCTACAAACCTGACTCAGTTACACCAGTTCTGTCAGGAGGAACGTGCAAAAATTCACCCAACTTATTGTGGGAAGCTTGTTGAAGGCTACCCGAAACGTTTGACCCAATTTAAACAATTTAAAGGCAATTGCTACCAAATATTAATTGAGTGTATGTAAACTTCTGACCCACTGGGAATGTGAAGAAAGAAATAAAAGATGATATAAATCACTCTACACTATTATTCTGACATTTCACATTCTTAACCCATCTGCGTACGGAACCCGCTAGCGGGCTGAAATTCCATGACATACGGTGATCGCTACATAAATAGTCATATTAAACATTCATGAAAATACATGTATCGAAAGCCTAGAATCTTGCTAATCCAACTGCGTTGTCAGATTTAAAAAAGGATTTACTGCGAAAGAATATGATTATCTGAGCATAGAGGTCCATAAAAAATAAATAAAAATTAACCAGCACAGGCGTAACATTAAAATAAATATTTTACCTTTGACGATCTTCGTCTGTTTGCAATTCCAATGCTCATTGTTACACAAGTGAATTATATTTTGTTTGTGATAAAATCCGTTTTTATAAGCCTAACAAGAAACATTTTGTGAACCGCTTGTGTTGTGAATTCCGTCTCATTCCATTTGACGACACATTCCAGGTAAATAACCCACACAGAATGTGACTTTTCCAGTCATGTTTGGTTTCACTGCATTCAACTGGTTTGTTTGTAACACAATCATGTGTGATGGTTGTCATACCGCGGCTGCCATTTCAAAGGCATATGAACACACTAGCTAGCTCCATTCGAACAACTGACTCGAGAAATAAGCTCATCAACTGCGCCTACAGCGACGTGTTACCCTCTGTCATGGCATTGAACCACTGCTCATCAAAGCAGCCTACAGGCTGTGTTCAAGCCATTTGGTGGCACTCAACTGTGTCGCCACCATGCTCGATGCTATGTACACACCGCTATTTCGATGCAGACTAGAAACAGGGTTTAGTCACCTCAACTTGCTAAATTTCCACATGATTTATTACAAGATTTAGTTGAGGTTAGGGAATGATTTGACCCATATACAATGCTTTTAGTTTTAGAAATATTTAGGGCTAACTTATTCCTCACCACCCACTCTAACTGCAGCTCTTTGTTGAGTGTTGCAGTCATATCAGTTGCTGTAGTAGCTGACATGTATCATGTTGAGTCATCCGCATACATAGAAACTCTGGCCTTAGTCAGTGGCATGTTGTTAGTAAAAATGTAAAAAACCAAGGGGCCTAAAAACAGCTACCATGAGGAATTCCTGATTCAAACTGGATTATATTTGATAGGCTTCCATTAAAGAACACCCTCTGTGTTCTGTTAGACAAGTAACTCTTTGTCCACATTATAGCAGGGGGTGTAAAGCCATAACACATACGTTTTTCCAGGAGTAGACGGTGATCAATAATGTCAAAAGCTGCACTGAAGTCTAGCAAGACAGCCCCAACAATCATTTTATCATAGATTTCTCAGTCAAATCAGTTTTTTTTAGTAAATGCTGTCCTTGTTGAGTGTCCTTCCCTATAAGCATGCTGAAATTCTGTTGTCAATTTGTTTACTGTAAAATAGCATTGTATCGGGTCAAAAACAAAATCCAGAGGTTTACTACGGGTTGGTAACTGGCTGATTGGTTGGCTATTTGAGCCAGTAAAAAGGGGCTTTTACTATCCTAGGGTAGCGTAATGACTTTAGCTTCCCTCCAGGCCTGAGGGCACACACTCTCTAGTAGGCTTAAATTGAAGATGTGGCAAATAGGAGTGGCATTCTCGTCAGTAATTTTCCATCTAGATTGTCAGACCCTGGTGGCTTGTCATTGTTGATAGACAACAATTCTCACCTCTTCCACTCTGACTTTACGGAATTCAAAAGTATTCTCGTCTTTCATAATATGGTCCGATATACTTGGATGTGTAGTATCAGCGTTTGTTGCTGGCATGTCATCCCTAAGTTAGCTTATCTTGCCAATGAAAGTCATTAAAGCAGTTTGCAATATCAGTGGGCTTCGCGATTCAATAAATGGAGCCGAGTTGCCCCCTCCTAAATTTAATTTAACTTCTTGGGGGCAGTATTTTCACATCCGGATGAAATGCATCCCCAAATTCAACTGCCCAACTACTCATCACCAGAAGATAAGATATGCATATTATTAGTAGATTTGGATAGAAAACACTGACGTGTCTAAAACTGTTTGAATCATGTCTGTGAGTATAAGAGAACTTATTTAGCAGGCGAAACCCAGAGGACAAACCATTCAGATTTTTTTTCCTGAGTTCACTCTCTTTCAATGGGTTTTCATTGGGAATCCAGATTTCTAAAGGAACCTTCTTGCATTCCTATCGCTTCCACTGGATGTCAACAGTCTTTAGAAATGGATTTAGGTAATTCCTTTGTGTAATGAAGAAGTACGGCCATCTTGAACGAGGGTCACTTGAAGTGTACTGTTGGATAGAGGCGCGTGACCAGAAAGCATGCTTCAGTCTGTTTTCTTCCTGTATTGAACACAGATCATCCTGTCTTCAATTTGATTGATTATTTATGTTAAAAAATACCTAAAGTTGTATTACAAAAGTAGATTGAAATGTTTTGGCAAAGTTTACAGGTAACTTTTGAGATATTTTGTAGTCACGTTGAGCAAGTTGGAACCTGTGTTTTTCTGGATCAAACGCGCCAAATAAATTGACATTTTGGATATATATTGACGGAATTAATCGAACAAAAGGACCATTTGTGATGTTTATGGGACATATTGGAGTGCCAACAAAAGAAGCTCGTCAAAGGTAAGGCATGAATTATATTTTTATTTCTGCGTTTTGTGTCGCGCCTGCAGGGTTGAAATATGGTTTCTCTCTTTGTTTACGGGGGTGCTATCCTCAGGTAATAGCATCGGTTGCTTTCGCCGAAAAGCCTTTTTGAAATCTGACATGTTGGCTGATTTCAGAACAAGTGTAGCTTTAATTTGCTATATGGCATGTGTAATTAAATGAAAGTTTGATTTTATATTTATAATGTCCGTACTGTGAGACGCCTAAGACAGCGCTACAGGGAGACAGACCACGTGTAACAACACCTGCACAGGATTGGTACATCCAAACATCACACCTGCGGAACAGGTACAGGATGGCAACAACAACTGCCCGAGTTACACCAGGAACGCACAATCCTTCCATCAGTGCTCAGACTGTCCACAATAGGCTGAGAGAGGCTGGACGGAGGGCTTGTAGGCCTGTTGTAAGGCAGGTCCTCGAAAATATAATAACAGCCGGACACTCTAGGAGCTCAGATGCAAAAATGTAATTACCAATGTTTCGACAGCCAAGCTGTCTTCATCAGGGTTTTTTAAACAAACACTGCGGGATGACTCGTTTATATAGTGTCAAAAGACACCGGTGTCTGTAATCATGGCCAAGAGTGGCCTAATATCATTGGTTAGTTATCAAATATTAAAATGGCAAACAATCATACTTTCAAAGTTCTTGTCTTAAAAAAAGGAGAGAAAGAAGTTCTCATCTCTGTTGTTGGGAGTGGTAAGGGGGAGGGCTTGCTGTATGTGTGTAAATGGGAAGGTGCACAGCACACAAGGAGCCAAGACACAAAACGACAACATGAGAACAAACACTCATAAAAAAATGAAAAAAGTGATTCTTGTTATACAGGCATTGATTGAATTATTTTGATATATTGACATACAGGCCATCATTGTAAATCATAATTTGTTCTTAAATGACTTGCCTAGCTAAATAAAGGTCATTAAAAATACTTTAAAAACACAGTATACATGTACCTTTGAACACTTTTTTTTTGAGAGGAAAGGAACCCCTTTCTCTGGGCCAGTAATACAAATTTAATGTTATAAAGAAAATATTGTCCACACCGGAACATCTAAATAATGATGACATAGGACAATATAAGATCAGCTTGGTAAATGTTAGGTATTATATTTGAGCAAACTTGTCCATTACGATTGGCCACAACTAAACAAACTCCAAAATCGTGGTTTTCTGATAATCTATCTTGAAAACACGACATTCTTAGAAATGTCGATTTGTCCCCATTGGGGCTCTAGAAAGTTTAAGCCATAATCAGCAGACTTTCTCCTTCTAAACAACCATTATAGGAAATTAACCATATAACTTTTACGTGAAACCCAGCTCTAGACGCAAGGCATGTTTTCAAAGGACATACATCCCTAAGAAATAACGTGCAGTAGTGAAAACGCAGCAAGTGATCTTAGCTTTATTGTTAAACCAATGTATTAGTACGGCCATGTATAGTTAGTTACACGGCTCTTGTGGCCATGTTATCTCAAGTAAATTTCGACTGTGATAAAGTCAGATTTGCTCACAATGGCTGTGTCACTTACGCCAGTTGAGATCAGTTTATTTATAAAAAATAAAATAAAACTGGTATACTATGACAGTATGGTATCCTATATTACCAAGGCTGTGTCTTAAATGTCACTGTGTTTTACTAAACATCTTTCGGCCGTTAGCAAATACTCGCTAACTAGTTATGATCACGGATGTCAAATGTAACGTCCATGGCGGAAATACTGCACCATTGCGCTATAAAATCGGTAGCCAACCTAATCGCTAAAGCGCTAGCTTGCTAGATTCCAGTCCGGCATTGAAGATGGAGCTGGAGAGCTAGTAACGCCCTCTCTTGTCGCATTCCCTTGCGGAATTTTAATATGAAAGCTGCCGTTAGCAAACCAGCTAACGTTATCTAGCAACAGTTATAGTAATTGAATGCTACCTATGAGTTGGATATACGAAAATATGATTTAATTCGTTGCTATTTATGCACCAGTGTAATCGCAAAAACCTGTGCATTGCAGTCCATTCACTTGTAAAATTAGCTGGAGATAGCGTCTCGTTAGCATTAGCTTGTTAACGCTGGTAAGGTAGCTCCTGTAAGTCTTGATTTCACGACGACCAGGCAGGGAACATTAGCCTTGCAAAAAAAACAGTCTTCTGTGGATATATACATCAGCATTACGGTACCATTTTGGATTTGGATTCATATTTACCAGGGCAGATCTGAGATCTCCCCTACGTGGTTTACAATAACCTAATCCCTAGCTAGCTTGTGAGCTCTAGCTCGCTATTCAATCACACGTCTCGGCCTAAATCCTTGTACCCAGCCCCAAACCACAATAGGCACCTTCCGCCACAGATAGCGATTGGAGACATTGTTGGGTTATTATGAACCCACAATTACCAATCTTACCCGGAGATAATAATATAATCGAACTTTTATGCAAGTGAACTCACATTTAGCTTGTATTTTGAATCCTGCTTTTTCTCTAAACGATGGGAGTACCAAGCTGTTCTCCGTTCGCTGCTCGGGATTTTCAGGGCAGTACCACTTCCGCCTGCGCAAACACTTCCGCTTCCTCTAAACTCCACCCCTCCCCCCGCCAGTATCTATGGTAACAGCACTCCGGGGTTTCCAAAGCATTCTGCAGGGTAGTTGACGTCATAAAGAGTATGCGAGCCACTATGCGATGACGTAAGTGGTCACCATAGTTACTGTCTCCAAGCGATTGCTTACAGTCCGAAGTAAAGTGTAAATCATAGAACACAGATGTTGAGACAGGATAGTCTGGCTGTACTGTTTATGTAAAGTTGCAGGAGCACCACAATACGTTTGAGCTAATATTATTAAAGAGGAACAGGAGCTCAAGCAGTAGAACATTTGCCAGTAATCAGCTCCTGTGAGCTCCTGTCCAAGTCAAGCACTGATCATGTCTTATGAAATGACTGCTTGCATGAATATGATTGCATGCATATGATTAAAAATATGTATTGCTACCATAATACTAACAACACTGCTCTTAGAAAAAACACTGCTCTGAGAAAAAGTTATTCTGGCAGAAGAACCCGGGCTGAGTCACTGGCTTACTGGGGCTCTCTCATGCCGTCCTTGGAAGGGGTGCGTCACCTGAGTGGGTTGATTCACTGATGTGGTCATCCTGTCTGGGTTGGCGCCCCCCCCTTGGGTTGTGCCATGGCGGAGATCTTTGTGGGCTATACTCAGCCTTGTCTCAGGATGGTAAGTTGGTGGTTGAAGATATCCCTCTAGTGGTGTGGGGGCTGTGCTTTGGCAAAGTGGGTGGGGTTATATCCTTCCTGTTTGGCCCTGTCCGGGGGTTGTCCTCGGATGGGGCCACAGTGTCTCCTGACCCCTCCTGTCTCAGCCTCCAGTATTTATGCTGCAGTAGTTTATGTGTCGGGGGGCTAGGGTCAGTTTGTTATATCTGGAGTACTTCTCCTGTCCTATTCGGTGTCCTGTGTGAATCTAAGTGTGCGTTCTCTAATTCTCTCCTTCTCTCTTTCTTTCTCTCTCTCGGAGGACCTGAGCCCTAGGACCATGCCCCAGGACTACCTGACATGATGACTCCTTGCTGTCCCCAGTCCACCTGGCCGTGCTGCTGCTCCAGTTTCAACTGTTCTGCCTTATTATTATTCGACCATGCTGGTCATTTATGAACATTTGAACATCTTGGCCATGTTCTGTTATAATCTCCACCCGGCACAGCCAGAAGAGGCCTGGCCACCCCACATAGCCTGGTTCCTCTCTAGGTTTCTTCCTAGGTTTTGGCCATTCTAGGGAGTTTTTCCTAGCCACCGTGCTTCTACACCTGCATTGCTTGCTGTTTGGGGTTTTAGGCTGGGTTTCTGTACAGCACTTTGAGATATCAGCTGATGTTACGAAGGGCTATATAAATACATTTGATTTGATTTGATTTGGTTATGGGACTTGGTAGAATAACCCTTTCACCCACACATTTGTTTTTACATAGTAAATGTTCTAAGAACCCCCTCGGATGAAAAGAGTTCCATGTATACTGAACAAAATTACAAAGGCAATGTCTAAAGTGTTGGTACCATGTTCCATGAGTTGAAATAAAAGATCTCCGAAATGTTCCACATGGACAAAAAGCATATTTCTCTAAAATGTGTGCACAAATTTGTTTACATCCCTGTTAGTGAGCATTTCTCATTTTCCAAGTTAATCCATCTACTTGACAGGTGTGGCATATCAAGAAGCTGATTAAACAGCATGATCATTGCACAGGTGTAAGTTGTGCTGGGGACAATAAAAGGCCACTCTAAAATGCGCAGTTTTGTCACACAACACAATGCCACAGGTGTCTCATGTTTTGAGGGAGCGTGCAAATGGCATGCTGACTGTAGGAATGTCCACCATATCTGTTGCCAGAGAGTTTATTGTTAATTTCTCTACCATAAGCTGCCTCCAACGTCGTTTTAGAGAATTTGGCAGTACGTCCAACCGGCCTTACAACCACAGACCTTGTATAACCACTCCAGCCCAGGACTTTCTCATCCGGCTTCGTCTGAGACCGACCACCCGGACAGCTGATGAAACTGAGGAGTATTCTGTCTGTAATAAAACCCTTTTAAGGGGAAAAACTCCTAGCTCCCCAGTTTCGTTTTAGGTTACATACCAGCATAAAGCATGCTCTTTCACTACTGCCACTAGAAATTGTGTTTGACCAAGGCGTTATTACTGCTGAATTTTGGTCACTAACTGAAGAGTGCGTCTGCACTGCAGCTCAAGGCAGTACCACAAATGCCCAAAGAAAAGTTCAGAAACAAGCCCAACCCAATCTTGAACTTTAATTAAGCACCCCTGAAGTGGTGTCATCAGATTGCATCATATTCAGGTTTGTTCTTCAAGCAAGAACACCAAATAAATACTGTTGGTATTATCGAATTATGGATAAATGTATGCATTTATGTAAAAAATAAAATAAGAAAAATAAGAGAGAGACAGAAATAAAACAAAAGGAATTCTAGGCCTCTTAATCATTCACAGGAGTCAAGAATAATACGTCTCAAGTCCTGGGTACAAATGTTTAACACCAGTGTTTGCAATGCACTCGTATCCATGATCTATGAGGGGTTCCCACTAGATGGCCAAGCTGCGAAGTCAAAATTGTCTACAGTGGCTTGCGAAAGTATTCACCCGCCTTGGTATTTTTCCTATTTTGCTGCTTTACAAACTGGATTTTTTTCCTGGATTTTTTTTTTGGGGGGGGGTGTATCATTTGATTTACACAACATGCCTATCACTATGAAGATGCTAAATATATTTTATTGTGAAACAAATAAGAAACAACACAAAAAAATCTGAAAACGTGCGTAAGTATTCACCCCCCCAAAGTCAATACTTTGTAGAGCCACCTTTTGCAGCAATTATAGCTGCAAGTCTCTTGGGGTATGTCTCTATAAGCTTGGCACATCTAGCCACTGTGATTTTTGCCCATTCTTCAAGGCGAAAATGCTCCAGTTCCTTAAAGTTGGATGGGTTCTGCTGGTGTACAGCAATCTTTAAGTCTTACCACAGATTCTCAATCGGATTGAGGTCTGGGCTTTGACTAGCAAATTCCAAGATATTTAAATGTTTCCACTTAAACCACCCGAGTGTTACTTTAGCAGTATGCTTTGGGTCATTGTCCTGCTGGAAGGTGAACCTCCGTCCCAATCTCAAATTTCTGGAAGAGGGAAACAGGTTTCCCTCAAGAATTTCCCTGTATTTAGCGCCATCCGTCATTCCTTCAATTTTGACCATTTTCCTGGTCCCTGCCGACGAAAAACATCCCCACATCATGATGCTGCTACCACCATGCTTCACTGTGGGGATGGTGTTCTCGGGGGATGAAACGTGTTGGATTTGCGCCACACATAACGTTTTCTTTGATGGCCAAAAATATCAGCTTTAGTCTCATCTGACCAGAGTACCTTCTTCCATATGTTTGGGGAGTCTCCCACATACCTTTTGGCGAACACCAAACGTGTTTGCTTATTTCTTTCTTTTAAACCTCTCTAAGATAGGGTCTAGTTTCCTGAATTTCTGCCTGACTGACGTGCCCAAAGTAAACTGCCGGTTACTTAGGCCCAGAAACCAGGATATGCATATAATTGATAACATTGGATAGAAAACACGTTGAAGTTTCTAAGACTGTTCAAATTATGTCTGAGACTATAAAATAATTAATATGGCAGGCGAAAATCCGACCAAAATGTTGTTGTTTTTTAGCTCCCAGGCTCTTATTATGGAAACCTATTGTTTCTATGTAAATCCGTCTCCCAGATTGCAATTCTTATGGCTTCCACTAGATCTCAACAGTCGTTATACAAGGTTTCAGGCTTCTTTTTGAAAAAATGAACAAGTATTTCAAGTTTTTATTAGGAGACCTCCTGAAGAAAATCAGTCTTTCGGCGCGCGAGGGAGAGGTCGGGCACTTACGATTTTCCTTTCCTGTTGAACATACTACTTTCCATATGAAATATTATAGTTTATTTACATTTTAGAGTACCTGAGGATTAAATAGAAATGTCGTTTGACTTGTTTTGATGAAGTTTTGCTGCAGCTTTTTGGACTCCTTTGTCTGCATGTTGAACAAGTGGATTACTGAAATCGATGGTGCCAACTAAACTGACTTTTTGGGATAAAAAGAAGGATTTTATCTAACTAAACGACCAATCATGTTGTAGCTGGGACCCTTGGGATTGCTAACAGAGGAAGATCTTCAAAAGTTAGTGATTTATTTAATCGAGATTTGTGATTTTGTGAAGCCTGTGCTGGTTGAAATATATGTTGATGTGTGGCGCCATCCTCAGACAATCGCAATTTTATGCTTTCACCATAGAGCCTTTTTGAAATCTGACAATGCAGTTCGATCAACAAGAAGATGAGCTTTTAAATGGTATAAGACACTTGTATTTTCATGAATGTTTAATATTAGGAATATTTATTTTAATTGTGCGCCCTACAATTTCACCGGATGTTGTCGGCTTGTGGAGCTCCGCTGTGGAGCTTTGCAGCTCCTTCAGGGTTATCTTTGGTCTCTTTGTTGCCTCTCTGATTAATGCCCTCCTTGCTGGTCCATGAGTTTTGGTGGGCGGCCCTCTCTTGGCAGGTTTGTTGTGGTGACATATTCTTTCCATTCTTTTATAATGGATTTAATGTTGCTCTGTGGAATGTTCAAAACTTCAGATTTTTTATTTTTATAACCCAACCCTGATCTGTACTTCTCCACAACTTTGTCCTTGACCTGTTTGGAGAGCTCCTTGGTCTTCATGGTGCCGCTTGCTTTGTGGTGCCCTTTGCTTAGTGATGTTGCAGACTCTGGGGCCGTTCGGAACAGGTGTATATATACTGAGATCATGTGACACTTAGATTGCACACAGGTGGACTTTATTGAACTATTTATGTGACTTCTGAAGGTAATTGGTTGCACCAGATCTTATTTAGGGGCTTCATAGCAAAGGAGGTGAATACATATGCACGCACCACTTTTCCGTTGCATTTTTTAAACAAGTTCTTTTTTTCATTTCACTTCACCAATTTGGCCTATTTTGTGTATGTCCATTACATCAAATCCAAATAAAAATCCATTTAAATTACAGGTTGTAATGCAACAAAATAGGAAAAAGCCAAGGGGGATGAATACTTTTGCATGGCACTGTATATCATGAAAAAATTGATGAAAAGAAAAATGTGCTTTTTCCTCTTCATTTAAGGTTAGGGTTAGGCACAAGGTTAGCAGTGTGGTTAATATTAGGGTTAGGATGATCCCCATAAGGTTAGTCCTCAGAGGTATTTTATAAGGGTGAACCTGACTGTGGTAAAGTTATGCTTTGAAGCAGCCAGCAGGGTGTAGTGGAGACTATGCTATTGGATGGATAGTCCTACATATGTATTTTCTTTTCATGATTAACTTTGGCCTGCCTTACAAAATGCTGCTAATAGGATTATTTTTCCAGACAATAACTTTCACATTTTGATATTGTTCAAAAAATTAAAACCAACCTTATAATGAAGGTATCAGTATCACTGATATAGAATTGGGTGCATTATGAGCACAATGTCAACTATTTTTTATTTCACCTTTATTTAACCAGGTAGGCAAGTTGAGAACAAGTTCTCATTTACAATTGCGACCTGGCCAAGATAAAGCAAAGCAGTCCGACACATACAACGACACAGAGTTACACATGGAGTAAAACAAACATACAGTCAATAATACAGTAGAAACAAGTCTATATACAATGTGAGCAAATGAGGTGAGATAAGGGAGGTAAAGGCAAAAAAAAGGCCATGGTGGCAAAGTAAATACAATATAGCAAGTAAAACACTGGAATTGTAGATTTGCAGTGGAAGAATGTGCAAATAATGGGGTGCAAAGGAGCAAAATAAATAAATAAAATAAAATAAATACAGTAGAGAAAGAGGTAGTTGTTTGGGCTAAATTATAGGTGGGCTATGTACAGGTGCAGTAATCTGTGAGCTGCTCCGATATGCTAAATGAAGAGTTTTAAATCAAATACCAAAAATTGTAACAACATTTGATTTATATTGATCTGTTCTATATCTTCAATAATCGATTGAAAGAGTGATTAGTCTTTACCATTCTTTCAATAAGTAATCAGCACATAATGTAATAACTCAGTCTTTACAGTCACCTAACATTTCTACTATTGGCAATCAATTGAGTGTCCTTCACAATATTGTAATTTGGCAGAGCGGTTTGACAGACATAGGTTTGACCGGGGTCAGCCCTAACTAATGCCAGTCAAGACAGGACAGTCTAAACAAAAAACACTACACATGGCCTCTATAGACCTAGAGTGGGGCAAAAAAGTATTTAGTCAGCCACCAATTGTGCAAGTTCTCCCACTTAAAACAATGAGAGAGGCCTGTAATTTTCATCATAGGTACAACAATGACAGACAAAATTAGAAGAAAAATCCAGAAAATCACATTGTAGGATTTTTAATGAATTTATTTGCAAATTATGGTGGAAGATAAGTATTTGGTCACCTACAAAAAGCAAGATTTCTGGCTCTGACAGACCTGTAACTTCTTCTTTAAGAGGCTCCTCTGTCTTCCTCTCATTACCTGTATTAATGGCACCTGTTTGAACTTGTTATCAGCATAAAAAACACCTGACCACAACCTCAAACAGTCACACTCCAAACTCCACTATGGCCAAGACCAAAGAGCTGTCAAAGGACACCAGAAACAAAATTGTAGACCTGCACCAGGCTGGGAAGACTGAATCTGCAATAGGTAAGCAGCTTTGTTTGAAGAAATCAACTATGGGAGCAAATATTAGGAAATGGAAGACATACAAGACCAGATCTCACCCCGTGGGGTCAAAATGATCACAAGAACGGTGAGAAAAAATCCCAGAACCACACGGGGGGACCTAGTGAATGACCTGCAGAGAGCTGGGACCAAAGTAACAAAGCCTACCATCAGTAACACACTACGCCGCCAGGGACTCAAATCCTGCAGTGCCAGACGTGTCCCCCTGCTTAAGACAGTACATGTCCAGGCCCGTCTGAAGTTTGCTAGAGAGCATTTGGATGATCCAGAAGAAGATTGGGAGAATGTCATATGGTCAGATGAAACCAAAATATAACTTTTTGGTAAAAACTCAACTTGTCGTGTTTGGAGGACAAAGAATGCTGAGTTGCATTCAAAGAACACCATACCTACTGTGAAGCATGGGGGTGGAAACATCATGCTTTGGGGCTGTTTTTCTGCAAAGGGACCAGGACGACTGATCCGTGTAAAGGAAAGAATGAATGGGGCCATGTATCGTGAGATTTTGAGTGAAAACCTCCTTCCATCAGCAAGGGCATTGAAGATGAAACGTGGCTGGGTCTTTCATTATGACAATGATCCCAAACACACCGCCCGGGCAACGAAGGAGTGGCTTCGTAAGAAGCATTTCAAGGTCCTGGAGTGGCCAGTCTCCAGATCTCAACCCCATAGAAAATCTTTGGAGGGAGTTGAAAGTCTGTGTTGCCCAACAACAGCCCCAAAACATCACTGCTCTAGAGGAGGAATGGGCCAAAATACCAGCAGCAGTGTGTGAAAACCTTGTGAAGACTTACAGAAAACGTTTGACCCCTGTCATTGCCAACAAAGGGTATACAACATAGTATTGAGAGAAACTTTTGTTATTGACCAAATACTTATTTTCCACCATAATTTGCAAGTAAATTCATTAAAAATCCTACAATGTGATTTTCTGGATATTTTTTTTCTCATTTCCTCATTTTTTTTCTCATGATGAAAATTACAGGCCTCTCTCATCTTTTTAAGTGGGAGAACTTGCACAATTGGTGTCTGACTAAATACTTTTTTGCCCCACTGTATGATTAACTATAGAGTCAGCTACCATTCCCCGTAGCTTTCCATCTAAATTGTCAATGCCAGGAGGTTGCCATTATTGATCAATAACAATCATTTTCCAACTCTCCCACACTTACTTTACAAAATTCAAACTTGCAATGCTTTTCTTTAATTATTTGTTATTTTATGCATGAATACAATGGCTCACTGTTCCTAATGATGGAGTTATGTCACACATGCAGCTAACAATAATATATGGAAATATCAGCTCTGTCCAAAAATTACAAGCAACTAATTACAGCATTACCACAAAAATGGAAGAGGCAAGTGGAATGGGTAGAAAGTAAAGAACATGTCTTTCGGCCTTGCATTAAAGACCAAAATTGGTTTAAAGAAAATTGTGTTAAATAAAAAACTGAACCAGTTGACAGCCCAAAAATTGTCAGCTGTGCCACATAGATTGTAAAATAGTTGGAGAGATTTTCGATGTACCGATTCATGGACTGATACACAAAATGATACCTGTATTCACAACTTGAGTTTTTCAATTTAAATTATTATACACAATTTCTGCAACCAATATAATGTTATATATATGGGGATACAACCATCCCAGCTCCGCAGATTTTGCTGCGAAGAGACAGAATTATTAGATAATTTGTTCTGGTATTGTCCATATGTAGCTTGTTTTTGGTTGCAGGTTAAGGAATGGATGAAGAATTGCAACATTTACCTGGACCAAACTCTGCAAATAGCACTACTGGGTGATTTGAAAAGTCATAGTCAATCAATAAATAATATAATAATACTCTTTGCATAAAATGTTATCTTTAATTTACAATATTTAGAAACTATGAGAATAGAAAGGATCAAAACTTTTGTAAAACAAAAAATGAGACCACTAATGTAAAATATATTGTGTCTGTAAAATGTAGACAGGTTCAGAACTCTTGTGAAACAGCACAGTTGAAAATACAGTGGGGCAAAAAAGTATTTAGTTAGCCACCAATTGTGCAAGTTCTCCCACTTAAAAAGATGAGAGGCCTGTAATTTTCTTCATAGGTACACTTCAACTATGACAGACAAAATGAGAAGAAAAAAATCAGAAAATCACATTGTAGGATTTTTAATTTATTTATTTACAAATATCTAAATAAAAACATTTAATAAAAAAATATGTATATATACAGTGCATTTGGAAATTATTCAGACCCCTTTGACTTTTTCCAAACATTTTGTTGTGTTACAGCCTTATTAAAAAAAAGGTTTTCTCATCAATCTACACAAAATAACCCATCATGACAAAGAGAAAACAGGTTTATAATCGCTGCCAAAGGTGTTTCAACAAAGTACTGAGTAAAGTGTCTGAATAGTTATGTAAATGTAATATTTTAGTTTCTTTATATATGAGCAAAAATAAATACAAATCTGTTTTTGCTTTGTTATTATGGAGTATTGTGTGTAGACTGATGAGGGAAAACAACGATTTAATACATTTTTGAATAAGGCTGTAATGTAACAAAATGTGGAAAATGTCAATGGGGCTGAATATGTATAGGGTCAGGTCCATAAGTATTTGGACAGTGACACAATTGGCATAATTTTGGCTCTGTAAGCCACCACAATGGATTTGAAAGGAAACAATCAAAATGTGCTTTAAGTGTAAACTTTCATCATTAATTTAAGGGTTTTGTCAATATTATTGTATGAACCGTGTAGGCATTTCAACCATTTTTATACATAGCCCCCCAATTTTAGTGGCTCAAATGTTTAAAAAAATCTTGGTTTCAAATCCTTTGCAAATCCTTGTGTTGAAGGTACCGAACCTCCTGTTCAAGCAGTTGGCACACAGTTCGAACACTCATCTGTACAACATAAGACATGCAACCAGAGGTCTCTTAACAGTTCCCAGTTCCAGAACAGAGCCTGGGAAAGGCATAGTATAAAATAGAGTCATGACTACATGGAATTCTGCCACCCCAGGTATCTCAAGCTAGCAATAAAACCAGTTTAAAACAGATGAAAGAACACCTTACTGCACAAAGGGGACTGTGAAGAGACAGCCATTTTATATTGTATATCTTGTATTCTAATTTGCACTGCACTATGTATTAGACCTAGATATTGTATGTATGTACTGATATGTAGGCTATGTGTGACGTTTTAAATGTATGTATTTCAGTCCTTGACTAATAATGCTCCGTACTATCTACTATGTCATGTTTCATGTGGATCCCATGAAGTGCAGCTGATGCTTTTGCAGCATCTAATGGGGATCCTAATAAATACCAAATATGTTGCTGCAATAGTGTCACTGCTTATCTAAATAAAATGTCAGGCCCCCCCACCCCCTCTTTACAATATGTTGTGAAAGGTCTAAGGCAATTGCCTACCCCTGCCTCTGAACCACATTATGGCAAGTGTGCTGGAGCATGCAATTCCCTGGCAAATGTGATTCTCTCTCTCCAGGTACTCAGCCTGGGGAGGGAAAAACAGCTGTCTGCTAAATTTCTCTATGAGCCTATCCCAGATCCCTACAGTAAATTGAACAGTCAGTGGACATCTGTGTCCTTGGATTTGCAATATGACATTATAGGAGAACAGAGGCATAGCAAGATCAACTATTAAGTGTTCTGTCTGTGTCAAGTCCCACTGTCCCCTATTGTCAAGGGTATAGTGCAATGTTTGTTTTGCAATATCTTAACATTTTCAGATCACTCACTCCAGGTGTTCAAACAAATTACATTTCACAACAACATTTTTGATTTGATTTTTTGTTTACAGACCAACTTTATTTTGTAAATGACTGTGTCCCCGCAAGGAAAGGTTGCAGTGATTTTCAGCACAATTTGTCTCAGTCACATCATAGGCAATGTCAGACTGTCTGGTGAAAATGTTGAATTGATAGTGCTGACTATATTCCCTTGCACTATTAATGCAAACTCTCCTCATGTTTGGTTGGTTATTATTCTAATACACAAAGAAATATCCAGCCCTGTTCACACAGAGTATATACTAAATTCAGCATAGGACATACATCATACAGTATATGAAATCACAGACATATTGTTTATCAGTAGTGGGTGTGACAGGCCTGTAGAGATTCACTCTGTCAAAGAAAAGCTTGCACATGCAGACCGTCATGAAATTAATGTACATATTACATGTATCTGAGTTTGAATGCTGGGAGCACCAAGCACCAAGATAAATATTTTCCCAAGCTCTTGTTGATGCAGCAAGAAACTCGTCCCTTGTTTCTAGGTCAGGCTGATACAGTGCATGTTTCAAATGAGAAACAGAGTGGGGGAGAGAGAGAGAGAAAAATAGAGAGAGGGAGAGAGAGAGCATGGTGCTAATTACTCTACATCAGGCAACCTGGAATCAGGGGCAGATGTAACATAGTAAATGTAAATCAATCTCCCTCTCAGTGTTGTGTTCGAGACCACCTAAAGCGGGACTGATTCCTGGGGGGGGGACACCATGTCAAGACCGAGACCAGAAGAATGCAATTCAAGAACATGATAGTAATTTTTCAAATCACCACCATAATAAGAGTTCAAAATGTCCAGTTTTTCTGTGTTCATATTTCAGAACAACATATGGCTTTTAGACATTCAGAATAGTTAAAAAATGCATGCTGAAGGAAAATAGAGCCACTCTACAAATTATTAGTGAAACAGTGGGGAACAATGGGCCTTCTAGGCCTTCAGATAAAGACCAAGAATATATAAAATAATGATTATAATACAATGGAATAACAGACAGAATGAGATGGAGAGACAATTGATGATAATTATATTATTATTTTCAATGATGTTCTAATTTAATCTCTTCAGTTTTTGTTGAAAAGAAAAGGAATAACACTGAAGAGAAAAAAAGATGCAAGCAGGAGTTATTTTTGCTGGTCTCTGGGGAGATAAATCTAGCTATCTAAGTCAGCCATTGGCAACTGTTTGTTATTACATTGCGCTTGCTGTTGTTAGCCGTCTCTTTGAAAATAACTTACAGTATGTGTATGAAACATTGCAAGCTTTTCTTGCATTTAAAGTGGAACAGACATGATTCAACAAATCTGTTCATATACACCCCCAGAAAGAATATGAAACAATTCTACTTGCAGTAGATATGGTAATTTTCATAAATTCTTAGATTGTTTTGTAAGTAAGTATACTAAGGCATTTGTGAAAATTCTATAGCAATATAGAGTGGGAAAGTGACTGCGTTTGGACAATTAATAGACACTGCAAGAAATACAAAAAAAAAAAACATCTGTCTTGTCCAGGACCGGAGTCAAAACAGACAAATAGCCAATCAGAGCTACAGTAGACCTTTATAGAAACAAGACAAGTGCCAATCAGAGCTACAGTAGACCTTTATACAAACAAGCCATTTGACATTCGGGCCTGCCATCATTCACTTTGAACTGGACTGTGTGTTGACAAGTAGTTACAACAGCGACTTTAGTTGATCAAGCAACCACGAAAAGGTAGCCTCTCTGTCACATATACTCCCTCTCTGGCCTCTAGGTCATCAGGCTGCTGATTATCCCGCACACCTGCCACCATCGTCTAATAGCCCATCCAATCTACCTACCTCGTCCCCATATTGTGTTTATTTACTATTCTGCTCTTTTGCACACCAGTATTTCTACTTCCACATCATCATCTGCACATCTATCACTCCAGTGTTAAGTTGCTAAATTGTAATGTAATGACCTGACTAGATCATAAATGAACAATTGTCCAGACAGAGGCTTGAGTTTGCGAATTGACGGTTTATTAAACCAACTTTACACAGGCTACTGTTTGGGCCGTAGCACACGCCAAATAGATGACAGATAACCCACAAGCCAATCGTGACCTTCTCTTGTGAAGCCCAGACGTAAGAGGGAGAGAACAAAGGCTGAAGCTGGTCTTAACTTCCAATGCTCCACCCCCCTGCCCAACCCCCCTCCACGCCACTCCGCCAACCACCAGGATGCCCGGCATCAGAACATTCCAGGCATTCCCGTGATTGGCAGATAGCAGGTTGATTGACATGTCGGACCCCGCGAACACCGGGTACTGGTCAGTACAACACAACCACCTCCTAGCCTAACACATAACACACAGCTGTCTGTGCGGGTCGCTACAGTAATTACTTGCTACTATGGCCTATTTATTGCCTTACCTCCTCACGCCATTTGCATATAGTGTATATAGACTTTCTTTTTTCTATTGTTTTATTGACGCTTGTTTATTCCATGTGTAACTCTGTGTTGTTGTTTGTGTCGTACTGCTTTGCTTTTGTCACGACTTCTACCGAAGGTAACTCCTCTCCCTGTTCGGGCGGCGCTCGGCGCTCGGCGTCGCCGGTTTATTAGCCGCCACCGATCCCTTTTTCCTTTTCTGGTTGTTTTGTCTGTGTTCCTTTTCACACCTGGTTTCAATTACGTTTATTTCTGTGTGTATATAGGGCACCTGTTGCCTGCCTTAATTCGTGCTAATGTATTGCGTTCGATGATCTATGATGTTTATTTTTTTCAGTATTACGTACGTGTAGTTAAGTTTCGGAACTGAGTTTGTTCCTTCGTGCGTTTGGCATACGATTCTGTATTGTCTTCACTATTTAGGCAATCGGTTACGTCACTTGCTCTGAGACCTTGAAGTAGTAATTCCCCTTGCTCTGCAAGGGCCGCGGCTTTTGTGGAGCGATGGGTAACGATGCTTCTTGGGTGACTGTTGTTGATGTGTGCAGAAGGTCCCTGGTTCGCGCCCGGGTATGGGCGAGGGGACGGTTTAAAATTATACTGTTACATTGGCAATGGGAAGTAATATTTGTACATTTCAATTGGAAAATTCAGTTGTGTTTTTTAATTCCTATGATTGGGACCTCCTGGCTTATCATGCTGTGTGTGACTGCTGTCTTGCCAGATGTAGTGGTGTCGTTGTGCACTCAAGGGGAGTGTACCGAATATTAAGACTACACAAGGGTTAACCCTAATGTTAGCGTTAGCCACCTAGCTAAAGGTAGCCACAACAAATTGGAATTCATAACATATGTCCTAGTAAAAAATGACCTTTCACTAAACCCCTAAAATAAAGCAGCTTAATTGAATTTTAAACCCCAAATCTATTTTGCATGAAGAAACAACCTGTCATTCATCACAACACACCTGTCATAATTGTTTTCTTTACTAAAGTAGAGGTTTATTATTATTATTATTGCTAAAGGTACTGCATAGGTGTAAAATATATTTTTTTAGCAAGAGATAGCACTTAGAAAGTAGCCTAAGAAAGTAGAAGAAATGTGCAGAAAGTAGTTTGGAATGCATTTAATTGAAGGGAAACAATAACAGTCTTGAACTTTATTGGCAACATAGTGATATTCTTATATACTGTACAATGAGGAACTACAAATACTAGTCTTCTCCCATTTTTTGAACCATTGCCCCCACCCACAAGGTGTATAAACAACAAAAATAAGATCATAGATACAAAAAAGAAACGTGAAGAACATAAATAAATCAATCAACTCTAATTAGCACATGTAGGACAGTATGCAAGTGTGTGTGCATGGACTTTGCAGATGTATATCTCACATGTACAGCACATTGTATTTGTTTTAAAGTCCTTCTTTGGGAGGCAGAATTGGCATCTCATCCTCTTTCCTGCCCCAGCTGCAGCCTCAGGTGGATCAGGACAAGATGCAGCCCACTGAACAGCTTTCACAAGCGCTGCAGAGGCTGCTGTGCCAAGGAGGTGCTCCCTTCTTTGAATGTATGGGGTTACAAGTGCCTTTCCCAGCTGCTCCAGGAAAGCCCTCCTCTTGTTCCGCTTATCAGAGATCCAGGTAGGGTTTATCTTGTTCCATATCATGAAGGCATTGTATGAGCACACATCAATGATGTTATGGAAGATGACCAGGGACCAGTGGGCAGTCATCCTCCTGCAGCTGTAAGTTCCAATCACCCTGTCAGGTTGTCCACGCCTCCTTTGTTGTGGTTGTAGTCCAGAATGATAGCTGGCTTCCTGTCCTCACGATCACTGATCTCAGCTGTTTTGTGCAGTGTGCTCAGGAGGACCACATTCTTGTTCCTCTTTGGGAGGTAAGAAACTAGACTGGTGGTGGGGGTGAAGGCAAACTTTGATGAGAAAGCCTCTCTCCCCATTGTTGCTAGGAGTGCAGTGGGGAGCTCAGGCTTGTTCTTTGTGACTGTGTCAACCATGGTGTTTTTTTCAGGAGCTGCTGGCTGACTTCAATCAGTAGCACACATATTCTCAATTTCTCATTGTGTGTGTCTTTGTGTTTTTTGTGGTGTGTAAATGATTTTCTAATTGCTGGGTCGATCTTTGTACCCTGGTGGTGTACAGCTTTTATTTTACAGCGATGTTTCACTTTTTCTAAAATTTCAAGTTGAAAAATTATAATTTAGGAGGTTTTCTCTGCTGTTAAACATTGAGGGTCATTTTCTACCCTTAAGACAACCCAAGGATTAAGGTGACGGTTAAGAGTTCGGTTAGAGGGTTAGCTAACATGCAGTTGCAAAGTAGCTAAAGAATATGTAGTTTATGAAAGTTCAATCAGGAAGGCTGGTCTGAATGGCTCGTCACTTTTTTCATCACCTAGTAAACACATAATTCACATTGTTTCCTATCTCACTCATCAGCATAGCAGGTATTTATAGGGTTATGTTATGTTACCTCATAAGCATAGCAGGTATTTATAAGGTAGAGTTCGCAATGTTACCGCATCAGCACAACAGGTATCAATGGTAGTGTCATAATCAGTGGTAGGAAAAGTACCCAATTGCTATACTTGAGTAAAAGTAAAGATACATTAACTGAAAATGACTCACGTTCCCAGTTAAATACTGCTTGAATAAAATTCTAAAAGTTTTTGGTTTTAAATATACTTAAGTATCAAAAGTAAATGTAATTGCTAAAATGTGCTAAAAGTAAAATAGAAGTCTAAATAATTTTAAATTCCTTATTTTAAGCATTTTCTAGTTTTATTTATTTATCGATAGCCAGGGGCACGCTCCAACTCTCAGACATAATTTAAAATGAAGCATGTGCTTAGTGAGTTCGCCAGATCAGAGGCAGTAGGGATTAACCAGGGATGCTCTCTTGATAAGTGTGTGAATTAGACCATTTTCCTGTCCTGCTAAAAGCATTCAAAATATAACAAGTACTTTTTGGTGTCAGGGAAAATGTATGGAGTCAAAAGTACATTTTATTTAGGAATATAGTGAAGTAAAAGTAAAATTTGTCAAAAATAAGAATAGTAAAAGATAAGTACAGATACCCACAAAAATTTAAAAAGTACTTTACACCACTGGTCATAATGTTACTTCATCAGCATAGCATCACTTTACTATTAGTTAGCGTGCAGAATGTTATTCACCTATTGACTTGAGCCTATGAGCATGGCACACTAAGGCAATTCCACGATGCTTGCTGATTAACCTATGGGCTCACTGGTGTAATAATCACTTTCCTTTCTTAAATACTCTAGGGGAGTATTTATATGTCAATTTAACACACACTCGCTTAACCACCAATGTGTTGGTGGGCCCCAGGAAGAGTACATTCAGTCAACAACTGACGAAAGTCAGCCTGCAGGCGCCCTGCCCGCCACAAAGAGTCGCTAGAGTGCGACAAGCCAAGTATTTTTATGTTTTATTTATTTAACTAGGCAAGTCAGTTAAGAACAAATTCTTATTTTCAATGACAGCCTAGGAACAGTGGGTTAACTGCCTGTTCAGGGGCAGAACGACAGGTTTGTACATTGTCAGCACAGGGGTTTGAACTTGCAACCTTCCGGTTACTAGTCCAACGCTCTAACCACTAGGCTACTCTGCCACCCATGGCCAAACCCTCCCCTAACCCGGACAACACTGGGCCAATTGTGCGCTGTCCTATGAGACTCCCGGTCACATGCGATGTAGACCACATGCCTTAGACCACTGCGCCACAGCAACAGTCTTTCAACAATGGTATGTTTCTGTGTTGTTTAAGTCATGTCAGATGGCGTGTCTCCCCTGACGGAGAATCTACGTCCCTTGTTCCAATGATCAATCTACAAACACTCAGGTAATTCCTCCACGACTAGGTTCCCTGAGAAGATGTTAGAGAATCACAAGTGGGACATCCTGGCCGAGAATGGAATTCAGCTCTTCTCAGCTGGCTATGAATGTACTCATTCTCGTGTCCAGCAAAATTAAGGCAGTTATATAACATTTTAAAAACTTTACAATACATTTCACAACGCATTAAGTGTGTGCCTTCAGGCCACTGCTCTACTACCTCATATCTACAACACAAAACGGTTTGATGCCAGCTGCCCAGCATTCCTCGGAGACAAAGACAACCCCAAACTATTCAATAAACTATTCATATTGTATTCTGTGTCTGTTCAGTTAAGTTTGTACTCGATTGAAATTAAGTAGTTGCAAAGCTGGTAATTAGGTAACGCTATATGTCCACCCACCCCAAACAACACCGATCCACCCCCTTCCTTTAATTTTTGCCTTAAGTAAGTAAGTCTTACAAAAGCATACCAAACATAACATACAGTGCTTCCAGAAAGTATTCACACGCCTTGAATTTTTCCACATTTTGTTGGGTTAGAGCCTGTATTTAAAATTGATTAATTGAGATTTTGTGTCGGTCGCTGGGCTACACACAATACCTTATGACGATGTTTTTAGATTAAATTAAAAAAAAATATATATATAAAAAGCCGAAATGCCTTCTGTGAATAAGTATTGAACCCCGTTGTTATGGCAAGCCTAAATAATTCTGGAGTCACATAAGAAGTTGCATTGATTCACTCTGTGTGCAATAATAGAGTTTAACATGATTTTTTAATGTCTACCTCATCTCTGTACCCTGCACAGACAATTATCTGTAAGGTCCCTCAGATTCAACCACAAAGACCAGGGAGGTTTTCCAATGCCTTGCAAAGAAGGGCACTTATTGGTACATGGGTAAAAAAACAAAGCATTATTTGAATATCCCTTTGAGCAAGGTGAAGTTATCAATTACTCTTTGGATGGTGTATCAAAACATCCAGTCACTTCAAAAAATACAGGTCTCCTTCCTAACTCAGTTGCCGGAGAGAAAGGTTTCACAATTTCACAATGAAGCCAATGCTGACTTTAAAACAGTTTAATGGCTGTGAGTTAAATGGCTGTGATAGGAGAAAACTGAGGCTGGCTCAATAACAATAACACTCCACAATACTAACCTAAATGACAGAGTGAAAAGAAGGAAGCCTGTACAGAATAAAAATATTCTAAAACGTGCATCCTATTTGCAATTGAGTACCACAGTATGAGTCATACACATAAAACCTTGCGGTAAAACCCGGAAATGGTTCCAATCGATTTTTCCACCATTCATTTTAGGGGATTTTAGAACTACTTCATATAAGGTCTGTGTCCCGTGTAGGCTTACCCAAGCGTGACATTTTGATAACTGCTAAAATCTCTCTTGGACAAGGTAACCTTTATCAATATATTTGCCTGTAATTACCCCCCCCAAAAAAAATGAAATGCTAATTAGCCGCTAATGTGGCTTTCATACAGAACTACACATCCTGTCGCAAGCTTTGACGTCATCACTCAAGGCAGTGTTGCAGGGTTGGAAAAAACTCAATTTCTTGACGCAAACTCTCAGCAACAAGTAGCTAGGAATCTAACAAGTAACAAGTAGATATTGTAGCCATTTTGTATTTTCTCATTTAAATTATTGAAATTGTGTATTTCTCATGTGTATTGTTGTTTGGTATCTTTCCAATGAGCTACCGTAGCATTTTTTTATTACTAGAATTTTGGGAATTACACTGGCCTTTGTAACTAACTAACTAACCTTAGGTCAGTCCGTCGATCAATCAGAAGCAAGGATGGTTCCGTGCTATGTACCGGATTGTAACCACTACTCCGATATTATAGTTTTCCAACCTCTGTCATATCGGGATGTGTCGTTGGAGCCATGTGTTAAGGTAAGCCCTGTTTTCTAGCTGCTAAAAAGTTATTTTGGTTAGGTCAAATACCTGTGTTTAGCTAGGTACTTACGTGTACAATTCATGTTACCTTCATTACAAGTGAAAAGAAAATCAACATAGGCCAGCATAATGACTGTTGTGACCTTTTTATTGACAAGTCTTTAGTGAGCTAGCCAGCTAGTTAACCTTAACTCACGGTCTGTGTAGTTATAATTTTTCATGTGGTAACATGCTAGCTAGTAGTAGCCCACCAGAGATTTATTTAGTTAGCTAGTTAACATCTCTGTCGTATAAATGTCCAGAAGTTGGGGTTTAAGATAATCTCCATGTGTGTAGGAGACATTATGTTGGCATACAAAGGCTTGTTGTTCCAGAGCTTGATGCCTGCAGGAGTCACTGTGAATATTCTTCTATTCCTGAAACACAGAAGGTTCACAGAGAGTGAGATACATCTCATGAAAGACATTGCGAGAAACAAGATCCATGTTGAGAGGGTAAATGCTCGACTATAAGATGAAAAAAATAACAGATTCATCCCACCTCATCTGCGTCAATATAGTATTGTGCTGGTTCTGACTTGCTGTGCACTTGTACATCTCCAAGACCCACTCATGAGAGAAGTAGCTGTTAATTGGGAAACAAGAACAAACAATGAGGCATGAGGGTTGAGTGTTGAGGGACCACTTGTCCAAGGTGGGTTTGTGTTATAAACAATGCATTTTCTGTCCAGATAAAGATGTTGCTACGGTGTTGAAAAAACCCCACCACTGTCTCTATGTTTTCCAGTCCAACAGGAGTCCATCCCTCAGGTCAATCCTGAATATAATAAATTAGCAAATGTCTAAAAACCCATTTTCACT
Source organism: Oncorhynchus gorbuscha (assembly GCF_021184085.1). Classification (NCBI taxonomy): domain Eukaryota; kingdom Metazoa; phylum Chordata; class Actinopteri; order Salmoniformes; family Salmonidae; genus Oncorhynchus; species Oncorhynchus gorbuscha. Next base: position 35,497,580 of record NC_060193.1, on the reverse strand, counting down.
TTGTCATTGTGGGGTATTGTGTGTAGATGGGTGAAAAAGGTTTTTATTTAATCAATTTTGAATTCTGTTTTGTAACACAACAAAATGTGAAATATGTCAAGGGGTGTGAATACTGAAGGCACTGTATCATACTAATTTGAGTGTCCCAGATTAATGTTTACTATGTCTGAGACCAGGCTACATGGAACGGAGCAGCTGCCTGCAGCTACCTCCCTGGACCAGGAAGGAGAGTGAGGAGAGAGAGAATAGGAGGAGGGGGCTGCCGTGGAGAGAGCAGCTGTCAAAGGCAAATCAATGTCATACAGGTCCTGTTCTACTGAGGAGCAGGTTGGCCTTTATTGTAATGAATCTTACCCTGGAAGCAGCTCTGCAGAGTGGTCACCAGCTGGCTCAGCCACAAATTCATCAAATCTGATTTTAAACTTAAACTTAACCACCCTGCTAACCCTAATGCCTAACCCAAACCTTAAATTCTAAGAGCAAAAAGCTCAATTTTTGTCTTCATACATTTTTACGATATAGCAAATGTTGATTTTGCAGCTGGTCCAGCAAGCGGAAATCGCTCAGTTCTGACTTCATGGCAAGATTCATGATAATAAATGTCAATCTGCTACAGAGGCTTCCAACAGTCCCCGAAACCAAACAATGCAGCTAACAACCTTTATTGCAGCTGGAACAAGTAAACACAAGTGACTGATTTATTTCAGCTTTTCTTTCTTTCATTACATTCCCAGTGGGTCACAAGTTTACATACACTCAATTACTATTTGGTTGCATTGCCTTTAATCATTATCCTCTTAGGGATAGGCGGGATGCAAATGTTTCAACTGGCCAATTGCCAGGGGAAATGCAGAGCGCCAGATTCAAATAAAATGCTATAAAATTCAAGCTTTCATTAAAATCACACATGTAAAATACTCAATTAAAGCTACACTCGTTGTGAATCCAGCCAATGTGTCACATTTTTAAAAAGCTTTTGGCGAAAGCATAAGAATCTATTATCTGATAGCCTGCACCATCTGCACCAGCAGTGAACAAAGGAGCTAGCATATCTCAACCCTGCAGGCGATACACAAAACGCTGAAATAAAATATAAAACATGCATTACCTTTGACGAGCTTCTTTTGTTGGCCCTCCAATATGTCCCGTAAACATCACAATTGGTCCTTTTGTTCGATTCATTCCGTCCATATATATCCAAAATGTTCATTTATAAAGCGTGTTTGATCCAGAAAAAACAGCTTACAAAAACGCAACGTCACTACAAAATATTTCAAAAGTTGCCTATAAACTTTGCCAACATATTTCAAACTACTTTTGTAATACAACGTTAGGTATTTTTAAATGTTAATCAATCAAATTGTAGACGGGGCAATCTGTATTCAATACAGGAAAGAAAACAAACCAGCGCTGCTTTACACGTCTTGCACAACTCACGAAAGTGTCCCCAGTTCCGAGTTAGCCTACTTCTTCATTGCACAAAGGAATAACTTCAACCAAGTTCTGTTATACTCACAAACATGATTCAAACCGTTTTAGAAACTTCAGAGTGTTTTCTATCCAAATCTATGAATAATATGCATATCATATTCTTGGCATGAGTAGCAGGAAGTTGAAATTGGGCACTCTATTTATCCAAAAGTTAAAATTCTGCCCCCTAGCTTCAAGATTGTTTAACTTGGGTCAAAAGTTTTGGGTAGCCTTCCACAAGCTTGCCACAAAAGTTGGGTGAGTTTTTGCCCGTTCCTCCTGACAGAGCTGCTGTAACTGAGTCAGGACTGTTGGCCTCCTTGCTCGGAACACACCCCTTTTCAGTTCTGCACACAAATGTTCTATAGGATTGAGGACAGGGCTTTGTGATGGCCACTCCAATACCTTGACTTTGTTGTCCTTAAGCCATTTTGCCACAACTTTGGATGTATGCTTGGGGTCATTGTCCATTAGGAAAACCCATTTGCGACCAAGCTTTAACTTCCTGACTGATGTCTTGAGATGTTGCTTCAATATATCCACATCATTTTACCCCTCATGATGCTATCTATTTTGTGAAGTGCACCAGTCCCTCCTGCAGCAAAGCACCCCCACAACATGATGCTGCCACCCCCGTGCTTCACGTTGGGATGGTATTCTTCAGCTTAAAAGCCTCCCCATTTTTCTTCCAAATATAAAGATGGTCATTATGGCCAAAACAGTTATATTTTTGTTTCATCAGACCAGAGGACATTTCTCCAAAAAGTATGAATCTTTGTCCCCATGTGCAGTTGCAAACCCTAGTCTGGCTTTTTTTATTGCGGTTTTGGATCAGTGGCTTCTTTCTTGCTCAGCAGCCTTTCAGGTTGTGTCGATTTAGGAATTGTTTTACTGTGGATATAGATACTTTTGTACCTTTTTCCTCTATCTTCATAAGGTCCTTTGCTGTTGTTCTGGGATTGAGTTGCACCTTTCGCACCAAAGTACGTTCATCTCTAGGAGTCAGAACGCGTCTCCTTCCTGAACGGTATGATGGCTGCGTGGTCCCATGGTGTTTATGCTTGCATGCTATTGTTTGTACAGACACCCATGGTACCTTCAGGCATTTACAAATGGCTCCCAAGGATGAACCAGACTTGTGGAGGTCTACAATTATTTATCTGAGGTCTTGGCTGATTTCTTTTGATGTTCCCATGATGTCAAGCAAAGAGGCACGGAGTGTGAAGCTAGGCCTTGAAATACATCCACAGGTACACCTCCAATTGACTCAAATGATGTCAATTAGCCTATCAGAAGTTTCTAAAGCATGACATAATTTCCTGGAATTTTCCGAGCTGTTTAAAGGCACAGTCAACATGTTGTATGTGAACTTCTGACCCACTGAAATTGTGGTGTTATAAGTAAACAATTGTAAACAATTGTTGGAAAACTATCTTGTCATGCCCAAAGTAGATGTCCTAACCGACTTGCCAAAACTATAGTTTGTTAACCTCTAGCGACGAGCAATCCGGTATCCGGGAGCGTAATCATAGCCTCAAGTGCATTACCATAACGCAACGTTTCCTATTCATGAAAATCGCAAATGAAATTAAATAAATATATTGAAACACAAGCTTAGCCTTTTGTTAACAACACTGTCATCTTAGATTTTCAAAATATGCTTTTCAAACAAAGCTACACAAGCATTTGATAGCATAGCATTGCATTAAGCCTAGCATTCAGCAGGCAACATTTTCACAAAAACAGGAAAAGCATTCAAATAAAATAATTTACCTTTGAAGAATTTTAGATGTTTTCAATGAGGAGACTCTCAGTTAGATAGCAAATGTTCATTTTTTCCAAAAATATTATTTGTGTAGGAGAAATCGCTCTGTTTTGTTCATCACTTTTGGCTAAGAAACAAAAAAAACGAAAATTAATTCATTACAACGCCGAACTTTTTTTCCAAATTATCTCCATAATATCGACAGAAACATGGCAAACGTTGTTTAGAATCATCCTCAAGGTGTTTTTCACATATCTATTCGATGATAAATCCTTCGTGGCAGTTGGGTTTCTCCTCAGTAGCAAACGAAAAAGTACTGCAGCTGGAGATTACGCAATAATTGCAACGGAGGACACCAAGCGACCACCTGGTAAATGTAGTCTCTTAGGGTCAATCTTCCAATGATATGCCTACAAATATGTCACAATGCTGCAGACACCTTGGGGAAAACGTGGAAAAGGTAAGCTGACTCCTAGCATATAAGGAGTTATTGCCATGAGGCGGTTTCAAAAAATGCGGCACTTCCTGATTGTATTTTTATCTGGGTTTTTTCTGTAACATCATTTCTGTGGCACTCACAGGCTATATCTTTGCAGTTTTGGAAACGTCAGAGTGTTTTCTTTCCAAAGCTGTCAATTATATGCATAGTCGAGCATCTCTTCGTGACAAAATATCTTGTTTAAAACGGGAACGTTTTTCATCCAAAAATTAAAAGAGCGCCCCCTATATCGAAGAAGTTAACAAGAAATTTGTGGTGTGGTTGAAAAACAAGTTTCAATGACTCCAACCTAAGTTTATGTAAACGTCCGACTTCAACTGTACATCGAGGACTCCCTAGCTGCAGGGTGTATCAGTCCTTCTGCCTTCCCCGGCGGCGAAGGGTTCTTCTTTGTGGAGAAGGACACAACCCTGTTCCCTTGCATTAACTACCAGGGTCTCAATGACATCACGGCTACCTGATACCACTCATCACCTCGGCCTTCGAACCTCTCCAGGGGGCCCCCGCTTTCTCCAAGTTGGACCTGCGGAACGCCTACCATCTGGTGCAGATACAGGAGGGGGACGAGTGTGTGGTTCCCAGCTCATGTGGTTCCCAGCTCCCACATTGGTTGATCCTGACCCATCCCATCAGTTGGTAGTGGAGGCCGATGCTTCGGATTTCGGAGTGGGGGCTGTCCTGTCCCTGGGTTGTTCCCTGGACCTCAAGTTATACATCCCTGAACCTTCTTCTCCCTATCGCCTCAACGCCACAGAGAGGAGTTACGACGTGGGCAATCGTGAGCTTCTTGTGGGGAAGATGGCATTGGAGGAGTGGAGGGGGCGGATCATCCGTTCATTGTGTGGACGGATCACAAGAACCTCTACTCTTCTCAATTCCAGGCAAGCTAGGTGGACCCTATTTTTCACCCGGTTTAACTTCTCCCTCTCCTACCAACCGGGATCTAATAATATCAAGCCGGATGCGCTATCACGCCGCTATAGCCCCGCAGCTACACCATCGGACCCTGAGACCATCCTTCCCACCTCGTGCCTGGCTACGGCACTCAGCTGGGGAATAGGGAAGCATGTCCGTGAAGCGCATCGTTCCCAGTCGAACCCCAATAACTGGATATTTGTTGCAGATGCTGTCCGCTCCTTGGTCCTGGAGTGGTCCTGGAGTGGGCCTACACCCTCAGTCCAATGGCCAGTGGAAGAGAGCCAATCAAGACCTGGAGATGACTCTTTGCTGCCTTGTCTCCGCCAACTCACCACCTGGAGCCAGTATCTCATGTGTGGGTTAAATATACTCACAACTCACTCCCCTGCTCTGCCAATGGGCTCTCGTGTTTTGGAGTGTTCTCTGGGTTATCAGTCCCCGCTCCTCCCGGAGCAAGTAGAACAGGTTGGCATACCCTCGGCTCAGATGTTTGTCTGCCGCTGTTGCCGTACCTGGAAGAGAGCCTGGGCAGGCCCTTCTCATGACCACCTGCAGCTATCGATGACAAGCGGACCGCCACTGGACCCCAGCTCCCTGGTAATTGTCTTGGGCAGAGGGTATGGATGTCCACACGAGACCTGCCCCTCTGGGTGGAGTCCCGCAAACTTTCCCCTCGTTTTATCACCCCTTTCCCAATCTCAAGTTATTAGTACCTCTGCTGTTTGTCTTCTTTTGCCCTCTGTTTGTCTTCTTTTGCCCTCTTCCCCGTCTTATCGATGGCTAACCAGCGTTCACGGTGAGGCGCCTCCTGAAGGTTCGACCCCGGGGCAGGGCATTCCAGTACCTGGTTGACTGGCAGGGTTATGTCCAGGGATATGAACATCCTGAGTTCCAATGCTGGCACCCTGGTCAACCAGGTATGTGCACAGGTAGGACGCCAGGTGTACCTTGTAACACCACTCTGGATTACTGACCTCTGCCTGACTCTGAGCCTGCCTGTCGTTCTGTACCTTTCGGACTCTGCTCTGAACTTTTGACCTCTGCCTGTCCTTGACCTGTCGTTTGCTTGCCCCTCTCTTTTTGTAATACATCAAAACTGTCTGCATCTGGGTCTTCTCCCGAGCCTTGACACTGATTGGCTCAAATGCATTTTGAAGGAAAGAAATTCCACGAATGTACTTTTAACCTCTCTGCGCACGGAACCAGCTAGTGGGTTAAAATTCCACAACATACGGTGATCGCTACATAAATAGTCATATTAAACATTCATGAAAATAGAAGTGTCTCACATGTATCGAAAGCCTAGAATCTTGCTAATCCAACTGCGTTGTCAGATTTGAAAAAGGATTTACAGCGAAAGAATACGATGCGATTATCTGAGCATAGAGCCCCATAAAAAAAAATTATAACCAGCACAGGCGTAACATAATCACAAACTGCATAAAAATAAATCGTTTACCTTTGACGATCTTCATCTGTTTGCAATTCCAATGCTCATTGTTACATAATGAATGATCTTTTGTTTGATAAAATCAGTTTTTATAGCACAACACGAAACATTTTGTGAACCGCTTGTGTCGTGAATTCCGTCTCATTCCATTTTCGACGACACATTCCAGGTAAATAACCCACACAGAACGTGACTTTTCCAGTCATGTTTGGTTTCACTGCAATCAACTTGTTTGTTTGTAACACAATCAAACCTGATGGGCCATTTCGCGGGACGTATTGACTGAAAGAAACCGATTTGAAGACAACAAGTCATGACATCATTGTGCACCAATGATTTACCCACTGTTTCGTTGATTGACTGTCTTTTAACCCAATGACCACTGATCGTCTTGAAATCTAGCTGGGTAGATAGCCAATGAGCTGAGGTAAACGGCAATACGCCATGTTTATATGTTGCAAGACCAACCCATGTAGTAAGCTTCAGCGTAAAGTGAGTAATTCGCTATTGAAGTTTCATACCGGAAGAAGCTACGCATATTACGCACTGCATTGTTTGGTGAACGTGCAGATTCAGCTGTTTATATATCAATCATTATGGCGACTAAGTCAGGGAAAGCTAAATCTAAGTCTAGATATACAGATGTACACACAATTTTAGAATAAATTGATTGGGAAGGTGAGACAGAGATGGTTGTAAGGAAGCTTCATTTAGCGATTGTGTAGGAATAATTTTTGAATGGGAGAGTACATTGTTTTGGACTGGTAAGTTCGTATCATGCTCTTGTTTGAAATTAATAATATAAAATATTATTTGTGATTTTTTTTAATTTAGAAGCAATATATAAACATGTAATGTCATGAAATCTGAGATCCGTGTGTCTGCCGCCACACCCCAACCCACATGAAATAGCCTATTTGAGGCTGTTGAGGAGAGGGCAGGACCACATCAATGGCCAAAGTGAAATGGACAGCTGGCTTGTCGTAATATAATAAAAGACAGCAGATCTAGCTGAAATGTCATAAAATAAAAGAGACAGTAGATCTAGCAGGTAATAATATAATAATATATTCAACCTAATATATTCAACCTTCAACTCTCTATATATATCTGTTTATTATACCTGTTGATACAGGGCTCATATGTGAAACTATTCTCACTGAACATTTTCTTTCACAGTGACACTGACTCCGAATGGGAGTCTTATCCGGTGTCCTGTGTGAATTTAAGTATGCTCTCTCTAATTCTCTCTTTCTCTCTCTCGGAGGACCTGAGCCCTTGGACCATGCGTCAGGAATACCTGGCATGATGACTCCTTGCTGTCCCCAGCCACCTGGCCTTGCCGCTGTTCCAGTTTCAACTGTTCTGCCTTCGGCTATGGAACCCTAATGTCACGTTCTGACCTTTATTTCCTTGGTTTTGTATTTATTTAGTGTGGTCAGGGCATGAGTTGGGTGGGCAGTCTATGTTTGTTTTTCTATGATTTGGGTATTTCTATGTTTCGGCCTAGTATGGTTCTCAATCAGAGGCAGGTGTCATTAGTTGTCTCTGATTGAGAATCATACTTAGGTAGCCTGGGTTGCACTGTTTGTTTGTGGGTGATTGTCTATGTTGATGGCTTGTTTCAGCGCAGCTCGCATTAGCTTCACGGTTGTTATTTTGTTTACTGTTTTTATATAGTGTTTCAGTGTTCAGTTCTTTCTTTAATTAAACATTCAACATGAACACATATCACGCTGCATTTTGGTCCTCTGATCCTTCTCGCCTCTCCTCTTCAGATGAATAGGAGGACGACCGTGACACCTAAACTGTTAATTTTTACTCTTGAGGTGCTGTCCTTTGCACCCTCTACAACCACTGTGATCTCCACCCGGCACAGCCAGAAGAGGACTGGCCACCCCTCATAGCCTGGTTCCTCTCTAGGTTTCTTCCTAGGTTTTTACCCATGTTACTTTGTAAATGTATATATTTTTTCTTATTTTTTTTAATCAATAATTTTAAAAAATCTAATTTTTTTGGGGGGGGTGTGTGTTAGAATACCATTTGGGTATTTTGTAGACCCACACACATCAGCAGAAGAGACTAGTTATTTGTTTCAAAATGTATAATAACAGAGCAATTCACCAATTTGGCAGTCATCAATATAGGATTTGTGTATTATTTTCATTTGGACTAATTGTGTGGGACACAGTCTTCACGGCCACATGTCATTAGTACACCCCACCTCAACAGTTCACATAATATACACAAGTAACCTACTAAAATGTCCATCCAAAATGAAATAAAGTCCAGCTCTAATGAACTTCAACAGTGCATTTAACAGTTTTGCAGGGTAAAGCACTGGAATATCATTCTGACACTGTCCGATGGTTTGTTGGTTTTTGCACAATGTTGCTGTAACTGATTGTCCCAAACAAAAACAACCACGATCCCTCGAGTTAAATACTTTATTTTGAAAACAAACAAAACTGAAATTGCTCCTTCCCAAACCTGAACAATCATCCTATCTGAATGTTTGTTTTATCTTGTTTCATTTTAAAGATGATTTGATACAAAATAAAAATAGCACACTCATTTTGGAAGTTAAAAACATATGTTGTTTTATCTTGTTCATTTTAAAGATGATGATACAAAAATAAAATAAAAAAAAACATGTTTTTTTTCCATTGTTTTATCTAAACCAGATCTATTGTGTGTTATTCTCCTACATTCAAGTCACATTTACACAAACTTCAGAGTGTTTTCTTTCAAATTGTACCAATAATATGCATTTCCTTGGTTCTGTGCCTGAGCTAGAGGCTGTTAGATTTGGGTATGTCTTCAGGCGGAAATTGCACAAAGTAGGGGGGAGCTGCAATAGGTTTTAACAAGGCATACCTGTTAATTGAAATGCATTCCAGGTGACTACCTCGTGAAGCTGGTTGAGAGAATGCCAAGAGTGTTCAAAGCTGACATCAAGGCAATAATATCTTTTTACTTGTTTAAAACCTGTTTGGGCTGCAATCCCGTTAACGGGATGATATGACAACAATCAGTGAAAGTGCAGGGATACCAATTCAAAACAACAGAAATCTCATAATTAAAATTCCTCAAACATACATGTGTCTTAATCCGTTTTAAAGGTAATCTTGTTGTTAATCCCTCCACAGTGTCCGATTTCAAATATGCTCTTCAGCTAAAGCACCACAAACGATTATGTTGGGTCACCAAACCACAATCAAAACATCCATTTTCAGAGTCAGAGAGGAGTCACAAAAAGCACAAATAGAGATAAAATTAATCACTAACCTTTGATGATCTTCATCAGATGACACTCATATGACTTCATGTCACTCAATACATGTATGTTTTGTTTGATAAAGTTCATATTTATATAACAAAATCTGAGTTTACATTGGTGCGTTACATTCACTTGTTCCAAAAACATCCAGTGATTTTGCATAGGCATTTCGATTCAACAAAATTACTCATCATAAATGTTGAGGATAATACAAGTTATACACATGGAATTATAGATATACCTGTCCTTAATGCAGATTTTAAAACAACTTTACGGAAAGAGCAAACCATGCAATAATCTGAGACGGCGCTCAGAACAATAGTCAAATTAGCCGCCATGTTTGTCAACATAAACCATAAATTACATGCTAAATATTCCCTTACCTTTGGTACACCTATCCAAACACTGGTGATGGTCAACCATTTTTTCAGACAAAATCTTAAAGTTATATTACAAGTCGAAGAAACATTTCAAACTAAGTACAGAATCATCATTAGGATGTTTTTATCATATATCTTCAATAAAGTTCCAACCGGAAAATTCCTTTGTGTCTTGAGGAGGAACGAAACTTAGGAAGAATGCGCGTGACCTGGAACTGGCTCTTTGCCAGTAGTCTGATGCATTCTGGTCTTATTCAGTCCAACAACACAGTAGAAGCCTCATTCAAATTTCTATAGACGGTTGACATCTAGTTGAAGCCCTAGGAAGTGAATCTTCATTCATATCTAACAGGGATTTCAATAGTTTGAAAATATACCAACCTAAGATTTCTCACTTCCTGTTTGGATTTCTTCTCAGATTTTTGCCTGCCAAATGAATTCTGTTATACTCACAGATATCATTCAAACTGTTTCAGAAACTTCGGAGTGTTTTCTATCCAACACCAACAGTAATATGCAAATATTAGCAACTGAGACTGAGGAGCAGGCCATTTACTCTGGGCACCTCTGGGCACCTTTCACCCAAGCTACTCAATAGTGCCCCTGCAGCCATAAGAAGTTAACACTTTGTTGGTTACTACATGATTCCATGTGTTATTTCATAGTTTTGATGTCTTCACTATTATTCTACAATGTAGAAAATAGTAAAAATAAAGAAAAACCCTTGAATGAATACGTGTGTCCATCCTTATAACTGGTACTGTAAATACATTTTAAAAAGTTGGTCAAATAATGCTGTAATCAAAATATAATAATGCAAATTGCACATTATCATCCCAATTGAAACTAAATACATAGCTGTCATAAAATGCATTTTTGTTTTCAGTGCTGAGTTAGAGCCAGGTAAGCTGAAGAGGAGTGCATACTGGAGCAGTAGGGTAAAGTACTTAATTGAAAATACTTTAATGTATTAAGTAGTTTTTTGGGGTAGTTGTACTTTAGTTTGATATTTATATTTTTGACAACTTTTACATTTATTTCACAACATTCCCCCCCAAAATAAACTTTTTGCTCAACACATTTTCCCTGACACACAAAAGTATTTGATACATTTTTAATGCTTAGCTGGACAGGAAAATCATCCAATTCACGCACTTATCAGGAGAACACGTGGTCATCCCTACTGCCTCTGACTCACAAAACACAAATGCATTGTTTGTAAATTATGTCTGAGTGTGTAACGGCGTTCTTCGTTTGTTGAAAGAGAGTCGGACCGAAATGCAGCGTGGTGGTTACTCATGTCTTTAATGAAGAAAATGACGATACATGAAATAACTAAATAAATACAAAAACAACAAACGGAACGTGAAACCTAATTACAGCCTATCTGGTGAAACTACACAGAGACATGAACAATCACCCACGAAATACAAAGTGAAACCCAGGCTACCTAAATACGGTTCCCCATCAGAGACAACAAGAATCACCTGACTCTGATTGAGAACCGCGTCAGGCAGCCAAGCCTATACTAGACACACCCCTAATCAACCACAATCCCAATGCCTACAAAAACCCCAATACGACAATACAATAACCCCATGTCACACCCTGGCCTGAACAAATAATTAAAGAAAACACAAAATACTAAGACCAAGGCGTGACAGAGTGTTGGAGTGTGCTCCTGGATATACGTACATTTCCAAAACGAAATTGGTGCCATCTGGGTTGCATAATAAGGAATTTTAAATGATTTTTACTTTTGATAAATATATTTTAGCAATTAGATTTACTTGTGATACTTTATTATCTTTAGACTTTTACTCAAGGAGTATTTTACTGGGTGATTTTCACTTTTACTTATTTAACTTTCTATTAAGGTATCTATACTTTTACTCAAGTATGACACCTGGTTACTTTTCCCACCACCACTGCACTGGAGCCTATGCAGTCAGGTCACATACTCTCGAGCAGAGGCACTGCTGTGAAGCCATGCGTTTGAGACAGATCGGCTCTGACCACTCTTGCAGGAAGGGCCAGATATGCTAGTTTGGTGCGACTGGTCCTTAAACCACTGATCTATCATGATTTGATTATGTACCACCCCCCTTCCCCTCCTTCCACATTCACCCTTTTTTCCTTCACCTGACTACCAGGAGATAGATACTATGTGCCAAATAACACCATATTCTCTATTTATTGCACTACTTTTAGTAGACACCATAATCGCAATACCCTCAAGGGCTGCTCTGTTGATTGAGAGTGTGGGGCAGGAGTACACTGTACTTACTGTACTTTCTAATTATTGGTGCTGTTCACTCTTGGACAACTTCCCAAATGATTCAATGGAGTTGTCACGTTCATTGTACGGAGGAGACCAAGGCGCAGCGTGATGTGAATACATGTTACTTTAATGAATGAAGAAACACTAAACAAACTATACAAAATAATAAAACGAACGTGAAGCTATATAATACTAGTGCAGACACAGGCAACTAGACATAACAACCCCATAAACATACAAAACCCCTAGACAGTAAAAAACACATACATCACCCATGTCACACTCTGACCTAACCAAAATAATAAAGAAAACAAATAATTCTAAGGTCAGGGCGTGACAGGAGTTGCCAAAATAATGTCTCCGTTTGGCAAGAGGTGCAACACTGGTCACATGAAAGGACTGACTAGACTGAAACGTGGTGGTTAGATTAAAGGACTCTGTGTATCTATGTTCTAATTTTGTCTATTGTGAGATTTGCGTCGGCAAGTACGATTCTGTGTGGCTTGGACATTAATTAGCAGGGTTTTATTTAAGCTATTGTTGATGCAACAGAGTTCACTGGGGTCCAAAATGGTTTTCTACAGAGCTCATTACAGTATGGGCAGACTTCAGTTTTAAAAATGTAGCTTGGAAAATAAAGGATTTCTGTGGCTGCTTGCGTTCTCTGGGTATTGTAGAGTGGTCTACAACTGTCCTGTCAATAAATGATCTATGATTTTCACATTTCAATGACATTATTGAAATGTGACTCGTCCCTTGACAGTATTAATTGCCATACTAAACAGGACAGGTAGAAAATCCCTGAGTGTTGGCGCCACAGAAATATGATTACAACTTTGCCTCACATAACAGTCTCACCAACAGCAGATATTGTAAAACAACAAATTAGAATATTCAAAATCAGGGCAAACCAGTAGTTCTGGATTAAATACTCCTTGATTTAGTAATGGTTGTGAATGCCAGTAGCTGTTACATAAGTATTATTCACATAATTTACCAAAAATAAATAGAAACCCTTCCAAGAATGATAGGATGCTCATAAATACAAACAACCACATGGACAGCATTTACTAATGAAAAAGTTATTAAAGAGTAGTGGAATATTATACGATGCCATTCATTTTTGTACACAGGTGACACCCAGCACAAGTCGGCTGGAGGATTTATGCAACAATGACAGGGTTGTTTTGCAGCTACTGTGACAGATATGATTCCAAAATTAAAGCCTGTCTCGGATGTCAAACGGCATCTTGAGGAAGAATACTGGGTAGAAATTACCTGAGGCCTATAAGCATGGCTGAGTCACTGAGCACAGCGAGAACCAACATAAAAAACAACATAACTGCCTAGCCAAAATGTCAAACATGCCTGGCATTTGAACAATAAACCACTGAAGGCTCATCCTTAAAGAAGGACAAACACTACTCTCTCAATGAATTAATTTCAGGATGTTGTTATCTGCAGGTGGCAAAGTATGGCGGGAGGAGCTATAGAAGGACTTGCACATTATAATGGCTGACATTGAATTAAATGGAACGGTATCAAACACATCAAACATGGAAACCACAAGTTCTATTAATTCCATTCCAGCCATTACAATGAGCCTGTCCTCATCTAGCTCCTCACACCAGCCTCCTCTGGTGCATACTAGCCTTTTTGTTATTAATTGAAATTGAATTAATCACACCATCTTTTCAAAATGGTTGACGAAGTCGTCTGCACACTCGCCTCCCTGCAGACCTGGCATCCTTTCACTCCCTCCTCGCTACATTTTCCTCCTCTGTCTCTGCTGCTAAAGCCACTTTCTACCACTCTAAATTCCAAGCATCTGCCTCTAACCCTAGGAAGCTCTTTGCCACCTTCTTCTCCCTCCTGAATCCTCCTCCCCCTCCCCCCCCTCCTCCCTCTCTGCAGATGACTTCGTCAACCATTTTGAAAAGAAGGTCGACGACATCCGATCCTCGTTTGCTAAGTCAAACGACACCGCTGTTTCTGCTCACACTGCCCTACCCTGTGCTCTGACCTCTTTCTCCCCTCTCTCTCCAGATGAAATCTCGCGTCTTGTGACGGCCGGCCGCCCAACAACCTGCCCGCTTGACCCTATCCCCTCCTCTCTTCTCCAGACCATTTCCGGAGACCTTCTCCCTTACCTCACCTCGCTCATCAACTCATCCCTGACCGATGGCTACGTCCCTTCCGTCTTCAAGAGAGCGAGAGTTGCACCCCTTCTGAAAAAACCTACACTCGATCCCTCCGATGTCAACAACTACAGACCAGTATCCCTTCTTTCTTTTCTCTCCAAAACTCTTGAACGTGCCGTCCTTGGCCAGCTCTCCCGCTATCTCTCTCTGAATGACCTTCTTGATCCAAATCAGTCAGGTTTCAAGACTAGTCATTCAACTGAGACTGCTCTCCTCTGTATCACAGAGGCGCTCCGCACTGCTAAAGCTAACTCTCTCTCCTCTGCTCTCATCCTTCTAGACCTATCGGCTGCCTTCGATGCTGTGAACCATCAGATACTCCTCTCCACCCTCTCCGAGTTGGGCATCTCTGGCGCGGCCCACGCTTGGATTGCGTCCTACCTGACAGGTCGCTCCTACCAGGTGGCGTGGCGAGAATCTGTCTCCTCACCACGCGCTCTCACCACTGGTGTCCCCCAGGGCTCTGTTCTACGCCCTCTCCTATTCTCGCTATACACCAAGTCACTTGGCTCTGTCATAACCTCACATGGTCTCTCCTATCATTGCTATGCAGACGACACACAATTAATCTTCTCCTTTCCCCCTTCTGATGACCAGGTGGCGAATCGCATCTCTGCATGTCTGGCAGACATATCAGTGTGGATGACGGATCACCACCTCAAGCTGAACCTTGGCAAGACGGAGCTGCTCTTCCTCCCGGGGAAGGACTGCCCGTTCCATGATCTCGCCATCACGGTTGACAACTCCATTGTGTCCTCCTCCCAGAGCGCTAAGAACCTTGGCGTGATCCTGGACAACACCCTGTCGTTCTCAACTAACATCAAGGCGGTGGCCCGTTCCTGTAGGTTCATGCTCTACAACATCCGCAGAGTACGACCCTGCCTCACACAGGAAGCGGCGCAGGTCCTAATCCAGGCACTTGTCATATCCCGTCTGGATTACTGCAACTCGCTGTTGGCTGGGCTCCCTGCCTGTGCCATTAAACCCCTACAACTCATCAAGAACGCCGCAGCCCGTCTGGTGTTCAACCTTCCCAAGTTCTCTCACGTCACCCCGCTCCTCCGCTCTCTCCACTGGCTTCCAGTTGAAGCTCGCATCCGCTACAAGACCATGGTGCTTGCCTACGGAGCTGTGAGGGGAACGGCACCTCAGTACCTCCAGGCTCTGATCAGGCCCTACACCCAAACAAGGGCACTGCGTTCATCCACCTCTGGCCTGCTCGCCTCCCTACCACTGAGGAAGTACAGTTCCCGCTCAGCCCAGTCAAAACTGTTCGCTGCTCTGGCCCCCCAATGGTGGAACAAACTCCCTCACGACGCCAGGACAGCGGAGTCAATCACCACCTTCCGGAGACACCTGAAACCCCACCTCTTTAAGGAATACCTAGGATAGGATAAGTAATCCCTCTCACCCCCCCTTTAAGATTTAGATGCACTATTGTAAAGTGACTGTTCCACTGGATGTCATAAGGTGAATGCACCAATTTGTAAGTCGCTCTGGATAAGAGCGTCTGCTAAATGACTTAAATGTAAATGTAAATCAGGAAGTGCAGTCACCCTTTTCCACAATGTTTGCAGATATTGCATTCACAGTAAATGCTGCGTATGGTAAAGTGTACTGCTGTATAACATGCCTTGCATAGCCGCGGGAAGTAGGGGTGCTGCAGCATGCTCAAAAAATGTAATAATATTAATAATTTAAAAATATATATTACTAAGACCTGTATTAGCAGACCAATATAGTCGTTTCTAGCATGGGCAAAAAAATAATAATGCAGCTCCGCCAATGTTGTTGACCATGACAATAAACTAAACCTTAAAAAATGTAGATGGTGTAACTAGCTGTCATGTTTTGTCGTATATTGTCTTGTCATTTTGCTTTTCCTTCTGTTCGTTTTCCCCCTGCTGGTCTTTTTAGGTTCGTTCCCTTTTTTCTCTCTCCCTCCCTCTCTGTCTTCTCTCTATCGTTCCGTTCCCGCTCCCAGCTGTTCCTATTCCCCTAATCAATCATTTAGTCTTTCCACTCCTGTTCCCTATCTTTTCCCCTGATTAGAGTCCCTATTTCTCCCCTTGTTTTCCGTTTCTGTCCTGTCGGATCCTTGTATATTGTTCACCTTGCTGTGTCTTTGTATCGCCCTGTCGTGTCGTGTTTCCCTCAGATGCTGCGTGGTGAGCAGGTGTCTGAGTCTGCTACGGTCAAGTGCCTTCCCGAGGCAACCTACAGTTTATGATCGAGTCTCCAGTCGGTTCTCGTCATTACGAGTGGAATTGTTTTTTATGCTTTATTTACCGCTCCGATTTGTCTAGGAGTATTGCATATTTCCTTTACTGGATTAAAGACTCTGTTTTCGCCAAGTCGCTTTTGGGTCCTCATTCACCTGCATAACAGAAGGATCCGACCAAAGAATGGACCCAGCGACTACAGACGCTCGTAACACTGCCGTCGAGATCCAAGGAGCCATGCTCGGCAGACACGAGCAGGAATTGTCTGCTGCTCGTCATGCCGTGGAGAACCTGGCCGCTCAGGTTTCCGACCTCTCTGGACAGTTCCAGATTCTTCGTCTCGTGCCACCTGTTACTTCCTGGTCTGCCGAGCCTCCGGAACCTAGGGTTAATAACCCACCTTGTTACTCCGGGCAGCCCACGGAGTGCCGCTCCTTTCTCACCCAGTGTGATTTGTGTTCTCTCTCAACCCAACACATACTCTAGAGAGAGAGCTTGGGTTGCTTACGTCATATCACTCCTTACTGGCCGGGCTCGAGAGTGGGGCACAGCTATCTGGGAGGCAAGGGCTGATTGTTCTAACAATTACCAGAACTTTAAAGAGGAGATGATTCGGGTTTTTGACCGTTCAGTTTTTGGTAGGGAGGCTTCTAGGGCCCTGGCTTCCCTATGCCAAGGTGATCGATCCATAACGGATTACTCTATAGAGTTTCGCACTCTTGCTGCCTCTAGTGACTGGAACGAGCCGGCGCTGCTCGCTCGTTTTCTGGAGGGACTCCACGCAGTGGTTAAAGATGAGATTCTCTCCCGGGAGGTTCCTTCCAGTGTGGACTCTTTGATTGCTCTCGCCATCCGCATAGAACGACGGGTAGATCTTCGTCACCAAGCTCGTGGAAGAGAGCTCGCGTCAACGGTGTTTCCCTGCTCCGCATCGCAACCATCTCCCTCCTCTGGCTCAGAGACTGAGCCCATGCAGCTGGGAGGTATTCGCATCTCGACTAAGGAGAGGGAACGGAGGATCACCAACCGCCTGTGCCTCTATTGCGGACTTGCTGGACATTTTGTCAATTCATGTCCAGTAAAAGCCAGAGCTCATCAGTAAGCGGAGGGCTACTGGTGAGCGCTACTACTCAGGTCTCTCCATCTAGATCCTGTACTACTATGTCGGTCCATCTACGCTGGACCGGTTCGGGTGCTACATGCAGTGCCTTGATAGACTCTGGGGCTGAGGGTTGTTTCATGGACGAAGCATGGGCTCGGAAACATGACATTCCTTTCAGACAGTTAGACAAGCCTACGCCCATGTTCGCCTTAGATGGTAGTCATCTTCCCAGTATCAGATTTGAGACACTACCTTTAACCCTCACAGTATCTGGTAACCACAGTGAGACTATTTCTTTTTTGATTTTTCTTTCACCTTTTACACCTGTTGTTTTGGGTCATCCCTGGCTAGTATGTCATAATCCTTCTATTAATTGGTCTAGTAATTCTATCCTATCCTGGAACGTTTCTTGTCATGTGAAGTGTTTAATGTCTGCCATCCCTCCCGTTTCTTCTGTCCCCACTTCTCAGGAGGAACCTGGCGATTTGACAGGAGTGCCGGAGGAATATCATGATCTGCGCACGGTCTTCAGTCGGTCCCGAGCCAACTCCCTTCCTCCTCACCGGTCGTATGATTGTAGTATTGATCTCCTTCCGGGGACCACTCCTCCTCGGGGTAGACTATACTCTCTGTCGGCTCCCGAACGTAAGGCTCTCGAGGATTATTTGTCTGTGTCTCTTGACGCCGGTACCATAGTGCCTTCTTCCTCTCCGGCCGGGGCGGGGTTTTTTTTGTTAAGAAGAAGGACGGTACTCTGCGCCCCTGCGTGGATTATCGAGGGCTGAATGACATAACGGTTAAGAATCGTTATCCGCTTCCCCTTATGTCATCAGCCTTCGAGATTCTGCAGGGAGCCAGGTGCTTTACTAAGTTGGACCTTCGTAACGCTTACCATCTCGTGCGCATCAGAGAGGGGGACGAGTGGAAAACGGCGTTTAACACTCCGTTAGGGCATTTTGAGTACCGGGTTCTGCCGTTTGGTCTCGCCAATGCGCCAGCTGTTTTTCAGGCATTAGTTAATGATGTTCTGAGAGACATGCTGAACATCTTTGTTTTTGTCTACCTTGACGATATCCTGATTTTTTCACCGTCACTCGAGATTCATGTTCAGCACGTTCGACGTGTTCTCCAGCGCCTTTTAGAGAATTGTCTCTACGTGAAGGCTGAGAAGTGCTCTTTTCATGTCTCCTCCGTTACTTTTCTCGGTTCTGTTATTTCCGCTGAAGGCATTCAGATGGATTCCGCTAAGGTCCAAGCTGTCAGTGAGTGGCCCGTTCCAAGGTCACGTGTCGAGTTGCAGCGCTTTCTAGGTTTCGCTAATTTCTATCGGCGTTTCATTCGTAATTTCGGTCAAGTTGCTGCCCCTCTCACAGCTCTTACTTCTGTCAAGACGTGTTTTAAGTGGTCCGGTTCCGCCCAGGGAGCTTTTGATCTTCTAAAAGAACGTTTTACGTCCGCTCCTATCCTCGTTACTCCTGACGTCACTAGACAATTCATTGTCGAGGTTGACCTTCAGAGGTAGGCGTGGGAGCCATTCTATCCCAGCGCTTCCAGTCTGACGATAAGGTTCATCCTTGCGCTTATTTTTCTCATCGCCTGTCGCCATCTGAACGCAACTATGATGTGGGTAACCGCGAACTGCTCGCCATCCGCTTAGCCGTAGGCGAATGGCGACAGTGGTTGGAGGGGCGACCGTTCCTTTGTCGTTTGGACAGACCATAAGAACCTTGAGTACATCCGTTCTGCCAAACGACTTAATGCTCGTCAAGCTCGTTGGGCGTTGTTTTTCGCTCGTTTCGAGTTTGTGATTTCTTACCGTCCGGGTAGCAAGAACACCAAGCCTGATGCCTTATCCCGTCTTTTTAGTTCTTCTGTGGCTTCTACTGATCCCGAGGGATTCTTCCTTATGGGCGTGTTGTCGGGTTGACAGTCTGGGGAATTGAAAGACAGGTTAAGCAAGCACTCACGCACACTGCGTCGCCGCGCGCTTGTCCTAGTAACCTTCTTTTCGTTCCTGTTTCTACTCGTCTGGCTGTTCTTCAGTGGGCTCACTCTGCCAAGTTAGCTGGTCATCCCGGCGTTCGAGGCACTCTTGCTTCTATTCGCCAGCGCTTTTGGTGGCCGACTCAGGAGCGTGACACGCGCCGTTTCGTGGCTGCTTGTTCGGACTGCGCGCAGACTAAGTCAGGTAACTCTCCTCCTGCCGGTCGTCTCAGACCGCTTCCCATTCCTTCTCGACCATGGTCTCACATCGCCCTAGACTTCATTACCGGTCTGCCTTTGTCTGCGGGGAAGACTGTGATTCTTACGGTTGTCGATAGGTTCTCTAAAGCGGCACATTTCATTCCCCTCGCTAAACTTCCTTCCATTACATTACATTTACATTTAAGTCATTTAGATTTAAGTCATTACATTTACATTTAAGTCATTTAGCAGACGCTCTTATCCAGAGCGACTTACAAATTGGTGCATTCACCTTATGACATCCAGTGGAACAACCACTTTACAATAGTGCATCTAAATATTTTAAGGGGGGGAAGGGGGGTGAGAAGGATTACTTTATCCTATCCTAGGTATTCCTTAAAGAGGTGGGGTTTCAGGTGTCTCCGGAAGGTGGTGATTGACTCCGCTGTCCTGGCGTCGTGAGGGAGTTTGTTCCACCATTGGGGAGCCAGAGCAGCGAACAGTTTTGACTTCCGCTAAGGAGACGGCACAAATCATCATCGAGAATGTGTTCAGAATTCATGGCCTCCCGTTAGACGCCGTTTCAGACAGAGGCCCGCAATTCACGTCACAGTTTTGGAGGGAGTTCTGTCGTTTGATTGGTGCGTCCGTCAGTCTCTCTTCCGGGTTTCATCCCCAGTCTAACGGTCAAGCAGAGAGGGCCAATGAGACGATTGGTCGCATACTACGCAGCCTTTCTTTCAGAAACCCTGCGTCTTGGGCAGAACAGCTCCCCTGGGCAGAATACGCTCACAACTCGCTTCCTTCATCTGCTACCGGGTTATCTCCGTTTCAGAGTAGTCTGGGTTACCAGCCTCCTCTGTTCTCATCCCAGCTTGCCGAGTCCAGCGTTCCCTCCGCTCAGCGTTTGTCCAACGTTGTGAGCGCACCTGGGAGGAGGGTGAGGTCTGCACTTTGCCGTTACAGGGCACAGACTGTGAGAGCCGCCAATAAACGTAGGATTAAGAGTCCAAGGTATTGTTGCGGCCAGAGAGTGTGGCTTTCCACTCGCAACCTTCCTCTTACGACAGCTTCTCGTAAGTTGACTCCGCGGTTCATTGGTCCGTTCCGTGTCTCCCAGGTCGTCAATCCTGTCGCTGTGCGACTGCTTCTTCCGCGACATCTTCGTCGCGTCCATCCTGTCTTCCATGTCTCCTGTGTCAAGCCCTTTCTTCGCACCCCGTTCGTCTTCCCTCCCCCTCCCGTCCTTGTCGAGAGCGCACCTATTTACAAGGTACGTAGGATCATGGACATGCGTTCTCGGGGACGGGGTCACCAATACTTAGTGGATTGGGAGGGTTACGGTCCTGAGGAGAGGAGTTGGGTTCCGTCTCGGGACGTGCTGGACCGTTCACTGATTGATGATTTCCTCCGTTGCTGCCAGGATTCCTCCTCGAGTGCGCCAGGAGGCGCTCGGTGAGTGGGGGGGTACTGTCATGTTTTGTCTTATATTGTCTTGTCATTTTGCTTTTCCTTCTGTTCGTTTTCCCCCTGCTGGTCTTTTTAGGTTCGTTCCCTTTTTCTCTCTCCCTCCCTCTCTCTCTTCTCTCTATCGTTCCGTTCCTGCTCCCAGCTGTTCCTATTCCCCTAATCAATCATTTAGTCTTTCCACTCCTGTTCCCTATCTTTTCCCCTGATTAGAGTCCCTATTTCTCCCCTTGTTTTCCGTTTCTGTCCTGTCGGATCCTTGTATATTGTTCACCTTGCTGTGTCTTTGTATCGCCCTGTCGTGTCGTGTTTCCCTCAGATGCTGCGTGGTGAGCAGGTGTCTGAGTCTGCTACGGTCAAGTGCCTTCCCGAGGCAACCTACAGTTTATGATCGTGTCTCCAGTCGGTTCTCGTCATTACGAGTGGAATTGTTTTTTATGCTTTATTTACCGCTCCGATTTGTCTAGGAGTATTGCATATTTCCTTTACTGGATTAAAGACTCTGTTTTCGCCAAGTCGCTTTTGGGTCCTCATTCACCTGCATAACACTAGCTTTTGTGTTGATTTGGTCCCCCATGAATAACATTTGCGTAGGCCGATGCAATGCCTGGTCTCTGCGTTAAACTGCGTTTTTAGATGTTTTAATGTCGTTTACGTATTATAGGGACACAAAGAGGCAGTTCGTCCATGAGAGGGTGGCCGAGCACCTTGTTGTAGCAGATTTGTTTTCTAGAGTTTTGGTGGACGGTGAGCGTAAGCTGTGGCTTGCAGGTTTAAGAGTACCATAATTTAGCCATTTAGGGGTTTTGCCTAACGTTAGTTGAGGATTTTGCATCCTCTTTCTTGCACAAACATTTGACAGCCTAGCATTTTCACATTTGTGCCAGTTAATTTTCACGTTGTCAAGAATCTAAGTGAGTTTGCAAGATCCAGTTGAAATGCTAGCCTACAGTTGCCCTGCTCTATTTGTTACCCTTCATGTGTTACCCTAAATGTCATCCCCAATGCAAATGCAGATGTTCTACATTAAATTCCTTGCATTTTGCAACTTGTATCAAAACTTACTTGACTGTCTTGCAATGTTAGAGGAATTTGAAAATTGCATGTAGCCAATCGCATTGTGTTGTGTGACCCAAAATGGCACTTTTTTAACATACTACACTGTACATACACAATAACAATCGTGTACTGAACCAAATATTGCAGTAAGCCTGCAGGTTACCATTTCCCAAGGTTGCAAAAAAACTGTTGAACTGCTCTACGTACATATAAAAGTTGGAATGTTAATACCGGGATCGGGATTACCTGGAAATAACAAACATTTCATTGCATAATCCCCACAGGCTAAACAGGGGCAGTGTTGGCTGATGAACTGAGAGTTATGTGGTGTTGGAGAGGCCCTTAAAGACTTGGATCAGACAATGGACCTGCACATTGTAATTCTTAGCTGAGTTTCTTCTACTCCAATCGCTCTATGGAGTCCCATTGAAATTCCATTGGGAAAGGGACCTGCCGGTAACTAGGTACAGAGGCCAGGAGTAATACAAATGCTCCTGGTCTGCTGTTACTACAGAAAAATCTGTTTGGAGGATTTGCCAGTGAACGGACACAATGTTCACCTAATCCTTTAATTGGATTCTGCATTGGTATGAGTGACACTTTGCCATAGCACAACTCCACTGCAGATGCTGGCGTCAGACAGTAGTTGGTCAAAATGTGACACAAAATGAGCCAGCATCCGTGTCAAAATCAAATCTTTGTTAAGTATATGGCTCCCCTTGAAAATAAAGTATTTTGCGACTTTGGAAAGAAGGATATCAGATCTTCTCCATTATGCAAGGTATGTCAATACGAACCCATTTTCCCCTGAACTTCACAGATGGTAATTTCCTCATTTGCCCACAAACTGTCACATTAAAACCTCAGTCGTTAAAAGCTTAAATTCGTGTTAATCTAACTGAAGTTTCCAGTTTCCAGTAGCTATTACAGTAAAAAAAATACCATGCTATTGTTTGAGGAGAGTGCACTAAACACTTTTATCATGACAACTGATTTGATACATTCCCCTCTGAAGGTAAATCATGTACTTACATTCAGCAATCTTGTTCTGATTTGTCATCCTGAGGGTCACAGAGATAAAATGTAGCATAGTTCTGTTTGATAAAATCAATTTTTATATTTAAATGTAGGAACTGGGTTCCACAGTCTATACCCCTGCTGTGTTTGATACACACAGGAAACTGTTGAGCGGGAGTAACCCAGCAGCGTTGCAGTTCTTGACACAAACAGGTGCGCCTGGCACCTGCCACCACACCCCATTCAAAGGCACTTAAATATTTTGTTTTACCTATTCACACACTGAATGGTACACACACAATCCATGTCTCAATGGTCTCAAGGCTTAAAAAGCCTCCCCCCCTTCATCTACAGTAAACTGATTGAAGTGGATTTAACAAATTACAAATCAATTAGCTATCATAGCTTTCACCTGGATTCACCTGGTCAGTGTATGTTATGGAAAGAGAAGGTGTCCTCATTGTTTTGAACACTCAGTGTATATTTACACACTAAAATACCATGTTAGTGTAAGCGCTGTTTGAAAAGACTGCCTGAAATTCCAGCCCGATTTGGTGGGATGGATTTTTGGCCTCCCATGGTGACATCACCATGCGTTAAATAAGTTAATAGACCAATAAGAAAGAGAGTTCCAAACCTCTCTGTCAAAAACAGCACATTTTCTGTTTTCACCTCCCCACTCAGACCACTCCCAGACAGTCCTAGCAGGTTTCAATCAAGGAACTCTCTGTACTTTGCTCCGTTCATCTTTCCCTCGATCCTGACTAGTCTCCCAGTTCCTGCCTCTGAAAAACATCCCCACAGCATGATGCTGCCAACACCATGCTTCAACCGTAGGGACGGTGTCAGGTTTCCTCCAGGCGTGACGCTTGGCATTCAGGCCAAAAAGATTAATCTTGGTTTAATCAGACCAAAGAATCTTGTTTCTCATGGTCTGAGAAATTCCAAATGGGCTGTCATGTGCCTTTTTACTGAGGAGTGGTTTAAAGGCCTGATTGGTGGAGTGCTGCAGAAATGATTGTCCATCTGAAAGGTTCTCCCATCCCCACACAGGAACTCTGGAGCTCTGTCAGAGTGACCATCAGGTTCTTGGTCACCTCCTTGACCAAGGCCCTTCTCCCCCGATTGCTCAGTTTGGCTGGGCGGCCAGCTCTAGGAAGAGTCTTGGTGGTTCCAAACTTCTTCCATTTAAGAATGATGGAGGCCACTGTGTTCTTGGGGACCTTCAATGCTGCAGAAATGTTTTAATACCGTTCCCCAGATCTGTGCCTCGACAAAATCGTGTCTCAGAGCTCTCCGGACAATTCCATCAACTGCATGGCTTGGTTTTTGCTCTGACATGCACTGTCACACTAGACAGGTGTGTGCCTTTCCAAATCATGTCCAATAAATTGTATTTACCACAGGTGGACTCCAATCAAGTTGTAGAAACATCTCAAGGATGATCAATGGAAACAGGAAGTACCTGAGCTCAATTTCGATTCTCAAAGGGTCTGAATACTTATGGAAATAAGGTTTTTCTGTTTTTGCTTTGAAATTTTCAGGTATTGTGTGAAGATTGATGAGGAATTTTTTTATTTATCAATTTTAGAATAAGGCTGCAACGTAACAAAATGTGGAAAAAGTCAAGGGGTCTGAATACTTTCCAAATGGACTGTACATGTGACACGTTAGGCTTCTGCTGGAAGAGCCAACGCTAGGTGGATGATTGGATGTGATATGCTATTCAGCGGAGCAAACATTTCGAAAGTGAAGGCGCGGTGTTTGAATGTTGACATGGAGGTGGTTGAGCAACACTGGGCTGAACAATGACGGATGGAGATAGAGGTACTGAAAAATAGTAACAGAGAGAAGGAGGAGAAGACAGAGCAAGAGAGAGAGAAGGAGACAAATGGAAGTCCAGAAAAGAGAGAGAAGGACAGTGAGAGAGAGAAAAACAGATGCAGAGAGCGAGAGAAAAAAAGAGAGCCAGTGAGAGCGAAAGATGGATAGGGGATGTAATAAACTTGCCAGCCCCATTGTGCTGGGGGAGTTCTGCTGACAGCACTAAACCACACCCAGTTTCCCACATCGGCTTTCCTATTGGCTGATCCACAAAATCCCAGCAACAGCCTGCTATCTCTCCTCCCCTCTCTTTCTCCACAAAGGACTTACCAGTGAATGAACTGAGTCAAGCACAAGCTGTTGAAATCGTAAATGCCTCTCTCCGCCGATCTTTATCACCAAGAGCAACCAGACAGACACCGACGCCATTGCAGTGCACAGGAGAACCCTACCCTGGGTGAAGCTACATCAATAGAGCATGCTACGTAGGAATATACCTTCTCTTCAACAAAACAACAGACTCCACTGAACTGAGAGTCTGTTTTTCCATTCAATTCTCCCCAGAATTATTATATTTTCTCATTCTAGGACAGCATTGCTCCTCTCCTCAGCGACTACACTCGAAGCAGACACTCCCACAACACACCAGGACACCCCAGTCTGACCATACAAAAGTTGTGGAAACCTATCAACTTTGGAGAGAAGCCTATCTTTACGGCCGGATATACGGTGGCCTTCCAGTGCAGAGAGAGAGTGACATTTGGGGAGAGAAAGAGGGGATTTGGGGATTTTTCTCTCTTCTGGTGGGTCTGTGAAAGTCTGTCAAGACGCCGCGTGCCGTGCTCCGCGTGAAGAATGCCCAGGCGAGGATGGCCAAGCCGGCTGAGCCAGCGCCAACACCTGGGCTCTACATGGAGCGCTCGCAGAGTCGGATCAGCCTGTCGGCCTCCTTCGAGGCTCTGGCCATCTACTTCCCCTGTATGAACTCTTTTGATGAGGACGATGTCGGTAAGCAGCCTAAAGGTGCTAGCAGCAGCCTCCACGGGCCTCCTCATTCACTACTTCCATCATTTCCATCTTCACTGCTCGTGGGCTTCTCGTAGTAGCTCATAATTGTTGTGACAGGTTGGTAGACAAGGTTGTGAAAGTTTGTGAGAGGAGCATGGTTATGCATGTTGGTATCCCTCTCTTGAACTCAATTCAAGTGTATTTGTGAGTCTTATGGTTTAGTGGTGGTTTGCATGTCTAATAAACCATCTGTGCAGATCTTTTGATGTATAGTGAACATAGCTTCTGATCAAATGTTGCCACGATGTAAATGTGTAATACATTTGCAAATGGCTGATGGGTGACTGTTAACAACTCCAAAATTAATATTATAGGTGTCACCCAACTTGATGCATTGCAAATATTAGAACTGCCATTTTAATGTGGAGCTTTGAGCACAAAGCAATTCAGTCTCTCTCTGACTGAGAAATTATTTATCCACACCAATCTCATTATAAATGGCTGGATGCATAAGCACAACTTTTCCCATTACTGCTGCCAACACACACACAAAAGTTGGCTACTTTAACTACTGTAATCAGATGGACGCTTGGAAAAGAGAGTAGTAGTTCTGTGTCTGAATGGCAATTGAAATGCTAATTCCTTTGTGATTTGACAAACTACACTTCTCAAGTTCAACACCCACTGATTACAGGTTAATTTCTCCTCTGTTGAGTCGAGCCACAAATACGCCCTCATCATTTCACTTCTCATTCAATCTATCGCTGTCATTATATTTAGGCTGATTTGGACTCTCCCTGGTGCACATTGACAGCCAAATGTGTGAAGGTGAGGAGAATTGATTGTGAGATCACTACTGTCGCTGTTTTATCTCATCTCTCCTCCTCTCTTTTCACTGTGTATGTCTCCATCTTCCCCTCTCTTTTACTGTGTGTTCTGTCTCCGTCTCCCCCTCTTTTTCACTGTCTCCATCTCCCGCTCTCTTTCATGACTCCATCTCCCCCTCTTTCACTCTCTCCATCTCCCCCTCCCTTTCACTGTCTCCATCTCCTTCTCTCCCATTCGCTTTCATTGTATATCTCAATCTCCATTATCTCCTCAGTTTTATGTCTCTATCTCCCCCTCTCTTTCACTGTATGCAGTGCCTTCAGAAAATATTCCTACCCCTTGACTTTTTCGACATTTTGTTCTATTACAGCCTGGATTCAACATTTATTAAATTGCTATTTTTTTTCTTTACGAGGAATTTAAAAACCTCTGTGGTCTTTGAGGTTGAATCTGTGTTTGAAATTCATTGCTTGACTGACGGACCTTACATTGTATGTGTGGGATACAGAGATGAATTCAAAAATCATGTTAAACACTATTATTGAGATTGAGTCCACACAACTTATTATGTGACTTGTTAAGCACATTTTTACTCCTGAATGTATTTAGGCTTGCCATAACAAAGGGGTTAAATACATTTCAGCTTTTCCTTTTATATACTGTACATTAAAAAAAAAATCGAACATATTTCCGCATTGATGTTGTGATGACACAAAATCTTAATTTATTCCATTTTAAAGACACAACCAAATATGTCAAGGAGTGTAAATTCTTTCTGAAGGCATTGTACAGGTATACAGTATCTGTATATGTCTCCATATCCTCTCCCCTCTCTGACTGTCAGCCTGTGGGGATCTGCATGTGAGACAAAGTGCTACCAGGCCAGACATCACATCTCCCCAGCTAAACCTCACCGCCAACAGGAACAGCACATCAGACTGCACCTCCCCATCAAGCTCTAGCTCTACGTACAGTCAGAAGAGTCACACACAGCAGCCCGTTGTCACAGATTTTTCACAGATAGAAATCTCTGGGATTTCATCATCAGCCCTTCCATGCTAGTATGTCATTACACTCGATTAAATGGCAGACGTTTTATTACATGATTGAATCCTTGCATGTATAGCTAAAACCCATGGTCACTGATCTACGTATGTAGCCTACATGTATTAAATGTTTCTCTGTTTCAGGATCTCATCCGCTTTCCATAACTCGCATCTCATTAGACTTAATCTTGTCAGACAGCAGACATAGACTTTTCATCATGGTAATTTTCTTGTGTGTACTGTAAGAATCACCGGAATAGAATGCAGCAGGTGAGCATATGGTAGTGATGCTACTGGGAAGCTAATGCTGGCAGAATGCATTGCTGTGGCTATAGCGTAGCGAACCTAGTGGTGCTGGGAGCCAAAGAGGAGGATTATTGCCTGTTGAGACATGTACTGGCACTCAGCCTTGATTACAGCTTGAAAACCATCGCTGACCCCTGTCACCATGTCTCAGCCTGGGGAAGAAGTGAATAAATATGAATATACTGTATTTGGGAATATATCTGGGGCCCAATTGTTACGAGCAGCATTTTAATGCCAAAAGTGAGGAAAATGGGGAACAAATAAAAGCAGAGTGACGGAGGAAATGAAATGGTCATGGAAAGAATCCTGTTTCATAATATTTGATACTGTCATATAGCTGCAGTACTATAAGCCATTTCATATGGATGAGGGATGCTTCTAATTCCACCAAATCTGTCAAATTTGGTTTGACAGAAAAGTAAAACAGCAACTCTAAATATCTACAAATGAACCTTAAACAGGAGTTGAAGAACACTGTGACGTTTCTAACAGAACATTGGATGAAACAACAGCAAAAACCAACAACATTGGACTAATTAGGGAAATAACCCCAGGGCACCCTCCTACTAATACCTACCATAAATCAATTTCTAAGAGGAGAAATTGGGCACAATATAGAAACACACATTGATGAAAAAATGAAACCATTTGTTTTGGTTGTGGTGATCTATACATTTGCAGGTAATGGCAAAGCTAATAATTACACATCAGTTATATCCAGAGGAAACTGAACATTTTATGTTGTTCAATCAGTCAGGTCTATGTTTTAGACAGTGCTAGAACATGGAGGAAGTTTATTTGCAGAAAAGTAGGTCTAGTCAGTGGTGAAAAGAGGCAATCCATTGAAGAACATTACATTTACATTTAAGTCATTTAGCAGACGCTCTTATCCAGAGCGACTTACAAATTGGTGCATTCACCTTATGACATCCATACTGTACATTATATCTACCGATTCCTGTGATATTTTGCATTGCATTGTTTTTCTGTGTCGGTAGAGTTGATTTCCTTAAGGGTGGGCTTAAAAATGAAATAATCACTTAACAATCTAATGATAGTGTTATTAACTGTTTGCCCTTTATGCATTCAGTAAGCTTTATTTACATATACTCTAACACTTTGCACTAAGTTGTTCTTATATCTGTGTAGTATAGCAGTAACAACACTAACATTATTAACATCTTGTTTTGCACATGGGCGCCTGACTGTCTGAAAGTGGGGGTGAAAACTCTTGGTGGTGCACCCAGACTATTTTTGCATTTTAAATGTTTTTTCTACACTGTTTTTCTTAACCCATTAGACTTGTTCTAGTATACGGGTTGAAAATGGCAGATTTGGGCACTGATAAATGCCTAAATTGGAATATAGAGGCTGTACAGTAACATGCTATACATCAAATAAAATACAATTTGATTGGTCACATACACAGATTTAGCAGATGTTATTGCGGGTGTAGAGAAATGCTTGTGTTCCTAGCTCCAACAGCGCAGTAGTATCTAACAATTCACAACAATACACACAAATCTAAAAGTAAAATAATGTATTTAAGAAATATATAAATATTAGATTGAGCAATGTCAGAGTAACATTGACTAAAATACAGTAGAATAGAATACAGTATATACATATGAGATGAGCAGAGCAGTATGTTATTAAAGTTATTATTAAAGTGACTAGTGTTCCATTATTAAAGTGGCCAGTGATTCCAAGTATATAGGTCAGCAGCCTCTAAGGTGCACGGTTGCGTAACCAGGTGGAAGCCGGTTAGTAATGGCTATTTAACAATCTGATAGCCTTGAGATGGAAGCTGTTTTTCAGTCTCTTGGTCCCAGCTTTGATGCACCTGTACTGACCTCGCCTTCTGGAATATAATGGGTGAACAGGCCGTGGCTCGGGTGGTTGATGTCCTTGATCTTTTTGGCCTTCCAGTGACATCGGGTGCTGTAGGTGTCCTGGAGGGCAGGTAGTTTGCCTCTGGTGACACGTTTGGCAGACTGGATGCCCAACAGGATGCTCTCAATTGTGCATCTGTAAAGGTTTGTGAGGGTTTTAGGGGCCAAGCCAAATTTCTTCAGCCTCCTGAGGTTGAAGAGGCGCTGTTGCGACTTCATCACCACACTGTCTGTGTGGGTGGATCATTTCAGATCGTCAGTGATGTGTACGCCGAGGAACTTGAAGCTTTTCACCTTCTCCACTGCTGTCCTGTCGATGTGGACAGGGGCGTGTTCCCTCTGCTGTTTCCTGAAGTCCATGATCAGCTTCTTTGTTTAGTTGACATTGAGTGAGATGTTATTTTCCTGGCACCACTCTCCCAGGGCCCTCACCTCCTCCCTATAGGCTGTCTCGTCATTGTTGGTAATCAGGCCTGCTGCTGTTGTGTTGTCTGCAAACTTGATGACTGAGTTGGAGGCGTGTGTGGCCACGCAGTCATGGGTGAACAGGGAGTACAGGAGGGGGTTGAGCACGCACCCTTGTTGAGTCCCTGTGTTGAGAATCAGCGAAGTGGAGGTGTTGTTTCCTACCTTCATCACCTGGGGGCGGCCCATCCGGAAGTCCAGGACCCAGTTGTACAGGGCTGATTAAGACCCAAGGCCTGAGATTAATGATGCACTTGGAGGGTACTATGGTCTTGAATGCTGAGCTATAGTCAATGCACAGCATTCTTGCATACTGTAGGTATTCCTCTTGTCCAGATGGGATAAGGCAGTATGCAGTGCGATGGCGATTGCATCGTCTGTGGATCTATTGGGGCAGTATGCAAATTGAAATGGGTCTAGGGTGTCAGGTAAGGTAGAGGTGATATGAAAGAGGTGATATGAACCTTAACTTCTTGCGTCGAGCCATCCAGCCTCAAGCTCATTACCATAACGCAACGTTAACTATTCATGAAAATCGCAAATTAATCGCAAATTAAATGAAATAAATATGCTAGCTCTCAAGCTTAGCCTTTTGTTAACAACACTGTCATCTCAGATTTTCAAAAATATGCTTCTCAACCATAGCAAAACAAGCATTTGTGTAACAGCATTTAGCGTTAGCATAGCATTTAGCGTTAGCATTCAGCAGGCAACATTTTCACAAAAACCAGAAAACCATTCAAATAAAATCATTTACCTTTGAAGAACTTCGGATGTTTTCAATGAGGAGACTCAGTTAGATAGCAAATGTTCAGTTTTTCCTGAAAGATTATTTGTGCAGGAGAAATCGGGCCGTTTTCTGCGTCATGTTTGGCTACCAAAAAAAAAGAAAATTCATTCATCCAAACGCCAAACTTTCTTCCACATTAACTCCATAATATCGACTGAAACATGGTAAACGTTGTTTAGAATCAATCCTCAAGGTGTTTTTCACATATCTCTTCATGATATATCATTTCTGGAAGTCTCCTCTCTGTCTCAATCACATGGATGAATGCGAGCAGCTTGGAGATTACGCAACAATTTCAACAAAGGACACCGGGCGGACCCCTGGTAAATGTAGTCTCTTATGGCCAATCTTTCAATGATATGCCTACAAATACGTCACAATGCTGCAGACAACTTGAAGAAACGATAGAAAGGGCAGGCTAATTCGTGGCGCTTTCACAGCCATATAAGGAGACAATGAAAAACAGAGCGTCAAAAATCCTGCTCATTTCCTGTTTGAAGTTTCATCTTGGTTTCGCCTGTAGCATCAGTTCTGGGGCACTCACAGATAATATCTTTGCAGTTTTGGAAACGTTAGAGTGTTTTCTTTCCAAAGCTGAAATTATATGCATAGTCAAGCATCTTTTCGTGACAAAATATTGCGCTTAAAACGGGCAGGTTTTTTTTATCCAATAATGACATAGCGCCCCCATAGGTTGAAGAGGTTAACTAAGCCTCTCAATGCACTTCATGATGACCGAAGTGAGTGCTATGGGGCAATAGTAATTTAGATCAGTTATCTTTGCTTTCTTGGGTACAGGAACAATGGTGGACATTTTGAAGCGTGGAAAGCAGACTGGGATAGGTAGAGATTGAATTTGTCCGTAAACACTCCAGCCAGGTGCTCTGTGCATGCTCTGAGGATGCTGCAAGGGATTCCGTCTGGGCTGACAACTTTGCAAGGGTTAACACGCTTAAATGTCGGCCACAGAGAAGGAAAGCCCACAGTTCTTGGTAGCGGGCCACATTGTTGGCACTGTGTTACTGTCAAAGCGGGTAAAAGAAGGTGTTTAGCTTGTCCGCAAGCAAGACATCGGTGTCCGCGACACGGCTGGTTTTCCCTTTGTAGTCCGTGATTGTCTGTAGATCCTTGTGTCTGAGCCATTGAATTGCGACTCCACTTTGTCTCTGTACTGACGTTTTGCCTGTTTGATTGCCTTACGGAGGGAATAACTACAGTGTTTGTATTCAGCCATATTCCCAGTTACCTAGTCATGGTTAAGAGCTCTGGCTCAGCGATTCACAACACTGTATGGGTTTTGATTGACAGCCATTCTGAACTTGAACATGACAATAAGTTGCCCCCATCCCTCCCGCTATTTCAGCAATTTTCTGCAAATTTTTATTGTCTGAGTGAGGGAAATGCCGTAAATTAAGAGGACTCCATGTATTTTGAAAGATGAGACATTGAGAATTATAGTAAATACTGATTTGATGTCATACAAACAAGCCAAAAACCTGTGAGTCGAGATGTGTACTTCACATTTCCATATCATAAAATTTAGGTAATTTACAGTGTCAACATTTATGATCACTATTATGGAGAGAATTTGCCATGGCAAAATGGGAGGAATAATATTGTTTTACCCAAAATGGATTTGAATTAGAATGTTGTACATGGTAGGTTCAGATTTTTTTTTTTGAAATTGTACATTAAGTTGTCATCTTTTTTTGTCACAAATAATGCAGTCACAATAATGCAGTACAATTACAAATGTGACTGTGATAGATCTTTTAACAATTTTCTTTCTAAATAAGGCAGTATAACACGTGAGGGCATTGAAAAAGAATTGTCAACTTGAAAATGCAAACTGGAGTTTTGCATTTAAATTAGGTAATTGATGATGTTCACATAAAATATTGCAAACATATACTATATAAATATCCATAACTTGCGGCCCTGAATCTGCAATAGAAATAATAAAATGTTGCTCCGGTAATATGGGTCATATTTGAACAGTTTGGGCTAGAGCTGGGTTCTCCAACCTTTTCTTTCATAAAAGCTACTTCATACTAAAACATGTTTTCGCAAGCTAATCATATACAGCTTGCATATTTTGTTATTGTGTAGGCCAAATTTGATGACTAAAAGCAAAGAACATTCATAACTTAATTGCATTTTGGTTCTTAAAACCACACATTGTTTTTACAAAAACCATTCTACTGTAGCCCACATTGAGAATCTTGCCTTTTTAAGATGAGAGAACAATCTGGTTTGAACAGTCCCTGCAGGACAAGGCTACTATCAATTATTTTCCAATTATTGTTAAATTGTCATTCTCTTTAATAGTGGCCTCTTGAACAATAACCACCGTGAGTAGGCTACATATCTGTCAACAAATGCTGAAGAAACATCATAATCATGAAAATCATTAAAATAATCATTAGTAGATGTCAAAAAGGCAGAATGCTGTTAAATGCCTGTAAACAACTTGGGAGGAAAATTATTTATCTGATTTAATTATGTAATATTAGGCCTAATGTCACTATCTACTTGCGAGTTACACATTGACAGCCTGCGAGCTACCGGACAGGCAGTTTTCTGCTCAGGTGCAACCTTTGGTAGGCTGAAGGATGACTACTCAGAGTCAGAGTTTGCACTACAGTGAAGCCTAATCAGACATGCCCATGCTCATCATGGTTCTAACAGGCAGAGTGAAACGATACAATGAATTTGCTGGTGGTGCACGCAGCTCAAATTATGTAACAGCACCTTTGGACCAACACCATCAGTAAAAATTTAACAACAGCACAAAAAAATGTATAAACCATTTTATTTTGCAGGTGCCTTTTCATTTTAAACACCAGTGGTGCAACTAGAGCTTTTTTTTTTAACCAGGCAAGTCAGTTAAGAACAAATTCTTATTTACAATGACGGCCTAGAAACAGTGGGTTAAATGCCTTGTTCATGGGCAGAACGGCAGATTTTTACCTTGTCATCTCGGGGATTCGGCCTAGCAACCTTTTGGTTACTGGCTCAACGTTCTAACCACTAGGCTACCTGCCACCCCTTTCTAACTAAACTAAAACAGTGGCACACAGGAGGGAAGCAAAACTTTCCAGTGCTCAAAACCATTAATCTTGAGTCCATTGGGGGAGTGGGTGAAAAATGGAATCTGTTCATTTTTATATCATATATAAAATTGTCATATCTATAGTATTACATTACATTACAAATCATATATAAATCATATATAAAATTGTCATATCTATAGTATTACATTACATTACATTACATTACATTACAAAACATTACAAATATTTAAAAAAAGACAGATTTCCCAATGGAATATGATCATCTGCAAAACAATACATTTGCACCCTTATTTTGAAAGTGGAAGTGCAGCTGCTCCATTGGCTCCATTGCTCAGGCGCCTCTGGTTATGCAGCAGATGGCTAAGTGCATCACTATTGCCTTCATGACACCTAGAATTACTGTTACGGTAACAGAAATGCCTTGGCTTTTCGTGGTCAGTGAGATTGATGGTGCTTCTTGGGCATGTTATGTTACGGTGCGAAAGGTTGTGAGTTCATGCCCTGGTGCACTTGACTCAAATCACACAGTCGGGTTTCATCTGACTGTTGGGGTTGCTGCTAGATGAGGCCAAAGTGTGGTGGATCGCTAAGTGCATCACTACTGCCATCCTGAGACCTAGAAGTACTGTCATCCAGATTCAGAAATGCATGGTCTTTTCTGGGTCAGTTTACAGTTATCTCCATGTTCACTTCATAGCCTCATGGCATGAATGAATAATCTCTCTATTGGGTCCTCAGCTCAACCAATGCCTCAAAGGTCAAGTATCTATTACCTTCCCCAAGGTCAGTGTCTCAGCTGTGTTCATAGGGTCCCATAATGGACTACATGTAAGAAATGTGTATTCAGATCCAACCCACCGCACAACCTTCTCCCAATGTATTTAAAGTATCATCCTTTACATCAAATGTTTGTGTTTACCACTCGTATTGACACACTACTGAGGATCTATATGCCGAGCCTGTTTTCTAGCGC
This sequence comes from Oncorhynchus gorbuscha, assembly GCF_021184085.1. NCBI lineage: Eukaryota > Metazoa > Chordata > Actinopteri > Salmoniformes > Salmonidae > Oncorhynchus > Oncorhynchus gorbuscha. Next base: position 35,462,079 of record NC_060193.1, on the reverse strand, counting down.
ATCCAGGAGAGGAACTGGGATCTATTGAAAAAAATCTCAGAACTTCCTATGCTTGTTACCACTCCCTCACTGTCAAGCCTGGTTTGATGCTGCCTCTCAAAATATTATTGAGACTGAGAGAGAGAGAAAAATAGAGAGAATGATAAGAGAGTGAAATAGACATGGCCTCGAGAAATGTAGTTCCCATACCTATGCACTTGCAGTCTGCATTGTATTAAACAATGAGGAATTAATGTTGTCAAGTTGTCATGTGTGTGTAGGGGGTAAACATCCCTTAGCCCCTAATGGATTTTGAATGAAAAAAGATGTGTATCTGAAGTTACTCAGTGGTAATGTGACTTTTTTAGGCTTTATCAAGTGTATAATCCTTCCACGATTTATATAATCTGTCACTATGTATGAGATTTCATCCTAGAGCAATCCTCTAAAAATGGCAAATCCATATTTGATTTACACAAACATGAGATAGATGAGATGAAGTAACCCTGTTAGCAATCTATTGATGTTCTCTTGTTAGCCATGTGAAACCCATTCATGCAGCTTGCTTGCATCAACCCCTCCACATCCTCCTCCTTTCCTTGCTTGCTTTGTTCCAGCTAATACAATGCTGTGGATATGCACAAACATGTGTTCTATGAAAGCAATGTCTGTACAGAACAAGCACTGATCTGACCTTTAAGCAAATGTGTGCTACAGCTACACCTCCCCATCTGGAGCTAGCTTATAACAGGAGCTGTGGAACATTCAGATATAAATATATGATGTAGAACAAACATGCCTCTCTTACATGTAGAATGAGGAATCATGTTGGCCCTATTCATGACATTTCTATCTGCAATGTTCCATGTTAGCCTACTGAATGTGGCCCAGGACTGTGTGACAGACCTAAATCATATGTTTCTCTTGGTCGTCTATTAGGATGGCTGCTTGTTTTGTTTTAGGCATTTACATAACATGCTCTTATCGGCTTTGCAAAATGGGACTACTTAGGGCTTAACACAATGAGCCCATCCCAAACCCATTGGCCGTACTGCAGCATTGTTATTAGGACATCTGTATCCTCCACATCAATGTCAAGCTTCATTTCTAGTGTATTATGGGATGTTATTACTCATGGTATTTGATTTAGATGCCATCGACCAGAATGACTATATCAAGTCAGACAAGTTACAACAAAATAGAGTTGCACAGGTTGCGAAATTGTAATATTGTGTATGGATGAGTTCCAAACAAAGGATCAGAGTCTGTTTCATCAGAGACATCTGCAACCCTGTGTATATCCTTCATCAGATGTAGGATTGCATATTCTGTTCAGTGACTTTCAAACTTCATGACCTGGGTCATCTGATCAAACCATCTAACACAGAAGACACCCCAGAGGCAGAGTGGTCTACAGCAATACCCTTATCTCTGGCAGACCATTCCTTGAAATCATTAGGGATTGATGAGTTACAGGCACCACCAATCCATCACCTGCTTAATGGTTCATTAATGGAAGAGTGAGTAATGGAGTGCTATATGATGGCCCAATCAATGATCAGAATTAAAAAGAGCATTGACGACTGGGGTTTGGGATCGATAACAGGTGATAGGAATGGTGATAGGAATGGTACATTTACTTATATTAAAACATTAGAAAATATCAATTTCACAAGCCATTCTCTGTTGGAGGAGAAGCAGATACAGATGTTGATAGAGATAGTGATAAAACATGTTGTTTCTGATGCATGAGTTTTTGAAGATACAATGTTCAGTTTCGTGAACTTAAAAAACTAGAATGTATTTCATCAATCAATGGGATTTTCACACCACAGGCATTTACAAGGCCTGTGCCTGTTTTGTAGTGTCGTGTGTTCAAGGATGCCAAGGAAAGCCCCAAATATCCCCAAATATTTTACAAATAAAAAATAAAGATGATAAAATAATGTATATATGTTTTTATTAGGATCCTCATTAGTGACTGCTAGTTTTACTGGGATCTAACACATAACGAAAAATACATTGCAGACAAAAGACTGTTTGGATAATTTTCCTTCAATTCACAAGTGCCTGAATCATATATTGTGCCTCTGGCCTGAGACGATATGTTCAATATGTAGCCTACCTAGGCTCATGTCAACTAGCTAGCTAACTTAGCTGGTACATTGTTCCCCATGCGACGACGTTAGGCTTGCAAGCATTTAAGCTAGGTAGCCTATGACAACAAAAACTAAAAGTGTACTTTATGATAGAGCCATAGACCGTTTTGCCAACCTGAAAGTGAGGAGGATGGCATTGGCGTTCAACTAGTCTACAAGTAGTCCACACACACACACACACACACACACACACACACACACACACACACACACACACACACACACACACACACACACACACACACACACACACACACACACACACACACACACACACACACACACACACACACACACACACACACACACACACACACACACACACACACACACACACACACACACACACACACACACACACACACACACAAATCAGTACCATGGACAGCCACACCATATTTAGGATCATTGATTGGACTAAATAGTTTTCAGTATCTTTAAGTTTGATTCATTTGTATTAAATTAAGAAGGGTAGCCTAGTGCGACAGGGTAGCCTAGTGGTTAGAGCATTGGACTAGTAACCGAAAGGTTGCAAGTTCAAATCCCTGAGCTGATAAGGTACAAAATCTGTTGTTCTGCCCCTACCCACTGTTCCTAGGCTGTCATTGAAAATAAGAATTTGTTCTTAACTGACTTGCCTAGTAAAATAAAAAATATATGTTTATTTGATGATGTTGAAATGGTGCTGGAATAGCTGTGGCAGTGGACTTTGTGCTGACTTGCAATAACTCCGTTGTTCTAAATCAGTAGTTGTTTAGTAAACTGTCGAAAACATTAAGTTGCTTGACCATGCGATATTTGCTTTGTGGACTTCGCTCTCCGGTTTTGTAATGAAACACAAAACCGCAACTGTGTGACTGTTGTCTTTTTGTTGTCTTGACCTTATTGTATATCATGGTGGCGTATGAACAAATGGGTTAAAGAGCAAAAATCGCAATTATCACAACATAGGCTTGGCTTGGCTTCAGCAGTGATTTTACCCATGTACCGCTACTGATATCTTGTGAACCATTTAATAAGCAAAATTATCAGCAGGTGTTTTAAAAATACCCCTTCTTTCCCTTTCCCTGTTTCAAATTTATATGCTAAATGATTTCAGCCAATTTAATCAATGTGCTCTATTTCATTTATATCCCCACACTAGGGACCTCTGTAATGAGACCTACTTGTACATGTGCTACATTAGACTGGACACCAAAGTTATCAATCTGGTTCACATTGATGGGAAGGTATGTGTGTCATACGGTCCAGATTCTTGTCTTCATATGCAAGGATTGTAGATTGGTGGTTTCCTAGAGGCCTCTAAGTAAAGACAAAGTCTCTTTTCATGTAAAAAAAGCAGATGCTTGAAAACAAACCTATGTTGAAATGAGGTAATCAGCTGAAAATGCATTGCTTTCTGAGTCTGTTTTTTAGTGTACATTTGTTACAGAGAATTGAAATGTATTTAAATACTGTATACATTATCAATTTGTTATATTGCTGCTATACTAAACAACAATATAAACACAACATGTAAAGTCCCATGTTTCATGAGCTGAAAAAGATCTCAGGAATTTCTCTCAAATTCTGTGCACAAATTTGTTTATATTCCTGTTAGTGAGCATTTCTCCTTTGCCAAGATAATCCATCATCCTGACAGGTGTGGCATATCAAGAAGCTGATTATACAGCATGATCACTACAGAGGTGCACCTTGTGCTGGGGACCATAAAAGGCCACTCTAATATGTGCAGTTTTGTCACAAAACACAATGCCACAGATATTTAAACTTTTAAGGGAGTGTGCAATTGACATGCGGATTGCAGGACTGTCCAACAGAGCTGTTGCCAGATAATTTAATGTTCATAGACTAGAGCACATATAACATCGTACCAATAATGCTTTTTATGATGAGAAATCAATGAGTCTGTGTATTTTCCTTCAGTTTATAGCACTATTTTTAATGGCAAGTCATTTATTATACTATTTGCAACAGAACAGGTCTCTGTATTCAGTGTTTATTGAATTTTTATTGTCCCTTTCTATGGGATATGAATTCTTATACCATTTGTACTGTACATCTGTCTCAACCTTGCAAGAACCATTATAGTCCTACCTGCTGTGCATAACACTATTGTTCAGCTGGATCTTGCTGGAAAGGTGAAATAGTGTTACAGTGTTACACTCATAAGAGAGTATAAGTAAGACATAATGATCCTTCTATAAAATTTTAACAGGGTTAAAACATTTTCAAAGCCACAGGACACACTTCCAGAATGTCTTTGGTGTGGTTTCCCATAGCAACAACATCCTTTTCATACTTGTTGTGGCAGAATGTCCTTTTTCAGACATAGCTTTAGAGAAGTTGTTAGGACAGCATGCTGCTCATTGCTTTTATATAATACACTCGGGTTGATATGGTTTCAGACAGCATGTACAGGTAGTATGTGAAATGTGTCTAAGATTCAGGATTTGAATGCTGAACATGATTTTATTCCCATTCTTAATGAGTGGAATTCGGTTACCTGCAGACAGGATGCGTATCAATGCACAATTATTTGAAACCAGTCTTTGAGTAACCCCAATATGCCTATGTTTAATTTCCCAGTGAACAGCATGGAAATAGCAATGTTCTGGGTCACATCTGAGCAATATTAAAAACCTAATCCCTGACACCCCCTACTGGAGTTGCTATGTAAGACTGGGCCAAGTACAGATATCACAGTTATTTTACACGCACCAAATGATCAAATCTCAATAGTATGATTATTGCACGGAAGACTATGGACCAATTCTCTGTATCTTTGGGTAAGGTGTCTATAATGTTCAGTACTGTACTGCATGGTTGTGAGACAATGGCACAGTACAAAGTTAACATAGACTAGGATGACCTGCAACTGATACTGCACTCTGTCTGCTCCACCAGGCTGTAAAAAGGGGACATTTTCCTGTCCTTAGTAATAGATTGACGATGTCAAAGACTTTTTATCAAGCCTGTTGGAGCACTCTATCAAAAAGTGTCTCTTGCTTAGAATGAGAAATGTTAGGTAGGCGAGGCTACTACTGTGAACATCTTGTATTTACTGAGAATTAGAAATAGAAAAAAACGACTTTTGTCTCTATAACTAAAACGACCTTTGTCTCTATAACTAAAACTACCTTTGTCTCTATAACCTTGTACTTTGCACAAGGACAAGGTAGCCAATTTATTATTACCTTGACATTATGAACCGGTAAGGTTCCTCTTAATTCATTGTTATGCGTTGATGGACAGGAATAACTATGAATTGTTACTGTAAATAATGTGGCTGTGTGGTTGGCACTTGTTGTACAACAGTTCTGGCATTCTGTAGATTTCCAAATTTAAAGTTTTGCACTGCTGTACATCAACAGCTCAATTTGGAAAAATTCTCCCTCTGAGTTAAGAAATACTGCCTTTCGAAAAATCAAAGCCCTGTTTTTAAATGCTGCTAGTGTGTTTGCAGTTGGAGGCTAAATCAAGGAAGTGATTCATGAGCTAGTATGTGGAGCAAACATTATCCTATTATTGATACAGCCTAGTATAATATTGTTTTGTTTTAGGTTTTGGAAAAGGAGGTTTGGGTGGAGATTTGAATGTAACATTGACACTTTGATGCAGGCTAAATCCTTACATAATAAACAAGATCATATGAGAAACGGACAGATGCACATAATGAACCTCAAATGACGCAATGGCACAACCCATCGACCCTTGCCACACAGGCACAAACTGGTTAAATCTATGTTGTTTTAATGTAATTTGTCAACACCTTGTGATGTGGAATCTACGTGAAAAAGACATTGGATTTTAAAATATTAACTATTGTTTTGAGGGTGGAATTTCCAACACACTATTAGGTCATCATGGTAACCAATTTTAAACATAAACAAACCTTGTATAAAATTTGTTGAATTTGTACCTTTGAAACAACAGCTCTTCAACATAATATCCATAATATCCACTATAAGCAAGAAGGCTGCACCTTCTACTGGAGAGTTGATCTGTCTACAGCTATCCCCTTGGTCTCCCATCCAGGGTTTTAACCAAGCCCAGCACTGCTTAGCTTTCATATTTATAACTGACTATTACTAAGTAGAATCTCAATTCAACGGCTCAGACACAAGAGGTATGTGGCAGGGTCTACAGTCAATTACGGACTACAGGAAGAAAACCAGCCCAGTCAAGGACCAGGATGTCTTGCTCCCAGGCAGACTAAATAACTTTTTTGCCCGCTTTGAGGACAATACAGTGCCACTGACACGGCCTGCAACGAAAACATGCGGCCTCTCCTTCACTGCAGCCGAGGTGAGTAAAACATTTAAACGTGTTAACCCTCGCAAGGCTGCAGGCCCAGACGGCATCCCCAGCCGCGCCCTCAGAGCATGCGCAGACCAGCTGGCTGGTGTGTTTACGGACATATTCAATCAATCCCTATACCAGTCTGCTGTTCCCACATGCTCCAAGAGGGCCACCATTGTTCCTGTTCCCAAGAAAGCTAAGGTAACTGAGCTAAACGACTACCGCCCCGTAGCACTCACTTCCGTCATTATGAAGTGCTTTGAGAGACTAGTCAAGTACCATATCACCTCCACCCTACCTGACACCCTAGACCCACTCCAATTTGCTTACCGCCCAAATAGGTCCACAGACGATGCAATCTCAACCACACTGCACACTGCCCTAACCCATCTGGACAAGAGGAATACCTATGTGAGAATGCTGTTCATCGACTACAGTTCGGCATTCAACACCATAGTACCCTCCAAGCTCGTCATCAAGCTCGAGACCCTGGGTCTCGACCCCGCCCTGTGCAACTGGGTACTGGACTTCCTGACGGGCCGCCCCCAGGTGGTGAGGGTAGGTAACAACATCTCCACCCCGCTGATCCTCAACACTGGGGCCCCACAAGGGTGCGTTCTGAGCCCTCTCCTGTACTCCCTGTTCACCCACGACTGCGTGGTCACGCACGCCTCCAACTCAATCATCAAGTTTGCGGACGACACAACAGTGGTAGGCTTGATTACCAACAACGACGAGACGGCCTACAGGGAGGAGGTGAGGGCCCTCGGAGTGTGGTGTCAGGAAAATAACCTCACACTCAACGTCAACAAAACTAAGGAGATGATTGTGGACTTCAGGAAACAGCAGAGGGAACACCCCCCTATCCACATCGATGGAACAGTAGTGGAGAGGATAGTAAGTTTTAAGTTCCTCAGCATACACATCACAGACAAACTGAATTGGTCCACTCACACAGACAGCATCGTGAAGAAGGCGCAGCAGCGCCTCTTCAACCTCAGGAGGCTGAAGAAATTCGGCTTGTCACCAAAAGCACTCACAAACTTCTACAGATGCACAACCGAGAGCATCCTGGCGGGCTGTATCACCGCCTGGTACGGCAACTGCTCCGCCCACAACCGTAAGGCTCTCCAGAGGGTAGTGAGGTCTGCACAACGCATCACCGGGGGCAAACTACCTGCCCTCCAGGACACCTACACCACCCGATGTTACAGGAAGCCCATAAAGATCATCAAGGACAACAACCACCCGAGCCACTGCCTGTCCACCCCGCTATCATCCAGAAGGCGAGGTCAGTACAGGTGCATCAAAGCTGGGACCGAGAGACTGAAAAACAGCTTCTATCTCAAGGCCATCAGACTGTTAAACAGCAACCACAAACACTGAGTGGCCGCTGCCAACACACTGACTCAACTCCAGCCACTTTAATAATGGGAATTGATGGGAAATGATGTAAAATATATCACGAGCCACTTTAAACAATGCTACCTAATATAATGTTTACATACCCTACATTATTCATCTCATATGAATATGTATATACTGTACTGTATATCATCTACTGCATCCTTAGGTAATACATGTATCACTAGCCACTTTAACTATGCCACTTTGTTTACATACTCATCTCATATGTATATACTATACTCGATACCATCTACTGTACCTTGCCTATGCTGCTCTGTACCATCACTCATTCATATATCTTTATGTACATATTCTTATCCCCTTACACTGTGCATAAGACAGTAGTTCTGGATTTGTTAGTTAGATTACTTGTTTGTTATTACTGCATTGTCGGAACTAGAAGCACAAGCAATTCGCTACACTCGCATTAACATCTGCTAACCATGTGTATGTGACAAATAAATTTGATTTGATTTGATGTGCAATCCTGAGATTGATTGTTGAGAGATCTCCATTTAATAGATTTACCATTGCTATCGAAGTAATTCCAAAGGTTAGATTTAACAGAGCAAATTAAATTTAACCATACTTTATCAATCATATATCATCAATATTGCTATTTAGGCTTATATAGCATTTGGGAAGTCATCAATAGCTGTTGTTTAAATTCCAGGATTCAACTAAAAATAGACAACAGACAACAGACTTTTAGCATGCTTATATGGAAAGACGTTCAACAAGCACAGCACTTACACTTACTGATGATTAGCTAAGAGAAATTTATGATAAAAATATAGTGGGAGATGTTTTGTTCGACTTCAGTGTGGGTTTTGACATTATCGTTCATAGTCTGCTGCTGGAAAAACATATGTGTTATGGCTTTACACCCCCTGCTATATTGTGGATAAAGAGAAGTTGTTCTTTATAGAAGTCTCTCCAACATAATAAACAATTGATTTCAATCTTTACTAATGACACGCCACTAACTTTGAGGAAAGCCAGTGTGTCGATGTATGCAGATGACTCAACACCAAATCTTGTAATAAATAATATTACATTTGAGCAAGTTGAGGTGACTAAACTGCTTGGAGTAACCCTGGATTGTAAACTATCATAGTCAAAACATACAGTAGCTAAGATGGGGAGAAGTTTGTCCATAATGTAGCGCTGCTCTGCCTTTTTACAACACTATCAACAAGGCAGGTCCTACAGGCCCTAGTTTTGTCACACCTGAACTACTGTTCAGTCGTGTGGTCAGGTGCCACAAAGAGTCACTGTGGAAAATTACAATTGGCTCAGAACAAGACAGCACGGCTGGCCCTTAAATGTACACAGAGAGCTAACATTAATAATGTGCATGTAAATCTCTCATGGCTCAAAGTGGAGGAGAGATTGACTTCATAGCTACTTGTTTTTGTAAGAAGTGTTGACATGCTGAATATACCGAGGTGTCTGTTAAACTACTAGCACACAGCTCAGACACCCCACAAGACATGCGTAACTAACTGAGCGTCACCAACAACACCACGTATAGTCTCAAGTTTGACGGTTGACAGCCCGCAGAACTTGTATCTAGCGTTGGATGTAATCCATATCCTGGCCATCTGATTGTTGAACTTTACGGAAGCCCATTTTCACTAGAGTAGCTATTTCCCAATCAATATGTGCATTGCAAATCAAGCCGGGTGGGCGGGGTTTGCTCCATTTCAACCATTGGTCCTCCTAAGGAAAGCTCTGCGGCTATGCAAATCGAAATCTCACAGTCTTTTCCCAGAAAACACGGCGCCACCACATATTAATAGGCAAAAGGGAGCATAAATTGATGACATAATTGTAATCCAAACCAAACCCTCAGGTAAGTCAGTTACCAAAATCTGTTTTGGACGAGACTGACTTTATGAACAAAAAAATCCTATTTACACTTTGTAGTACATTTTTACACTATAATGAATGTTTCTGACTCATGTCAATGCCACATTGGCTGTTTAAAACCAGAGAGATTGGTTCCAAGGGGCAGTTGACCTTTAAGAAACAAACACATTCCTTAACAATGAGGTCCTTCATTAATAGCTTGAACTGCCCTAGATGCACCAGAGTATCAAGGTGTAGAGAGCTCTGCAAATCATTCCATTTACGGGGCGCCAAAAAATGGAATGCAGAATTACTTAATTCTCTAGAGATCAACGGGACCTCTAGAGTTAGCCAGTGAAGTGTTACCTCTGTTTACCAAACATGTCTATTCCCTGTGTGAATTGTAGATGCTGAGGGTAGAAGGCTAAAGGGGATCCAAAGGAGCACTGAGACGGGACTGGCTGTAGAGATGCCCAGCCGCACTGTACGCCAAGCCAGCCACGAGTCCATTGAAGACAGCATGAACAGCTACGGCTCAGAGGGCAAGTGAGTACAGAAACATAACCAGCACCATTAGCACTTGGGGCGCCCACTGATTCACAGTGGTTCTGTGTGGATCAGTGGGTATGCATGTGGCGCTAACAAAGCCAAGCTTGTGGGTCCACTCCAGCGCAAATCACATAAACATACTAAATGTGTATGCATTTACTGTACTGTATGTCCCTCTAGATAAAACCATCTGCTAAGTAAGGTGAAGTATAGTATAGTGAAGTATATTGTTACTAGTGGCACCCGCCCTTACGGGCGGTAAATCATTGGTAATTAATAATTTGATTCAATGCAATTCCACCCTCCTCAACATTATGTTTATCTGTTCAGCTTTTTGGTGTCTGGATATGCCGCTGATGCGCTCATCTCTCATCTCTCATCTTGAAAAAACTCCCATAAATCCTGTGGAATCATGGCACTGGCTTTCTCTTGGAAATGCATTGTGTCAAACATCTACTAGCTCACTTTTGATGTCTATATTTTGAACCTTGCTTTATTAGTAGGGATTAGAGGATAAAACAGAGCAGCTATTAGGCCATGAAATGCAGTTGTTGATTTGGGAGTGGACACATTATACCTCCAACACCTGCGATAGTTTGGTTATTTTATTAAAAGTATTAAGATGCATCCATTATGATGCATTTAAATACAGCGCATAATGGAATAGAAGCAGATAAGACTTTGGGAAATCATTCTACAGTTTCCAAATTGGCCGAGAAAGGCCTAGCCTGGGTACCAATTTGTTTCCGCTATCATTTCACCCTTTGCCACTCGTTGTCATGCCATCAGACTGGCCTTTTGGCAATCTTCTAATATAGCATTGTCTTCCGACAGGTTGCGTCACTCCTCATGAGCGTCACCGCTCATCCCTCAACCGACCTGTCTTGTTGGTTGTGGAACTCACATCACAATTTTAATATTCCTAAGCATCCAACAATCAAAATTGAAAAATATAGCTCCTAATTAGATTGTAGGCCAATTTGGAAACTGTAGGCCAATTTGGAAACACTTTTTTGGTCACTACATGATTCCATATGTGTTATTTCATAGTTTGGTAAAGAAAAACCCTTGAATGAATAGGTATATCCAAACTAATATATATATATATATATATATATATATATATATATATATACATTATTTAAAAATATATATATCTTCACACACCACACACAGAACATTACCCTTTTTACTATTCTTTACTCCTTATTGTTTTTTGAGAAATGTCTTAATATCGTGCATTTTTATTATAAATGTGTATTGCACCATTATGAGCTGTTATTTCATTACTTCTTTTTTTGGAAGGGGGTTGGGAGTATTTTTTTCTTGGCTTTCCTTGTACACTTCTTTTTTTAGAATTGTTTATTTAATTAGAGATGTTGTATTTTATCATTTGACATTTGAATACTTGTTTTTAGTTTTTGACATAAAAAAAGCATGTTTAAATGTTTAAATAGTAAGCACGGGACTTTTCCTTGAATTGATGACAGAATTAGTGACAATAAAGAGAGAGGTGGGGGGCTGTGACCATAAAGGGAGAATGTGTTCCGGAGTTCTAAATTGAGCAGCTGCTGAAAAATGAGCTCCTGTATATATTGAGATTTAAATGTTTTTTTAGAGTGAAGTACATCGAAAAAATCAAGAGAAAACTGCAAGACTCAATAGAAGAGAAAACCAGGAACAAACCAAAAAAGACGGGCTTTTGAAAAATTAACTATTTTTCATAAAATTGTACAGTTATCTTAGCTAGTTGAATTGCTAGCAGAATTGTTTACTTGTTGCTAAGCAGTTGCTAGGAACTCTCCTGTAAGAAGCTAGCTAGCTTACAAAGAATAACAACAAAAAATATCTAGTTAACAGAAGAAAGGAAGATAAAATAAGGACAAAAGAAGGACAGAAGAAAAAGGAAAAGAAAGAGGACAACTGAAGTGAAACAGTCAGCACTTCTATTGCAACTTCGTATTTCGTCGTCCTAACGTAGTCTACACTGCTATCTGCCCAGCAGCTAGCCAGCTAGCAAACGTCCACCGTCTACCGAATAGCAGCACTGTAGAAACTATTACACTCAACTGAACGACTTGATTAGTGTAGTGTTAGCTAACTACATAGTTGTCTTTGCTGTCTTCGTATCCAAGATAATTGTGTAGTTTAGAGCGTGTAGTCTTAGAGTGATTATCTTAATTTACCGAGGTTAGCTAGCCAGCTATTTGTCGTCCTTAACGTAGGAGACTCTGCTAGCTAGCCAACAGCTAGCCAACGTCTACTGAATAGAACTTCCGCACTCAACAACCCGGTCGCATTCCGCTTCGCTCCACAGGTAGTATCACATTTTTCATTTCATTTCTTTACAGCACAACGGTTTGATTTGTTTGATCGTAGCTAGCTACATAGCTAGCTACATAGCCGTCTGTGTATCAAAGATAATTGTGTAGTCTAGAGCGATTTTCTAGGTTAGCTAGCCAGCTATTGTCGTTCTTTTAACGCAACGTAACGTAATCAACACTGCTAGCTAGCCAGCTAGCCCCGAATAGCAGCACTGTAGAAACTATTACACTCAACGAAACGACTTGATTAGTGTAGTGTCAACAACGCAGCCACTGCCAGCTAGCCTACAAAGTCAACAACGCAGCCACTGCCAGCTAGCCTACTTCAGCAGTACTGTATCATTTGAATCATTTTAGTCAATAAGATTCTTGCTACGTAAGCTTAACTTTCTGAACATTCGAGACGTGTAGTCCACTTGTCATTCCAATCTCCTTGCATTAGCGTAGCCTCTTCTGTAGCCTGTCAACTATGTGTCTGTCTATCCCTGTTCTCTCCTCTCTGCACAGACCATACAAACGCTCCACACCGCGTGGCCGCTGCCACCCTAATCTGGTGGTCCCAGCGCGCACGACCCACGTGGAGTTCCAGGTCTCCGGTAGCCTCTGGAACTGCCGATCTGCGGCCAACAAGGCAGAGTTCATCTCAGCCTATGCCTCCCTCCAGTCCCTCGACTTCTTGGCACTGACAGAAACATGGATCACCACAGATAACACTGCTACTCCTACTGCTCTCTCTTCGTCCGCCCACGTGTTCTCGCACACCCGAGAGCTTCTGGTCAGCGGGGTGGTGGCATCGGGATCCTTATCTCTCCCAAGTGGTCATTCTCTCTTTCTCCCCTTACCCATCTGTCTATCGCCTCCTTTGAATTTCATGCTGTCACAGTTACCAGCCCTTTCAAGCTTAACATCCTTATCATTTATCGCCCTCCAGGTCCCCTCGGAGAGTTCATCAATGAGCTTGATGCATTGATAAGCTCCTTTCCTGAGGACGGCTCACCTCTCACAGTTCTGGGCGACTTTAACCTCCCCACATCTACCTTTGACTCATTCCTCTCTGCCTCCTTCTTTCCACTCCTCTCCTCTTTTGACCTCACCCTCTCACCTTCCCCCCCTACTCACAAGGCAGGCAATACGCTCG